>NC_091246.1:17015000-17640000 GCF_042477335.2 Ovis canadensis | reverse complement strand
AGTTCTGTTTAAAAGAAAATGATATTTCCCCATTTAATTTTGAATTCATTCAGTCATTTCTAATACTAGAAAAGGTTTGGAATTTGTTAAGTAAAATGCTAGCTGTTCATGTATTCCAAAGCATATGCTTAGAAGTATGTGTCATTGGGGCCATGAACAAATTAATTATTTATTTAAATGTTGTTAATGTTCAATTCAGATGAATGAAGTTATTCTTTTTTTCAGTTACATTCCCCCTTTATTTTAAAGGTATGCTTTAGCTGAATCATACCTTTGTTATAAACATTTTTTGGCTCACGAAAGAAGATTGGTATTGCTAATAACTAGGTTGATGTTCCTTTCACTGAGCTGATTGGGAAAACATCATCACTTAATGCATATGAGAGTACTGTGAAATTTGTTACTAAGTTTGTTATTAAATGTCCTACTGTTTAAGAATGCTTTATTGAAATAGGAAAATATATGTCCTTATAGGGTATATTTGATATGGAGATATAAATAGTAGAGCAAGAAGACTGCTAATGTTGTAACCTGGTGTTTGATAAGAGATTCTTAATTCTAGATTCTAAGTCTTAAGTGTAGTCATTTTTAAATGATTATCAATTTATCAAATCACATTTACTCTTTTATGTAGAATAAGTATGTAGACTACATAGAAAATGATGTGATAGAGTATAAAATTAAGTGATATAATTAGTAAAATATGTACTGTGAAGTAGTCTTATCAAGATAAGACATTTAAGTTTAATATTTTCTTGGTCTTTGTGGACTATATAGTGAACTATTTTATTGTTAGAAAGGTGGCTTTATAATCCACTTGTGCCCACCAGTGATTTAATTTTATGATTTTTCTATGAACTTTAAGGGTAGAAAAGACTTCCTTGAGAAGATAACATTTGCTGACTTATATCTCTACATCTTGAAAATTAAATTTAAAAATTAATTCCTTTTGACAGAATGAATCAGAGTTCTTTTGCCATAAACCAGTTAACTAATTAATTCATTCTTAAATTTGGCTGTCGGTTATAAGAAAGTTCATCATAGTACTTTGTAAGACTTATGTACAGGATTTATGAGGGAATTGTATCATACTTTAAATTATTTTAAAAGTATATATACATTACCTATTCAGAGGTCATTTACATGATAACTTCAAATATCTGGAACATAGCCAAAAACATGCAGAAAGCAAAAGATGTTTGAGTCAGCAGAAGCAGTGTCATAGAGTTCATGAGCAAGACTTAACATCTTCTAATTGTGATAGTTTCTCGGAATCTGTTATTAATATGTACATGGTACCACTGAGTTTTTAGGGTTTTTTTCCCCTTTTTGTTTCCTTGTTGTCAACAGAATCCCCTTCTAGTGGACTAGGGCAGCTGTTAATGATAGGCATAATCATAGTGGCGAGAATTCACAGCTTAGCGCCTGAGAGAGAGGAAAAAGACAGGAGAACTAGAAAGTATGGACATGGTACTCAAAAACAGCTGGAATCCAGTTGAATTTAAGTAGGACCTAATGCTTAGAAACACTAATAACAGTTTGTTTCTCTCAAGTTTCTCTTTCCATTGACATTTTCAGAGTCCTTTCCTCTTCCTCTCAAAAGATGCTGTTCTCTCTTGCCCTCTCCTTTGTTCTTTCCAGCTTTGTTAAAACTTGTTTCCAGTTTACTGTAAATTGGAAACGTTCTGATAAAATACATCACCTTATGGTCTAAATGTATTTTCTTCATGTGCTACTTTTCTTATTGTTTTGGTCTTGTCTTCCAGCATTTTGCAGTACTGCCTAATAGCTTGAACCGTTTTGAAGATGTGGTGAAATGAATTATTTGTCAGTGTTTCCTTGACAGAAATCGGAGTTTATTGTTCAAGAAAAATGCTTAACTGAGAGTTGCTTGCAATTATTTTCTTAGTATATCCAAATAGTATCCAGATAATTGTTTGTTCCAAGTTAAAAACCAAATTCACTTTCCTGCCAACTGCATGGACTCATGCTTGCCTCAGATTCCTAATTGCTGACAGGATAGGGAAAGATGACTTGGAAGATTAATTAATGGACTAGCAGTATGTTGTTAGATATTTGGAAACAATTCTTTTAAGGTATATTGTTTGTAAATATCTCATATTAAAGTGATTGCTGTGCTGAGTTGCTCAGTCATGTCCAACTTTTTGTGACCCCATGGACTGTAGCCCACCAGACTCCTCTGTCCATGGGGATTCTCCAGGCAAGAGTACTGGAGTACGTTGCCATGCCCTCCTCCAGGGGATCTTCCCAACCCATAGATCAAACCCAGATCTCCTTCATTGCAGGCAGATTCTTTACTATCAGAGCCACCAGGGAAGCCCAAGAAACTGAAGTGAATAGCCTATCCCTTCTCCAGGGGATCTTCCCAACCCAGGAATTGAACCAGGATCTCCTGAATTGCAGGTGGATTCTTTATCAGCTGAGCTACCAAATAAGATTAATATGAATAACTTCTGGAGACAAAAATTATTATAGGCTGAAATCCAGGTCATGAATCTTTTTAGATTTCATTATCTTCAAAAAGAGTACTTTAAATACTAATATTTAAATGATCATTTTGCAATACACCAGTGGGAGAAGGCGATGTCACCCCACTCCAGTATTCTTGCCTGGAAAATCCCATGGACGGAGGAGCCTGGTAGGCTGCAGTCCATGGGGTCACTAAGAGTCGGACACGACTGAGCGACTTCACTTTCACTTTTCACTTTCATGCATTGAAGAAGGAAATGGTAACCCACTCCAGTACTCTTGCCTGGAGAATCCCAGGGACGGGGGAGCCTGGTGGGCTGCCGTCTATGGGGTCATGCAGAGTCGGACACGACTGAAGTGACTTAGCAGCAGCAGCAGTATGAGAATTGAATAGAAAACTGCTATTTGCCAGCATTTGCCAGCATTAGATAGTCTGAAAGAGAACAAGTAAAACTAGCACAAATGAAAAAGGATTTTAGAGTAAATTTTCACTAATTTTTTTAGTTGTTGAAAGTTTGGCTGATAGTAAATATATGCAGAAAGCTCATCAGCAATTGAGTTCTGGATGAACAAGTAGCCAAAGCCTCATCAGACTTAGTTTTTCTGCTAATAACTGGCCTACAGAACACTGCATGGATCCCTTAGCAAAACTAGTATTTCTACCAACTCCTGCTCTCCCGTGAATTTAGAACTTGAATCCTACCTAAGAAAAGAGCTGAGTTTGTGGGACAATTTCCAAGTCAGTATAACTCACCAACCACTTCATCACAATCTTGCCGCACATAACTCAGTTGTCAGACGAGGAGGAAGGGAATGGTTACCTGCCCACAAATGCCTACAGTGGAGAAAAAAGTACAGAATAAGGTGAAAGAGAAATAGTCTTCTGGATTTGATCACAGGTGAAAGGGAGAAAGGATTTTGTGTATTTCCCAGTTTTGACTTACAGTAACTCACCTTTTGAATTACCTTTTGTTCAGCAAGCATCAGTCTCTGACCACTGGGAGGAACAAATAATGAGAATGGTAGAAGCTCACTCAATATTTTCAACGGAGCACAAGTAGTATTGGCAGAAGCTCCTTCTGTGAGCTGCAGTCAGGAATTCCAGGAAAGAGGACCATCAACGAAAGCATGAAGGGCACACGGGTTCAATCCCTGGTTAGTGAGTTAAGACCCTGCAAGCTGCTCAGTGTGCCCTCCTCCCCCCAAAAAAGGCATGAAAGTTTCAGTTATGAAGGCAGTTTAAGAACAATTCTAAATGTTTAAGAATAGGGACTTCCTGGCATTCCAGGGATGCCATGTTAAGATGCCATGTTCTCGGTGCAGGGGGCACAGTTTTAACCCCTGGTTGGGGAACTAAGATTTTTGCATGCCACATGGCATGGCCAAACAAACCAAAAAACACCCTAAAACCTAAAATCCACAAAAATATTTGTTAAGAACTGTACTTGTTAAGAGCTGTGCTTTTTCACCTGTACTTTTTATGTGTGTTTGTAGAAATGTAATCTGTTATAAAAATGTATCTAATCATAGAGTATAGATGCATGCAGTACGAGATGCAAAATTCATTTCAAGTTATTTACTAGGGTTTTGTGAAGGCTTTTAAATAATTATGTTTTTTTTTAAATAGTGCTCTTTATAAATAGATAAATACATGTACGCTGCTGCTGCTGCTAAGTCACTTCAGTCATGTCCGACTCTGTGCGACCCCAGAGACGACAGCCCACCAGGCTCCCCCGTCCCTGGGATTCTCCAGGCAAGAATACTGGAGTGGGTTGCCATTTCCTTCTCCAAAATATATATAAACGGTAAAGCATCTGTCTACAATGTGGGAAGCCTGGGTTCGAGCCCTGGGTTGGGAAGATCCCCTGGAGAAGGAAATGGCAATCCACTCCAGTACTGTTGCCTGGAAAATCCCATGGACAGAGGAGCCGGGTACGCTACAGTCTATGGGTCGCAGAGAGTTGGACACGACTGAGTCACTTCACTTCACTTCACTTCATAGAAAATATAAAACTTCTGATGTTTGGAATCCAGGGGATCTTCCCAAAGCAGGGATTGAACCCAAGTCTCCCACATTGCAGGAGGATTATTTACCAGCTGAGCCACCAGGGAAACCCAAAAATATGTATAGAAAATATAAAACTTCTGATGTTTGGAATCAACCATTATGCAGTGTTTTTTTTTTTAATCTGATGTTTTTGTCTAAGGGAAAATAGGACCTTGAAACTGGCTCTTATTTACTCTCTGACTGAGCTCCCTTCATTTCCCATATTATTTCTTAATATGGTATTTTTGGGGTGAAGGTAGAAGTCTCAATCATATAATGTAAAAAATATTAAATATTTGCCCCCTAGTCATTTTCAGATCCTCTCAAGAAAACTTTACAACATTATCTGTCCCAAATGTTGTAGGAAAATCTGAATTATGAAACAGTATGAATGTATAGACAAAACTTGAAAAGTTTCCTCAGTGTTGTATGGCATTAACATTTTTACTGGGAATTCTATTGGGCTTTACTGCAAATCAAAATAAAGATAAATCTCTGGAAAATGTGAAATTAATATCTAGCCTTTGCTACATTCAATGTTAGTATATTTTTCTCACAGCACTTATGATTCATAAACAGGTATATTTTTATTTTTTGTTGCTGTTTATCAGTGCTCTGATTTTAACTAACTTTTCCCTTGCTGCCTCTTTCCATTTCAGCCTCTGTTTCAGAGAATTAGATTGTTAAAATGTTTGTGTGCTTAGTTGCTAAGTTGTGTCTGACTCTTTGTGGCCCCATGGACTATAGCTGGCCAGTCTCCTCTGTCTATGGGCTTCTCCAGGCAAGGATACAGGAGTGAGTTGCCGTTTACTCCTTCAGGGGATCTTCTTGGCCCAGGGATTGAATGCATGTCTCCCGCGTTGGCAGGTGGATTCTTTACCTCTGAGCCACCAGGGAAGCCTGATTAATATACAGTGTCATGGAATTGCTTATGGTAGTGCTGGAACTGTGTGATGTACTCATCTTCTAAATTTCAGTTCTGTTCTTTTTGTTTCTGACATTGTAAAATTATCTAAAATATTCCCAGGTGGCTCAGTGGTAAAGTGGTAGACAGGTATGCAGACCAGAATATTTTAGATTAGGTATAAAAATGACCAGTACCAAGTAAGAACAGTATTAGAACTGAAGAAAAGAGAGAAGCATTGCTGTATACGTCGAATTAATGTTCAATTAAATTGAGTAATTGTTAACTATTACCATGTGCCAAGCTTTATGCTAGACACTGGGGATAGAGTGTCAGGCATAACAGCCATCTTCTACATCAGGTGTGTTGTTAATTATGGTGCTCAGTGTAGGGGAAAAAACTTATGTTGGATCTACTATATGGTGTGTAGATTTAAAGGGGATAGCAATGCCTGTATTTTTCATCATTTTTCTTAGATGTGCAGTACCAAATAATAGCTGTGCCCTCTTCCTAAATTTGTGCTAGAATTCTCAAAAAAAGAGAAAAAGATATCTTAAGTAGTGTAGGTTTAAGTTGGCAGCTCTTATGAAGTCATCTGAGGGAAAGACCCATTGCTGCAAGTGTTTCTTTGGTTTCTCCTTACCTGAATTTTTGCCATTACAGCTTCATTCTTTGGGGTAAAGGGTTGTAGAACCGCAGCCTAGTTTTATATGTTAGCAGGCAAGCTCTAAGAATACAAAGTCCTTGCCCATGTGGAGGCAAATAGAGAAAACTTGGAACAACCATTATGAAGTGGTGAAAGAGATCTCTGAAGAAAATTTGGAGAGCAGATTTGAAATATATAAGAAAACCATCAGAATGCATAGAAATGTGTGCCCCATGAAGGAGATTGAGTGTTCTAGTTGAAGAGTGTCAGACTAAATGAAAGTGGAGGTGTGTGTTGATAATCTTAAGGTAAGAAGAAAATTTACAGTCATCTGAAATTAGTTTGAAGTGTTATATTTCCCTCCTTATTTTAAAGTGATACATATATATATGGGGACCGGATTTCCTATAGTTCTAACATCACATTATGCAAGCTGACATGAACTGTACAAATTATAGGAAATTTGTTTTGGTGAAAATGAACTAATCTATTCCAGGGATTTTATCCTAACTTTTCTTGCATGTCACTGCCATTGAAACTTGCATGAAAAGCACTAACTGCCTTCTTTCTCTTCTCCCTGATTTGCTCCAAGGCTGCCAGACAGATCAAGGATAGGTATGATATAAAACCTACATTTTTTTAAAGTATCAACATTGAAGTCAGAAATGAAATTCAAACAGTTTCTTATTAGAATCTCATTAGTTAAAATAAAAATATCTAATGGCCAAGTACAGAAAAAAAGAAATAGCATCTTCTGCCTATATTCTAGAATAAAGAACATATCAGCAAGATTTTTTAAAAATACAGTTTTGGACAATTATGTGCTTCCAGAAGAATTTCATTTCTGATATAATGTAGTTTTAGTATAGTCCTTAATTAGCTGTGCTAGTAGATGGGAAACCATTTTGAATAATGTAAAAAATATTCCTGGAATGCATGTTTTGTTGTTAAATTTTATAAGCATGTCTTATTTTATGAAAAGTTACAGCATTCTATTGTTCCTCAAGAGCCAAAGCACTCCTACTTCACTGCTCTCCTATTTAATATCTTTGTATTTTCATTTCATCCTGTTCCTGGTGCCATCTCTTGCTATTTCTAATGCCACTGCTGTCTAGTTGGTGGGAAGAGGAAAAAACAATGGTGGCAGACTTTGGCTTAAAGGGCTTTACCATTCGCAGGGCCAGGATTAGGAAAGGTACATTAGTACTTGTTGTAAGAATATAGCAGAGGGCTAAAGGAGCTGTTGGCAGTTTTGGATTGGGTTATCACAGAAGGGATGGTTTTGATCTGCCTGGCTAATCACTGAGCATTGACTATAGTGAGATTGTCACTTTTAAGGTTTCTTCATTTGAGGATTATGAAATTCACTGAAAGGCATAGCTCTTCAAAGCACCACTCTGAGCCCTAGATTAAATTATTCATCAGATAATTTGCAAAATTATTATTTATATATTGTGGGAAAATCAGTGTTGCTGTTGTTAATCATGGCTGAAGACTTGTGTTTTTCTCGTGGGCTTTTATTTGACTAGAGGCAAGATTCACATTGACTTTCATAGCATTCTTAGCACAAATAATTTTTCTGTTTTTTAATGTTTTATTTCATTTTTAAGTTAATTTTTATCAAAGTATAGTTGACTTACCAATGTTTTATTCTGCTCTACAGCAAAGTGGATGTTATACATGTACATATGTCTACTCTTCTTTTAGATTCTTTTCCGAAATAGGTCATTACAGAATATTGAGTAGAGTTTCATGTGCTATACAGTATTTTTTGTATATTTTATATCAGAGTATAAAGACATGGGTTATTCTTATAAATCCTGATTATGAGATTATGAGAGTTTAAGGTGAAGAGTATTGGCTGTATGAGGAATGGATGCTAGGCAGGTCAGTTTTTTGGGTTAGGTTTGGGTTGTGTCTGCTCGACTTCGCTATAAGTAATGCATCTTCTACTGGGGCTAGATGATTATTTTATTTTGCCACCTCCTCCATTAAATCCTCCTCTGGTCCCTGATTTTCTGGATTAGAAGTCACTTCCTAATCAGGTTTTAGGCTGCCCAAAGACTTTTGAGAAAAGCCTTGCAAAATCTCTTTCCTGTCCTGGGAATCTGTATGGTTCTGTGCCTCCCAGATTGCTGCCCTTACCCCTGACTTCTTTCTCTTTGTCCTGATTTGTCAGAATTTCATTTTATGATCAGTGTTCATGGCTGAATGTTCTTCAGTGAGTCTAGATTTCTTTGCCCAAAACCAACCTCTTGGATATATTTCATCAATACCCAGAATATCCAGGTGATCTCAAAGGAGTCAAAGTTCCTTTTTTTCTGCCAGAGCAAGCTCCATTTTATGTTGTTGTTGTTGCTGTTGTTTTTCAAAGTATATATATATATTTTTTTCTTTTTTTTTTTTGGCTACCTTCAAAGTTTGTAAGGAACATTTCTAAGTCTTGGTTTAATTTTTTTTAATTTGGCTTTTTTTTAGCTTCATAATGTTCAGGGTTCTCTGATATGGTTTTTATGTGCTCTTCCAGGAAGCAGGCTTCTAGAATTCAATATTGGTATTTTTAGTACAAAAATAAACATATAGTCATAATAAAATAATTATCTTCATTAAGGGAAGAAAGGATTACTTCCTTAGAAGAAAGCAGAAGTGGTATTTAAGGAATGGATAACATAGCTGAGCAGGCAATCAAAAAATAAAGTATCTATGAGAACTCAGTACTTATTTTCTGTGATAGATATTATACAGAAGAAATGGCAGGAGTGACAGGAAAACCTAAAGAAATATGAGAAGATAATACATAGATTTTTAGAACTTTAAAAATTACTAGTATAGGCTTCCAAATGCTTAGTCTGGTTGGAAGATGATTAATTGAGGTATATTGTGAAGAGTTACTCGTTCTTGAAAGAAAGGGATCGTGAAAGAGAGAGCCAAGTTAATGTAGTAGGTAGTTTGAAGAAATTGTGTTCACTCTTACTATTTTGCAGTTTTCTCTTTGCAAAAATAAAACTAGAAAGAAGAGATCTTTGTATTTAGTTTGTACTATTAAAAATGAACCAAGAAAGGCAAGGTGAATTAAAACATCCCTAACCACATGGATCTTGTAATGTAGAGACTTATATATGGATTTTAGATAGTTGGGTTGGACTTTGAAGCATAATGTCTAGATATCAGTTCAGTTCAGTCGCTCAGTTGTGTCCGACTCTTTGCAACCCCATGAATCGCAGCATGCCAAGCCTCCCTGTCCATCACCAACTCCCGGAGTTCACTCAGACTCAAGTCCATCGAGTCCGTGATGCCATCCAGCCATCTCATCCTCTGTCGTCCCCTTCTCCTCCTGCCCCTGATCCCTCCCAACATCAGAGTCTTTTCCAATGAGTCAACTCTTCACATGAGGTGGCCAAAGTACTGGAGTTTCAGCTTTAGCATCATTCCTTCCAAAGAAATCCCAGGACTGATCTCCTTCAGAATGGACTGGTTGGATCTCGTTGCAGTTCAAGGGACCCTCGAGAGTCTTTTCCAACACCGCAGTTCAAAAGCATCAATTCTTCGGCGCTCAGCCTTCTTCATAGTCCAACTCTCACATCCATACATGACCACAGGAAAAACCATAGCCTTGACTAGACAGACCTTAGTCGGCAAAGTAACGTCTCTGCTTTTGAATATACTATCTAGGTTGGTCATAACTTTTCTCCCAAGGAGTAAGCGTCTTTTAATTTCATGGCTGCAGTCACCATCTGCAGTGATTTTGGAGACCCCAAAAATAAAGTCTGACACTGTTTCCACTGTTTCCTCATCTATTTCCCATGAAGTGATGGGACTGGATGCCATGATCTTCATTTTCTGAATGTTGAGCTTTAGGCCAACTTTTTCGCTCTCCTCTTTCACTTTCATCAAGAGGCTTTTTAGTTCCTCTTCACTTTCTGCCATAAGAGTGGTGTCATCTGCATATCTGAGGTTATTGATATTTCTCCCGGCAATCTTGATTCCAGCTTGTGTTTTTTCCAGCCCAGCGTTTCTCATGATGTACTCTGCATAGAAGTTAAATAAGCAGGGTGACAATACACAGCCTTGACATACTCCTTTTCCTATTTGGAACCAGTCTGTTGTTCCATGTCCAGTTCTAACTGTTGCTTCCTGACCTGAATACAGATTTCTCAAGAGGCAGGTCAGGTGGTCTGGTATTCCCATCTCTTTCAGAATTTTCCACAGTTTATTGTGATCCACACAGTCAAAGGCTTTGGCATAGTCAATAAAGCAGAAATAGATGTTTTTCTGGAACTCTCTTGCTTTTTCCATGATCCAGCGGATGTTGGCAATTTGATCTCTGGTTCCTCTGCCTTTTCTAAAACCAGCTTGAACATCAGGAAGTTCACGGTTCATGTATTGCTGAAGCCTGGCTTGGAGAATTTTGAGCGTTACTTTACTAGCATGTGAGATGAGTGCAATTGTGCGGTAGTTTGAGCATTCTTTGGCATTGCCTTTCTTTGGAATTGGAATGAAAACTGACCTTTTCCAGTCCTGTGGCCACTGCTGAGTTGATATATTCAGTCTAAAAATAAGTTCAGTCTTTTGGAAAATTATTGCATACTTGTACATCTAACTTTATTTTTGGAGATTGAAATTTTCATTGTCTAGGAAATAACTTGTTTTGGGGCTTTGATAAGCCTTTTTAATGTGTTTTTCGAGAATGTTTTTTTCCTTTGAGGCCATAGTGATTTTATGACCCACATTTATCTTGAAAGGTGTACATGCTATGCTTTTATTTGTTGTTTTGTTTTTGATACTTTTTTAATTGAAGTATAGTTGATTAACAGTGTTGTGCTAATTTCTGTTGTACAGCACAGAAATTCAATTATACATATATACATTTTTAAATATTATTTTCCATTATGATTTATTACAGGAAAGACCATTATGATTAAATCAAGTTTTATAGATAAAGTTTCAGGTTTAAATTCCTTAAAATACTCTCAGATATTTTTCTGAACAGTTTTCAACAAACTTTTAAATCCCCATGTTTAGAAGCAGCCAAATTCACACCTGTTCATTGATTCAGTGGGCATTTACTAAGTACCTGTCTGAATATAGCTCTTTAAGAAATCCTTAAATCTGTGGTGGGAGGTGGAAGGGAGGTTCAGGAGGAAGGGGGACATATATATATATCTATGGCTGATTCATGTTGATCTATGGCAAAAACCAACACAATATTGTAATAAAGCAATTATCCTTCAACTAAAACTAAACTTAAAAAAAAAGAAGTCTTTAATTCAGAAGATACTTGGAGCTGGAGAGAACATATGTAAGACTTAGCCTTTGTTCCTAACTTCTTATTGATATAATCTGAAATTGTATATTGAGAACCAAGAGCTTAAAGTAATAGTGTGTGAAATACTCAGCATTATCCTTGGCATTCAGTTAAATGTGCGTTCCTTTCTCCATAAGTTGTTTTTCAATATAGCACAGCCACCTTCTTTTTTTTAGAAAAAAATTGAAGTATAGTTGATTTATAATGTGTTAATTTCTGCTGAATAGCAAAGTGACTCAGTTACACGTATGTACATTCTTTTCCATTATGGCTTAACACAGGATGTTGAGTATAGTTCCTGTGCTTTACGGGACTTTGTTGTTTATCCATTCTATATATATAGTTTGCATCTTGTTCTTGCTAAGTCGTATCCAACTCATTGCGATCCATGGACGGCAGCATGCCAGACTCCTCTGTCTTCCACTGTCTCCCAAAGTTTGCTCAAATTCATGTACAAGTTTCTCTATGTCTGTGTGTCATTTTTTGTTTTGTAGATAAGTTCATTTGTGTCTTTTTTAAGTTCTACATATAGGTGATATCATGGTATTTGTCTTTTTCTGACTTCACTAAGCATCATCTCTGGTTGCGTTCATGTTGCTGCAAATGGCATTATTTCATCCTTTTTTATGGTTGCGGATTATTCTGTGGTGTATATGAGCCACATCTTCTCTTTCCATTCATCTGTCAGTGGACTTTTAGGTGTTTCCATGACTTGGCTATTGTGAATAGTGCTGTTATGAACATGGGGTATGTGTATCTTTCTGAATTACAGTTTGTCCAGAAATATGCTGGGAGTGAGGTTGCTGAATCATATGGCAACTCTGTTTTTAGTTTTCTGAGGAATTTCTGTACTGTTTTCCACAGTGGCTACAACAGTTTACATTCCCACCAACAATATAGGATGGTTCTCTTTTCTCCACACCCTCTGCAACATTTATTATTTGTAAACTTTTTTAATGATGGCTCTTCCATTGTGAGGTGTGGTGCCTCACTGTAATTTTGATTTACATTTCTCTAATAATTAGTGATCTTTTCATAGCACTTACTTCTTGATAAATAGATCAACTATTGCTCACTCTTTGTTACTACTAAAGTGATTACCTAATAAAGTAACAATACAGCCACATGTTTAATCCCTTTCATGCCATTGATCTTTAGGGTAGTTTGGTAGATGTGAATGACTAGGCCTGGTATTCCTTTTGTTCTTGCAACTCTATTTTCTTCCTCTCCCAGATTCTCTTCTAGGAGGACAATGGTCATGAATAGTATTTTGGTATCATTCTTTGACCAAAGATAATAAGGGTAATTACTTTGTGATATATGTAGATATTACTATAATATGAAAAATTGAAGTTTGAGATAAAATAGCAATAGAGTATGGGAACTTCGTTTAATCTCTAGTTTTAATTGACAGAACAATTTCCCCCTACTGTAGGTAAAATGAGCTCTTGTATGGCTTCTTTCTTTTTTCTTTTGTGTACTACATTCATCTAAAATATATTGATTGAGTTCCTACTATTTCCATGGAATATGGTTTCACAGGGCTGTTTCTTCTTGTCTACTTCCATTCAGCTTATGTTAATACATCAGAGTGATAGCTTCTAGCATAGTATTCAGAATTGTGATTTCACTTCTCTCCTTCCTCATCCATAGTCTTTCTTTAGCACCTATCAAACAATACAGTATTTGGTCAGTGTCCTTTACTTTTATTTAAGGACACGTGGGATGGCTGTGATGACTAGGCAGAGTGTTTGATTCAGGGTGTATTTACAGTTCATTATTTGGCATATGAAAAGGAGTGAGGCTGGCATCAGGAAGTCAGATTGAGTTTACAGAGATTCAGATGACTGTTGAGTCTGTTAAAGATGATTTGTCTTGGATATCCATTTGTCTCTTGAGTCTTTTGTGTTTTTATGAAGTTTTGTAAAACTGGCTGGAGGAAAGTTCTTTAAAGGTTATTTAAATGTCTTTAAATTTAAAAAACTTTACATTTTTTAAAGTTAATTTTCAAAAGATCTAAAAGCAAATTTCTGTTTAATTTTGTTATCTTTGTTAATAGATTCAGAAACCACTAGAGTGGAGAAATAAGTTCTATCTGTTCATTTTATACATTAAATATGATGTGATACTTCCAATTCTTTATTTTTATAAGAATGTTTATGTCTGTGTTTGCTATAGAGTAACAATGGCTTCAGCCTTTCGCCTTTCTTTGAAACCAAAGGTCAGTGACAACATGACTCATTTAATGGTGGATTTTTCTCAGGAAAGACAGATATTGCAAACTTTGAAGTTTTTGCCAGGTAAGTTAGTACATATATTATGTATAAAGTTATGTATAAAACCTCTTTTTTCAAGATTTTTTTGTAATGAACATTAGAATTTAAATATTAAGGAAATATAGTGTGTGTTTTCTTTCTTCAGCTAAGGAATAACTGAATTTGCTAGTCTTTATTTTTAGAGAATTATTTTACTGACAGTAAAATTCCAGTTTCAGAATCCTAGTACAGGATACCTCTTATCACTAGTTTAGCAGAGAGAAGCAATGTACTGTTATGGTTAACGCTGAGTCTTGGGGCCAGACTTCCTAGGTTTGAGTTCTGGCTGTCACTTATTTGCTATATAGCCTCAACCGATTATTTAACTTCACCTCATTTTCTTCATCTTTAAAGTATGATGTTATCCTTCTAGGATTTTTATAAAGATTAAGTGAATTGAGACCTCTAAAGCACTTGAAAGAGTACCTGGCACATAGTTAACACCTAATGAATGTTGATTGTTATTATTACCATTGTTGTGGTGGCTTCTGGTTCAGATGGAGTTTTATAATAATAATGTGTCAACACTGGTTTATTAGAGTATTAGCATGATGATATTCCAGCAGTTGAAACCATTTAAAATTGAGTCCCACTTTATTGTTACTGCTCACGTGTGTGAAAGAGCCAACTACGGACCTTTTGGTTATTCTCTTTTTACTAGCATCAAGTAGTGTTAATTAAGTGGATAGCTAAAACAGTTTGAACATGGTGATCAGGAAATCTCTGGAAAGTGACGCATTTTACTTACAGGCTGACAGTTTTTGGAGGTTAGCTGTTTTTGATAGAGAATGTTAATCATATGAAACCATTCTTTTCTCCTATGAGAATTTGGTCCAGGACTTTGGAATATGATTGGAAAGACAAAGTTAGTAGTCAAGAAACTATAGTAGAATTAATTGTGGTGACATAAGTGAAGTATTAACTTGTATGGTATAGAGCAGAAGTTCTAAAGGAGTTCAGAGAAGGAAAAGATGAGAGAAGAAATCATAGTTGTAGAAGAAGAAAGTATACATACTTATCAGTGAGTGCCTACCTGTAAATTGGCCTCTCAGGATTGCTAACCATTATATTTTCATTCACACTGTTTCTAAATTCAGAAGGAGAGTCAGGAGGGGTGGACTGTGAATATACACATGAGTAGTAGTTTTTTGATTAAAAAAAATACTAAAAAAGCAATCTTCTCAACATTACTTTCCTTCTCTTGGATTTTCAGTGATGGCTTAACAAACCCAGGCCATATCTGCTGTACAGTCAAGTAGATTGCATGCACAGTTAGGATTTCTTCTTTTGCAAACTCTTAAGACAGTCTGAAGGAATGAGGTGTAATAAAAAGCAAGAAATCTTTTTGTGGGGGAGTTTCATCCTGAAGGAAGGTATAATAGGTTGTTAAAATTTATGAAAGGTGAACTCACATCATTAATTTTTTATATTCTGCTATAGCATAAAAATCTCCTATAAGATGCAGTCAGATAAACTTAAAAATGAATACCTTTATCCCTTAATAGTTCATTCTGTAAACACCACACAAATCCACTCTACACTGCATTATGTATAGTAATGAGTTGTGGACTTAGCTGAGTCTTGAAAATTGGAAGTGATAATGATGGATGATAATAATCATGATCATTTTCTTCTACGCTAAGCCATTATTCATACATTGAAACTTAGAGTTTATGTCCTCCTTTCTGAGCTTTGGCAGTCAAGAAGATAGACACGTTTGTGGCAGTGTTCTTTTACATTCACATGCAGTGAAAAACCTTAGTAAAATTCTTAGAACAATGTCCACACAATTTGTTGCTTTATGGAAGTTGCTGTGAATTGCTTTCCATTCTCATTTTTTTTTAAGAGTTCTTTGTTCCCTCATATTTTTATATTAGAAGTTTACCACCTTTCATCTTTCCCTGTACTTTATTCCTACATTTGTTGAAATTCTTGTCTTACTTCTGTATAGGATATTGGGTGAACTTCCCACGCATTAGATTCAAGTCACTCTTAATTTGACATACGACTCTTTTTTCAATTTAATTTTTATTTTATATTGAAGTATAGTTTATTTACAGTGTTGTGTGGTTTCAGGCATACAGCACAGTGACTCAGTTATACATATATCCATTTTTTCAGGCTCTTTTCCCATGTAGGTTATTACAGAATATTTGACATACCACTCTTCAGTTCAGTTCAGTTCAGTTGCTCAGTCCTGTCCGACCCCTTGCGACTCCATAGACAGCAGCAGCACGCCAGGCCTCCCTGTCCATCACCAACTCCTGGAGTTTACTCAAACTCATGTCCATTGAGTCGGTGATGCCATCCAACCATCTCATCCTTGTCATCCCCTTCTCCTCCCTCCTTCAATCTTTCCCAGCATTAGTGTCTTTTCAAATGAGTCAGTTCTTCACATCAGGTGGCCAAAGTATTGGAGCTTCAGCTTCAGCATCAGTCCTTCCAGTGAATATTCAGGACTGATTTCCTTTAGGATGGACTAGTTGGATATCCTTGCTGTCCAAGGGACTCTCAAGAGTCTTCTCCAGCACCACAGTTCAAAAGCATCAATTCTTTGGCACTCAGCTTTCTTTATAGTCCAACTCTCACATCCATACATGACTACTGGAAAAACCATAGGTTTGACTAGATGAACCTTTGTTGACAGAGTAATGTCTCTGCTTTGAATAATACCACACTTAAATTTAAATAAATAAGTAAATTATTAATAATAATGTTAATGAAATATTATTTAATTAGATTAATATAAATAAAATACAAACATGTTTATATAAAAATATATAAATGAAATATTTATTAAAATAATAAATAATTAAATAAAATTTAAAGAAAAATATCTAGATTTTCTTTTTACCTGCCAAGTTTGCTTTCTTTGGGGACCATTATTCATAAGAAGGAAGAATCTTCTTGCCAGTACATTCTTATTGCAGTGATATTAATAGCTGAATTTGAGACATAGATTTGTGGGGAGTTAGCTGGACCCACTTACAGATTAAGTGGTATTTTATTTATACAAGCCTCTTAGGACTTCAGTACAGGTTTTAATTCAGCAAAATTACAAAATTACTACATGCTGCAGGCATTTACACTTCCTTATATGTAGGCAGGGCACAGCATATTAAATTTATGAATGCCCATGATGTCTTCCCATAGAAATAAATAGTAATCTGTGTTGCTTATGTTCCAGTAATAGACTAACGTCTATAATGTATTAAAAAATTATTATTAAATGAAGTTCGTAGTTCACATTAGAGTTCACTCTGTTACACAGTTCTGTGGGTTTGGTAAATGTGTAAAAAGCAGAGACATTACTATGCCGACTAAGGTCCGTCTAGTCAAGGCTATGATTTTTCCAGTATTCGTGTATGGATGTGAGAGTTGGACTGTGAAGAAGGCTGAGCACCGAAGAATTGATGCTTTTGAACTGTGGTGTTGGAGAAGACTCTTGAGAGTCCCTTGGACTGCAAGGAGATCCATCCAGTCCATTCTGAAGGAGATCAGCCCTGGGATTTCTTTGGAAGGAATGATGCTAAAGCTGAAGCTCCAGTACTTTGGCCACCTCATGCGGAGAGTTGACTCATTGGAAAAGACCCTGATGCTGGGAGGGATTGGGGGCAGGAGGAGAAGGGGATGACAGAGGATGAGATGGCTGGATGGCATCACTGACTTGATGGACGTGAATCTGAGTGAACGCCGGGAGTTGGTGATGGACAGGAAGGCCTGGCGTGCTGCGATTCATGGGGTCGCAAAGAGTCAGACGCGACTGAACTGAACTGAACGGAACTGAAAGTCATGTCTCCATCACTACATTATCTTACAGAGTAGTTTCACTGCCCTAAAATTTCCCTGCACTCTCCCTGTTCATCCCTTCTATCCTGCAGCCTTGCTATAAGCTTGTTATTTCCAGGAATTTTTCTGTTGATTCTTTGGGATTTTCTACATAGACTGTCATCAGTAAACAGTTTTATTTCTTCTTTCCTAACTTGCGTATCTTTTACTTCTTTTCCTTCTCTTATAGCATTAGCTGGAACTTCCAGTACAGTGTTAAATAGGAGTGGAGAGAGGGGACGTCATTGCCTTAGGGGAAAGGTGTTTAATTTCTCAACCTTGATGTTAACTGTAGGTTTTTTTGTTTTTTTTTTGGTAGATACTCTTTATCACGTAAAGTTTCCTAGTTTAATGAGAGCTTTAGTCATGAATAAACGTTGGATTTTGTATTTTTTCCTCTATTGATTCACATCATATAATTTTTCTTCTGATCATTTGAATTTTCTTCTACTGATATAATGAATTAGTTAATTTAGAATGTTGAACCAGACTTACATGCTTGGAGTAAATCTTTCAAAGCTTTTTTTAGCAACAAGTGTTTAAATATAATATTGGCACAGTTTTACACATTTAAGACACATTTGTATCACTGGAGGACCATGTTCCTCAGTTAGCCTACTATTAAATGGAACATGTGTTAATGTTGAGGAGCTATGTAAAACCTCTTTTATGGAAAAGAAATGTATTAATTTTCATACATGTTAACTGTGACTCATTTACTGCATTTTGTTTTAATGAATCATGGAACTCTGGAGAAACCTTTAAAAATTCTTAAATATTTTATGGGGTTGCAGATTTCATTTTTGTTCAGTGTTGAGAAATCACAGTTATTCTATAAACAAGATTTTTAAAATACATTGAAAATATTTTGAAGTATTTTAATCGTTCGATTCAAAGCAAGTTATTTAATTTTGTCAGCAGTAATTTAAGTTATGGTCTCCAGCTGTTTGAAATAGCAGATTAGATAGAAGTGTTGAAAAGTAGCAAATAATTCTCGATTCTTTACTCTTAGCCTGTTTGAATTGCTTTTTGCCAAATGTGTTTTTAATGTACTTTGAATGCATCTATGAAAAACTTTGAAATATGAATTTTAAAACAGCTTTGAAAAATCGTTATTTTGCATTTATAAGATATCTGTTCTCTTAGCCTGATTCAATTTAACAGTTCAAAAGCAACATGAAAAAGCATAATTTGAATGACAGACATAAATATTGGATTAGTACTATTAGTGGAAAATGTGCTTTTTTTTCTTTTGCTTCAGTCCCCAAAGCTCCAGAGATAGATCCAGTAGAATGTTTGGTGGCTGACAACTCTGTGACAGTAGCTTGGAGAATGCCAGAAGAAGATAATAAGATTGATCATTTTATACTAGAATATCGGAAAACGAATTTTGATGGACTTCCACGTGTAAAGGATGAGCGATGTTGGGAGATAGTTGATAATATTAAGGGTACTGAATATACACTATCAGGTAAGATGACTGCATTTCGTGAACCTCATTCTCAGAAAACAGATATCATTGATGAATTTTTGACTTGCATTAAAAGATCAAGTTATTCAGTTTTTTTAGCCAAGCTGATGTTTTTGTATATTTGTTATAGAAATGACTTTCTCTTAGAATATCAAGAAAACCTTCATTTCAATTAGTTCTGGATATTTGCACTCTGGTAAAACAATATGTGAAGGGATATTGTAAACACTGTCTCAATAAAATTTAATTTTTTACCTTAGTTTTCTAACAGTAAAAAAGCTGTCAATTTTCTAGATGTATGCACTACTCCACATTTCAGTTCAGTTCAGTTCAGTCACCCAGTCGTGTCCGACTCTTTGAGACCCCATGAATCGCAGCACGCCAGGCCTCCCTGTTCATCACTATCTCCCGGAGTTCACTCAAACTCACGTCCATCGAGTCTGTGATGCCATCCTGCCATCTCATCCTCGGTCGTCCCCTTCTCCTCCTGCCCCTAGTCCCTCCCAGCATCAGAGTTTTTTCCAATGAGTCTACTGTTCGTATGAGGTGGCCAGAGTATTGGAGCTTCAGCTTTAGCATCATTCCTTCCAAAGAAATCCTGGGTTGATCTCCTTCAGAATGGACTAGTTGGATCTCCTTGCAGTCCAAGGGACTCTCAAGAGTCTTCTCCAACACCACAGTTCAAAAGCATCAATTCTTCGGCGCTCAGCCTTCTTCACAGTTCAACTCTCACATCCATACATGACCACAGGAGAAACCATAGCCTTGACTAGACAGACCTTAGTCGGCAAAGTAATATCTCTGCTTTTGAATATGCTATCTAGGCTGGTCATAACTTTTCTTCCAAGGAGTAAGCGTCTTTTAATTTCATGGCTGCAGTCACCATCTGCAGTGATTCTGGAGCCCCCCAAAATAAAGTCTGACACTGTTTCCACTGTTTCCCCATCTATTTCCCAAGAAGTGATGGGACCGGATGCCATGATCTTCGTTTTCTGAATGTTGAGCTTTAGGCCAACTTTTTCGCTCTCTTCTGTCACTTTCATCAAGAGGCTCTTTAGCTCCTCTTCACTTTCTGCCATAAGGGTGGTGTCATCTGCATATATGAGGTTATTGATATTTATCCCGGCAATCTTGATTCCAGCTTGTGTTTCTTCCAGTCCAGCGTTTCTCCTGATGTACTCTGCATAGAAGTTAAATAAGCAGGGTGACAATATACAGCCTTGACGTACTCCTTTTCCTATTTGGAACCAGTCTGTTGTTCCATGTCCAGTTCTAACTGTTGCTTCCTGACCTGCATACAGATTTCTCAAGAGGCAGGTCAGGTGGTCTGGTATTCCCATCTCTTTCACAATTTTCCACAGTTTATTGTGATCCACACAGTCAAAGGCTTTGGCATAGTCCATAAAGCAGAAATAGATGTTTTTCTGGAACTCTCTTGCTTTTTACATGATCCAGCAGATGTTGGCAATTTGATCTCTGGTTCCTCTGCCTTTTCTAAAACCAGCTTGAGCGTCAGGGAGTTCATGGTTCACGTATTGCTGAAGCCTGGCTTGGAGAATTTTGAGCATTACTTTACTAGCATGTGAGATGAGTGCAATTGTGCAGTAGTTTGAACATTCTTTGGCATGGCCTTTCTTTGGAATTGGAATAAAAACTGACCTTTTCCAGTCCTGTGGCCACTGCTGAGTTTTCCAAATTTGCTGGCTTATGGAGTGCAGCACTTTCACAGCATCATCTTTCAGGATTTGAAACAGCTCAATTGGAATTCCATCACCTCCACTAGCTTTGTTCGTAGTGATGCTTTCTAAGGCCCACTTGACTTCACAATCCAAGATGTCTGGTTCTAGATTAGTGATCACATCATCATGACTATCTGGGTCGTGAAGATCTTTTTTGTATAGTTCTTCCGTGTATTCTTGCCACCTCTTCTTAATATCTTATGCTTCTTTTAGGTCCATGCCATTTCTGTCCTTTATCAAGCCCATCTTTGCATGAAATGTTCCCTTGGTATCTCTAATTTTCTTGAAGAGATCTCTAGTCTTTCCCATTCTGTTATTTTCCTCTATTTCTTTGCATTGATCGCTGAAGAAGGCTTTCTTATCTCTTCTTGCTATACTTTGGAACTCTGCATTTAGATGCCTATATCTTTCCTTTTCTCCTTTGTTTTTCACCTCTCTTCTCTTCACAGCTGTTTGTAAGGCCTCCCCAGGCAGCCATTTTGCTTTTTTGCATTTCTTCTCCATGGGAATGGTCTTTATCCCTGTCTCCTGCACAGTGTCACGAACTTCATTCCATAGTTCATCAGGCACTCTATCAGATCTAGTCCCTTAAATCTATTTCTCACTTCCAGTGTATAATTATAAGGGATTTGATTTAGGTCATATCTGAATGGTCTAGTGGTTTTCCCTACTTTCTTCAATTTAAGTCTGAATTTGGTGATAAGGAGTTCATGATCTGAGCCACAGTCAGCTCCTGGTCTTGTTTTTGTTGACTGTATAAAGCTTCTCCATCTTTGGCTGCAAAGAATAGAATCAATCAGATTTCAGTGTTGACCATCTCGTGATGTCCATGTGTAGAGTCTTCTCTTGTGTTGTTGGAAGAGGGTGTTTGCTATGACCAGTGCATTTTCTTGGCAAAACTCTATTAGTCTTGCCCTGCTTCATTCCTCATTCCAAGGCCAAATTTGCCTGTTACTCCAGGTGTTTCTTGACTTCCTACTTTTGCATTCCAGTCCCCTATAATGAAAAGGACATCTTTTCTGGGTGTTAGTTCTAAAAGGTCTTGTAGGTCTTCATAAAACCGTTCCACTTCAGCTTCTTCAGCATTACTGGTTGGGGCATAGATTGGATAACTGTGATATTGAATGGTTTGCCTTGGAGACGAACAGAGATCATTCTGTCATTTTTGAGATTGCATCCAAGTACTGCATTTCGGACTCTCTTGTTGACCATGATGGCTACTCCTTTTCTTCTGAGGGATTCCTGCCCGCAGTAGTAGATATAATGGTCATCTGAGTTAAATTCACCCATTCCAGTCCATTTTAGTTCGCTGATTCCTAGAATGTCGACGTTCACCCTTGCCATCTCTTGTTTGACCACTTCCAATTTGCCTTGATTCATGGACCTGACATTCCAGGTTCCAATGCAATATTGCTCTTTGCAGCATCGGGTCTTGCTTCTATCACCAGTCACATCCACAACTGGGTATTGTTTTTGCTTTGGGTCCATCCCTTCATTCTTTTTGGAGTTATTTCTCCTCTGATCTCCAGTAGCATATTGGGCACCTACTGACCTGGGGAGTTCCTCTTTCAGTATCCTATCATATTGCCTTTTCATACTGTTCATGGGGTTCTCAAGGCAAGAATACTGGAAATGGCTTGCCATTCCCTTCTCCAGTGGACCACGTTCTGTCAGACCTCTCCACCATGACCCGCCCGTCTTGGGTTGCCCCGCAGGCATGGCTTGGTTTCATTGAGTTAGACAAGGCTGTGGTCCTAGTGTGATTAGATTGACTAGTTTTCTGTGAGTATGGTTTACTGTGTGTTTCCCTTTACCTTTTTATTATTACCTTTATGGTAATACTAAAGGTTGAGATGTGACTTGATATTAGAAATTTGTGTGTTGGCCTTTTGATAGTCTTTAAAAACATAACCTCTATATATAGGGGAAATGGCAATCCACTCCAGTACTATTGCCTGGAAAATCCCATGGACAGAGGAGCCTGGTAGGCTACAGTCCATGGGGTTGCAAAGAGTCGGACACGACTGAGTGCCTTCACTCTCCTTTCACTATATATAGGGGAGCTAGGGTATATGAGTGAGCTGAATGTTGCCTGAGATTTTTAATGTTTGTTTTACGTGAGCAGTAACATTAGTATTGTTATCATTACTGAGAACCTAACATTTGTCAGGATCTGGGCTGAAGTTCAGAGGACATCTGATTTCATAAGTACAGTGCATTTCACTTAGTCCTTACAGTTGTGAGGTTTGATTTTTCCTTTTCCATTTTACAACTGTGGCTCTATCAAGTTGTTGAATGCTCCATAGCTAGTAAGTTTTGGATTCAGATGTTAATCTGGTCCTGACTAACTTTAGAATTTTGCTATTAATCCTTATGCTTCACTTTCTCTTTAAGTTCATTTTTTACTTGTGAAACAAATATAAAAATTCTTTAGCTACTTTCCAGAAATTGAGTATGTTGTTTTAAACCATAGAATCTATCCATGAATGAAACTTTACTTATAATGAGGCTTGAGAATATTTTTTTATTGCTTAATTTAAAAAGCCCAGTGATAAACTGCATAATTCATTTGTTTTGAAGAAAATAATAGATAAATCATGATTCCTTTTATTTCAGGCATGATCACTCTGTTAACATAAATTTGTACTCTTTCTGAGTAAAAAGATAGTTCCAAGGAGGGAAAAAAGTCTGTTTGAAGGTTTGTACTCATACTTTTGGAGTAGAGTCCTTTACTTTTCCTATCTCAAGGCTGTCTTTCATTTTTTTCAGGTTTAAAGTTTGATTCAAAGTACATGAATTTCAGAGTGCGAGCTTGTAACAAGGCTGTGGCTGGAGAGTATTCTGATCCAGTGACTCTAGAGACCAAAGGTAAGATCATTATCTGTTGTTCACCACAAAATAGAACTTAACATGTAAAGTTGATCAACACTTTGTAATAGGAAACATTTCATCTATAGTTGCCTTCCCTTCCTCACCTTCATACCCGCCCCTCACGACCCCCCTCCACACACAGAATTTTCATCAGGAGGTATTTTAAGATGGGAAAATTAGGACTACAGTAGTGGATTTCATTGGTTTCTCTTTTACCCTAGTATTCAGATAAGTCAGGGGCTTCCCTGGTATCTCAGACAGTAAAGCTTCTGCCTGTAATGCAGGAGATGCAGGTTTGATTCCTGGGTCAGGAAGATCCCCTGGAGCAGGAAATGGCAACCCACTCCAGTATTCTTGCCTGGGAAGTCCCATGGACAGGGGAGCCCAGTAGGCTACAGTCCATGGGGTTGCAAATAGTTGGACACGACTGAGTGACTTTCACTTTCAGATATGTGATATAGACCAGCGATGGTATTATGTTCTCCCATAGGTACTTAGTTTACAAATTTCAGTCTAGTATAATTACATTCCCATTGTTGAGGTTTGCCCAGAGAATGGATTATGTCTCAATAATAGGAAAGTATGTATTCAGTTTAGTTCAGATATTTTTTGTTTTTATAAATCTTATTGTAGAAATTATTATTTATATAGTTTGTCAGTGTTTACAAAGCCCTCTCACAAGTCTTTTATTTGATCATTGAAACCATCTTGAGGGATCAGTAGAACAGATGGTATTGATACCCATTTTGTAGGTGAAGAAAAGGATGCTCAAATATGTACATTAACTTACCCATGATCCTTAAAACTAGCTTGGAAGGGTGTGAACAAGAATCTTATTTACAAGTTCTCTGCCTGCCTTTATTGTGGGCCAGGAATGTAAGTAAGTGCTTCTAGTCTCTGAGTTTGAATTTATTAGAACTCAATGTACATGAATTTGAACAAACTCCAGGTGATAGTGAACGATAGGGGAGCCTGGTGTGCTGCAGTCTGTGGGTTGCAAAGAGTTAGTCATGACTTAGTGACTCAACAACAACAACAAAGAGTAACATATTTAAACACAGGAGATTTTTCAGGTGTTTACCAATTTGAAGGCAATAATGTTATAGATCTTTCCAGTCGTGAGATGATAATTGACTCAGTTTACTTCCAGAAACAGTGTCTAACCATTGTTGTTAGATAGTTGGGCCTTTGAGTGTTCCACTGACCTACAGTTTACGTAGCATTTGAATAGGTTTGAATGCTAGAAGTTTGATATGACTTGGAGGCTGGTATAAAAATACTTTAGAATAAAACAAGAAGTTCATAAGTTATTGACAGCTCAAACTCATAAGACTATGATTGCATTAGAAAGATTAAAAAAGCAAAAAGCAAAACAAAACTAAGTCAAAGTAATTTGGATTAGCAAATGTTTTTATTTGAGAACTACAGATGACTTAGCCAAGAAATGCAGTTACTTAGAATTACTTGTTAACAAATTGAATTGAAACTGTGGTTTCTTTAGAGAATTTTACCATTTCAAAATAAAGTCATATTTATAGGTAGATAATCTTTTCTATATAACTTGAACTGTTTTCAACTCTTGTGAGGTAAAATTGCATTATTATTATCCTCCTCCAAGAATATTTTATCTTTTTTTATTTCTTTTGTTCCTTTTCCTTTAATATTTAGTGACCAAACTTGGGCCTAAATGTGGTGAATTTTACATTTCCTTGCAAATTCTGTAGATTCAGGAAAATGAATATCTGGCTTGCAGTTTCTTTAGAGTTGGACTCTCTGCTCCCATTAGCAGTGTCTAGATCTTAACTAGTCAAATTCTTGGTCTTAGGATTTGCAGGGAAAGACTAAATTGATTGTAGTCCTTTTGAGCAGTTCTCACTATGGGATAAACCCCCTGGGCTTGAGGTAGACTGATACTCAACCCTGAGGCCCACTGAACCTTCTAGGACCTTCTGGGAGACTCAGTAAAATTATCTCCTAAGAAGCTATGGGTCACAGGTTTTCTAAGGTTACTCCATACCACTGGAGTGGCTACTAATGACAGCAGGAGCTCCAGAGAAAGTCAGGTTTTTTAAAGTACCATGGTAAACAGTTGTTTACTAATTTTTTGACTTGTTGTAGCCCTTCTTGACCAACCATTAGAAATAAATATATGAGCACAGAAGTGGAGGGAAAGGGAAAGAGAGATGGAGATTAAATAGTTGAGTCCTACCAAAACTTCATATCCTGCCACTTGTGGTGCTTGGTGTAGAACATAGTGAACCTTGTTAGTATCTGTCTCTCCAATGTGTGTAATTTCTTCTTTTATTGAAATTACCAAAAGTGATGATTTCTTATGACCAGAATTTTTAAAGTATATTATCTCTTCCTTGTAAAGGTAAATGATGTGATACTAATCACCAGTTGCTTTCTAGCCTCAAATGTTAGTATCTATGATATAATTCTATAGTACAGAAAGTAGCCACCAACCCAAAGTAAACATTAAAACATATCTATCCCTTATTTTTTTTGGTACTTTGTTTACACAGACTTTTAAAGATACGGAAACTAATATCTGGTTTCATTACAGGGCTTGTATGAGAGATAAGACTAACAGTTGAGGCCTCACTTTTGAGGACAATCTTTTTTTTAAACTTCATAGTAAAATATTATCCTTGTTACTTAGAGAGCCTCAGTGATTTAGTTGAGGCTTCATGAAGGGACAGTGTCCAAAAAGGGAAGAGAGAAAAGATTGCACCCCTGAGTTTGAAACCTATACCTTTCAGTTCGGGGGCTATGGTATTTGATAAGTCTGACCTCAAGTGGCTTGAGGGACAATACCTGTTTTTTGCCACCCTTGACTCTACTCTCCTCTTCATCATCAAACATAGGGAATAGCTTTATGATTTTTTTTCTTTCCTTAGGATTTTAACAAGCAGCTGAGTGTTGATGGCACCTTGAGTTATATCCACTGTTTTCTTTCAAAAATTCAGATGCTCTCACATGTATTAACTAATAACTAATAGAGAGGTTAACTCTGTTTTCTTAAGACAGTTCCTTCTTGGTAATATAGGATCTCAGTTTTGTATAATCCTAACTTTTCAGTACCTCCCGTTTGAGGAATTCTATTTCCATTTTTATTGGAACTGTATTATTTCTTCTTTCAGTAAGTTCATTTCTGTTTACATGCATGTTTTGAAAGCTATTAACTTTTTTGCATATAGTATGACATTTTCTGGAAGTGGTTATGGTTAGTCAGTTTGTATTTAGAATGTTTTGAAATACAGTGAACAATAGGTCAGATGAATAGGTGAAATTAAAGTGCTGTTTACAAAACAGTAGAGTATAAAAGGATTCTTCATGCACTAGATAAGCATTAGGTTTTCTATATAAATATTTTGTTGTTTGATGATGAATATTTCACAGACACACTGAACCTTTAGCTAAATCACATATTATCCTTAAGTGAAATGGGGTATTGTAAAGCAATATTTCTTTGGTGAATACTTATAAGAAATTTAAACTTTTGGAGGGAAATATAACTAATAAGCAGATTTATTGGTAACTGTGTAGTAGATGATACCTTGCTTAAAACGCAAATTCCAGAAATTGCATATTAAATTGATACATTTCAATGATTAACCCTCAGTATCCAAAAGGAACAAGTGATCCTGTGTTAAACTGATTTCCTAAATTAGCAGTTCTAAGTCTTATGAATAGCACATAGTTCCCCGATACCAAATAATTTGAAAAGCGTAGCTTTGTGTTGTATTTTCTTGATTTGTTTTCATTTCAGTAGCCCTTTTCCCCATCTATTCTTTGCCTTGTAAATCATCTTAGCTCTGTCAGCTGAGTTATTTCCCTTGCTTCTGCCATCATGGCCTGTTTCTCCCTGCTTGCCTTATTTTTGAAAATACTGGGAGTTTAAATATGAAATTGTTTAATGTTAGAGCAAAAGAGTGTGTGTGCCAGGGTCTATAATTTTACACTGCATCACTTTCTTCTCATCCTTGATGCTACCAGCTCCTCTTTCTGTTTAGTCGTAACAGTCAGCTGATGCTCTGATAATAGGAAATTGAAGCTATTTTGCTACTGGAGATTCCATCAGAAGGAAAAGCAGAAAGAACTGTGACCATGCAAGTACACTGTGATTGGTTGGAGTATAGGATAAATATATAGAGGAGAATAAAGGGAAATAGAAGAGGAATTGGTAGATTATGGCTTTATCATTGTAGACTTTAAATCTTAAGGTTAAGAATTGAAACTTTATATACAGTGTTGAAATCTGTTGAGCTCAAAAATAATATGATGATGGCTGTGCTTCAGAAACTAGAGATATGCTACATTAAAAATGAAATATTGTTTTGGTTAGCACTTAATTTCAATTTGGATAACTCATCGTCCCATTTGAACCTGAGAGTTGAAGATACCTGTGTAGAGTGGGATCCTACTGGAGGAAAAGGTCAAGACAGTAAAATTAAAGGAAAAGAGAACAAGGGCAGGTAAGCTCATTTATTAAGTCTGTTATCTGGATTAAATGCTTGTATACTGATTCTTATTTGACAGTAACTAGAAATGAAATTCTTATTATTAACACCAAAGTGAAAATACAATATTGTTTGCCAGTACTTGAATTTGTCATTAACATTTTTCATTATTTTTTCTTAGTTTTTTTCCTAATCCTCTTCTTACTTACATCTTTTATTTCAGTATTCCATTTCTTTTCAGGTTATATCTACAGCAATTTGAACTGCTTAGAGAGAAGTTCCTAGCGTAGTTCCTGAATGTTAGACTTACAGATCACCTCTTTTAGCTGAAGGTCTGCGTTGAATGACAACTTTTACCATGTACAACCCCAGTGTTGGGCCCCTGGTCAGCAACCTTGTGAACCAGAGACAGGCTTGGCACCTTGTGTTACCGTCAGACTGACTTAGGTAGTCTTAAAGTATGGAGGCCTCTTTTAACAGAGATGAATTGTATTCAAACTGAAATAAGGTGTAATCACTGTGAAACAGTGAATCAAAAGAAATTCCTCAGCCAACGTTTCTTCTGATTTTATTATATAAACTGTTAAATTTAAGTTGTAAAGCAATCTCTTAACAGTTGCCTATTTTTATCTGACAGTGTCCATGTTACTTCACTGAAGAAACATTCAAGGTGATGATCTATGTCTGTCTAGTTCTAGGATCTAGTCTATCTAGCTTGGCTGAATAACTTAAATTTTTCTTTAACCAATAAGCAGAACCCATTGCAGCAGCCTTCATAAGCTAAAATACTGCTTTGTGTAGACTGTCTGTATTGGTAGCTTATGTTTTGGATTTACAGCATTATATAGCATTATGCTTCATATTATTTAGATTATACTGTATATGATAACAAAACAATAAGCTCTGCTTTAAGTCTTTCTTGAATTGATTTCATTTATATGATTTTTTTCTGCATTTACTTATACCTGGCATCTTTCTTGTTGTGCTGTATTCAATATATCTAACATTACAGCTTTGCTTTTACAATTATTTGACATGAAGCAAGTTTAAAGTGTTCTATGATTTATAATAATCATACAATTTCAAAAGTATCAAAGATTAAAAAAAAGGTCATTACTGAAATTATTAGAACAGTGCCAGAAAGATGAATCATTTCAAATTGCACAAGTAATAATGTGCTGATTTGAAGATACCCCATATCTTTCCCAGAAACCAGAATGTGTTCTCTTTTCAAAATTATTGTCTTCTCTTTTTTCTAGTTTATTTGCTTATTATTGGTGAAAGTGATTCATAGTTGGTATATTAGAATTGTAAAATGCTGCTGGATTTGATAGGATCAGTGAAGTTTGGTCATTTGGAGATTTTTAGACTGCTTATGTTTATAATTTCAACATGTTATTTCTCTTTCTCTCATCTCTTTAAGCGTATTTTGTATGTGGGCTACTTCTGGAATGTTACATACATTTATTCTTTCCATAAATATTTATTTACTGTAGGATGTCAGCTGGATATTGTGGGGTTTATAGGGATAAACATGGTCCCTGCCTTCAAGGAATTTGCCCTAACTTATGTAGATGAGCTATCTCTCTATATATAAATAATAATAATCTGAGATAGAGATTGTGTTCAGTAGTATGTGTGAATCAGGGAGTTTGGAGGAAGAAAGATTTCCTGAGCTGCCAGATGTTGAAGTGGTCAATTAGGACAGTGAGCCAAACTGAAAGTAACAGTGCAGACTTTGCTCACTTACTGTGATAGCATAAGTAGGAGGCGCAGAGGAAGGGGTGCTAGGTCACCCAGTGTTCCGTTTTCACAGCAGAATGGCACGGGGTGCGGGTTAGGTAAACCAGAGCAGATGGCAGATGGTGAGTATCTGAGGACCATCTCACTGCCCAGGGAGAACAAACAAAAGCCTTCTTCTGTTTTGTGGACCTGAGGCCAAGGAAATGGGAAAGGTTAGGAGTGGGAAAGTATTGAGACGAGTGGAGAAAAGTGTCTTCCGACTGCTCCCCTACCCTTCCCCCTTTAAGGAGGTCTCTGAGGAGGCAGCTGGAAAGGGTCTCAGCTGAGGGCCCCCTCCCATAATGGAACCTCTGAATACAGGTATCTAATCTAGGAATGCAGACATGCATGGGAGCCTGGAGTTGCATAGGAGCAAGGGGGATTGCAACTCCCTCCAAAACCTGCAGTGAACTCGCAATGCACCAAGTCTGGTGAGGAGAAGGCAAGCATTTATAATTACTTCCTGTTAGGCCTGAAGGGTCATACACAGAATTTTGGCCTAGAGGTGGACTCCTCAGAAAGGTTACTTAGCCTGGTAGGATCTGGGAGACCTTCATTAGTGGATTAGTATTTAAGTTGGTTCTCAAGTAAGTGGAAGAATGTGTAGCATTTGGACTTGGCAGTGAGAGAACGAGAGATGGAAGGGAAATACACTGAGGCAGATTGCCTGAGTTTAAGGAACGCTTGAGCTGCTACTTTTAGCTGGATAGTGCCGTCCAGAGGTGGGCAGCCTGGAAAGGCAGTGCTGTGTGCTTAGTGCCGGGCTCCTCTGTCCTTGGGGATTCTGCAGGCAAGAATACTGGAGTGGGTTGCCATGCCCTCTTCCAGGGGATTTTCCCAACCCAGGGATCAAACCCAGGTCTTCCACATTGCAGGCAGATTCTTTACTGTCTGAGCCACAAGGGAAGTCCATGAATACTGGAGTGGGTAGCCTGTCCCTTCTCCAGGGGATCTTCCCGACCCAGGGGTCTCCTGCATTGCAGGCGGATTCTTTACCAGCTGAGCTACCCGGAAAAGCGGACCAAATCAAGAAGAACCTGAAATGCCATGCTAAGTTCTTTGTAGGTAGTAAGGAAGTACGTAAAGATTTTAGAGTGGGAGAATCAGAGTTAGGTTTATCTTCTAACAGTCAATTGGGAAGCTGATAAAACAGTCCAGATTAAAGATAACAAAGAACCTTAGTTGAGACAGTTGAGTGACTGAGGTATCTTTAAAGGGTGGAATCGTGTTTGCTTTGAGACAATAATAACTGTCGTACTTCTTGCAAAAATGTATTCAAGGTTGGAATTCTAGGGTGCTTCAATGGAAGACTTTTCCTTATTTAACTTTTCTTTGAAATTTAAATTGACATTCTCAATATTTACATCTGTTTTTCTTTTTGCCATGCTTTCCCTTTATTTCTTTACTGCTGGTAAGTTACGAATTTTTTGTTTTATGAATGCAGCAGTTTGATATAATTGAAATGTTAATTTTTAAACATCTTTTGAGGTTTGGTCTGTTTTGAGTTAGTGAAAGGCCTTAATGCTGTCCAGTTTACTATATCATATAATTTGAAAAAGGGAAGTCAAGTTGTATCTTGTCCATTTTAGTAGGAGAAATGCTTTATAATACTTGATATTACTCTGTGCATGGATTTGGGTAATTGCTATTTTTTTTTTTAAGAAGAAAAGATACAAAACAAAAATACCTCCTGCTTATGAAAATAAAAAAGTTATTTGATTATGATAAATCTTAAAAAGAAAAATAGCAATTACCCAAATCCATGCACAGAATAATATCAAGTATTATAAATCATTTCTCTTCCTAAAAAAAGACTTGCTTTTAATTTAAATTTAGCTGCAAGAAATGTAAGTTAAATAATCCATTATCTTTCTGCAGTTCTTTTTTTTCCCCTTGAGTTTTTTTTCCCCTTTTGTCTTGTCCCATTTTGGCGTTGTCTCATATTCCAACTGTGTATTAATTTGTACAAGCCTTGCTCTCTCTGCATGGTATTAGTGTTTTTAGCTTGCTTTATGTTGATGACTTCTTACATGTGTTATAATTGACAACTCTGTTTAATAGTAAATAATTCAAATAAAATTAAATGTTGCTTTTTGAGCAGCATGATTAGAAAGCTCTTCAAACTTTCCTTTTATCTGTAATTTTAGTTTGTGAAACATGTACAACATAGAATATTTGTTTTTCTTTTTGTTTCTGTTTATATAGAAGTGGTACCCCATCCCCTAAACGGACATCTGTAGGCTCCAGGCCACCAGCAGTAAGAGGCAGCAGAGATCGTTTTACGGGGGAATCGTACACAGTGTTGGGTAGGATAAACATAATAATTCTTCATTATCTCAGATTAAAAGCATCACAGTCACATGGGTGGACTTTCTACTCAGGGGTGGTGTGGCTGCCTGTGTATTGAATGAATATTTGCCAAAATTTCTACCCCTGGAAGCCTAGTTGCTTTGGTAGGTTTTCAAATTATCTTTTTATTGATATGTTTTAAATTCTACTTCAGTTTATGTAGTACTCCACATTTATAACTCTTAAGGGGATAATAAGGAAGAAAAGTTCTGAAGCCTTTTGTATTCAGAGAAGTTAGTAAACATACAAGTCATTATAGCAGATACTCTGCATTTAGTGTCTGTGTAACAGGATTATTCTCCTGAATCAGACTTTTTGGTGTCATTTTGTGGGGTCAAATATAGGTAAAACTCTGTAAGTCATAAGAAAGAGGTAAGAGTTAAATTTACCTTCTAATCTTTTGTAGGAGACACAGCTATTGAAAGTGGACAACATTATTGGGAGGTCAAGGCCCAGAAGGATTGTAAATCCTACAGTGTGGGAGTAGCGTACAAGACTTTGGGTAAATTTGACCAGTTGGGAAAGACAAACACTAGTTGGTGTATCCATGTGAACAACTGGCTACAGAACACATTTGCAGCAAAGCATAATAATAAAGTCAAAGCCTTGGATGTTGCTGTTCCTGAAAGAATAGGTGTATTTTGTGATTTTGATGGGGGTAAGTTTGCTGATTTTCTCCTAAGTCATTTCATCATCATTGTTTGTATTTCATTACTCTGCATTGTGCTTAGTTGCTCAGTCATGTCTGACTCTTTACGGCCCCATGGACTGTAGCTTGACAGACACCTCTGTCCATGGGATTCTCCAGGCAATGGGTTGCCATGCCCTCCTCCAGGGGATCTTTGCAACCCAGGGATTGAGCCCAGGTCTCCCACATTGTAGGTGGATTCTTTACTGTCTGAGCCACCAGAGAAGCCCATGCTTTCCTATAGTAATAATCTGTACGGAATTTCCACTAGTATTGTGGTAAGGATGTTTTGACCTACTAGGATTTGATCACAAACATAACTTCAGGTCTGTAGTTGACTGAAAGGGTATGTGATGTCTGCTTGCAGGCCTACAAAAGCTCTCATCTATAATATACTAAGTCAGTCTGAAAAAAAGATGTTGCTAATTTTAGTCATGAGCATTAAAATGTTTTAGGCCTATTTTAATTCCTTCCTTACCTTGTTTTGTTAACTGTTAAGAGTGGTAGGGTCAGATTTTTTTGAGTCAAAATAGACCTTAGAAATTACCCAATCCTTTTGCCACATAGTATGATTTCCTTATTACATTATCTCTGTGAGTAGTTGCCACTCCTATGCTTGCACATTTCTTTGTGAAGCTAATGGTCTTAGAAGGCAGCCTGTTTCACTGTAGGATAACATTTGATTAGAAGGTTTTTCTTAAGTCAGTTCGTTTTGTCTCTCAATAACTTCTGAGACTCTTGCTGTTAAGTCTTGTCATTTGAAGAAACACAGAATTATGTTCCCTAATTTATATTTACATTATAATCCTTATTTGTTTAAAAACTAACATTGCTTCTCTTTCCCTGTTTTTCCAGACTGTACATTCTCTGTAACATTAGCTGTTCCTTTTAATTTAATTTTTCCAAACCTTTATTATCACCTGTGGTTGTATACTGTGTCTATATATATTTTAAAGATTGATTCTCAAAGTAGAACACACAACTTCACACCACCGTAGATTAGTGATTTGGCAGCATGATTTCTAGTAATATGACTTCACAGCATTGTAGATCAGTATTGAGCTGGTAGCCACCTAATCCACTAGATCTTTTTTCCATTGAGTTCTGGCAGATTATCGTTTCCCTCTGATGTTAGGCAGTGTAGAGGTGTTTCTTTGCTGTTTGTAACTCAAATGAAGAACACTGATTTGTCCTTAAGTTTCATCTTAATAGATTTTGCCAATCTTCCCTCCTCTTAAGAGCATCTAAAAATTAACTTGGTGTTTATCTTTAAGCTTTTTCAGTTAGGTATTTGATAAGTATCTTGTCTACTGTCATCTAAATATAAAACTTTTGTAGATGAAGTAGGGAACAAAAGTAATTCCCTAAATGCCTCACTCCAAGTTGACACTTAAAGCTAATAAAACCAAGTTTTATGATTTTAAGTAATGTTATGTCCAAAGAGTTCCATGAAGTATCAACCTAGTTATTCAAAAAGGAAAAAAATTGACTTTGGATTGATTTCTTTTTAGTGATGACATGTCAGTTTTGCTGTATTTTTAAAAATTTACTCACTTAGACTCATAAATAATTTTCCTCAGGATAAATAGTAAATTTATTGGCATATCAATATATTTTTTATTTTTAAACTACAAGATAGCATTTGCTTATCTTCTTCTGTCTCTTTTCCCATACTTTGTGATTCCTTAAATATAAGTATAATTAAAGATACTTAAAGATTAAGTATAATTAAAGATTCCTTAAGGATAGTGAAAGTGAAAAGTGAAAGTGAAGTCACTCAGTTGTGTCCAACTCTTTGCGACCTGTGGACTGTAGCCCACCAAGCTCCTCCGTCCATGGGATTCTCCAGGCAAGAATACTGGAGTGGGTTGCCATTTCCTTCTCCAGGGGATCTTCCTGACCCAGGGCTCGAACCCAGGTCTCTCACATTGTAGGCAGATGCTTTAACCTCTGTACAACCAGGGAAGCCCCATAGGATAGGATAGGAAGGATAGTGAGAAGTGTAATTGTTAACCTAAAGCATAGGATATAGAAAAAAATTGTAATGTAGGATGGGATCAGATTCTGAGGGCCTTGAAAAATAATAATAAGCTAGTCTTTTTTTGGTAGTTGAAGAAGGATTTCTGTTTATTTTAGAAAACTGTAGTTATATGATGGTAATATAGTTTTAGACATATTAGAGAATAAATGGTTAAATGTGGAAGAGGTTGCAAAATACTGAGAGAGGAAGGCTTTTCAAGGTGGTCTTTAAGTAATACAGACAGGACCATGTCTGTTTCGTTAAGTATTATGTCCTTATTGCTTGGCAAGTGCTTTACACCAGTTCAGTTCAGTTCAGCCACTCAGTCGTGTCTTGACTCTTTGCAACCCGATGAACTGCAGCACACCAGGCATCCCTGTCTATCACCAACTCCTGAAGCTTACTCAAACCCATGTCCGTCGAGTCGGTGATGCCATCCAACCATCTCATCCTCTATCATTCCCTTCTCCTCCTGCCTTCAATCTTCCCTAGCATCAGGGTCTTTTCAAATGAGTCAGTTCTTTGCATCAGGTGGCCAAAGTATTGGAGTTTCAGCTTCAGCATCAGTCCTTCCAATGAATATTCAGGATGGACTGGTTGAATCTCCTTGCTGTCCAAGGGACTCTCAAGAGTCTTTTCCAACACCACAGTTAAAAAGCATCAATTCTTTGGTGCTCAGCTTTCTTTATAGTCCAACTCTTACATCCATACATGACCACTGGAGAAACCATTGCTTTGACTAGATGGAACTTTGTTGGCAAAGTAATGTCTCTGCTTTTTAATATGCTTTCTAGTTTGGTCATAACTTTTTTCCAAGGAGTAAGTGTCTTTTAATTTTATGGCTGCAGTCACCATTTGCAGTGATTTTGGAGCCCCCCAAAATAAAGTCTGCCACTGTTTCCACTGTTTCCCCATCTATTTGCCATGAAATGATGGGACCAGATGCCCTGATCTTAGTTTTCTGGATGTTGAGTTTTAAGCCAACTTTTTCACTCTCCTCTTTCACTTTCATCAAGAGGCTCTTTAGTTCTTCTTCGCTTTCTTCCATAAAGATGGTGTCATCTGCATATCTGAGGTTATTGATATTTCTCCCAGCAATCTTGATTCCAGCTTGTGCTTCATCCAGCCCAGCGTTTCTCATGATGTACTCTGCATATAAGTTAAATAAGCAGGGTGACAATATACAGCCTTGATGTACTCCTTTTCCTATTTGGAACCAGTCTGCTGTTCCATGTCCAGTTCTAACTGTTGCTTCCTGATCTGCATACAGATTTCTGAAGAGGCAGGTCAGGTGGTCTGGTATTCCCATCTCTTTCAGAATTTTTCACAGTTTGTTGCCATCCACACAGTCAAAGGCTTTGGCATAGTCAATAAAGCAGAAATAGATGTTTTTCTGGAACTCTCTTGCTTTTTCTATGATCCAGCAGATGTTGGCAATTTGATCTCTGGTTCTTCTGCCTTTTCTTTACCAGCTGAGCCACAAGGAGGGTATTCTCTGCTTTTTCTGAATCCAGCTTGAACATCTGGAAGTTCACAGTTCACATACTGTTGAAGCCTGGTTGGAGAATTTTCAGCATTACTTAACTAGCGTGTCAGATGAGTGCAGTTGTGCAGTAGTTTTAACATTCTTTGGCCTTGCTTTCTTTACATAGTAAACCCTTAATAAGTATTGGTTGAGTGATTAGTGGTAAGAGATGCCTGAGCAGTGGGGAATCAAAAAGAATGGATTTGATGGTGTGAAAGTAGAATTCATAGGACTTGGCTACTAAAAATATGGATTGGAGGAAGGGACGCAGAAGAACTAAAGATGACTGAGGTTCTATCCAGTGTGATCAAAAGGATGATCATGCCATCAACACAGTAGAGAGTATAGAGGATCCTGCGGAAAGATGAGATACCAGTGGAACAGCCATGTGGCATTACTTAGCTGAAGCTAAATATTAGTTATGGCATCACAGAACGGCCACTGAATATTGCGCAGAACCGTTAAGTGTTGTTGCTCTTCTGTACGCTAACTTTGTGACCGCATATAGGTTGCTTGGCATTTTGAAGTAGTTTATATAAATAGGAGACATAATGTTAGATTCTTTTCTAGTAGACATAATGTTAGTTCTTAGCTGATTTATTATGGGAACTTTATAGAGAGAAAAGATCCTAGACAAGCATCTACGTTTAGAATAGGAGGAAAAGAAAAGAAACAAAAGATATCCTCAGGATAAAGAAACAAACCAAGAGAATAGTCATGAGAGAAAAGTCTGAAGAAATGACAATAGTTGCAAGGGTGTCATCAGGTTGGACAGTTAGGTGGTCAGAAGGATAGTGATTTATTACATGATCATTGTTGAAAGACTGTCAGGAGACCTTAAAAAAGAACTAAAACTGAAGCAGTGATCATTATACCGTGATTTTAGAGATTAGGGTATGAGTATGGCTTTAAGTAATTAGAGGACAAAGTCTAATAGAGTAAACCTTAAATGGTGATAGGATTGAGTGGAAAGGCCGGTTATAGTAAAAAAAAAAAGGGGGGGGGGGAGAAATAACTGTGGTTTTTACTGGACTAAGGCACCATTTGTTAAATAATGGTAAAAAAGAGAAGTCTATAGTTGAATAATTGGATAGTACCAGATTATGGAAGCACTATGGAGATCTTAAAGAGCAGGGAAAGAAAAGTGGATTGGGGCTTTTTCTTAAACATGTTTACTACCGATTTTCAAGTGAGAATTCCTAAGTCCAGTCTTCAAAGTGACAAATATTCATTTGGTTGTTACTTTTATGCATGATTATATGTTAGACTTAATTAGATGTTAATTTTTTTTTCCAATAATAAATGTGACTTTTTTTTCTTCCCTCTAGGTCAGCTTTCTTTCTATGATGCAAACTCAAAACAGTTGTTGTATTCCTTTAAGGCAAAATTTTCTCAGCCAGTACTACCTGGTTTCATGGTTAGTATCTAATTTATATTTGGTTTGGCAACTTTAAGGAGAATATCTATGCTATCTATTTCGGGAAACACAATATCTTATTTTTTTCTTATATTCCTTTTTCTTTCCCCAGTCTACCTTTCCTACGTCTGTGATTGTATGTTTTTGGTATATTTTTGGTTAAGTAAGTGTTGAGACATAAAAGTCTGCAAATCATAAGCATGTAGTTTGATCAGTGTTTTCATAGGACTGCACTCTTTTTTGTAACCAGGGTCTTGGTCAGGAAGTGGAACATTGTACCCATTTCCAGCCTCTAATGGCCTTCCTCTAAAGAGATGACTGTCTTGAGTTTTAGAATACCATAAATTCATTTGCCTCCCTTTCAACTTTGTATAAATGGAATCTTACAATATCTTTTGGGCTCAACATTCATTTGTGAGATTTATGCATGTTTTTCCATGGTGTGGTAGTTCACATAGTTTTATATGTATATGTATAGTTTTTCATTGTATGACTATATCAGGATTTATTTACACATTCTAATTTAGTTGACTACTTGAGTGCTTTCCCATTGGAGACATTTACAAATAGAACTTCTATAAATATTCTTGTTAATGTCATGCTTTGCCCAGCTCAAGGTCACAGAGATATTTTCTTTTGTTTTTTTTCTTGTAACTTTATAATTAAAAAGTTTTACATTTAGGTCTTGATCCATTTTGAGTTAATTTTTATATGTGATACAGAGTATAGTTTAAGATCTGGATCTGTTTTTTGCATATGGATATCCATGCGTTCCAGTGCCACTTTCCGAAAAAGACTAACCTTTCTCCATTGATCTGCTTTTCCACTTTTGTGCTAGATATTTTGAGTAAATATTTCTGTAAATCACTTAATTTTCAATAAAATAATATGATAGTTTCATAATCAGAGTAGCATTTGTATTTCTAAAATTTATTTTTCATTGAAATACAGTTGATTTACAATGTTGTATTAATTTCTTCTGTACAACACAGTGACTCAGGTGTACACACATATACTTCTTTTTTCCTTGACTAAGCTGTCTGCAGGATCTTAGTTCCCTGACCAGGGGTTGCATCTGAGCTCTGGCAGTGAAAGCGCTGAGTCCTAACCACTGGATCGCCAGGGAATTCCTCTATACACTCTTTTTTATATTCTTTTCCATTATGGTTATCCGAGGATATTGGATATAGTTCCCTGTTTATACTCTAGGATCTTGTTTTGTATCTGTTCTCTGTGTAATAGTTTGTTAACCCCAGACTCCCAGTCTACCCCTTCCCTAACCACATCCCCCTTGGCAGCCATGAGTCTATTCTATCTGTGACTCTGTTTCTGTTCCATAGATAGGTTCATTTGTACCACATTTTCTTGTATTTTAAGAGTTATCATTACTGAACCTTAAAGTTTAAGAATTTTGGAATGTTAATTATATAGCCACGTGTTTCACAGTCTGCAGATTCTTTGTAACTATACTATGGTTACTGAGTAAATATTGAATACTTAGGATATATTTGAAGGTGGGAATACATAAAAAATTTCTAGAATCTCCCTTGCTTTAATTTAAGCTTGTCTGCTACATACATGGCAGTTGATGATAGTTTAAATGATTCATATTTTCACATTTTAATTCTCTTGACTCTATTCCATATCAGTTATTTACTTTACTGAATGATAGCTGCTTTGTTCAACACAAGTGAAGCAGTTTTATCTTTCACAAACTCATTCACATTTATGATAATAGAATATGGCAAGTATATTTGGATATTGCCATTTGTGTTTTTCTCAGATTATCTTTGAGAATTATAAAAGGGTTCTTATTGTTAACAAGTTAGGGAAGAAGCTAATGGGATTACTCTGTTAACAGAGGGGTGTTAGATTCCTATAGTTTCAGGCCACAACCCATTGTCAAAACCCAAGGCAGTAATTGGGATGAAGAAGATGAGTCTTTGTGTACTTCTCTTGGTTGTGAACTTTAGTATCAGTAATGATGGTATCTTTTGACTAAATTAATCCAGTTTAGTCTCTGAATTTCTACGGCCCTATTTCCCTCCTGTGTGTAGCTCCAGTGAGTTCTGCTGTCATAAGACTTCCTTTGGCCAATATGGTTCTAAAAGACCCCTGAGTTAGCCTTTCTACTTCCCCTCAGTTCACATATGAAGGTTTTCCATTTGGAATTTGATGATGTTCACTTGTGTTCACTTATTTTTGCCTTTTAGATGGAAAAATGTCAGGATCCCTTAAGTCTTCACTTGGTTTGAAGTCTGATTGCAGCTTTGTTTCTGTCCTCTCTTAGGTTTGGTGTGGTGGACTTTCTTTGAGTACTGGGATGCAGGTTCCAAGTGCTGTGAGGACTCTTCAGAAAAGTGAAAATGGAATGACTGGCTCCACTAGCAGCTTAAACAATATTACTCAGTAATGCCTACTCAGAATATGTTTATCTTCCTTCCCCCACTCCTTTTTGATTGGGTGGCCTTTTCCGTGCAGTTACTAATTGCAGCAGTTTACAAGTGGTGGAAGTCAGGTTTGCTACCTTCTGCTCTAAGGTCTGGAATCTGTTTGCATCCGGCACCTCGTAGGAAGCATTCACAGGCGCCTGCTGTGGGGTATCAGAGAAGCAAGTAGACATCTAGCAAGAAACTGATGTTTTGAAGAGTAAATGGGAAAAAAAAAGGCAGTGTTTAAGTAGTTACATAGAAACTCATTTTTGTGTGTGTTGGATTACTCTGACTATTCTAAAATGTTTAGTTATATATGGTAGCCCTAGGACCTGAGGGAAAAGCATTTATATCTTTCCTCTATACGTTCCTTTTTTTTAATGTCATCATTACCTATTATTTCTTACACTGAAGCTTTAAAACTGTACAGTCTTCCATGGTTTTCTAAAAACTGAAAAAATTGATTGGGCATGCTAGAAAGGTTTTCTCAGTAGTTTATTTTTCCCCTTTTATAAATAAGTTGAGGTTTGCTAAATGATTGTCTTTTATTTTTCAACTAGATTGTATATCATTTTCTTCTTTCCAAATATTGTGACATTTCTCTCAGTTTATAACTCAAAACAGAGAGTGGACAGGAAGTGTTTCTAGATATAATAGCTTTAAATTGCCCAAATTTCAGTTTTTTACCTGCTGCAAAGGGATATTCTTTATACATTACCTTGTTTAATTAGACTTCTTTCCATTATTTTGAATGATGGGTAAGATTTTTTAAAGCTTTATATTTTCTGATTTTTTTTTGTCTAGTTTAATAGAAACTTTAATAGTTTTGATAAAATTCCCACTTGAATTTGGTGTAATAACTGGTAATAATTATGCTTATTTTTAACATTTTTAGTAAGGTAAAAGATCATTAAAGCTATATAGAAAGTAGAAAAAGCTACCTATTCAAGTTTTATCTATAAGGAATAGGTTATAAAGGGAGGTGCCTAAAACTATCCTTTACTGAAGTCATCTATATCTGCTTTTTAATAAGATGGAATGGTTAAAAACAAAGAGTTTTGAAAAAACTATGTATCTCTGACTTATTTGGCACATGAATTTTTCAGACATACCTATTCAGAGGTTATTTTTTTCTCAGTCTTTTTGCTACTTAATTTGCTTTCTAAAGGATCATAATTCTTCAAAAAAAAATTAACATAGAGTGATCTTTACCATATGTAAGGAAGATGTGTTAAACCATGAGTAACACCCATGATTATTGAGCAAAGCATTTATATTTTTTAAGTTGATTAAAATTTGTAACAAGTTCTTTAAGCCAAATTGAAAGTTGTCATTACAGTATTTAAGAATTCCTTGAGCATTTTCAAGAGGTCTGGGTTTGTATATTCCTTAATTTTTGAAGCTGACTTTTTCATTACTTTCTCATATTGACGTTCTTCCATTCATATTTTAAGTATATTGTCTTATGATACCTTTCTCCCTAGAAGTGACCATTGCTGTGTACATTTTAGTTACTTTAGTTACTATGTGAAAGACTTGTGGGATAGGAACAGCTCAGTCTCTCTTAAAGTTTATTGTTTACTGATGGGATATTTTGTTCTTTGTAAAACAAATCTAATGAGGAATTTTATTCAAACTGGGTATTCATTTTTCCAGAGGAGAGTCATATCTATACCATTGTCTGATAACATATTTTAAAAAGCATAAGGCTCAGTAGATATTGTTTTGATTCTCCAAATAAATATAATTTTGATTTTTGTTTTTCCTAGAGATTTTGAAAGAATTTCTGGATGTCCTGTTCTCTGCAGCAGGGTTATTGCAGGACCTAAGGAAACAGGAAGTTATAATTCTCTCTCATAAAGTTAAACCTGAAAGCAGTAAGTTAGTGGTGGAGCTGCTTTATGTGAACAGTCATGTATATTTTAACAAAAATGACACTGAAAAAGCCAGAGGTTCTTGTATAAAAACTTTTACTATTATGTCTGTATAATTATATCCTGTTTTTAATTTTAAGTGCCTTCTTCCTCTTAAGCATGCTCTCAGTCCATGCCCCATGCATTGTCAACTGATACTTAAACCAGAGACCATTATGTAATACTGGTGAGGAGTTCTATTGCAGGGGCATGAGGAAAGGAAAATACTAGTCAGGGGCTGGAGGAGTACATATGATTCTTGTGTGTGCTCATCCCATCATTTGAAACCCTTCATATAAAATATTCTAGTATCATTTGGAAAAATGCATTTGAAGTAATACTTTCATACTTCAGAATAAGAATCTGGGGTTTCCCTCTTACTATGCTTCTTCTTAAAGGTCCCCCCCTCCCCAAAAAAACAAAAACAAAATGTGTGGACTTTTAGGTTAATTCATTTACGATTATTTGTGTTAAGTTAAATTGGAGGAAGTGTGTCGTTCTCATTTTCAAACTAGAAAATAATAACTATAGTGCCTGTTTACATAGTCTCAAATTAAGGTAACTGTTAACTTGACACAATATATACATTCTCATTAACATTGGAATTAAAAAATATTGAGATTTTTTGCTCAATTGAAGACATGAAAAATTGGTATACTCTTTAAAATTTTTTTTTTTTACTCTGTTTTGACAGGTCAAACATGATTGCTTTCTACAAAAGAAATGCATGAGAGGTTGATGGTAGTGGATATACCACAGGTGTAAAAAATTATGTTTTATAAAAATATACACTTAGTATTGCCTTTCTCTTTTAGCAGTTGAATCTCAAACCAGTTGTAGTAAACTGGATAAAAAATGAAGGAGTTGCCTTAAGCACTTTAGAAAAAAGAATTTTTTTACATTTCGTTTTGACTCTTTGGACTGACTGTCACATACATCTTTAACTTTTCGTAAATATGTACATACCAAATATTTACTAAGTGCACATAGAAATTTAATATACAGTAATTCTTTGAATGTTCCAGGTGTAGGTAGACAATTTGAAAGTATTAAAGGTGTGCCTGTCTGTACAGGGGTTTAACTGATGGAATCTGTACTATTTTGACAAACCATGAACTGCTGCTGTACAGCTAGACTTCACCGAATTTGTTCTGCAGTCATTTTCCCCCATATTGTCATCTGAAGAGACATACTGGCTTGGTTTTATTTGCTCACTTATGAAATTAAAGTATGCGCAGTATTATGTATAATTTGAATTTTTGTGCTGATCTTCAGTGATATAAAGAAGAAAAATGATTTAGTTGGGCTAAGATACTCTTATTTCATGACTTACCCAGAATGATTAGTTTTCCTACATATACTTTAAATCACATAAAATTATTAAGTTACTTAGTGTCTTTTGGAAACATATGGGGAAAATTGGAAAAGGATATATATGAAAAATGATCATTTCAAAGTATTCATTAGAAGGGATAGTGTAGACTTCCATAAAATATGTGAATCTGAGCTAAACAGACTAAGGACTGTATTTAAAAATCATCATGATAATTCTTTTGGAGAAAACTCCATATTTGTAAGATCAGTATTCATTCATTTGTTAATTTGTGTAACAAATATTTAAGTCTGGGATGGCAGTCATACTTTCTGTTCAGATTTCCTAACTTTGTGAAGTTTGATTTTCTGTGCGTACAGTGCTTTTGCTGCTTTTGAGAGGTATGACAAAGTTTGCATCTTAAAAACAATGTTTTTGCTAATCAGTCAGAAATTTTAAAAAGTAAATGTTAAGAGTTTATAAAAAATTATAATTAACTGCATGTAAAATGGTTCACCTATATGTAGTCATGTAAGATGTTTCTAAAAAGTTTCTTCCTTGATTTTATTTTTACACTGAATATATTATTTTAGGGAAGTGAATGGTCAGCATAAATAACCATAAAGTTATTTGTTATTTTAAATTTATATTTCATAATGCCAGTGCTGGAGCATTTATAAGTGATCATGAATTTTCCTTAATCATTGCAGAAAGATTACCTCGTAGTTAGTATAGTTTTAGTTTTATGTATATCTTACAGTATTCATATTATGCAAATACTTGTGATCCCGATGTCACATATGATAGCTTTGTTACCTGGAATATTTGATTAATGTAAATAAGCTTTTTGAGTAATTTGGAGGTTAACTGGATCACACATGGTATATGTTTTTGTTGAAGATACATTGTTGGGTATGCCATATAAAGGTTAGTATTCACTTATAAAATAAATATCAGAGATTACTATAGTACTTTTCTCCTCAGACTACTCACATTCAAGTTAAAACAGTATTTGTTATTTCTGAGTCAGTATAAGGTACTGACTTTTGATTTGTAATCATTTGAGCTGTGTTAGTTTAAATTGGTATATTTTCTTAACGGTACCCAATCAATATATGTTGGTTCTTGGGGATGAACATGCAGAGGATTTCACATTATGTAGGACAGCCCGTAAGTTAATGTGTTTGCTTTGCCTTGGAGCTAATTAAGTTTATTGTAAGTGATTGGTAAAAGATATTTTTGTTAGTGTTAGAACATTTTGGAGAGCTTAAGGGTTATGAGAATGCTTTTTTTTTTTTTTTTAACATTTCCAGAATCTCTAAGATACCAAAGCATTGCATCTAATTTACCTTTTAGGGGAGACTCTTTAAAATCAAATTTATAACTAATTCATACAATAAGATATATAATAGCTAAAGTTTTGAAATGATTTGTATTAAAAACCACTAGTCTTTAAATTTTCTAGATATAACAAAAACATTTTGGCTTAATTTCTTTTAAAGTATTTAAAATTAATCACCTTAGCTCTACCATATACTATATCTATGATCTCTACATAATCACTTATCATCTTTGGGCTTCCATTGCCTTACATAAAGGCAATGTAACTTGCCTTTACAACAATATAACTTGTTCAGCCTACCTCACAGGGCTGTTGTGAGGAATAAAATGAAATGGAGTATATGAAATAGATTCAACCACAGTAAAATGCTATGTAAATGTGAAGTGTTACTTTTAGTTAATAATGGACTTAAGTGTTTGGATACCTCTAGATGCCATTTACTTTGATAAAGCATGTGCTTAAAGTGGTATCACCAGGACATGAAACCTGATTGTTTTTTTAAAGCCTGATTAAAATATCCTTTAACATTTTTAGTTTATGCATGACTTGTGGCCTTTTTGTATTTTCTCATCAAGGTGTATTCTATATCAAGACTTCTAGAACTGTAAAATTTCTCCCATAGCATTAATGTGTGTCAGAGTAGAATAGTAGCATAAATAAATGATTTAAGCTGTGTTTCCATCCAGGCATTTGCACTTTCATGACTGCCCAATGCCACTTGCAAAGACTGAATTTGGCCTAAATAATTCTTTGCAAAATACCAGCTTTGGAATGGTTCAACAGTTTGTTGTCATTGGATGGATGATATAAGGTGTATGTGACCATTTAAAACATTTGATAACTTTTGTTGCATTATCATTTTTAAAAACACAATGACACATTTCAAAACTCTGTTATCCTGGATATCATTTATCTCTCCTAACATAACTTGTTTTGCTTCAAACTGAATTAAGTGGCTTACAAATTATCTTGATCCATAGATTATTTGGTTTTTCTACCATCTGGACATGATTTTGCTATGCAGTTCTGATAATAAAAATTCTAATTCCTCAGGTTTAATGTTTAAGTTAAAGATGAACATTAATGAACTACTTACAATGTACGCAGTGCTGAAAACTAGTGTTTTATAATAAGCATTTTGCCTCATATTTTGGAAGCAAGACAAAGCTTTTAAAGTGGTTTTTGAAATTTCAAAATAGAGTATTCAAGATAGAGTAACTTGTATGTTGAAATGATTTTATGTTCTGTATAGAATAACCAAATTCTTAAAAAAGCACCTGGAATATCTCATCTAAAAATTAAACTTTTTTTTTCTTGCTTTCTTTTGCTTCAGTTCTTGCATTTTATCCACTCTTATTAAATATCTACAGTGTGCTGTTGAGCATGAGAGATAAAAAAGCCATTAGGAATTTTGCCTCCAAAGGTTTTTTTTATTTTAGAGCAGTGCTATTCAATGCAATTGTTTGCAATGACAGAACGTTCTGTAACCTGGGCTGTCCAACACAGTAAGCCACTAGCCACAGCCACCTGTTGAGCACTTTAAATGTGTATAGCTAGTTCAACTAGGGAACTAAAATTTTCATTGTAACTTAAATGTAAAAGCCACATCTTGCTAGTATTAATACCTGCTGCTTGTACAGTGCAGCTATTGATGCTGTAACTATTATATAAACCAGGAACTTAGTTTCTGTCTTTGGAAGTTGTCACATCTTGGATTACATTTTGGTAGCTAAGACAGAATCAGAAGCTCAGATTTTTTTAATTTATATTGTAACTTGAAACCAGTTTGGGAGATAAAAGAAAACCAGTCAACGACCAGACAAGGCTGGAGCTCTTGTAACTAAGATCATTTTTACCAAGAGAAGAATGAAGAGATACTAGATAGTTTTGAGTCACAGGGAGAAGAGTATGACAAAGATACTGAGAAACCAATACCTTCATACAGAAAATGTTTTCCAAGGATGATTTCTTTGGACAAATATACAATTTATGGGTTTCATAAAGTTTTTAAATAACTAAAGATGGAGCGTGAGTGGGTGCAACGTTTCTGGAGAACAAGTAATATCAAGGTGTTCAGTTCAGTCGCTCAGTCGTGTCCGACTCTTTGTGACCCCATGAATCGCAGCATGCCAGGCCTCCCTGTCCATCACCAACTCCCGGAGTTCACCCAAACTCATGTGCATTGAACCGGTAATGCCATCCAGCCAACTCATCCTCTGTCATCCCCTTTTCCTCCTGCCCCTAATCCCTCCCAGCATCAGGATCTTTTCCAGTGAACACCCAGGACTGATCTCCTTGCAGTCCACGGGACCCACAAGAGTCTTCTCCAACACCACAGTTCAAAAGCATCAATTCTTCGCCACTCAGCTTTCTTTACAGTCCAACTCACATCCATACGTGATCACTGGGAAAACCATAGCCTTGACTAGACAGACCTTTGTTGGCAAAGTAATATCTCTGCTTTTGAATATGCTATCTAGTTTGGTCATAACTTTCCTTCCAAGGAGTAAGTATCTTTTTAATTTCATGGCTGCAATTACCATCTGCAGTGATTTCGGAGCCCCAAAAAATAAAGTCTGACACTGTTTCCACTGTTCCCATCTATTTGCCATGAAGTGACAGGACCAGATGCCATGATCTTCGTTTTCTGAATGCTGAGCTTTAAGCCAACTTTTTCACTCTCCTCTTTAACTTTAATCAAGAGGCTCTTTTAGTTCCTCTTCACTTTCTGCCATAAGGGTGGTGTCATCTGCATATCTGCAGTTATTGATATTTCTCCCGACAATCTTGATTCCAGCTTGTGCTTCTTCCAGCCCAGCATTTCTCATGATGTACTCTGCATATAAGTTAAATAAGCAGGGAGACAATATACAGCCTTGACGTACTCCTTTTCCTATCTGGAACCAGTCTGTTGTTCCATGTCCAGTTCTAACTTGCTTCCTGACCTGCATACAGGCAGGTTTCTCAAGAGGCAGGTTAGGTGATCTGGTATTCCCATCTCTTTCAGAATTTTCCACAGTTTATTGTGAGCCACACAGTCAGAGGCTTTGGCATAGTCAATAAAGCAGAAATAGATGTTTTTCTGGAACTCTCTTGCTTTTTCCATGATCCAGCAGATGTTGGCAATTTGATCTCTGGTTCTGCTGCCTTTTCTAAAACAAGCTTGAACATCTGAAATTTCACGGTTCACGTATTGCTGAAGCATAGGAACCTGGAATGTTAGGTCCATGAATCAAGGCAAATTGGAAGTGGTCAAACAGGAGATGACAAGAGTGAACGTCGACATTCTAGGAAGTCAGCGAAGTAAAATGGACTGGAGTGGGTGAATTTAACTCAAATGACCATTCTGTCTACTACTGTGGGCAGGAATCCCTTAGAAGAAATGGAGTAGCCATCATGGTCAACAAAAGAGTTCGAAATGCAGTACTTGGATGCAATCTCAAAAACAACAGAATGATCTCTGTTCATTTCCAAGGCAAACGATTCAATATCACAGTGATCCAAGCCTATACCCCAACCAATAACACTGAAGAAGCTGAAGTTGGACAGCTCTGTGAAGACCTAGCAAGACCTTTTAGAACACTACCCCCTGCCGGGGTCCAGCCCCGGTGGATCCAGGGAATTCGAAGTGGGACGGCATTGGCGAGGAAAGACTTACTTATTTATTAATGTAAGATTAGGTTAGGAAGAAATAGTGTAGTAGGAAAATTAAGTGGGGAGAAGAGGCTGATTAACTTGGGTTACGTGGAAAACCAATAAAGTTCCAGACAAGGAGCTTGCACCGTCTACGTTAGGCCGCTGGTGCCTGTTTGTATATCGGAGAGTGCCCCGCCTTGGGCTTGCTCTCTTACGGATCTTAGAAGCTGGGGCAAGTAAGTAGACACAGTGAGCCTCCGCGTTCCAAGAGATCAGCCTGAAAAGGAGAGGGAGGGAGCAAGAGAAAGAATCGACACGGCGGAGGCCAGTCCAGCGACTGGCTCCCCTTCTATTGTCCTTCAAGGCCTTTTATACTTTTGGTTATACATAGAGATCAATGGGTAATACAAAATTATGTAGCGTTAGCGGCCCAGACTCTTTCTGTATATCTTTTTGTATACAAAAGGTCTCAGGTGATTTACATTATCTTCAGGCCAAGAGGCTTGTTAACACTTTTTGGCTCTCTTCCTTAATGAATGTTAATTTCGTTTCCCCTGAAGTGTTTTTCTTTAATCTGCATCTCCTTAAAGCAGTAAAGTTACATCTCTATAGAACAAAGGTGCAGTGGGTTATAACAAAGAAGGTACTTAACTCAAAGATCTAATGTTGCTAATACCAGGTCTACTACTTGTTTTTCTATATACCAACTATATCTAAAAATAAAGGATATGAAAATTTGGCAGCAAGTATTGGCTCAACAAATGAAACTTTTAATCAGTCCTATTCTAATGATTTTGACTCCTCGGAAGCCCCTACATTCCTAGGATGTTTTAAGCTTCCTGTGCCTCCTGCGGTCAGGAGGCCTCAAACAATCACATGCGCAGCTGTAGGAGTCGTGCAGACAGGCTAGAAAGCCATCAGGGGTTTTTGGATTGAAACACTCTTTCAAATGCAGAAGACTAAAGCCCTGAATTGACTTTTTCTAGAGAATATCAGAAGAGTGGAAAAGCAGGCAGATTCTTATTTTTGGGGGGGGTAGATGCTCAGGAAATTCCCGGGGGGAAAACCTGAGGTCTGATTAGCCTTGCCATCAGAGCTCTGCCACATGACCTTGTCACGGGTGGAATTCCTCACGCTGGCTCCCGGCACCCCCTGCCCCCCCCCCCAAAATCAAGGTATTAAAAACATATATAAGGAGTATTCCTGCAATGGTAAGGAGTCTGCCTTCAGTGCAGGAGACCTGGGTTTGATCCCTGGGTTGGGAAGATCCCTTGGAGAAAGAAATGGCAACCCACTCCAGGATACTTGCCTGGAAAAATCCCATGGATTGAAGAGCCTGGCAGGCTACAGTCCATGGGGTTGCAATGAGTCGGACACGAGCGAGCTACTTCGCTTTCACTTGAAACGTTTAATTCCATTTCTAGGTATTTCTGTTATATATACAGTCACAAATAATGTTGCTAGTGGTAAAGAACCTGCCTGCCAATGCAGGAGACTTAAGAGATGCGGGTTCAACCCCTGGGTCAGGAAGATCCCCTGGAGGAGGGCATGGCAAACCACTCCAGTGTTCTTGCTTGGAGAATCCCATGAACAGAGGAGCCTGGCAGGTGAAGGTTCATGCAGTGACGAAGAGTTGGACATGAGGGAAGTCGGCATGCACGCACACACGCACGTTGCAGCATTATTATAGCAAAACACAACCTGTTAACAGTGCACTACCATGGTTGGAGAAGGAAAAGGCACCCCACTCCAGTACTCTTGCCTGGAAAATCCCATGAATGGAGAAGCCTGGTAGGCTACAGTCCATAGGGTCGCAAAGAGTTGGACACGACTGAGCAACTTCACTTTCACTATGGTTCTGATGGATTCCCTTTTCTGTGTTGCTGCACAAGTTGTATACTTGTGTAAATATATTCTGCATGTGAAGTTGCTCAGTCCCCCACATTGGGGGCAGACACTTTAACCTCTGAGCCACCAGGGAAGCTTACCCCCTCCCAAAATGTTATATAAACCATTTTTGGAATTGGCTTCCTCAATTAGAGAAACTTTTCCTTGATATTCCAGTCCTAATGTGCCTGACTGGATCTCTGGGACAAGAACTCGGGAATTGTGTACATTCCACTTTTTTGTCCAACTGTCCCTTATTACACCTCATTTTAGTTTTACACTGCATGGTACTAGTAATATGTTTATGCCCATTTTGCACAAGGTCATGGGATTAGATAGTACCTCCAGGTAACCCTACACAGCTGATACTGTTGTAAATGGGAGGGTTTTCATGATACCATGAAATGGAAAGAAGCCCAACAGTATATATAGCATGATACCATAGGGATGGGCATGTACACTGAGACTTGGGCAAGAAAGGGGTCCCTGCCCTGATCCTCAATCTCAGGCTGTATCTTTCCAAGGAATGAACAAGTGAAGCTGGTGAAGAATTGTGTCCACTCCTGGTCTATGTTCCACTACCCACTATGAACGTGACAGCCAGGATCCCATAATCCCCTGTCCCACCAGCCCAAAGCTGGCTTCCATAACACATGCAGGCCTCTTCCCCAATCCATCCTGAAGACATTCTGCGCTACAGACATATACCGCTGGACTCAGGGGAGGCAGTTCAGGAGTTTGGATGTGCAGACTGGGGTGTCCCACTTTCATGCTACCAGGACCCTTGGGCAAGCTGCAGCTAGAGGCTGAAAGGAAACAGTCCCAGGGGACTTCAGGGAGAACAGGCTGACCTGGTTCTCCTGTTGTCGCTTTCTAGCACATGTCTGACAATTCAATCTTGAACCTAAATTTCTGTTCCTTGAGAAGAAATATTTATCAAGATAGAAGTCTTTATGTTATATGATTGACTCTTAGGTATTTAGACACTTAAATCAAGATTGGCCTCCATTTCTATCTACTCTTTGCCCCAGACCCCACCGTGTTAAGAGTGGGCCAGGATGTGTATGTGCTACTGTGTCTGAATGATTTTTAAAAGATGGATATCTGCTAATAATAGGGACTGTTTTTACCAATCCTTGTACCCCTCCCCTACTGGACTGGCTAACCAAGTTACAGTAACTGTGATTCACAGTGAGTTGAAGGCTCACGGCTGGGCTCCCCTCTGGTATACTGGAGAAGCACTGCTCCTGCCAGTTGATTAGTATGTATACCTCTAGTTAGCTGTTTGTTCCCCAACTTACTTGTGCCAATGGCATTATTGTATAATTTAAATATTACATAAACCAATGGAATTCAAGTATGAAAAGTTACTTATAAGGAAGGTGGGGGGGAACTTCAGTGATGAAGATGAAGTTACTGATGAGTTAGTTGTATCCAAGATAATTGTAAATTATAGAGGATTACAAAAAAGAAAAAAAAATCTAGGACTCTGAATTGAGATTCCTTCACTTCTATCTTTAAGTTCCTGGTCCACTTTAAAGAAACATACCAGAAGGTATAGATGATCCATTATGTCTCTGGTTTATGTAAGAAAAGCTAGTCAGTTGGTCCACATTTATAAAGACCGTAGTTTAAATCAGCAGTGTTGGGAATTCCCTGCAAGTCCAGTGGTTAGGACTTTGTGCTTCCACTGCAGTGGACAGAGTTTAGATCCCTGGTCAGAGAATCAGGTCTCCTGAATGCCTGAGGCATGGCTAAAGAAAAAAAAAAGACTGACTAATGTAATCCTTTATTATAACTGTCTTTTTTAAACTTTACATAGAACAAGACTTTTTATGCACTTTACATTTATGAACCTGATAACTTTTCCCTTTTCTTGTTTATTATGACAGTTTTCAAACATGCATGCATACATGCATGTGTCTGACTCTTTACAACCCAGTGGATTAACCCGCCAGGCTCCTCTGTCCATGGAATTTTCCAGGCAAAAATACTGGAACCGGTTGCCATTTCCTTCTTCAAGGGAACCTCCAGACCCAAAGATTGAATCCGCATCTACTGCATTGACAGGCAGATTATTTACCACTGAGCCACCTGGCAGAAGAGTAGAGAGGCTATTTATAATGAACACGTTTATGCTTATCATCTAGATTTATCAATTGTTAACATTTTGCCATGTTCATCATTTTTAAGTTCTAAAAAATTTCACCCATAAGTACTGCAGTATTCATCAATGATGACGACACAGCCACATTCTATTAACATTCTTAGCAAAATTAACAGCAATCCGTTAGTATCATTTAGGCTCAGTCTGTATTAAAATTTCAGTTGTCTCAAAAATGTGTTTTTATGGTTACTTTTTAAAAATCAGGGTCCAGACAAGGTCCATACATTGCATATGGGCATGTCTGATTTTGCATTAGTTCCCTCCACCACCTTTTAAATGCCACTGATAAAGAAACTGGGACATTTGTCTTGTAGAATGTCCCACATTATGAGCGATTCTCTATAGCATCTGTTAAATCGAGAGTTATGGTTAAATGTGGGTTCAATTTTTAGGCAAGAATCTTTCACAGGTAGTGCTGTGTACTTTCTGTTACATCACATCTGAAAGTGCATGGTGTGATGATGTCCCAGAGTTAATGATAAGGTTGATCAGTGGGTTCAGGGGGTTCCAGCCTAATGCATCTATTAAGAAATTCCCCATCAACATTTCAACTTAATTTTAGCCTCTGCTGATGAGGGTGGTGGTTCTTATTTCACTAGGAGTAGCAATGAGTGTTCTATCATTCCTTCTTATTAGTTGGAATTCTCATTAGCATTCTGATTAACACTGAAATCCTGTTCTAATAAGAAAGGCAGGATAAATGCTCAATGATTTTACCAAGTTTCAGGGTAGTGAGTTCATGCCCTGGCAGTCTTCAGTCTTGACTAATGAGTTTCACTTGTAAGGAAACATGAAGTCAAGAATTTCTATGTATGTTTTGTATTTCAATTAATGGCAGTTACTCATTTTGATGCTCAAAATTTACCATCTTCAGTCCTTTAGGTGAACACCTGTATCCAGTAAGCCCATGAATCTTCGGTAACTTCCTTCCTCTGAGTGTTACCTACTTTTTAAACTAACCTACTACTAGTCCAAGTAATAAGAGGGCTCTGTGTAAAACTGAGTCCTCTAAAACAGTTCCTCTGGTGACTTTATAATTAACCTCTTTATCCCAAACCTTATTTCTTATTCCCCATTTCAGAACTGAGTGTCAAAAGGGGGTACTAACGAAGCAGGACCCTAGGGGACCTTCCCTGTGACAGACAACTCCCCCACCCCCAACCCACCCACCATGTCCTCCACCTGCCTCTTGTTTGCAGAAAAGCTTTAGTCTCCCAGTGATTCTCAAAAGGCTGGCTCAAGAGTTAATGATTAGGAAACAGGAAGATGTAGAAACAAAGATGCAAAGAACTGACTCATTGGAAAAGACCTTGATGCTGGGGAAGATTGAAGGTGGGAGGAGAAGGGGACAACAGAGGGTGAGACGGTTGGATGGCATCACTGACTCGATGGACAGGAGCTGGTGGACAGGGAAGCCTGGTGTGCTGCAGTCCATAGGGTGGCAAAGAGTTGGACAGGAGTGAGCAACTGAACTGAGAAAGAAAAGCAATTGGGCCAGGAAACTGGCAACAATTTAGACTATAAACCAGACACAGAATTATCAAACTCACAGTTTGCCTGAAAGATACAAAAGTCTGATTTACACAGCCTTAAGTTATTTTAACAGGAAGCCAGCCCCCCACCTAATGAAAACTGCTGACCATAAGCACATAGACCACACACTGGTTGAAAACAGAAGATTGGTGATGCTGGAAACTTCACCTTGATGCCAACCAATCCAAGAACACACAAGCTGGTCACGCACCCTGCTCCCTTCCTCACACTGCCTTTACAACATTTGTCTCCTAACTAGCAACTTGGAGATAGCCTTAGGACAGCAGACCACCGTCTTCCCAGGTTGCGGGCCTCTTGAATAAAGCAAATTTCCCTTTTCTACTAACATTCGGCTCGAGTACTGGCCTTCTGAGCAGCAAGCAATGGAACTGGATTCAGTACTGGTGGTGTCTGGTTACATACAAAATAAATCAGTATGTACACAGAAAACTGCAAGGAAAAGTAAGAAACTGATAAGGAACATAACCCTGGGAAGTAAGAAAAACACTTAATTTTATGCATTTCAAAAAAAACCAGTTTAGATTCATGTGCATTATTGAGCATTTCATAATAGTAGCATTCTTCTAGAAGGCACAAAAATGTATATATCATGCATCAAGTTGGAAACCAAGTTAACCCACTAAAAATAACTCAGGGTGTAAGAAAATGTATATACAGTATTAGGTATTAGTACAAAAATTGTTATACATACCAGCACTACTACTATTATAAAATGCTGATTTCAAAATGAAAAAAAAGTTTAGCAAACTACTCAGATATATGAGGAGAGTATTTTCAGTTTTCACCCTGGGCTGATAATATAAATTTTTGTAGAAAGAAAATTACAGTGATTTGTTTAGTGCTTTATAGTTTTCAAAATTATGTCGAAACTGATTCATATGTGTTCCTTTACAGTAATTCTTTGGATTACAGTTAAAAGTTAGTCCAGTCTGGAACTGAATGTGTATTTACAGAATTTAACAGGAGTGTAACAGTTCGCTGGAGCTTGGATGTTCCCCAGGCACCTCAACCTCAAGAGCAATATTAACTCAGTTGTTTTCCATGTGGATCAGTGGTAAAGAATCCGCCTGAAGACTCAAGAGACGGGTTTGACCCCTGGGTGGGGAAGATACCCTGGAGGAGGAAATGGCAACCTACTCTAATATTCTCGTGGGCAATCCCACGGACAGAGGCGCCTGGAGGGCTACAATGCATGGGGTCGCAAACAGTCGTACCAGAATTAGCGACTACACAGCTTAGCGACTCAGCACGACGATCGTTTCCCACTCCATCCCCCGTCTCACCCGATGGCACCGAAACCAGAATCTGGAATTACTCTGAATCCCTCTGCAGAGCATACACACTAAAAAATTATTCGTTGCTTATATGAAGTTCATATTTAACTGGCGTCCTATATTTTATCTGGCAAACCCACACACTTTGGGGAACACACCTCAGCGGGTGCCTCTCCAATTCTTGGACCACTTCCTAAAATCTCAGATCGCCTCTGTGCGCTGCTGTAGTAGTTACCGAAGCAAGAGATATTATTTAAAAAAAAAAAAAAAAGGCGTGGCTACGTAGCTTAATCCCCCAAACCAGAAAATTTCCGGGTTCAGTAAACTTCGGGTGGTGAGGAAGCGCCAGGGATCGTAGACCTGCCGGTGGCCGTCTCCCGAACGTGCTTTACGCCGCAGACACCAACCAGACCAGTGCGCACGACTCCGCGCTTGAAGGCCCCTTTTGCAGCAGTTGCTGTGAGTGCCGTAAAGCGGAGTTGCCGCCGCTGTTGGCTGAGGTAAGGTGTGAGAGGCGCTGCTTAGTCTCCGGGGACGGGCGGGCATCTCAGGAGGGTGTCGCCGGTGGCTCGGCTGCCGTCACTGGGCATTCCCCCAGCTCTCTGGGCACCTGCCCTGGCCCAGACAGGGCACAGGTTGAGCGCCTTCCGGACGGGGAATACTCAACGTGGCGGTCCACGAGCACCTCAGGGAGGGTGTGCTCGGGCTCCTCCCCTCGCTGCCGCGCTTCTGATCGTGTCAGCCGCTAAAATCCTCCTCCCGGGATAGGACCAGATTTGGACTCCATCTAGACCCTTGTAGGACCCGGTTGGGGTCGTGACGTTTGAGTAGGGTCGTGAGAGCCGTCTCGGGGTTTGGAAAAGGATCTAGGGGGAGGAGGAGAACGTTGCAGGTTGTGGGGCCAGTGTGTATAAAAGTGTACAAGCACGAAAGGAGCTCTCAGGTTTGGGCAGCTCTGCGTATTAGGGGAATGGCTGGAGGGATGGGTGCGGAGACGGGAAGCCAGGAACGTGGCGGGAGCTAAAGAGGGGGCTCGACTGGGAAGGGCCTTGATGCCCCGTGAGGGAGTGTGACGTGCTTTCGCGGGCAGTGGGGGAGCTACTATACCTTTCTAAAGATGGGTATTTGAATTAGTCATCCCTTTCTCTCTTGCTTTTCCCCTGGATTCAGCTTTCAGTTCAGTTGGAGGAGTGTTTACTGACGCATCCATTTTGTATGCTTAATAATGGGATGGACACTGCTTAATAATGGGATGGACACCGTGTAAATAAAGTTTCATATGGCACTGACATATGCCTTTTGTTTGTATTATCAACGCGGGGTGTCGGGAAAGACTGACAAATAGAGAGCTGACGCAAGCTTTGGATAGGAATCCGGGGAACTGTGTTCAGATTTTGTCACCATCACCAGTTCTTAAGTAACACAAGAGAAGTCACTTTTCTCTGGGCCTCAGATTTCTCAGATTAAACAGAGAAACTCGATGATATCAAGTTCTTTTTACTTTTTAAGATAGTAGGTTTCCAAAGAATAAGCATCAGCCAAAATCACTGCAGATGGTGATTGCAGCCATGAAATTAAAAGACGCTTACTCCTTGGAAGGAAAGTAATGACCAACTTGGATAGCATATTCAGAAGCAGAGACATTGCTTTGCCAACAAAGGTCCGTCTAGTCAAGGCTATGGTTTTTCCAGTGGTCATGTATGGATGTGAGAGTTGGACTATGAAGAAAACTGAGCGCTGAAGAATTGATGCTTTTGAACTGTGGTGTTGGAGAAGACTCTTGAGAGTCCCTTGGACTGCAAGGAGATTCAACCAGTCCATCCTAAAGGAGATCACTCCTGGGTGTTCCTTGGAAGGACTGATGCTAAAGCTGAAGCTCCAGTACTTTGGCCACCTCATGCGAAGAGTTGACTCATTGGAAAAGACTCTGATGCTGGGAGGGATTGGGGGCAGGAGGAAAAGGGGACGACAAAGGATGAGATGGCTGGATGGCATCACCGGTTCGATGCACATGAGTTTGGGTGAACTCCTGGAGTTGGACAGGGAGGCCTGGTGTGCTGCAATTCATGGAGTCGCAAAGAGTCAGACATGACTGAGCGACTGGACTGAACTGAACTGTGAACAAATACAAAAGTGAGTGATGGAGCAGTGCATTAGAAATTGGGGAAAAAGAAGTCTGGGATTGGGCTGTACTTTGAGGATGGATAGAGTTTGAGTCATCCAGAACCATCTCTATTAAGCACCATAGATAAAGGTAGAGGCAGCAGGAATAAGCCTCTGGGAGGATAGAGGACTTGGGGAGGATGGCACTACATGTTGAAGGAACTTCAACTGAAAAGAAAGTGCGATGTGTTCTAAAAAGAAAAAAGGAATGAGAGAAATGTCAACAATACACAGAACTTGATTTTTTGGATCTAAGTGATTGATATTTTGAACCTGTGTTTCTAAAAAGTGAATTTAAGTGCTGTTGATAAAAATGAGAATTCTATCAAAATTCTAGGGTGTGATAATGTATTGGGAGTATGGTGGTGCAGATTGTAGTTTTGTGTTGCCAATAACTAGCCTCTTGGGCTGTCATTGAATTCTAGATCCTATTCTCTTCTGTAAAATAATGTTGTTAGACTTAGTGGTCTCTCTTCTCTAAAACTTGTAAAATGTGAGCCTGTGACAGTGGAGAACTGTTCTCTTCTGAAGAGGGCAGGGAGATAGTTGATGGAGAATAAAAGGGTTAAATTTGAGGTGTAGGACATAGAGTTAAATATTTAGACAGCTGGAGTTTAAGAAAGTTAAGTAGTAAGGTTTCTCTCTAGAGATGTTAGTTAAAATCTTGAAAATGAGTTTGCTTTGAGGGAGAGACTAAAGAGTCACTATAGGATGTGTGCGTAGATAGGAGACTAGAGAAATAGGACTACATTTTGGGGGTCAACATTTTACTAAAATAATTTAACAGTATTTACAGTAAATATTAAGCAACCATTTATGGGAACTCTGGCAGAAAATAAATAATTCAGATAGATACAGTCTCCACTGTCATTCTGATGTCTATTCAGAAGTAATATCATTTACATGCTTATTTATTCAACAAATACTTATGTTTCATGCCTGGAATGTATAATGAAGAAGGCAGATGTTGTTCCTGTTGTCCCTGCATGTAAAGGCCGTAGTGTCTAAATCAGTGCTTTTCAAATTTTAATGCACATATGAATCACCCAAGGATCTTAAAGTGTAGATTAAATATAGATTCTGAATCACGGGGCCTGCAGTAGGGCCTAAGAATTTTTGACACGCTCCAACATGATGTTGATTTGTTGGTCTGAGGACCATGCTTTTAAGTAGCAAAGATTAAGCCATTACTACTACTTATTATCTACTTTATTAATAATTTTATTGTCTTTATGAAAATAATATGTGTTCATTATAAAAATATCAGGACAGTGTAGAAAAGCATAAAGAACAATGTAAAAATCACACCAATCTCCATACTTAGAAATGACCATTATTGATATATTGGTGAACATACATCTAGATTTTATGTACGTACATATATTCACACTTACATATTGTACTAAGTACTTGATGCATGCTGAGTCATGTGTTTGATCCTGTTAGCTTTATAGTTTTACTGAGATCAGTACCCAAACATCCTCAACCAAGCAGTTAAGTACTTGCATTCTTGGGGGAAAGACTTTACCCAGTTACATATAACTTGGTTTAATGCTATTCTGTTACTCCAAAAATTGGGAGATATTAAAATAATGAAAGCTTGTGATGTTGTAGGGGCTGTAGTATCTGTTAATTGAGCCATAGAATGAGAGAATTTTTTTAAGTTTTTTGGAAAACTTGGTCATTTTTTTCTTCTCATTACAAAATCAATTGATATTCACATAAGATAAATAAAAAGGAAAAAGAAAAACACCTACAGTCCTCCCAACCCAAAGACAACCACTGTTCTTACTCTGGTATGTATGCTACTAAGATAGCTCTTAAATGACCCGTGAAAATGACGTATGTAAACTATGTTTGGGTCAAAAGAAATCCTTGGTTCCTCAACTTTCTGCTGCCTTTGCAATAACCATAATCTTTTGTTTATACTATAGAGTTGGAGAAGGCAATGGCACCCCACTCCAGTACCCTTGCCTGGAAAATCCCATGGACGGAGGAGCCTGGTAGGCTGCAGTCCATGGAGTCGCTAAGAGTCGGACACGACTGAGCGACTTCACTTTCACTTTTCACTTTCACGAGTTGGAGAAGGAAATGGCAACCCACTCCCAGTGTTCTTGCCTGGAGAATCCCAGGGACGGAGGGACGGGGGAGCCTGGTGGGCTGACGTCTGTGGGGTTGCACGGAGTCGGACACGACTGAAGCGACTTAGCAGAGTCTTATAGCAGGGAACAACTCACAGGTTGCCTGGTGTCTGTAGGGTGTACATAGAACCCAGTAATATTTGTGAACTTAATGGAAAAAATGAATGAGGGGACAAACCAGACTGGTCTGTGTGACATAAACTCTGGCTGTCACTCTTCACCTGCTGGTACTTGCATTCACCACTTATCTCAAATACTTTTGTACTGTTCTGGGGACACAGCTTTTCTGGGGTGATGGAAATCCATCATAAATCTTTTACAGTCTATGTGTTTGAATTCTACAGTGGAAGAATATAGAATATGAAATACTGAGGAATATGGAAACATGACAGCCTCCTGTCTCAAGGAACTGTAACTGATTAAGACTGACTACAGAAATAATACAACTACAAGTGCTGTATGGATGTAAATGAGGGGACCTTTAGTTATTGGACAGCAAAGGGAATGACTAGTAGACTAAAGGTCTACTAGTTTTTTGTCTACTAGTTTTATTGCTAGCATTTATCATGTTAGAATTTATCATGTTCTAGGTACTCTTCAGTGCTTTACATGTCTTAATCTGACAGAACAGCCCTGTGAATTAAGTAAATTTATAGATCCATATTTTTTAAGATGGAGGCACAGAGAGATTAAGTAACCTGCCTAAGAACATATGTATAATAAGCTGCAAGTGGCAGAGCAGGATTTGGATATAGTAGTCTGTCTTCAGAGCCTATGGTCTTAACTACTCAAAAGACAGTGAGAGAGCCAGGGTGTTGGGGAGAAACTATTACACACAGAAGGAATAGCATAGACAAATGCACCAAGGTAAGAAGGCGCTGTATCAGTGGGCTCACTTAGGGGATTAGTACTCAGCCGAGGAAGTCCTGAAAGCAGGGGAAAGTGACACAAAGTGTCACTGTAGAAATGACCACTTTGGTCCCTAAGATGGCATTTCAAGGAAAGCCTAGTAGTAGAGTACAGTTCTTCCTCAATTTGATAAACTCATCATAAATTGAAAATGCGTTTAATGTACCTAGCCTGCTGAACATCACAGCCTAGCCTGCTGCTAAGTCACTTCAGTTGTGTCAACTCTGTGCAACCCCTAGATGGCAGCCCACCAGGCTCCCCTGTCCCTGGGATTCTCCAGGCAAGAACACTGGAGTGGGTTGCCATTTCCTTCTCCAATGCATGAAAATGAAAAGTGAAAGTGAAGTTGCTCAGTCGTGTCCTACTCTTAGCGACCCCATGGACTGCGGCCCACCAGGCTCCTCCGTCCATGGGATTTTCCAGGCAAGAGTACTGGAGTGGAGTGCCATCGCCTTCTCTAGCCTAGCTTACTTTAAATGTCTTGAGGATACATATGTTAGCTTACACAGATGGGCATAATCATCTAATATGAAGCCTATTTTATAATAAAGTATTAAATATTTCATATAATTTATTGAATACCAGAAATGAAAAGCAGAGTGGTTTTTTAAAGTATTAAATATTTCATACAATTTATTGAGTACTACAGATGAAAAGCAGAATGGTCTTAAGTGTCAGTTATTTACCTTGTGATCACATGGTTAGTTGGGAATTGTGTCTCACACTGCCACTGCCCAGCGTCGTGAGAGATTATGTGGCACTTATTGCTAGCTGCGGGAAAAAAAATTAAAATTCAAACACAGTTTCTACTGAATGCTTGTCACTTTTCCCCCACTGTAAAGTCAAAAACTATAAGTCAAACCATAAGTCAGAGACTATCTGTATTCATGTAGGAGGCTTTCTGTTTAGGCAGAGTTAATAAGGCCTTAAAAGTTGGCTAACTATACTGGAAATGGGAAAGAAATGACAGCTTTTAGAGAAGAATGTATAGTTTGTTGACTCATTAGCTAAGGAGTTAGAACTGTAAAAACTGTTTTAAAGATAAATAATTGAGAAAATAGGGATACCATTAACAGAATAGAGGGGCAAGTCATGAAAAAATCTGGCTTGAAGGTGAACAATGGAGTTTAAGAGGACATCACCAGCAGTCTGGTGAAATATTTGTAAGTAGTAATCAGTCAGTAGACACGGGAAGTATATCTAATTAAATGATTAGGAACAGCGAATGTAAAGAGAACATCCATCCAGATTTCATATCAAACACAGAACACTACACTTTGTAGGCAGTGCCACTTCCTTCACCCTTTTACTTTGTCCTCGTAAATCGGTCCCCTCCTGTCTTCATTTTCTTTCTTACCTAGGTCTTTCCTTTCAGATGTTCTCTAAAAGCTCACTACTCCATAGTCATTTCAGAAGGAGTTGCTGTGTATTTTGGATTTTTCTGGAGCATCAAATGGAGAGACTAATTTTTTAATCTTCAAATGTCAGCATTTTGAGAGCGATTATATTGCAAAGCGTTAAGGAGTGAGTGGTAAGCAGATGAAGAGACTTCTTAAACCCTTACAGTCTAACCTTTGCTTCCAGGTTACTGACCGTCTTGCAAAGTTAGCAATGAAAGAAAAAGAACAGTATATATAAAAAGGACCAGCAGTATTTGAGTAAGATGGATAGCATCTGTTGCTACTGGGGTGTTTTTGGCTTAGAATAGCTGAAAATGTTGACTTTTTTCCCATCTTCTCTCTGAATACATCTTCAGAAGCATTTTCTCTTTATGTCTTCCAGTTTGCTACCTTATTTCAAAACAATGGCTTTGATTGTTTACACTACCCTCTTTCTTCTCTAATTTAGCCTCCTGTTTTATTTTGCAGTGCAGGACATATTTGAATCTCAGTTCTGTCACCCACTATGCCTTCCTCGCATTCCTCAGTGTTCCTGAGTAAATTGGGTCTAGCAGCATTGAGGGCACCAGGCTAACACACGTCATCTGCGAATGTAACTGCACTGCTAGGGCTGGTCATTTCTTGTTCAAGGGCCTCTGAAATCAAGAGAGGTGATCCAGAAGCCACTAGTGGGTAGAAGTGTAATAAAAAAGTCGGACAGCTTGACATTCTTTCAAACAGATCCCTATCAAAATAATCCTCAAAAGAGTAGTGGAGGACGGGTGTTACGTTAAGGCAGATGCCAAAATTTTTTGTGCTATTACCATCAAAGAACAAGTGATAACGTGAAATGGCAATGGGAAGCTGAAAGAATATGAAATGCTGCTCTTGGTTGTAGTAGGAGCCTGAGAACTGTCTTGAGCTTCCTATCCTATACATCTTTCCTTCAAATTTGTGTGCGGCTGTCATCTTACCACTAGTTTTTTCCAGGCTTTCTCATGCCTTGATACAAATTGATAATAAAAGACAAAAGAAAGGGTAAAAGAATGTGTTTGTTCTTGGCTGGAGGTGACAGTCTTGGTCTCTAGTTACCCCAGGCTCAGAGACTGATAGGACTGATAACTGACACCCATAACCCATTAAAGGTTCAATTGGGAAGCAGATCTGCCCATTCCTTTCTTCTTAATTGCCAAATCCTAGTTCATGCACTAGTTAGAGCCTGTTTCCAAGTCATGTAAGGCTAATTCTGCGCTGTAGTGTGAAAGTTGCTCAGTCGTCTTTGACTCTTTGTGACCTCATGGACTATATAGTCTCCAGGCCAGAATACTGGAGTGGGTCACCTTTTCCCTTCTCTGAGGGAATCTTCCCAATCCAGGGATCAAACCCAGGTCTCCCTCATTGCAGGTGGATTCTTTACCAGCTGAGCCACAGGGGAGGCCCAAGAATACTGGAGTGTGTAGCCTATCCCTTCTCCAGTGGATCTTCCCGACCCAGGAGTCAAACTGGGGTATCCTGCATTACAGGCGGTTACTTATATATTAGCCTTTGCATATTTCCATTAGAACTTGAAGATACTTAGGTACTTAAAATTCATAACTCCCCTTAAAGTCCCCATTACATTTTTTTAAAACATTTTCTATCTCCCTCCACCATCCCATCATTTAAATTTACTATCTGTGTAGTGTTCTTCTTTTCCATTAGACATGATATACTGCTTTCTTTATGAAGCTTTACCTAAGTATAAGTGAAAATACATTACTTGTCCTCCCCAGCATTTTTAATATCTAAAATGTCACATGTAAAGAGAAATGTATACACAAATAATATTTTTCTTTTGGTTAGATGCTATATTTCTCCATATGTTATTTTTAAATGTTTACTGTTCAGGAGTTAGAACTAAGTATGGGCATTAAACTCTAAAAATTCACTTTTTCATATTTTATATTGTTTTATTATAAAAGTTCCTGTAGGACAGAAAACTTTTAAAAATAAAACTTAAAAAAAATAGTTTTGTGTTCTCTTGAACATTGTGCAGTTATTTGAATATATGGAAAATCCCACAGACGAGGAGCCTGGAGGGCTGCAGTCCATGGGGTCGCTGAAGGTCAGACACAACTGAGCGATTTCACTTTCACTTTTCACTTTCATGCATTGGAGAAGGAAATGACAACCCACTCCAGTGTTCTTGCCTGGAGAATCCCAAAGGACGGAGGAGCCTGATGGGCTGCCATCTGTGGGGTCGCACAGAGTTGGACACGACTTAAGCGACTTAGCAGCAGCAGCAGCAGCAGCATACTTATTATTTCTGGATATTAATTCAATATCCAGTGTGATAGGGGAGGTAATTCATGTATTTTAATAACAGTAATTCAAAACAGAAAATAGTAAAAGCCTTAGGGTTAGTTTCCTCTCTTGGTGCTCCATAGTAGCCTGTACTTATTTCTTCATAGCCATTACACTCTTGATAGTGTCTCTATATTTATCTCTAATACAGTCTAACACAAACCAGAATAGTGTTTCTTAATAGATGTGAAGGTGGTAAGGATGGTGGTTGTGCGTTTTGGAAAATACTTCCCATGCTGTTCTTTAGGACTTCTTACCCTTAACCACCATCAATCACCATTCTTTTAAAAACCCTTATATACTCATCTCTAAAATCTTTGAAGATAGGGAACAGTATTTTACTTATTTTCTCTTCAGGGCTTAGCATTTTGTTGGCATCTCTCCCTTTTAAGGTAGACAGTAAATATTTATTCCTTGCAAGAAGGTAAGACTAGTAATTTATAGCTGGAAGAGATTGCTTCTGACTTGGAAGAGCATGAAAGACTTCATAAAGGAAGGTCATTGAGAAGAGCTGTGTAAAGAGGTATAGAACTGGTTCTCTGGAAATAGGTGAGAATACTTCAGACAAGAGGGAATGAACAAAAGCAAAGAGATAGCAAAGTGTCGTGTGTATTCCAGGAATACTTGGGCAGAGACAGACACTTGGGCAGTATGTGAAGTGGGAGAAAGTCTAGAAAATTTGCCTTGTGTTCAGTTAGATTGTGAATGCCCTTGAATGCTTCTGTATTTGACCCTTGAACAGTGCAGTCACCGGTGCCAAACCTCTGTCAACTGAAATAAAAACACACATCGCGAGAGCTGTGAGTTTCAGTTTTATTTGGGAGACAGTCTCAGATAGTTCTGAGTAATTTCTTAGAAGAGGAAGTAGATAGGGGAGGTCAGTAGATACATAATTTTGCAAAGAGGTATGTGCACTCGTGCACACATCTCTGTAGAAGTTTACTTCTAGTCACAAGGAACATGTATCTCAGTTAATGATTTTAGTGTTTTTCTAAATATGGGAATATGTAAGAGTCCAGCTTCATAAACTGTTCTCCTGAAATATTTCCAACTATCTAAAGGCCTGTTTTCCCAGAGGACAGAGTGCTTCATCCTGCCCTTCACCCTGAATTCCTTTCACATATATTATAGGTTAGCAACTGCATTGGCTAAAGACTTGATTCTTGTAGAATTGGATGGTAGGCACCATCCTTTACACTGTCAGAAATCTACATGTAATAGAGTCAGCCCTCCATGTCTGCAGTTCCATATCTACAAATTAAGTCAACAGCAGATCGTGTAATACTGTAGTGTTTATTATTGAAAAAGAAATCTGTGTGTAAGTGGGCCTGTGTAGTTCAAATCCATGTTGTTCATGGGTCAAATTTATGTGAAACTTGAGCTTTACTTGTAGGTGGTAAGGAACCATTGAAAAATTTTGATGATGTAATTTGATTCATTTATCAGCAGCTTGGTATGTCTGTCAGTGTAAGATTATGAGTAGGCAGAAAGTGGAGCCTGGGACATCAATTAGAATTAAGACATTTGTACAATTAGAGTTTAAATTAGAATGACAGTGAAGAAAGAAGAGGAAGTTGGTACAAGAGATATTTTAGAGGTAAACTCAATAAGCTTTGGCCTCTTAAGTATAACATTAGTCATTTTAAAATGGTAATTCCATTCCTAATGAAGAGATAGTGCTAGCGAAAAGGAATGTTTTGATGGGCTAATATTCTTATCTTTGCAGTTAGTTGAATTGGTTTGGCATTTACAGAAAATAAATAATGAAATAAAGTTAATTGGATATCATCTTGATAATATAAATGTAGTTGTGATTGATGATATATTTTGGAGATTTAGTTCATGTAAGAATTAATAGTAGGTTAGAGTTATGTCCAAAAAGAGAACAAGATATTAATTTTGACTATATTTTTCTATAGTGGTTTATATAGGTCTTTTATGTTTTCTTCCCATTTGTTAATTCAAGCACAGGAAAGACTGGACTATAGCACACTCCAAGTGTTACTTTAGATTTTAGGAATCAGAGTACAATACATTGATGTACTTTTTAACATAATTACAAAAAGCTGAGCTGAAATACTGAAAATAAAGGCTGTTCTTTTTATTACCTTCTGAGATATCCTTATCACAGTACATATTTGACTATCTTTACTTTAGGAGGTTTTAGCTGACAGCAGAACTAATACCATTATTAATGTTGTTTGATGTTGCTAATTTTTACAGTTTTAGGAGATAGAATATGATCATGATTTCTTCAGTTATCTTTGCTTGATGCATTATCTATAAATCAAGTAGATTACTCACATCACTGGTGATATTTCTTTTAAGTAGTTTGTTGGCTTTATGTAACCTCATTGGATGTTTGCTATATATAGACTTTCACTCTGGAAGCCCATTTAGATTGTTTCAAAATCCTACGAATTCTGCTTTAAAGATGGCAGAGTGAAAACATTTGTGCCCTCTTCTTCCCTGGTGGCTCAGAGGGTAAAGCGTCTGCCTGCAATGCAGGAGACCTGGGTTTGATCCCTGGGTCAGGAAGATCCCCTGGAGAAGGAAATGGCAACCCACTCCAGTACTCTTGCCTGGAAAATCCCATGGACAGAGAAGCCTGGTAGACTATAGTCCATGGGATTGCAGAGTCAGACACGACTGAGCGATTTCACTTTCACAGCAAGGAAAATGAGAGACAGAGATGTACAGTTGACCGTTGAACAACACAAGTTTGAATTACTACATGTGGATTTTTTTCAGTAGTAAATACTACAGTATTATATGACCCCTGGATAGTTGAATCCACGATGCAAACCACATATATGAAGGAAACGCAGATACAAAGGAACGTTTGTATATGGAGGACCAACTATAAGTTATATGCAGATTTTTAGCTGCATAAAATGTTGGCATCCCTAACCCCTGCATTGTTCAAGGGTCAGTTATAGTTACATCTTCAGTAGGACTAGAGTCCTGTGTCCCAAATTGAAATATTTGAGAACTGTTTGTGAAATGTAAGCAGGAAGAGATTAAAAGAGCATTCTGACAGAAAGAGATCTCAGGTAGAACTGACAGAGCAATGAAAGATCTGTTTACAGTGGTGTCAGGGTGCATAGAAAAGCAATAGGAGAAGCTTCCTTGGAATGTCTGGCAACATATTCTAGCAGGAAAGGAAGAACAAATGAGAAAGCACACAGATACACGATCTTTGCAGGAAGCGCTCTTTTGATGAGGCAAGAAATAATGGCTAAACATCTTTCTCTTCCTTGTTCTCACATACATTGTCTCTCTCTTACACACGCATGCACAGGACACCCTGTGTCATAAAGAGCTCTCTTGTAGGCTAGAGTGACTACCTTCTAGTCCAGAACACAGCCTTAATTGTTCCTCCTACAATCCTCTTGCAAATAATTGGCCTGGGTGAAGCTCATGTCTCATTCAAGATAAACAGTGATAAAAAGAAAATGAGTACAATATGTACACAAGTGTTACAGAAAGAAAAGCAAAAAGAAATGGAAAAACGTGTGATGAAGACCCATGAGAAAACTGTAGTGGCATAACAAATTTAAGGAGACAACTACTTCTTTAACAGGGTCCGTGGTAGCTCAGCTGGTAAAGAATCTGCTTGCAATGTGGGAGACCTGGGTTTGATCCCTGGGTTGGGAAGATCCCCTGGAGGAGGGCATGGCAACCCACTCCAGTATTCTTACCTGGAGAATCCCATGGGCAGAGGAGACTGGCAGGCTACAGTCCAGGGGGTTGCAAAGAGTTGGACACGACTGAGTCACAAAGCACAACACAGCCACTTCTTTAAAACAATAGAGAAAGCTAACTGGCTAGGAAGAAATAGTAAGACAGTGGTAAATAATGAGTCATAATTTGGCAGAACTCAAGAAAGAAAAATAAAATCAGGAATAAAAAGCCGCACAGGAAACAAAGGAGAATTAATATTGTTGAAAACTCAGTAAGGGATATGACGACAGGCTTTTGAAAGTTGAGCAAAGTGAAACGGGAATGAAAGGAGATGAAACAAATGCTTAATTGTAGTTCTGGAAGTAGAAATTCAACATTAGAACAGAAAAGTATTTAAAACACATAAGAAAACCTGTTGCAGAGAAAGAAATCTTGATTCTACAGATTGGAAGAGCACATAATGAAGAAAAACTACTAACAATCATTAACATCATTACATAACCTAGTTTTTAAAAAATTGTATTTCAAAACTAAGGAATGTGTTCTTTGCTCATCCATTAAAAAGATCATCTTGCCTGTAGTGCCAGGGAAAGGATCACATACTGTGAAAGGAGTATTTAGTATTGCAGGACAGTGGTCCAAGTCCTGTAAGTCATCAGAGGAAAGAGGGTGTAACCGCAGAGCTAAACTATTAGTTGACACCTGTTTTTGAACAATGCAAGAACCTGTTTTGAACAACAACTCAAGGTAAATAATGCCCATATTCTAAGGAGAAGATGAATATCAGCCATCTAATAGATGAACAGAGATGACACAGTGAAAGGGCAGGGAGGGAAACATAATAGGAATAAGATTTTAAAAACAGATTTGTATTACAAAATAAAAGAGAACTATAGCAAAGTGAACTAATAAAAATCAGGATTAAAAGGAGAGATGTAGAAAGTGTTAATAGATTCCCTCTTATTTTTTAGCTGGAGAACTAAAGACACAGTTTACGCATGAAATAATAGAAGTATTAGTATATAGTTAACGGAGAAGGCAATGGCACCCCACTCCAGTACTCTTGCCTGGAAAATCCACGGACGGAGGAGCCTGGTAGGCTGCAGTCCATGGGGTCGCTAAGAGTCGGACACGACTGAGCGACTTCATGTTCACTTTTTAGTTTCCTGCATTGGAGAAGGAAATGGCAACCCACTCCAGTGTTCTTGCCTGGAGAATCCCAGGGATGGGGAAGCCTGATGGGCTGCTGTCTGTGGGGTCGCACAGAGTCAGACATGACTGAAGCGACTTAGCAGCAGCAGCAGCAGTATATAGTTAAAGGAATAAAGATAAACATTTGAAGAACCAAATGCAGTGTGTGTGAACAAAATCGAACAGTGAAGAGGAAGTAAGAAGAAATAGAACTGTATTAAATTACTTGTTCTAAAGGAATAGTCAGATGGGACCAAAGATGAACAGAAACTTTGAGGAATTCCCTGGTGACGTAGGGGACATGGGTTCAGTCCCTGATCCAAGAAGATTCCACATGTCACAGAGCAGCTAAGCCTGTGCACCACGACTACTGAGGTCACGTTCTGGAACCTGCAAGCCATAACTAATGAGCCCCTGTGCCACAACTACTGAAGCCTGCACACCCTAGAGTCAGCAGGTTGCAACTACCGAGCCCGTGCACCTAGAGCCTGTACTGCACGAGAGGAGCCACTGCACCTGAGAAGCCCACACATCGCAGCCAGAGAGCAACGCCTGCTCTCCACAACTAGAGAAAGCCCGTGTGCAGCAATGAAGACCCAGTGCAGCCAAAAAGAAGTAAACAAAGCAGTGTGTACATGTGAAAGAACAAAATTTTTTATCATGACTTTTTTTACACTTGCCAAAAACTGAAAATGTATATGGGATATTTATAAAAACTGACCACAACCTACATCACATTAGACAACAGAGCTGTTACACAGGTGATGTTCCTTGACCAAAAATTTATTTTTTCTTTGGCAGTGGTTCTTAGTATGTGCATCAGCATCACCTGAGAATGCATCAGAATTGCAAACTCAGAGGCCTCACCCCAGTTCTACTAAATCAGAAACCCTGGGGGAGAATCCCTCTCATCTCTGTTGGTCAGTTTTTATGGGTATCCCACTTGAGTTTGCAGTTGCAAAGAATGCCATGATAAACATTTTTGTTCTTCCAGCTTTGGTCTTATATCTGATGATTTCTTTAAAATAGGACATTACCAGAACCAGGAAGGAGGTGAGCTTAAACTGAAGCAAGGTCGGTGAACACCGGCGGCGCCCAGATTTGAAGAAACATTTCTAGGTCTGCGGCGCTTGCAAGTCCTTTTCTACTGGAGGTGTAAGCCCGAAGGCCAGAATCCAGAAATGGGCCGCCGGTCATCAGATACTGAAGAAGAAAGCAGAAGCAAGAGAAAAAAGAAACACCGTAGACGATCTTCTTCCAGCAGTTCTTCAGATAGTAGAACGTACAGCCGAAAGAAAGGCGGAAGGAGATCAAGATCAAAGTCAAGATCTTGGTCCAGAGATCTTCAGCCTCGCTCACATTCTTATGATAGAAGACGCAGACATCGATCAAGCAGTAGCTCTTCTTACGGCTCTAGAAGAAAACGAAGTCGAAGTCGTTCACGGGGTCGAGGAAAATCATACAGAGTTCAGAGGTCTAGGTCAAAAAGCAGAACAAGAAGGTCCCGATCAAGACCTCGGCCACGTTCCCATAGTCAAAGCAGTGAAAGGTCAAGTCACAGAAGAACACGTAGTCGGTCTCGGGATAGAGAACGACGTAAAGGCAGAGATAAGGAGAAAAGAGAAAAGGAAAAGGATAAAGGTAAGGACAAGGAATTACACAACATCAAACGTGGGGAATCTGGAAACATCAAAGCTGGATTAGAACATCTGCCACCAGCTGAACAGGCCAAAGCAAGACTGCAATTGGTTTTAGAAGCTGCTGCAAAAGCTGATGAAGCATTGAAAGCCAAAGAAAGAAATGAAGAAGAAGCAAAGAGAAGAAAGGAGGAAGACCAAACCACCCTGGTAGAACAAGTAAAGAGTCAAAGAAATTGAAGCCATTGAAAGTGATTCTTTTGTTCAGCAAACATTCAGATCAAGTAAAGAAATCAAAAAGTCAGTGGAAGCTAGTGAAGTGAAGCATGCAGCAGCCACATCAGGACCAGCATCAGTGGTGTCTGATCCACCCAGTACTGAGAAGGAAATAGACCCAAGCAGCATCCCTACTGCTATCAAGTACCAAGATGACAATTCTCTGGCTCATCCAAATTTATTTATTGAGAAAGCTGATGCTGAGGAAAAATGGTTCAAGAGATTAATCGCTCTCCGACAAGAAAGGCTAATGGGCAGTCCTGTGGCCTAAAGTAATATTCATGTGGTTGAATTAACAGTAACATTGGAAATTTAGGTTTTTAAATCCTAGTATTAACTTTTTACTCTTAAAAATAATTTAGCTGATTATATAAAAAGGGTAATCTCATTTCATTCTTTTCTCATGTAGGTTCTACTAGTTGTTGATTTGAACTTAATCAAACATTGTGAATATTGAAACTAGTATAAAGTTTAAGAATGCATGAAAATGTCATACTGTTAATAAAGCTAATCCTAAAAGTATTAGTATTAAAATAAATGGTATACAGTAGTGTTTCTGAGTACAATTTGAAAAATATCAAGTTGCTGTTTAAAGACACAATTTTGATTGGTCATAAATATAAAAGAATCAAAATATAAAATAAAGTAAAATAGGACATTACCAAATCAAAGAATGTTCTGTTGAACTTTAGGTAACTTTTCATGGTTAATAAAGGTAAAAAATTAAATATAGACTTTTTTTTGTCTCTTCAGAAATATTGTTCACAGAAAACAAGATTATCTTTTTATCCCAAAAGATGAAACCAACTGGGTTACTTTCCAAAGACAACCAAGTGAGCACTGCAGACTGATGAGTAGAATCAGTAAGAACGTGATTTTGGTGCTTTTAACTTTGACAAGTTCTGCATTTCTGCTATTTCAGCTGTACTACTACAAGCACTATTTATCAGCAAAGGTAACTTTTTTTTCTTCTTTCTCATTATTAAACTTCGTTTTAGCTTATATCTTCCTAACATACTTTCCTTTTGCAGTACCTAAAATTAATCAGTTTTTTAAATCCTTGCAGAAATATTTCTTTGAAATTCTCCTCTTCATGGGTATGATAAGAAGCAATTCAGAATAGCAGTTAAATTATTATAATAACACACTAAAAGTCAGAGGTGCACAGTTTCAGTGATGTTGAAATTTTCTGATAGAATTATGTGAAAATTGTTATTTTTCCAAACATTTCATCACTCATTGGAAAGAGTTCAGTGATAAATAATTTTGATAAAATGTTAGACTTAGTTTAGTACAAAGTCGATTTTAATATAGTGCCTAACAGAAAGTGTAGTGTTATAACTTACCTTTATTATAAACCTTTAGGCATAAAGATAAAGAGACAATGATTTAGAATCCAGTAGCTTCTAAAGATCTTATAAATACAGTAATTCTAAAGAGATAGCAAAGAGTTTACTATTATTTGATGGAAGTTAATAGATTCTGAGATGTTGACCATATATGCCTGTTTGATAAATTATAGCAGTCTCAGTGTTTTCCTCTTGGGTAGTTGTATAATTGTAGAATTCTTAGCTCATGACTATGTGTATTTAGATTATGCTTTTTAATGATTATTAGCCAGTTACATAGGTTAAACCTTATACCTGCCCTAAATGTAATGTTAAGTGCTGGGCTTTGCATTTACTTTTTTTTTGTTATCTTCCTAGAATGGATCTGGTTTATCAAAATCCAAAGAAAGCCGAATTGGATTTGATGGCACACAGTGGGTATGTATGACAGTTGAGAAATTCTTCAATTGCCAAGTTCATTTAGTTCATTCACTTATATACTTAATAAGTATTTGTTAAATTATGGCAGTTTTAATAGCTGGCTTGGTGGGAAGTGGGAGTAGGTGATAGAGGGCAAGGGGAAGACACTGTGCCAGGTGCTCTATATGGAGTATCACGTTTAGTCCTTCTGCAGACTTGATGATGTTAATACACGTTTGTCCTCAGTTCACTTAAAAAGATTAAGGTTGGTTGGCTAATAAGTGACTGATTCTAGATTCTAACTGCTTGCTTCCAAAATCCTCATTCATTGAGTTGTGGTGCTTCCCCAAATGAATAAATATGTGAAAAGCATAATTGAACCAAGAAAATATAAAAAATATTTGCAAAACATGTGTCTGACAAAAGATTGATATCAAGGATAAATAAAGAACTCCTGCAACTCAGTAATAGATTTTTTGGTTCATATTCTATCAAATTGAACAAGTGTCCTATTCCTGGTTTGCTGATAGTTTTTTATTATGAAATAGGAATTGAATTTTGTCAAATTTTTTTTGTGTTGAAATTGTCATAGCAGTTTCCTCCCTTTATTCTATTAATATGATTGATTAATTTTCAAGTGCTGCCTTTCATTCCTGGGATAAACTATACTTGGTCATAACATTTTCTCTTTTTCTAACTATAAGAATTAATTTTCTAGTATTCTATTAAATGTCACTGCATCTGTGTTCATGAGGGACAGTGGTATATACTTTTCTTTCTTTTTCTGTAATGTCTTTGTCAGGTTTTGCTATTAGGATTATACTGACCTCAAAATGAGTTTGAAGTGTTTCCTCCTGCTCAGTTCTGAAACAGTTTTTGTGTAATTGGCATTATTTCTTCCTTAAATCTTCGATAGAATTCGCCAGTGAACCATCTTAGTCTAGAGTTTTTTCTTGTTTTGATGGCGAGACTTTTTTTTATACAACAAATTCAATTTTGTTAATAGTTATAAGGCAAGTCAGATTTCCTGTTTCATCTTCTGGTAATTTTGTTAATTGTGTTTTTAAAGGAATTTATCCATTTCCTCTAAGTTATTGAATTTTGGGGCATAGCATTGTTTATTCTAACTTTTTACTTCGTTGTCTCTCCCACTAAGAGATAATAAGCTCCTCTGGAGCAGAGATTATTATATTTTTGGTATTTGCATAATACCCTACAGTAAAAACAAAGGATAAGAGACTGATTCATACATTTGTCTCACTTTTTTATCTTTATAATTCCTGATATTCTAATCTGTTTATTATCTTGTATATGTTTTTATAAGTTTCTTCAGATTTTTGTGAGTAATCATTTATCCTTAATTCCATGAAACATCTTTTTTGATGGGCATACATCCCTTTGAAGTCATTATTGCTTTCATTAATGTAGGTTTTTAAGCAACAATATATGCTATTTATTCTGTTTATCTTGGCTACTCTTAGATATTGTTTACTCCTAAGTGTGATTATTCGGTTTCCATTCTGATTTCAAAATTTTTTTTTTGCAGTAGAATGTTCTGCTTACTGCTCAGCAGAATTGTATTTTAAAATATCAGTATTACAGTATTATTAGAAAGTCAGACTGTATACAGGAATGGTCAAGCAGACAGTGTATTTTAGTTTGTATTTTGCTTGGCAAGATTATTAAGCAGTATTTCAAATATGAAGAAAAGTTCCACATACAATTGATTTTTGGTTTTGAAAATGTTGACATAACTAATTTTTTAAAATTGAAAGACCTGGTATTTCCTCTCCAACTTTTGCTTGAAAAGATTTAGCTACTACCAACGGAATAATTTGTAAGTCCAGAGTTGTCATCTCAGATACTGCTTCCTCTGTGAAGATTTCGATATCCTTTTGATGTGCAGTTAATTAGTTGATTACTGTTCTGTACTTACCTTATATTGTAAATATTTGTACATTGTCCTCAGTAGACCATGAACTTCTTAAGAGCAGGTACAGTGTATTATTTATTTGTGGGTTTTTTAATGTTAGCAAAGTAGTAATCCTGGTATGTATTGAATAAGTACTCTATATGTGTTCTTATAAAATTAATGAATAAAATCTAATGAGATAGATTATTGTATTGGTTTAGAAGAATTAAGGGAATTCTTTTCCTCTCAAACAGCGTGCAGTTAAAAAATTTATTATGCTAACATCCAGTCAGAATGTACCCGTGTTCCTTATTGATCCTTTGATTCTGGAATTGATTAATAAAAACTTTGAACAAGTCAAGAATACTTCTCATGCCTCCTCCACTTCAGAATGCAAGTTTTTCTGTGTTCCAAGAGACTTTACTACATTTGCACTACAGTATCAACTATGGAAGAATGAGGTAAGATGATTTGCTTTCAGGTAATGGAATGTGTTTTTTGTAAAACAATGTAAGATTAAACCAATTTAAACTGTAAAATATTTAAAATTTTTTATAAAGACATAAATTATATCAAGAATATTTTCAGCTATAAATAACAAAACACAAGGCTCCTCTGTCTGTGAGATTTCCCAAGCAAGAATACTAGAGTGGGTTGCCATTTCCTTCTCCAGGGAATCTTACTGATCCCAGTTATTGAACCCACATCTGCATTGGCAGGTGGATTCTTTACCACTCAGCCACCTGGAAAGCCCATAACTGGAAGTAGATTTGTGCAGTATAGCCTTGGGTTAGGCCTTTGCTGTGTTTGATCAGAGCAACTTCTTTGTTCTTGACGCTCCTCTGTCATGATTATGAAAAGGCAAGCCATTTCATAGTTCTTCCTGTTTTGTCTATCTCCTCACACTCGAGGTCTGATTCCTCTTCAAGTTCTGTCTGGGCTTTTAAATTTTTCGTAAATTTACCAATTTATAATGTTTTTATTTCATCCTGTACAGTAGATTCCTGCTCTGAATCAGCCACTCTTACACTAAATCAGTACTTTCTACCTCTTAGGCTTATGAAGAAAGGAAATCCTACAGTAGTTAATTCTAATATAAGGAGAACTAAGGGGAAATTGTATTAGACAGGGTCAGTTCAGTTCAGTCACTCAGTCATGTCCGACTCTTTGCGACCCCATGAACCACAGCACACCAGGCCTCCCTGTCCATCACCAACTCCCGGAGTCCACTCAAACCCATGTCCATTGTGTCAGTGATGCCATCCACCATCTCATCCTCTGTTGTCACCATTTCCTCCTACCCTCAATTTTTCCCAGCATCAGGGTCTTTTCAAATAAGTCAGCTCTTCGCATCAAGTGGCCAAAGTATTGGAGTTTCAGCTTCAACATCAATCCTTCCAATGAACACCCAGGACTGATCTCCTTTAGGATGGACCGGTTGGATCTTCTTGCAGTCCAAGGGACTCTTAGGAGTCTTCTCCAACACCACAGTTCAAAAGCATCAATTCTTCGGTGCTCAGCTTTCTTTATAGTCCAACTCTCACATCCATACATGACTACTAGAAAAACCATAGCCTTGACTAGACAGACCTTTGTTGGCAAAGTAATGTCTCTGCTTTTGAATATGCTGTCTAGGTTGATCATAACTTTCCTTCCAAGGAGTAAGCGTCATTTTATTTCATGGCTGCAATCACCATCTACAGTGATTTTGGAGCCCCCAAACATAAAGTCAGCCACTGTTTCCACTGTTTCCCCATCTATTTACCATGAAATGATGGGACCAGATGCCATGATCTTAGTTTTCTGAATGTTGAGCTTTAAGCCAACTTTTTCACTCTCTTTCACTTTCATCAAGAGGCTCTTTAGTTCTTCTTCACTTTCTGCCATAAAGGTGGTGTCATCTGCATATCCGAGGTTATTGATATTTCTTCTGGCAATCTTGATTCCACTTGTGCTTCCTCCAGCCCAGCGTTTCTCATGAGGTACTCTGCATATAACTTAAATAAGCAGGGTGACAATATACAGCCATGATGTACTCCTTTTCCTATTTGGAACCAGTCTGTTGTTCCATGTCCAGTTCTAACTGTTGCTTCCTGACCTGTATACAGGTTTCTCAAGAGACAGGTGAGGTGGTCTGGTATTCCCATCTCTTTCAGAATTTTCCACAGTTTAGACAGGATAAGTTACATTAATTGCTGATAAAAACAACCCTAAAATCTCATTGACTTAGTGCAAAAAAAGGAGTAATTGTCTCTGGACAAAATCCAGTGTGAATATTCTTGGTCAAGAGTATTCCTGGATGACTTTTCCTATAAGCAGTGCTTATAGGATGCAGGATGTTTCATTTGTGTGGCTTCCCTATCCCATAGTTCTTTGTTTCTCTACATGCAGATAAAAGAGAAAAAGCAGAGAAGATCTTGTGGGACATTGTAAGGCCAGGCTTAGAAGTGGTATCTGATGTTTCCATCTGCATTCCTTTGACCAAAACACAATTTCAGTCTATATCCAGAAAGGGGAAGGCAATTGTAATTGATACTGGTTAGCATTCTGTGCCAGAATGATCACTTTTTAGACTTAGTTCCAACCTTTAATAACTTTAATGCCTGATATTACTACTTAGAACTTTATTTTCCTTAACTGTAGATTAGGTGTAATATCTTCCCTGTTGACCTCACATAGTTTCTATGGACATGAGATGAAATAATTGATGTGAATACGCTTCATACACGTTATATAAATATAGACTTAAAGAGGTGGTGGTGTAGAGTAGAAAGAACTTTGTATTTGGTTACGTAAGACCTAAATGCTGGCAGTAGCTTTGCCTCTTGCTAATTTTGTCTCTTTGGACTTCTGTGAGTCTCTTTCTTTATCTACAATATCTGTGCTACTTACTCTTTAAGATCAATGTCATGAATTCAACCAGTGAGTGAAAGTCACTCAGTCATGTCTGACTCTTTGAGACCCCATGGACTGTACAGTCCATGGAATTCTCCAGGCCAGAATACTGGAGTGGGTAGCCTTTCTCTTCTCCGGGGGATCTTCCCAACCCAGCGATCAAACCCAGATCGAACCTGCATTGCAGGTGGATTCTGTACCACCTGAGCCATAAGGAAAGCCTAGGAATACTGGAGTGGGTAGCCTATCCCGTCAGGGGAACTTCCTGACCCAGGAATCGAACCAGGGTCTCCTGCATTGCAGGCAGATTCTTTACCAACTGAGCTATCAGGGAAGCCATAGATGTTATATGTAAATACAGTAATGTTTATAAAAGTTCTTTAAAAACTGTACATTTCTGTTCAAATGTGAGGTGTTCTTAATAATTACTACTGTTTAACCATCTGTAGCACTGGTTGTTAGGATTAAAAATCTACTGTATGGGTTAATCTTTTTACGTGAGAGTTATACTATAACTAATAACTGAAATGTACTTTGCTTTATAGTGTATCTTAGTCTGTTTTCTAATGATGTATATTATGATAGACTTCTATTTTAGTAGCAGTTTAAGGCATTGGGATATAACTATGAGATGAGAAACCCTGCTCTTATGAAGCACTTTTGAAGATTATTAGAAGTTAAGTTGAGAATCACAGGTTTAATTTTAAGTCCTTACATTAACATTTACTTTGGAGATGCTAACCAGAGAACACTATAGTGAATGGACATTCTCATTCCAAGGGAGAAATTTGTACTGATTTTCATAAAGAGAGTCTTTGAACATGTCTTCCATGCTCTTTGGTTTCTCTTTTTGATGCTTTCCTTAATTCTCCCACCTTTCCTTCCCCACCTTTTTTTAATCTTCAGGCAAAGAGCAGGTTAGGACAATAATACAGAAGACTTAATTCAGTGTAAGAGTAACTTTAATTTTGCTACTAGTATTTATTTTAAATATTCAAATATTGAAAATATTTAAATCTTTCTTTTGTTTTAGGAAGGCTGGTTTCGGTTAGCTGAAAATATGGGATTTCAGTGCCTAAAGGTCGAGAGCAAGGACCCCCGGCTGGATTGGATAGACTCACTTTCTGGGACTGAAATCCCCCTGCACTACATCTGCAAATTGACCAGTCATGCCATCCACTTGGTGGTCTTTCATGAGAGGAGTGGCAACTACCTCTGGCATGGCCATCTACGGCTGAAAGGACACATCGACAGGAAGTTTGTTCCTTTTCGAAAGTTACAGTTTGGTCGTTATCCTGGAGCTTTTGACAGGTAAATTCAGGGTCTAAAGGGAATACGTGAAACCTACCTTGTTCAGTCATGAATTCTTTTTCTCTTTTTCACATTTAGTAAAAAACCTAAAATGTATTTCATGCAAATCAGTTTTGAAACGTAAATATTCAACAAGAAGCAACTCATGTACATATACTCCAGGAAATATATATCAGAATGTTCATAACAACATTGTTCTCAGTGCCCCAAACAAAATGTGATGTGTTTACACAATGAAGAACCGTGGGGCAGGGAAATGAAGAAGCTCTTAACTCATGCTCTATGTAGCAACAGAGATGAATCCTACAATGCTGAGTGACAGAAGTGAGGCATAAAAGAATACAAATCTTATTATATTTATAAAGAGATCAGACACAGGATAAAGTATGTTTGTGGATATATACTTACAAGTAAAAGTGTTCAGAATGTAAAAACTTCCAGTTATGAGATAAGTTCTTGGGATATAATATACAGTATGATCACTATAGTTAATTAACATTGCTGTATTATATATTTGACAGTTGCTAAGAGTAGATATTTAAAAATGATACCTTATATGCTTGATCTTTAGCTATTTTGCTTATGTTGTATTGAATGTGCTTTGAAGAGGCTGCCAGTGTTCTGAATTTAAGTCCTTGTAATAAGTCTTAATTTTTGTTTTCAGGCCAGAGTTACAACAAATCACTGTTGATGGATTAGATGTTCTCATTCCAAAAGATCCAATGCACTTTCTAGAAGAAATACCACACTCTAGATTTATTGAGTGTAGGTATAAAGAAGCTCGAGCATTCTTTCAGGTTAGAGATAACCAAATATTGTACTTTACAATTTAAAGGAAATATGTTTATTTTTAGTATTTATCAGTTGAGGTGGGGGGAGGGTAAAGGGACTTATGGTAAAAAGAGACTTAGATAAGAAAACATCTTTTCTGATTTGTCTGTTTCCTTCTAGATTGTTTAAATTTTTTAAGTAGATTAAACATTAACCTTAAGGAACAATTTCTTCCCCAGTTGAATGGTTTGATATTTACGGAGACCTTATTTTATTTGGATAGACATTGACAGGTTTAGCACTGGCCTCTGCTTTTAGTTAGGATTGCCCACAAATTTTATAAAGATGGTACATTCTGTTCTTAAAGCAATCCAAGTAGGATCAAACCATGTAGAATACATACTTCATAGAAAATACAGTTTTTCTCAGAGGGTTGGCACTGAATATGAATTTTTTGTGTTTATGAAGGTTTTTTAAGATAAATGCTACACAAAGACCAAGTGCTTTTGAACTTTACTTTATTCTGTTGTTTTAACTTTCAGTTCAATAAACATTTATTAAAAGCCGGCTTCCCAGGAACTCTCCTGACCCTGGGGATATAAAGATGATTTTAAAGGACATGAAAGTTCAGCTCTAGGAAATGACATGAAACAGAGGTACAGTGAAAGCAATCAGATCTATGGTGGGGTTTTGGTACTCTAGTTTTTCCTCATGCCCTTTATTTTTCTGGGCAAACTTTTATTTTATTTTCTGGGTTCCCTTCCAAGAAAGCTGTGTATCCAAGGACTGGAAGGGAATGAGAAAAAGAAGTACCAGCTGTATCATCACCAACCAAATTCCCAGAACCCAAAAATGCAAGGGTTTTTTTTTCTGATAGGTTGTGCTGGCACCCAAGGCCTAGACTTGACAGCCAGAGTGGGCCTTCCTAGCCCTGTTCCTTTAAATCTGTAGATTTGTGGCTGAAGCCTCATGAATGAGAAGCTGGAAAACTGCATGTATAGCTGGGCCAGTGTCAGTGGGCAAGTGCTGCCCTTCACATCCCTACCACAGAGTATGAGGAAGCAGAAGAGAAGCAGACTGATGCTTGAATTTCCATCCATTCACTGCTTCTGTCTCAAAGAGTTTGTTCTGATTGCCACCTCTGTCTTAGCAATTATCACAATTAATTGTGAATGTCTGTCCTGTCCACCTATAAGATGGTGTGAACTTTTTGATAGCAGGCATCTTATTTTACTCACCTTTGTAGCCCCAGCATCTAGCACAATACCTGACATAAAGAAAAGATCCTATAGTGGTAGGAAAATGCATAAAGAATAAGGTGCTCAGAATCAAATGGTTGTTTTTTTCTTTTTTTTTCTAGAACATTGGGGCTGCTCCATTTACTTGGCAAGCATTTGCCCATACTCATTTTATTGATCTTTGTGAGAAGGCAGTGTAAAATGTAAAATGTTTCAAAATATTGAGAAATCATGAGTATCAGTTCAATTCAGTCACTCAGTCGTGTCCGACTCTCTGCCGCCCCATGGACTGCAGCACGCCAGGCTTCCCTGTCAGCTCCCGGAGCCTGCTCACACTCACATCTGTCACATCGGTGATGCCACCCAACCATCTCCTCCTCTGTCGTCCCTTCTCCTACCGCCTTGAGTCTTTCCCAGCATTAGGGTCTTTTCAGATGAGTTGGTTCTTTGCATCAGGTGGCCAAAGTATTGGAGTTTCAGCTTCAGCATCAGTTCTTCCAATGAATATTCAGGGTTGATTTCCTTTAGAATTGACTTAATTTCTAATGTTAGAACCAGGAAGGTCAGTTTTCAAATTAAAGTGAACATACATAACTTTGAACACTTGATGGCGCCAAACAGTCTTAAATACAATGCCTGGTGTTTAAAAAAAAAGTAATGAGCTAATCTACTAGATCTCATAGAGCAGCCTTCTAACTTTCCTTTTTTAAAATAGTAATTTTGGAAACGTTTTCAAACTTTCAGAAAAGTTACAGATGCAATACAAATAATTCCTTTTCCTTAACCATTGGGAGTTATTTGTTGATATCTACCTCACAACCTCAAATAATTTAATATTTCTTAAAAACAAGAACAGTCTCCTAATATCTTAATACAAAAATCAGAAAATAACATAAAGATTATTACCATTTAATCCTCATTCAAGTTTTGCTAATTATCTTAATAATTACCATTATAATAAAAGGATCTAGTTCAGAATCACATGTTGCTTTTAATTTCTGTCTCTTTATAAAGTTTCCTTAAATCGGGAACAGTTTCACAATCACTTTTTAACATTTATGACTTTGATACTTTTGAAGATTACAGGCCAGATATTTTATAAACTGTCCCTTGTTTGGGGTTTGTATGGTTTTTCCTCATGTTACATTGATGTTATACACCTTTAGTAAGAATAACACACCAGTGATTCCGTGCTTTCACTTCATCCTGTCAGATGCTTCTTGATTTTGATTTGCTCCATGTGGATGCCCACATCACCTGCTCAGGCCCCGATACCCATGCCAGGCCACCACTGTTCACTTTCTTGCTCTGCCTCATGTGATGGTTCTAGTTTAGAAGAGTCCAGGAAGGGAAAGAGAACAGAGGAAAGTGTCTCCTGACTTCCTTTATTTACTTCAACTATTTTCTCAATCTACCAAGAAGCATAGGATAATACATATTTTTCTGCACTTGATTTTGTCTCAGCAGCAGCCGTCAAAAAATAATTGGTGCGCTCCAGTGTGTTGAGTTCCAGTAAAAAAAACCATAGAGGATATGGAAATATCTAGACCCCTAGTTCAGGAATATCTAGAAAGCTATATTCATATCCTCTTCTACTACATTGCTCTGAGACCTGGGGCAAATTTCTGAGCCTTAGTTTCCTCATCTATGAAATGAGGGGGCACCTTCTGTTATCTTGTTATTTTTAATCTATATTTTGGGGAAGGATTTGGGGAAAGGTTGCCTGAACAGGAAAGATCAAATATGACATGGTATTTAAATTAAGATTCAGTCTTTTTCTAAACATATGATAATCCCAAGATTTACATGAGACATTTTAAATGGAAGAATATGTTTGCTCAGTTGTGTCCAACTCTTTGTGACCCCATGGTCCATAGCCTGCCAGACTCCTCTGTCCATGAGATTCTCCACGCAAGAATACTGGAGTGGGTTGCCACTCCCTTCTCCAGGAGCTCTTCCCAGCCCAGGGATCAAACCCAGGTCTCCTGCATTGTAGGCAGACTTCATACCGTCTGAGCCACCAGGAAAGCCCTATGTATAACTATAATTTTTAAAGTCCATAACACATGTAAAGGGTGTATAGGTATATTCATGTTTATATTTTAACACATATGAGGGTCAGTTCTAACGAATTGAATTTCTGGGAGTGTCATGGTATTAAAGGTATGTCACAAAAAAAAAAATAAAATAAAGGTATGTCACAGAGATGGGAGTATGTCCATGCAGGGGCAGCCTTAAAGGGACATAACTATCAGAGTAATATTTTTGTAGAACATAAAGTTTTCATTCATATTATTTAATTTGATCCTTTCAGTTACTCTGTGAAATAAGCCAAGATTCACTATTAACCTTTAAGAAAACTAAGGTCTCAAAATGTAAGATATGAGGTCTTGAGATGTAAGTCACGGTCATTATTGGCTGAGCATGGACTAAATTCTGAGTCTTTAAACTCCTAGCTCTAGGCTTTTCTCTCTGCAGCAGGGGTAAGAGCATACATCTCTCATTCCAGTCGTATGTCCTAACAGCATTATGGCTCTGAGGATGTTTTCATATTAAAGAGATCCCATATACTTTCATATTGAAGAGATCCCATATCGTATTCTGGAGAATGTAACTTACCTTCCGCAATCCCTTTTTTTTCATAGGAATATTTTTTGGTTGAAATATATGGTCCTTGGAACTATATTTCCTCCTGTTGTAAAAGAATGCCATGATATTTTAGGATATTGTTGGCATGGGAGGGGCTTAATCAATCATTTATTTATTTACCCATTTATCAGTATGTGTTAGTCACATATTATATGCTGCTGCTGCTGCTGCTGCTGCTAAGTCGCTTCAGTCTTGTCCGACTCTGTGTGACCCCATAGATGGCAGCCCACCAGGCTCCCCAGTCCCTGAGATTCTCCAGGCAAGAACACTGGAGTGGGTTGCCATTTCCTTCTCCAATGCATGAAAGTGAAAGGTTAAAGTGAAGTCGCTCAGTCCTGTCCGACTCTTGCATATACACTGAAGGAGAGATTCAGTACCTACCCTCAAGGAATCATCTTTACAGCCTATTGGAGGAAATATAAATAGAATCAGCAGTTAGAATGAAATATGATAAGTGAGAATGGGCAGAATAGGTGAAGGGGATTAAGAGATATAAACTTCCAGTCATGGGGTATGTAATATAAAAAATAGGGAATATAGTCAGTAATATTGTAATAGCTCTGTATGGTGACAGATGGAAACTAGAGTTATCATGATGATCATTTTGTAATATATGAAAATATTGAATCACTGTCTTCTACACCTCTATGAAAATTTCAAATCACTGTGTTCAGAACCTGAAGCTAATATAATATTATATGTAAATTATAATTCATTTAATAAAGAAGCCCTTGATCTTTTTACATCAAAAAATAAAAATGAATTAAGTATAATAATTATAGTAAAAGTATATAAAAATGGTAATTTATGAGCTCATTGAACAGATTATTTCATTGGTCTGTGTCTGCATATCTAGTAGCAAACATAATTTTTTGCTCTCTAATGTTGAACTGAAGAGGAGTCCTGGAAGAATAAATATATGTATTCCTAGGAAAATCAGAGATTGTTTTTCAGAGGGTGGAACTGAAACATTCAAGATTTTATTAGTCAAGGGCATTTCAGACAAAGGAAACATGTTATGAAGACACAGAGGCTTGAAAAATTGTGGCATATTTGGCGAGTGAAATATGAGGAGGGTGGAGATAAGTGACAGACAAGTGACCTTGTTTGTCATGCTAAGAAATTTAGATTTTGTCCTGTAGGTAGTGAAGCATTAGTGAAGAACTTATAGTTCTTTTCTTCAGTTCCAGAACTCCCTAAAAATGAAGAAAAGTGAAGAGACTATAGATAAATGACTAGTATTTGTATAGAATTTAAAAATTTGTGAGACATTTGTCTGTCATCCATTAGCTCGTTAAATTTTCACAGCTCTCGTGCAGACTATAATTATTATCCTTTAATTACTGATGAGAAAATTATATCTGAGAGAGGTTTGTTCTTTCATTCTCTCATTCATTCAGGCACTGTTTTAGACATTGGAGATACAGTGATAAACAAAATGAAGTCCCTTTCCTCATAGAGCTTATTTTCTCCTGAAGTGATATGCCCAGGGTCACAGCTAAAATGAAGTGAGATTAGACTTGAACACAGTCTGCTTCAAAAATCCCATGTTCTTTCTACTATACTATTCAGTCCTGAAGAGCATTTATACTAGAGAATGATGAAAATATCATTGAACGCATTGTACTTCAGATATGCCTGTAATCCTCTTAATTAGCCTTCTTTTCCCGTAAAACTAGAACATACAAAACTCACCAGAGAGATGCTGTGGGGAGGGAAGTGGGAGGGGGGTTCAGGATTGGGAACACGTGTATACCTGTGGCGGATTCATGTTGATGTATGGCAAAACTAATACAGTATTGTAAAGTAAAATAAAGTGAAAAAAAAAAAAACTCACCCCTTGGGAATCCTGATTATATTCCTTCCTCCTTTAACTTGGCTCTCCTAGAATCTGCTCTTTATAGTCTTATTTTAATGTGTGACTAACAAGGAATTCTGAAACCTGATTTTTATACTAGAAAAATTATAATATGGAGTTAGTTTTCAAGTTTAATTTGGATGTCACAGAAATATTTCTGGGAACTTAGAAATGGCTATAGTAGCTTACTATTTGTTATATCTGTAGCACTACCTTGATGATAACACTGTGGAAGCTATGACCTTTCAGAAACGGGCAAAGGAATTGTTGCAACTAGCAGCCAAAACATTAAAGAAGTTGGGAGTACGGTTCTGGCTGAGCAGTGGGACTTGTCTAGGTAAAATTCTTCTTGCTTATAATTTGTCTTTTTGACATTTCATCCTTTTTGGCTTTAGGGATGACTGCCTGAGATGACAAAACATCGGTGGTATTTGAAGTGTCATATTTATAGACAGAATAAACAATAGTGCATGGAGCAAGGATTTATTTAAGAAATAACTTCAAAATCATAAGACAAAATTAGGAAGACCATGTTGTGTTTCCCAAAATAATGTGTGTAAAATTTATATCAGAACATGTAGACTACATGTGATCCTCAGGTAATCTTTAGATTAGCATTTTATTATTTCTACCCATAGGTGGTTATTCTCTTTAAAAAGAAACTGTATTCTGTTTCTTTACATACAAACAATACAGACAACTTTCATTGCACCAAAAGTTTCTTAAGAGCAAGTTTTTTTAAGAGAAACAATGAAGGGAATGTTATAAGGTCTTTCACAAATCTTTTCCACATCATGATGGTATCACTGATTGGATATCATTGTCTTACCACATTCTGCTTATTCTGAGATGGGAAAGTATAGAATCCAAGAAAGATTTCTAAATCTCTTTCCACTATTCATTAGATCAAACTTCTTTGGAATGTAAAATTATTTAGAATCGTAAAATTTTTTGAATTCTTTCTTGTTTATAATGATAGCTGATTATAGCTGTTTTTGTTCCCTGTTAGTTATAACTATTTGTACAAAAGTTAATTCTGCTTCTGCTTTTAGAGGGTTACTGTATAATTTATTTAATTTGAGACATTTTTAGAATGAAAGGAGTGCTGTTAGTAATTATGGTACAACAGGTATAAACAGGGATATATGGTTATCTTGTCATTTAAGCTTTGTGGAAAATTTACATGATTCTTCCTGTCAAGGAGTTTACAGTTAGAGTAAGCTACCTCCGCCCCTTGCCTTGCACAAAAAAGAGTACATCTCGTTTATGTGGTATATGCTCTAAGGTTTAACTTTTTGAAGCAAGATTGTTTTGAGGACTGTTACCAAAATTCTTCTTAATCATTTCTCATGATATCTTTTGAGTTCTTAGCCCCATAAGAGCATTTATAAAATGAGAGAAGTTGGATTAGGTGATATTTAAAGTGCCTTCCATTTTTTTCTATTTTAATAATTTTCATTTTTAATAATTTGTGACTTTTTGATAGATGTGGATTATAGATTTTTCTTAAACTGGATGTGAGATCCTCCTGTGCTTGGCTTCTAAAAATCTGTGTTAAAACTGAAATTAAAGTTTAGAATTCCAAACAGTATTTCCCATAGGTAATTGTAGACATTTGTTTACTTTTTGAATACTTTGAATGGAAGGAGTAGCAGGATATTAAGGGAAAACCCAGAGCCCTTAGTAATATTAAGGTATAAAGTGTTTTCCTTTTAGAAAGTATAATAACACCTAACTTAGAGGTAGATACATAGTAAATATGTAGACATATCTTTGGTAATCTTTAGATATGATATGTGAAAATTGAGGTTGATACTGCTCTCCTTTTTTATATGGCCCATCACACATTCAGAGTTACTAAGTTCTACAAATTACTGCTTAGGAAAGGAATATTAATTAAGCAAAAGGATTAAATTATGTTTTTAGCATATCTTAAACGCAACCTTCATCATAGATTTATGAGTAAACATTTTAAGAAGTAACAGTGTTTTAAATGAATGGCTCAGTTAACATTATTAAAGCTAATAATTTATTCAGAAATTAAAGTACATCATGAAAAGTCTTGAGGTGGCTGAGTGTTCAGAGCAAGTGAAGGAAGGAAGGAATAAAAGAAATACTCTTCAACAGTTGGCTCCTATGATCATAAATATTAAGTTGGGATCTAATTTTAAAATTCTGATAAAGCACACTAAATATAATCCTGTAAAATAAAATACATTGTACAAAGACTGTCCATTCTAATAATTACTAATTATTTCCAAACTTAAGTTTTTAAAAAAGTTTTCTTCTTCTGTTTTTTTTTTCTTTTTTTTTAGGATGGTATCGGCAATGCAGCATTATTCCATATAGTAAAGATGTTGACCTAGGAATTTTTATACAGGATTACAAATCTGATATTATTTCAGCATTTCAAGATGCAGGACTCCCACTCAAACACAAGTTTGGGAAGGTCAGTAATAAAAATGCTTCACTTCATTAGTAACATGTTTCAAAAGTAAAGTTTATATTAAGCAACTCAGAGATGTTTCATATAGCATTTTATCATTCAGTATTGGCCAGAATGAGTTCAGCAGAAAATTATTACCACTTGTGACTTCTGCACTATTTAAGGAAAACTAGAAAATCTGGCTTTTTATTGACCACGAGAAAGTGAAAAGGATCTTGGACTCTTGAAGAAGAATTTATTGCCATTACATTAGGGAACAACATAACTTAATAATTAATTAATATAATAAGTGAGAATCCCACCTACCCTACCTGAAGTGTCATTTATTTTTTTGTTCACATAGACATCATATTAACTATCACCTCAAAACGTTCCATTGATTGCTAAGGACTCAAAATACAGAATCATTTCAAACGTTACTTGGGTTTCTTATTTATTTCACATGTCCTAGGTCATAGCAATTTTCTCACAGGTCATTGTGGCTTAGATGAAATCTCCTTTTAGATAATTTAATTCATATAGCCTAAGCCTATGATCCCTGGCAATCACCTTACTCTTAATGTGCTTATTCCCAGGGAAGTGTTCTCCTGGAAAGCAAGGAGTGTGTTCTGTTTGTGGAAAATTACTTCCCTCATCATAATCATTCTAGTTTATTTAAAAATTTAATAAAGTATCTTCTTGAGGTAAAAGTCAAAGCAATAGAACTCTAATCATTCAGTAAATGACTTAACATTTCCTTAACACCCAGTCTTTGCCTGGCACTGTGCTCTGCATGGATGGCAAAGATGAATAAAGTACAGTCCTTATCCTTGAGGAGCCCACTGTCTAACTGAGAGAAAACAAATGCATAAACAATTAAGTGGTTAGTGCTACAACAGACAAGTATACCAAGTCCAATGGGAACTTGGAGGATAAGTTTGTAGGATAAGTTTCTTAGGGAAATGCTCTCAGAATCCTTTGTACTTTTATTTCTTCTTTTTTCATATATATAATGCAATGATATATGGGTTTCTATACTACATTTACATAAGTACTTATTGATTATAATGACTTGATAGTTTTACTTGGTTATAAAAGGGAATAATTTTTATTTGATTACTTTTTTTTTTTTAGTCAGAAAGGAGCTCTGGAACAGGATGTTTTGCAGAGTGATCCTTTAACTACTATAAGTCATTTATTCTGAGTTGTCTTCAGTTGTAAAAAGCAACATTATTTTATGTACATTTAAGAAAGAAATCTAATGATTGTGTGCTACTTTCAGAGATGCTCCAGCTTGAAAAACAGTTAAGACCTGTATTCTCTCTATATAAAACATAAGAATCTTTTTTTCTTTTGATTTTAAAAAATGTTCATTCCTTTGTTTCAGTCTGTAAAGGTTTTCATCTTCTCCCTAGGTAGAAGACAGCTTGGAATTGTCTTTCCAAGGAAAAGATGATGTAAAACTTGACATTTTTTTCTTCTATGAAGAGACTGACCATATGTGGAATGGAGGCACTCAGGCCAAAACAGGAAAAAAGTTTAAGTATGAATCAGATAAGTTCTTACAAAGGGGGCTTTAGAAATAACTGCAGAAGGTAGAAGTAAGGAAGTAACTGAAAATGAGGTGGGATGGGGAATGACCATCAAGGCTCCACTGTTTAGCTGATACTTCTCAGCTTCCCAAAGAGTTTCCCGGTTACACTTGAGAAGTGAGGATACCTATCAGGACTGAGGAAGTGCCCCTGGGTTTGTCACTCCAAAAAGTCATTATGATTGGAAGTCCTTGAGTCATCAGAAAGGGAAAGCCAAAATAAGGAACAGAAAATTAGGCCCAGATTCTGAGCCAAAAAACCAATTGGCTGTTAGAGCTGTTGAAACTTGATAATTTAATGAGAATGGGTAAGGATCAGTAAGAAGGAGATAGTTAAGGTGAAGTGAAGTTTAAGTGAGGAGATTGGGATTGGCTGGAACTGAGGTCATGAATGCTGGGCAAGCTCTGGAATGTGCCTTTAGCATAGACTGAGGCCCATTCTTTAAAGGATACTTTAAAGAATACATTTAAAGAATAATATGGTAGTTAACAGCTACCACGTTTTCTCAAATGTAAGGTGATATGCATTGTAAGATGTACCATTATTGTATGTGCTAACAAGAAAGGAAAGACGCTGCTAATTATAATCTTTTTTAAGACACCTAATTCAGATAGAAAATTGTAGGGGGAAAGTATCTCAATTCTGAATTAATTGATGGACTACAATATATTAGACTAGCATTTTGAGCATTTTTTTAATGCTGCCATAGTCAAACTCCTTGATTATTAAAAGACAAAAATGTAGAGTAACTGTGTATATACCCTTTATGATGCAGTTGGCCTGTTGACAGTTCTGAGAGAGAGAGAATGAATGTGAACCTGAACCCAAAGAATGTGGGCTCTGGAGTCAGGCAGACCTGGAAAATGTCAGCTTCACCCTAACTAATTGTAGCCTTTAGCTTTTTTGAACATTAATCTCCTCATACTACTGTGGGTCAGGCACTGATGGGAACATTTTTCATGTATTAACACATCTAATCCTCATAACAACCATAGATAGTCTGTGAGGCACTGAGAATTTAAGTCGTTTGTTCAACATCACAGCAAATAAGTCAGGCAGCAGCCTGTCTCTGGAGTTCATACTTTTGATCACTACCCCCTACTGCCTCCCTAATACACCTGGCAGTATGAAGCACTTAGTGTGATACTTAGCCCTTATTATCAGTAAGTGGTGGTTACCTTTGTTATAATTATTTAATGTTATTAATATTATGATTGCTAGTGTGACTGCTGTCATTGTTGTCATTTTTATGGTTCTTATGTCATTCTTACTGGTTCTTATGACCAGGAGCATAGATTTACCTCACCAACTAGCTGAGATTAGGGCTTCTATCACAGAATAAACTTGAGCCATTGGGCACATTGGAGAATGTTCTGTAGCACAGAAGAATAATTCCAAACTCAGACTGGTTTCTCCTGGATACATAGACATTACATACTTTATTTGAATCTTTATTTAAAGGCAAGGAGTCTCCATGTAATATTAACCTTGTTCTGGAGATTTGAGAATAATCCAAACCTTTTTTCTCGAAGTCATAAAGTATCCCCAAATTGACATGATCCTGGAGTGTGTTCCTAGAGCTCATATATTATAAAATATTATTTTGCTTTATGACAACAAATGCCTTCATGCTAAGTAAGTTCTGATTATAAGACAGAAATACTTAGTAAGTTAATAAATATGTAGTTGACACTCTCACTGTGGCTAGGTGAATATGGAGGTGTTTTTTTGACATTTAGCTAGTTTATTAAAATATTGGAGGTGTTTTTTTGACATTTAGCTAGTTTGTTTATTAAAATATAATACAGATGCCAAACTTAATGTATAATTTCCAGACTTAAAAAAAAAAACAAACAACTGTGAGATAGTATAGCATAGAAATTAAAGGCATGGAGCCAGTCTGCTTTTAAATCCCAGCTCTCCATTTTACCAGCTAGTTATTTAACCTCCCTGGTCCTAAATTTCCTCAAATGTCAAATGAGAATAATAATAGAAATTGCTACATAGAATGGTTTTAAGAGCTGAGTTAATCCACAAAAAGGGTTTTGAAGAGAATTAAACATATCTTGAGTGCTAAGAAGTTATTAGTTGCTATTATTAATACTCTCAGTAGTAGTAAAGAAAACTATTCCTCTTCTTAGTCTTATAAGAAATTTATAAATCAGAAACCTGTATAATTATCTCAATATTAAACTGCCACATCTGTTCTTAGAGACCTCATGAGAATGTCACCTTTTGTTTCTGGAGCTTGTATTATAATCCTGTTATTCTTAATTTTTCTTCTAAAGCTTGGATTTCTTTGTTCCCACTGGCATGATCCCATGTCAAACCTCAAAAGAACTGTGCATTTCTAACCACTACATCTCTGGCTAGAAAAAGCTTCTTTCATTCTGCTTTAACTGCTCTTTATGGTAGCAGTGTTTGGGAAGTGTGAAGTGTTCTGATTATTTAATGAGAGAAATGAACAGTGATAGAACTGCCTGGACAGATGGTTTGAGTCCCAGATTTTCTATCATGTTACTGTGACCTTAAAAGGCAGAGAAAAGAACAGGGGATGGTTGTGAAGAGTAGTTTCTTTGGAAGATTCCCCCAGCCATATGCCATTTTCATTCTTTTCAGCACTATTTACTGTAAGAAACTGTAGAATTATCACCACTACTATTCCTAGAGGGAAAAATCTTTAAAGCTAGTCTAAGGGTCTTTTTATAATCTACTTTTTATTCATGTGTAGTTTATTCTGAGAAAAAACTTAATGATAATAGAATACTTACCGTTTTTTAATGGTTCAGAGGGTTAAGAATCTGCCTGCAATACAGGAGACCTGGGTTGGGAAGATCCCCTGAAGAAGAGAATGGCTACCCACTCCAATATTCTTGCCTAGAGAATACCATGGACAGGGGAGCCTGGCGGGCTACAATCCATGGGGTTGCAAAGAGTCAGATGTGACTGAGCAATTAACACTTTCACTTTCACAGTTTTGTATGAAGTTGAAGAGGAACTCAGGAAGGAAGCAAAAGGTTCCCTCTTTTAAAACTTTGCTCTGCATGCCTTCAGAATGATGTTTTGGTCATAAGATTGAATTATGATTAGAATATTGATAGCAAATGATAAAGTTATAGCTACCAGGGTATCTACCTATATATCAGGCACAATGATAGGTGTTTTATGATTTACTCTCAGATCATCCTCACATGCTCCCTGTGGGTTAGATATTCTCACTCCCAGTTAGATATGAGGAAATCTAAAGCTCAGAAGTGAAGTAACTTGCTGAAGGTTCTCTGGCCATTAGTGATAGGGCCAAGATTTAACTTAAGACCTGTTGGATTCTTAAGCCCACATGCTTCAGTCTAAGAGTTAATAGGTGAAATGAGTTAATACGTGTAGTAATGCATTTAGAACAGTACGTGGCATATAAGTACTGTAAAAGTATTAGCCACAGCTGCAACTGTAATTACCATATTATTACTCTTTTACTATTACTACTCATGTTGCACTGGTAAAAGCATAGGACTTTTAACCAGTGTTAACTTGTGTTAGTTACTCTGGGTAAGCATTTTTTTCCCAGGTCTCATAATTCTTCCATCTTTAGTTCTTAGTCTAAGCCTGTACTTTCACCTAAAATCTAAATTCTCTTCTTAAATATTGTCTAGATTTTTAATATTTATTTTTCTTCTCCAAGTTCCAATCACCAGTGATAAAAGGTGATGAATAAATATATTAACCTTGCCTCCAGCTGTGAAAGTTTCATTCCACAGCTTTACAGTTCTTATAGATGCCCAGATTCCTCTGGATTATTTCTTTCCTTCACATCTGAATCAACTAATGTAAGTGAAGGCCAGAAGTTTAAGAGGTAATAATAATGGTAATAACAAAATTTAACTTCTGTTGAATATTTACTGTGTTCTAGGCACTATGCCAAGCTTTTATATGCATCATCTCATTTAACCCTCACCACAAATTTATAAGGGAGGTTTACTGTCAGCCTCACTTTATGGATGAGGAAATTAAGGCAGAGCTAAGACTCAGACTTGGGCCATATCACTTTAGAGCCTGTATTCCAACCCGCATACAATACACTGTCACCACAATCTCAGTCATATTGTTAATACTCCCTCCGTGAAAAGAGCCCTTCTGTTTATTGACATTGTCAGAATATTACAGCTACCTCTGTATCCACTGATAGAAAATTTACTGCCCCAGGCTAGTTGTGGGTTCCTTAGACCTTCTGTTATATGCAGCTTCTGCTTACTGTATAGATCTTCAAAAAAATTGGATTTGTCCTCTGTGGGACAAGGCTTATCCAAGTGTGACTCCTATATAATTTAACATTTTATTTCTGAAGAATTTATTTGCTAACTGCTGTGTGCCAAGGATTCTGATGTAAATATAACTTAGTTTCTGCTCTCAAGAATCTCATAGTCTAGACCGTGAAACAGATATTAAAGTACTCTATTGGCAGAACATGATTTAAATAGGTGTCATGTATAGTTGAGATACAGATCAACTCTATCTAGAATTAATGACAAGGAAATGTGGCATAAAGTATAGAGAAGTTTGTTAGATAGACTTGGGAGGAATATGGAGAAGGGTCTAATAATAGGTTTATTGAACTATTTTTATATTCAGATTGTTTCCATTTTTTATTACTAAAAAATTCCGTGAGCATCTTTGTACATTAAGTGAAAATTTTACTAGGGATTGTTTCTGTGAGTAGATTCCCAGAAGTGGAATTATTATTATCGTTTGATTGTGCTGTTTGAGAACTAGAGGGGTAATTGGGCAATCTTCTGGTAACAGTAAACATACAAGATTTTACCCTCAGTATTTTGTTTTATCCTTTGACTCTTTTAAGGCACTTTGCAGATCTACAGGCCTCCTCAGTCCTTGTCAGCATTCTTTATTCTCCCTGCCTTTTTTCCCTTATTTTTTAAAAAATAGACAGCTAATTTTGTGATAATTTTAGATTCACAGAAAAGATAATATAATGAGTTTCTGGATACAGTTACCCAGTTTACCTTAACGCTAACATATTGTTACCATGGTACTTTTGTCAAAACTATGAAACCAGTCTTGGTGCATTACAGTTAACTAAATGTTATCTGTTCTTCACCAGTTTTTCTGCTAATGTCCTTTTTCTGCTCTGGGATCTAATCCAAGATCCCACATTGCATTTAGACCTCAACCTTTTGAAACTTGATTTTGGTCCAAGATTTTAAGTATATCACTAGTAGTACCAGGTTATTTGACATCATTCCATGTCCCAATTCTGCTATGCAAGGGTATTGAGTTGCCTCCATTTAGAAGTTGCTCCTCAGTTCCTCTAAATGGAAATAAATCTCCTCTTCCTTTGAATTTCCATTTTCTGTTTACCTCTCTTATGGTGTATTTGGGTACTTTTGCTGATTTATCTGTCCTTTCTGAGTTATAGGTAAAATCAATCCTGATAAATCTATCAAGCTGAGTGAGACCTGAGCATTACTGGAAACTAATATCAAGTCCTCTTAAACACAGTCTGTAGTGTTGCCTTAAGATGTAAGGGTGACCCTGGATTGATGACTTAATCCAACCTAGCACCTTTGGAGAATCAAAGCCATGAAGTTGTTCCCTGTTATTTTCAGTCACAGCTTCAAAAGAAGTAAAAGTGGTATTGATTGTTGACTCCCCACTCATAGGCTCTCTCAGCTCCATAGATTGATAACTATGCTTCCATAGTTTTAGCTCTCAAAAAACACATTCTGTTTTGAGTACTTACAGCTGTGAAGCTAAAAAGACAGATTTGAATAATTCTTTAAATGAATGCATTTAAAACATTAGCTTTACTAAAAATGATGTCATATTTCCAACTCTGTTTATACCTTCATATTTTACAACATTTAGCTATATTTAGGCCTCCTTAATTAATCTCCAAACCATCAAGGGCGGGGACACTGAATGCATATTATACGGTAATCGTATTTCTTATACGCTATATAGAAGGGGCAGTTCTTCATTTGTTTTTTTTTTAAGAGACGACTACCTCATAATGAATAGTCAGCTTTTTACTTGTGTGAAATAAATTTTGTTTTTAAGACATATTTTGTTGTTTGAATATATCAGAGACTCTATAAGGTAGTATTCTGATAGAAATGAAAACAAATTTTCATTAAAATTTTAAAGAGTTCATAGCAGTTTTATTCATGGTAGCCAAAAAATGAAAACAACCCAAATGCCCATCTTTTGGTGACCAAATAGACAAGTTATGGTATGTTCAAACAATGGAATTCTGCTTAGCAACAGAGAGGAACCAGCTACTGATACATGCAGTAACATGGATGAATCTCCAAAACCTTGTGTTAAGTGGAAGAAGTCAGATAGGCAGAATATGTACTATGTACCGGCATTTATTTGAGATTGTAAAGCAGGCAAAAAGCAGGCAAAAGCAGTCAAGAATATAAAAAGGTCATTGATCACCAGGGGCCAGGGTGGATTGACCATATGCCTGCCACAGAAGCAGAGCGCTTTAGGGAACCAGGGTGGTAGAAATGTTTTATATCTTGATTATTTTAGTGGTAACCCAGGTGTATATATCTGTCAAAATCTGAAATGGGTGCTTTTCATTATGTGTAAATTGCACCTTGAAAAACTGATTTAAAACATTGAAAAACAAAAAAATCTATGACTTAGAAAATTTATGCTAAGAGAAAAGCGCCCAAGATCACAGGTTGAAACAAGAGGATATCTGGGACCAGAAATCATGAATTTGATCAAGGCAGACCTAATTGCAATGATAAACTTGGAGCCTTTTGCATCAGCTTGGACAAATTGGATAAGCTGAGATCAAAATAAAAGAAGCCGTTTATATGTTTAGTATGAAATTTGAAATCATAACTTAATCTCCTTTTTTCATTATCTGTTATATCGAAAAGGAATAGTATACAAATTGTCTGAGACAAAGCAAGCACAGCTGGAGTCTAATTACTTGTTAATGAGCTAAAGATATAGTTTTTGAAAGTTATGCAGTAGAAATAAAAATGTCCAGAGGCTTTGTCCTGTGACCTTAAAGAAAAGTTTTGTGCATGCTTTAAATGAATAGTTTTTGATATGGTTGTTAGGCATGTGCATTCAGCTGTTAAATGATACAAGCTTTAATTTGTCTACTCATTGGTGATATAAATTTCTTCTAGTTCTCTAGTTTAGTTCTGTCCTGTGGAGATTGCATAGGAGAGTTTGCCAATAGAATAGATGGGATCACTCAATTCACAGTGGAAGTCAGTGGAATACACAAGGTTCAATGGGTAGAATTTTATCTTATAAATATATATATGCTATATATATATTCATTATATGTTAGAAGTTTGGGACAGGATTGGTGTATGGAATCAATAAAAACCTCAGAAAGACTAAATTCTAGAACAGTCTATGAAAAGTTTGTTAACCATATCTCTATTACATCTTTTGCTTCGGTATTAACTGTGGCGGGATTGTGAGGAGTTTAGTGGAAGAGAGATGGTTCAAAAAATACTAGTCAGCATGCTGTAACTTTGGTTTTCAACAGTTGATTCTTAGAAATGTTTAGAAAACTATGGGCAGAATCGATGCTAATGACATGATTAATGTGGCAGAGTAATTCTCACTTTGTCATATTCCCTTTGCTCTAAATATTACTGATGGATATATCTAAAACACATACTGAGCTAAAATAGAATGGAGTAAATAATGAAAAAGCAGTATTTAAAAAGAATCTCTATATTAAAGACAGATGAGGAGGATAAATTGAAGGAAGTGGGGAAAACCACTACACCATTCAGGTATGACCTAAATCATATCCCTTATGATTATAGAGTGGAAGTGACAAATAGATTTGAGGGAGTAGATCTGAACGACAGAGTACCTGATGAACTATGGACGGAGGTCTGTGACATTGTGCAGGAGACAGGGAGCAAGACCATCCCCAAGAAAAAGAAATGCAAAGAAGCAAAATGGCTGTCTGAGGAGGGTTTACAAATAGCTGTGAAAAGAAGGGAAGAGAAAAGCAAAGGAGAAAAGGAAAGATATACCCATTTGAATTCAGAGTTCCATAGAAAAGGAAGGAGAGAAAAGAAAGCCTTCCTCATTTTTGAGTGCAAAGAAATAGAGGAAAATAATAGAACGGGAAAGACTAGAGATCTCTTCCAGAAAATTAGAGATAAGACGGGCTCAATAAAGGACAGAAATGGACCTAACAGAAGCAGAAGATATTAAGAAAAGGTGGCAAGAATACACGGAGGAACTGTGCAAAAAAGATCCTCACAACCCAGATAATCACAATGGTGTGATCACTCACCTAGAACCAGACATCCTGGAATGTGAAGTTAAGAGGGCCTTAGGAAGCATCACTGCGAACAAAACTAGTGGAGGTGATGGAATTCCAGTGGAGCTATTTCACATGCTGAAAGATGATGCTGTGAAAGTGCTGCACTCAATATGCCAGCAAATTTGGAAAACTCAGCAGTGGCCACGGAACTGGAAAAGGTCACTTTTCATTTCAATCCCAAAGAAAGGCAATGCCAAAGAATGCTCAAACTACCACACAATTGCACTCATCTCACATGCTAGTAAAGTAATGCTCAAAATTCTCCAAGCCAGGCTTCAGCAGTACGTGAACCATGCACTTCCAGATGTTCAAGCTGGTTTTAGAAAAGGCAGAGGAACCAGAGATCAAATTGCCATATCTGCTGGATCATGGAAAAGCAATAGAGTTTCAGAAAAATACCTATTTCTGTTTTATTGACTATGCCAAATCCTTTGACTGTGTGGATCACAATAAACTGGAAAATTCTGAAAGAGAAGGGACTACCAGACCACCTGGCCTGCCTCTTGAGAAATCTGTATGCAGGTCAGGATCAAATAGTTATAACTGGACATGGAACAACAAACTGGTTCAAAATAGAAAAAGGAGTACGTTAAGGCTGTCTGTTGTCATCCTGCTTATTTAACGTATATGCAGAGTACGTCATGAGAAACGCTGGGCTGGAGGAAGCACAAGCTGGAATCAAGATTGCCGAGAGAAATATCAATAACCTCAGGTATGCAGATGACACCACCCTTATGGAAGAAAGTGAAGAGGAACTAAAAACCACTTAATGAAAGTGAAAGAGGAGAGTGGGGAAAGTTGGCTTAAAGCTCAACATTCAGAAAACAAAGATCATGGCATCCGGTCCCATCACTGCATGGGAAACAGATGGGGAAACAGTGGAAACAGTGGCTGACTTTATTTTTCTGGGCTCTAAAATCACTGCAGATGGTGACTGCAGCCGTGAAATTAAAAGACACTTAGTCCTTGGAAGGAAAGTTACGACCAACCTAGACAGCACATTAAAAAACGGAGACATTACTTTGCCAACAGAGGTCCATCTAGTCAGTTCAGTTCAGTCGGTCAGTCGTATCCGACTCTTTGCGTTTCCATGAACCGCAGCACGCCAGGCCTCCCTGTCCCTCACCAACTCCCAGAGTATACCCAAAGCCATGTCAATCGAGTCGGTGACGCCATCCAACCATCTCATCCTCTGTCGTGCCCTTCTCCTCCTGCCCTCAATCTTTCTCAGCATCAGGGTCTTTTCAAATGAGTCAGCTCTTCGCATCAGGTGGCCAAAGTATTGGAATTTCAGCTTCAACATCAGTCCTTCCAATGAACACCCAGGGCTGATCTCCTGGTTGGATTTCCTTGCCGTCCAAGGGACTCTCAAGAGTCTTCTCCATTACGACAGTTGAAAAGCATCAATTCTGTGCTCAGCTTTCTTTATAGTCCAGCTCTCACATCCATACATGACCACCTTGGACTGCATGGAGATCCAACCAATCCATCCTAAAGGAGATCAGTCCTGGGTGTTCTTTGGAAGGACTGATGATAAAGCTGAAACTCCAATACTTTGACCACCTGATGCGAAGAGCTGACTCATTGGAAAAGACCATGATGCTGGAAAGATTGAGGGCAGGAGGAGAAGGGGACGACAGAGGATGAGATGGTTGGATGGCATCACCGATTTGATGGACGTGGGTTTGGGTGGACTCTGGGAGTTGGTGATGGACAGGGAGGCCTGGCGTGCTGCAGTTCATGGGGTGGCAAAGAGTCAGACACGACTGAGTGACTGAACTGAACTGAACTGAAGCAGGATAAATAATCTACATCTGGATGCTTCTTAAAGAAACAATAATACCCAAATCAAAAAAATTTACAGGTTACCAGAGACAATAGATTGCTCATAGAAGAAAAGCAGATATACCTCAGCAACAATAGAGCACAGAAGATAATGGAGTAACATCTTCCAAAAGTTGAGGAGAAATAACTCTCAAGTAAGAATGTTATGTACACTTAAAACTAGTACTCAAGAGGGAGGTCAAGATAAACGCATTTGGATATGTACAAAGACTAAGAAAGTTTATTTTTTACCGATGTACATTAAAACTCTATTTAAGAACCCAGAAGGAAGAGTTGATATATATGGAATAATGGTGGCCACAGAAATAGATCAAACATCTCAGTAAATCTGTTAGCTCTTGTCTAGTTTACAAAAAGAAGACAGTATGTTAAAAATAAGTTGAGAAGGAGATTTGTTATGTTTTCAAGGAATAAGTATACTAAGTCCCATGTAAAGGAAGAGTATAAAGATTCTGCATACATTTAGTCTTTATTAGAAAATTTTATAGTGTTACATTTGCTGAAAAATAAACAGTAAATATTACAGACATTAATTCCTACTGGATAGAAGTATTATTTGAAACTTCCAGACAAGCAGAACAAAAGATAATTTATAAACCTTTACCAATCCAAATGAAAGTAGGAAAGGTGGGACAAAGAAAAAGTATAGTAAACTGAAAACATGTAAAAATAAGCATAAAATAGTCAGCATTGTTACATGTGTGTTGCATACTATTCTGTGCACTTTACATTTATATATTCATTCTATGCTAATATCTCTCTGAGGTACTGCTAGTACCCTCATTTTATAAATGAGAGTAAAGCACAAAGAGATTGGCCAAGGTCACACAACTAATAATTGGTGAATCCAGGACAGGAAATCAGACAGTCTATAGAGTTCAAAATATGTCCAACTACGTAATTTATTACAGTAAATATTCACAGATTAAGCTAACCTATAAAAAGATAAAGATCATCAAATAAAACACCATTTAGCTATAACATGCTTGGAAAAAGCAAAATTAAAGCAAAACCACACAGGAAGCTTGAAAATTATGGGGATGGAAAAGATATACCCAGGTATTATTAACTAAGGAAAATTGTACTGTAATTTTAGTATCAGACAAAGTAGAATTTTATTGAAGGGAATGTTAAAGGATGTTAAAGGATTAAAAGGCCCACTATATAATTTTACAAAGGAATAGTCCACCAAGAAGAAATAATATTTATGACTGTAACTGTAATGACTGTAGCAATATACCTTTGAAATATATAAATTGAAAACTGATGAAATTATGATGAATATTTGACATGTCCACAATTCTGGTGGGAGATTTTGGCAATAATTTTATTTTAAAAACTGCTCATTCAAGCAAAGAAAATGTCAGTAAAGATATTGAAGTGAAGTGAAAGTTGTGTCTGACTCTTTGTGACACATGGAGTATAGCATGCCAAGCTGCTCTGTCCATAGAATTCTCCAGGCCAGAATAATGGAGTGGGTAGCTGTTCCTTTCTCCAGGGGATCTTTCCAACCCAGGGATTGAACCCAGGTCTCCTATATTGCAGGCAGATTCTTTACCATCTGAGCCACCAGGGAATCCCCAAAATATTGAAGATATGGACAGAATCAACAAGCTTGACCTATTTGATGTATTGATATATAAAAGTCTTCATCCAGCAAATGGTGAATACACTTTCTTATCCACTATAAATGGAGCATTTACACAAGTTGATAAATGTACTACATATCAAAACTTGTAGAATTCAGTTAAAAGGATAGAGGTAACCTTGTAGCATTGAAAACAGTAAGTATGAAAGAATAGATTTTAAAAAATAAAGTTACCAACTGAAGAAATTAAAAGAACAGGAGTGTCAGCCCAAGGAAAGTGAAGAAAGGAAACCTAGAGAAGAAATTAATGAAATAAAAAAACAGTATCAAAGACCAACAAATCAAAATGCTAATTCTTAAATTATAAATGTTAAAATTAATGACAATATTCAATACTCAAACCCTGGATGTCTGGCTTTAGAGTTTATGCTCTCGGCTTTGTTACACTGACTGAAAAGAAAATCTGTGGACTACTAAGACAAGTCTCACCAAGGAGCGGTAGTAATACAAGTCTATGCCCCAACCAGTAACACGGAAGAAGCTGTAGGTTCTGTGAACACCTACAAGACCTTTTAGAACTAACACCCAAAAAAGATGTCCTTTTCATTATAGGGGACTGGAATGCAAAAGTAGGAAGTCAAGAAACACCTGGAGTAAATTTGCCCTTGGAATACGGAATGAAGCAGGGCAAAGGCTAAGAGAGTTTTGCCAAGAAAACACACTGGACATAGCAAACACCCTCTTCCAACAACACAAGAGAAGACTCTACACATGGATATCACCAGATGGTCAACACCAAAATCAGATTGATTATATTCTTTGCAGCCAAAGATGGAGAAGCTCTATACAGTCGGCAAAAACAAGACCGGGAGCTGACTGTGGCTCAGATCATGAGCTCCTTGTTGCCAAATTCAGACTTAAATTGAAGAAACTAGGGAAAAACACTAGACCATTCAGGTATGACCTAAATCAACTCCCTTATGATTATACAGTGGAAGTGAGAAATAGTTTTAAGGGACTATATCTGATAGATGGAGAGCCTGATGAACTATGGATGGAGGTTGGTGACATTGTACAGAAGACAGGGATCAAGACCATCCCCATGGAAAAGATATGCAAAAATGCAAAATGCCTGTCTGGGGAGGCCTTACAAATAGCTGTGAAAAGAAGAGAAGTGAAAAGCAAAGGAGAAAAGGAAAGATATAAGCATCTGAATGCAGAGTTCCAGAGAATAGCAAGGAGAGATAAGAAAGCCTTCTTCAGCGATCAATGCAAAGAAATAGAGGAAAACAACAGAATGGGAAAGACTAGAGATCTCTTCAAGAAAATTAGAGACACCAAGGGAACATTTCATGCAAAGATAGGCTTGATAAAGGACAGAAGTAGTATGGACCTAACAGAAGCAGAAGATATTAAGAAGAGGTGGCAAGAATACACAGAAGAACTGTACAAAAAAGATCTTCATGACCAAGATAATCACGGTGGTATGATCACTCACCTAGAGCCAGACATCCTGGTATGGGAAGTCAAGTGGGCCTTAGAAAGCATCACTACGAACAAAGCTAGTGGAGGTGATGGAATTCCAGTTGAGCTATTTCAAATGCTGAAAGATGATGCTGTGAAAGTGCTGCACTCAATATGCCAGCAATATGCCAGAAAACTCAGCAGTGACCACAGGACTGGAAAAGGTCACTTTTCATTTCAATCCCAAAGAAAGGCAATGCCAAAGAATGCTCAAACTACCACACAATTGCACTCATCTCACATGCTAGTAAAGTAATGCTCAAAATTCTCCAAGCCAGGCTTCAGCAGTACGTGGACCATGCACTTCCAGATGTTCAAGCTGGTTTTAGAAAAGGCAGAGGAACCAGAGATCAAATTACCAACATACTCTGGATCATGGAAAAAGCAAGAGAGTTTCAGGAAAACATCTATTTCTGCTTTATTGACTATGCCAAAGCCTTTGTGTGGATCACAATAAACTGGAAAATTCTGAAAGAGATGGGACTACGAGACCAGCTGACCTGCCTCTTGAGAAACCTATATGCAGGTCAGGAAGCAACAGTTAGAACTGGACATGGAACAACAGACTGGTTCCAAATAAGAAAAAGTAGTACATTAAGGCTGTATATTGTCACCCTGCTTATTTAACTTCTATGCAGAGTACATCATGAGAAACGCTAGGCTGGAGGAAGCATAAGCTGGAATCAAGATTGCCGGGAGAAATATCAATAACCTCAGATATGCAGATGACACCACCCTTATGGCAGAAAGTGAAGAGGAACTAAAAGCCTCTTGATGAAAGTGAAAGAGGAGAGTGAAAAAGTTGGCTTAAAGCTCAACGTTCAGAAAACGAAGATCATGGCATCTGGTCCCATCACTTCATGGGAAATAGATGGAGAAACAGTAGAAACAGTGTCAGACTATTTTTGGGGGCTCCAAAATCACTGCAGATGGTGACTGCAGCCATGAAATTAAAAGACGCTTACTCCTTGGAAGAAAAGTTATGATCAACCTAGATAGCATATTCAAAAGCAGAGGCATTACTTTGCCAATAAAGGTCCATCTAGTCAAGGCTATGGTTTTTCCAGTGGTCATGTATGGATGTGAGAGTTGGACTGTGAAGAAAGCTGAGCGCTGAAGAATTGATGCTTTTGAAGTGTGGTGTTGCAGAAGACTCTTGAGAGTCCCTTGGACTGCAAGGAGATCCAACCAGTCCATTCTAAAGAAGATCAGCCCTGGGTGTTCTTTGGAAGGAATGATGCTAAAGCTGAAACTCCAGTACTTTGGCCACCTCATGTGAAGAGTTGACTCATTGGAAAAGACCCTGATGCTGGGAGGGATTGGGGGCAGGAGGAGAAGGGGACGACAGAGGATGAGATGGCTGGATGGCATCACGGACTCGATGGATGTGAGCTTGAGTGAACTCCGGGAGATAGTGATGGACAGGGAGGCCTGGCATGCTGCATTTCATGGGGTTGTGGAGTTGGACACGACTGAGGGACTGAACTGAACTGAAGATAAGTCTCAAGTGTGATAATTAGGTATAATGTGGAAAATGATAAAACTTTCTGGAAATAATAGCAATATCAACTCAACACCTAAATAACTTATACTCATTAATGAAATTGAATTGCTAATTAAAAATCCTCCTTTTCTTTTTTCCCTACCAAAAACTTACAAAATCTATAGGAAACTTTTACAATGCCTTCATAGTATAGATTATTCCCTATATTAAGTAATTCATTTTGGGGGAAAAAAAAAACTTACTTTAATGCATTCATTTTGACTAATAGCAAAACTGAACTTGAATAGTACCAGAAAAAAATTCCAAGGGAAATTACTGTCTTAGTGAACACAGAGGAAAATATTCTAAATGAAATGCAAAAGAATAGAATTATGTAGTGTGTGTATATTAGTGTCATTCTCAACACTTGAAGATTAAAGGAATTAAAAAGTACATGATTATTTCTATAGGTGACATTAAAGACATTTGATATATTTCATAATTAACAATAACAAAAGACCTTTTAGTAAACTTAGAGTAAAAGGGATCTGAAATTTCTTTAAACCTGGTAAAGGGAATATACCAAAGACCTAAAGTAAGCAATCATATTTAATGGTAAAACTTCAGAAGCGCTTGTCCTTTTCTTAATCATTAATTAATTTTAATTAAATTTAGTTTTTAATTGGAGGGAAATTGCTTTACAGTACTGTGTTGGTTTCTGTCATACAACAATGTGAATTAGCCGTAATTATACATATATCCCCTCCCTCTTGAGCCTTCCAGCTCCCATCACCCCACCCCCTCGGTGAGTGCCAGGCTGGGCTCCTTGAGTTACATAGCAACTTCTCACCAGCTATCTATTTTACATGATAGTGTATATATGCCTTTGGCTACTTCCTCCATTCCTCCCACCCTCTCCTTCCCCCGTTGTGTCTGCAGGTCTGTTCCCTACATCTGTGTCTCCATTCCTTCCCTCCAAATAGGTTCATCAGTACAATTTTTCTAGATTCTACATATATGCGTTAATACACAATATTTGTTTCTTTCTGACTTACTTCACTTTGTATAACAGGCTGTAGGGTTTTTTTTTTCCTGATTTTAAGAGAAGGGCTTCTGAACATAGAAGCCCTTCTCTTAAAAAAATAAAACCTAAGAACGTGTGCTGTCTCTGCTTTTATTAAGCAGTATGCTAGAGGGCTTAGGCACTGCAATTACACAAGAAAAAGACATTAAGAGTTAAAAGTGGAGACAGAATTGGTAATGAGAATACACTAGTGTTGTTTTGCAAGAAATTCTTTAAAAAATGGCTTTGCTATTCCAACTCGAGTTTAATGCAAACTTAAGTTTACAAAGGTCAGATTCGGTTGTAATAGATTCTCACTTAGCCTAGCTAACTAACAACAGTAAAAACAGTGTTTGTCACTTAGCCATTATGTTTATAGTTTGTACAATTGATGAAATTAGTTTATCCAGCCACCAATAAGTAGTTTTACAGATTTTAAGGATGTCTGTGAGGGAAAAAATTATCTATTCCAACTAAATACTAACTACTGTTTTTTGCAAAACTAAAATGAAGTAACAGTGGTATGAAATAGAAAATGGATTTTTTGTGTGTGTGATAAGATCCCTTGCACTTAGATTCTGATTGGGGCTTGCTTAGTCTGAATTAAATCTGTTCACATTTTGGATCCTATCTCAGAGCTTTAAAGTAAAAACTGCTTAGGAGAACTTAATCTGGGCTTTAAAAGCTAAAATAACATTGACTATATTATAGTCTTAGTTATTATTCACTGGTAACCTGGACAGAGTGTGCTGTTCTGAGTCACTTAACACCTTACCCCCACAACTTCCTCTCCACAATCCCATTTTACAGTCAGTTTTTACATTTTATGGTTTGTTTACCTTCCTTCTTTTCCTAGGAAGCTGGAGTTTTCTTTTTGCTGAAAGGCTTAAAAATTATCTGGTGAAAAGAAAACCACAGTTTTAGGGATATTTCTATTTAGGAACAAAAATAAACATTTGAGTTAAATTGTCTTTGAGTAAATTTAAGATTCTTTATATATTTTAAATGTTTTGTTTTTGTTCAGTGAAAGTTTGAACATTTTATTTTATGAAAGCTTTGATAAAATTTTTAGTATTCTCACCCACCCTGTCATCCTGGGTTTTCATTCTTTTCAGTTCAGTTCGGTTCAATCACTCAGTCATGTCCGACTCTTTGTGACCCCGTGGACTGGAGCACGCCAGGGATCTAAATGGGATGTTTTTTCATTCTTTTCATTCTTGTACCTCTTTTCTAAAACTGTAGAGGATAAAATTTGAGAGAGAAGTTTCCTGGCCTATTTTACTAGATAGACCATGATTTCTGTCTCATTTCAACTTCAGTGTGTCAACTTGATAAGATGCGACAGGTGGACATTTTGCTGACCAGCATCTGATTGAGGACGGTAGAGGCTGATGATGGATGGTTATATCTCATGGCAAAATAAGCAATTCCATGAATATGAGTGTGCAGAGTAAAATTGGGACCAGCAGATGGTGGAACTATGCTGTATCCTATTTCTTCCTCAGCATTGAAATTTGCTGTGGCCTTCTTTTCATAGAAGCCAGCTGGGATTGTCTATTAACTGCCAGCACCTATTGGTTTGGGTAGAAAGGACTTGTTGCTTTCTTTAGAATTGCTCAGCCTGTCATTTTCATCTGTGGCTTTAAGTTCATCTGGTAGTAAAACATGATATTGAGAAGCAAAATATATGAGAATTGACCTTTCCTTGAAGAACATCCCCGTTAGATCCCTTTTTCTATAATATGATTACACTTTGAATCTGTTTTTTCTCTGTTCTTTTTTATTTAATCCTCTGATATTTTACATTTCTTTCATCTCTGGTATTGCTACTTCAAATCTTATTACTACAGGTTCTTACCATGTTGTGAAGGAAAGAAATATTTCCCAGAAAGCAACAACACAGAAATATTTCTCAGAAAGCAACAACACAGGCTATAATATAAACTATATAAACTTAAATCTAACAAACCTGCTAGTTCCCTTTGTAATATAGAGCTTTTTACTGATCCAAAATACCTTTAAGAAATGTGTTTTAGTAACAAAACTTACTAATTGAAATAATTCTGCTATGAGTTGAGTTAAATTCATTATAACATATTCCTTGGGCTAGCTTAGAGAGATTCTTTTGCATTTGAGATGAAAGAAAGAAAGGGGAAAAAGGGGAGTGGGGGGTGGGTTCTTGTGAGGAATGGAAGCAAGGAAGAAGCCTGGGAGAGCATCTTAGAGTCATGCCTGTCTTTTTCCCTGAAAAGTCCATGCTGTGAAGGAAGCATCACCTTACACGGATGCTGCTTATTTTAGTGTTCTTTAGTTGGGTTCTTTTAGTAGCAGTTTGAATTTGATAGAGATTTAATGATGTGCAACCTATTAAAAATAAGAAAAAAGTTTGAGACTGAGAATAGAAATTAAAAAGGGCAGGTGATAAAAGGCAGAGCAGGAAGAAAGTGGTTTGTATAACTATTTTTTTTTCAGAGAATTATTGTTGAAGTACAGAACATCCAAGCATAGGATCTCTATTCCTGCATCTGAGGAGGGGGTGGGGTGAAGCTTTGCTTAAAAAGCCAATATATATTGGGTCTTACCTTGTTCACATATTGTGGTATGAAATTCTCAGTACTGTGCAAGTTAGAAAAAGAGTTTAAGAAATACTCTGACTTAGCCTGGGAATTTCTTCTTTAGCTCTCTAGTGTTATCAAAAGCCATTTAGGACCACAGTGAAACCCAGGACAGAGAAATTAACTTGACCTGTCACAAAGACACAAGTATTTGTGATGCTGTTGTTGGAAAATGTCATATATTGCCAGGATTGATTTAGGTTCTTTGGCTAACTAGGAAGGTTTTGTTTCCTCTCTCACTTGCTATATGTACCTCCCTCGATGTATATGAATTTCAAATACTAGAAATGTATTTAAAAAGAATATTTATATATTTAGGGCTTCCCTGGTGGCTCAGATGGTAAAGCGTCTGCCTACAATGTGGGAGACCCAGGTTCGATCCCTGGGTTGAGAATATCCTCTGGAGAAGGAAATGGCAACCCACTCCAGTACTCTTGCCTGGAAAAACCCCATGGAAGGAGGAGCCTGGTAGGCTACAATCTATGGGGTCGCAAAGAGTCGGACACGACTGAGCAACTTCACCTCAAGGAATTGTCACGGCCAAACCCAAACACTTCCCCAGGGTTTTCCAGACTCTTATCATTTGCCTCCTTCTTTTGGCAACTTTTTGCTTTAACTGCAGTCTCAGACAGGCTCTCCCTGCTAACAACAAAGCTGGCCACCGGCAGTTCTCAGCTTCCATCCCACAGCTTAGAAACCTCTGCACAAGAACACTTCTTCCCCTGGTAGTTCCAACAGAAATTCCAAGAATGACTTCCATTTGCCTAATTTGTGTAAATTCTCTTCCCTGACCTAATGACTATAATTTACTGGTTAGGTCTGAGTCTTTTTTGCCCATCTCTGGAGCCTAGGAGTGGAGTCAGCCACTTTTGGACCGTAGGGACTGGGACTAGGGGAGTGAAATTGGGATACAGTTAACATTAGAAAGGAAGGAGATGCTAGACAATTAACAACAAAATGTCCCCTGTATCTGTTCCCCAAAGCTGTTTAGTGGAAGAGGACTGTCCTTTGGCCCAGAGTACACTAGCTGTGGGTTCCTTAGCTAAACTTCCACTGTTGGAGCCTAACTCCTTTCCACATTGCCTGTTTTGCCACAGGTACCTGTTTCCCAAGTTTACACTGTGCTGGACTGAGTTTGTAGACACAAAGTTTCGTGTGCCCTGTGAAACCATTGAATACATCGAAGCCAACTATGGTAAGACCTGGAAGATTCCTATAAAGACATGGGACTGGAAGCGTTCTCCCCCAAATGTGTCGCCCAATGGAGTCTGGCCTGTTTCTGAGTGGGATGAAGTTATCCAATTGTACTGAGACAGTAGGTCGAAATGGTATTAGTAGAGTTCCCCTCCTGCGCAAAAGGGAGATGACTGTTTAAAAAGATACATGTCAAACATAAGTAGGAACCAAAGAAATATGAGACGTTTGAAGATACAGAGAGTCCTAACTCCTGAGCCATCTGATACAATTCTCTCATCTGACATTTATAAGAGTCTCCATGTGCCAGGTGAACTAGGTTACAGTGGCGAGGCAGACATGAGTGAGACAGATGCCTGCCTCTTTTCCCCCTCCCTTTGTTAAGCAACCCAGTTCCTTTGAGGGAAACCCCCTCACCCTTTGAAGAATATTCCTTATATAGAACATGATATGTTCTATAAGTGCTTTCAGAATGTTAAATAATGTTTGCACCGGAAGGTGGGCTTACCAGGTGCAATTAAGGAAGGGTATATACCAGTAAAATTTTAACTCCTTTAAGCCTGTATGTTAGGGCTACTTTTAAGGTTGTGGAGGCTGAGTTAATAATCAAGTGGTCAGATTTCAGGTGATGTCAAGAAAAGATGTGAGGCGATTCCTTTTACAAGCAACCTGGTGTGGAATTGATTTAGAGCACAGGGCATCATATAAGAAAATGACAGTTCATTTCTAGTCTTGTCAAAGATATGTAAATTTCCATACACCTTCTATTTTCATATTTGAAGTGAAAAGAAAACTTATGTGTGTGTGATGCTTCAATTTCCAGCCATTGTGAGAATATTTTCATTGACCTGATAGTACTCATTTGACAAATCATTCAAGTGAGACTATGCTACCAGACATGATTTCAAAAGGGCTGTGATTTCATAAAACTTATTTTCCTTATTTCATTCTCAATCAATAGGTAAAATATGAGCGATTCATGGTCACTTAATATTTTATGAATTTATAATCCTTATCCCAATTTTAATGTTAACCCTAAAATATTAATAGAAATACCTCTACTTTTTCTAAATGTACTCCTCATTGTATTTATTCATCAATTACAGTTCCATATCTTTCACTTATGGCCTATGAACCAGTTTCCATGGTATGTAAACCTGCCTGTTCCCTCTCCTCTCCAATACTTCATCAGGACTCTGAAATGCACATGAGTGGCAAACCTGGCAGCTGTTCCCCACCTGAGACCATCGTATTTATAAAGTTTGCATCCATTCCCAGTTGTCCTCTCTATTGAATATTGGGGGGAAGCAAGAACTGAAACATCCCAACTTTATCAAGTACTGCCCACTCTGAAACCCCTGCTTTCTTTTCTCCCTTGAAGATACATCTCTGAGTGGGCTGGGATGGCTGTGTCTCCGCATCTCTTCATGAGTCACTTTGACTGTGTATTCTAAGTGACAGGTAAAGGGATATCAGGCCCAGGAAGCATGCTATTTTTTCTTTGTCCAGGATAGGAAGCCATCTTACATTTTATCTAGGCTGCTTAGGACTACTTTCTGGACCAAACTGGCAGATTTTCCTCTAAAGCTAGAGAATAATAGTAATATCATAGATGGAAACCAGAAGAGAGAATGGGCTGAAAGTTTTCCTAAAGCAAAGTTGGGAAAATGTACAACCTATGACCACACCACTCCAAATTAAAAAATAACAACTTTTTTGATACATGATAACCAATGACCTTCCTCTCTTAGGATGAACTTTCAGTGCATTGTCATTGGGTCTACTCATAAATAACATAATTAAGTTTTTAGGGTTACCAGTAAACTTGTCCCCAAATGACAGGTCATTGTAATCAACTTTCTCTTTGCTAGAAAATCAGCCCATAGAAATTATACCCAAATTCTAAATAGCTGAACCTTAACTTTTTCTTTTTCATGATCGAAAAATTTTAACAGGTAATTTTAGTGTTCCTGGGCAAAATCCAGCTTGTTTAGTGAGAAACGTTTGCACAAACTTAACATCCAGAAGTGCATACACTAAACATTTCTACCCATTTCAGACTGGGTTTCCCATTGTTCACCAGGGTGGGAGGGTCTTACCCACTCTTTTTAGCTTATTTCTTTTTATCTGTCCCTGAAGGGTTCAGAGTCTAAACTATCTTGTGTCCACATTATGATAGAGGTTCCATATCTATCCCCCTGTACACAACTGGCTGCTCAAATACCTTTTTTTTGACTGTCTTCTGGTTTCACAGGCATCAGATCTTGGATCCTACCCTAAGTTTGCAGAATGAAAGCCCTTCCCTACACTCTGAAGGCCAGGCTTGCTCTGATAGACTCAGTTATACTTCATTCTGGCTTCTTAACCTTGCACTCTGCTAAGTGACCAGAGACCTTGGATCCGCTAATCAGCGCCTCATCAGATCACTTTTCTTTCCTCACCTGCATATTCCAGCAGTAATTTTCCTAATCTGACCATTTCCATGTACAGTTTGCCTGCCTTCCCAGGAGAAAACCTCTTATGTTAACTTGGTAGAAGTTATACATCCATGGATGTCCCCAGAGAGGTGCTTAGAGTCAAGATTGACAGTCTCTCACTTGACAACCAGGTGGCCATTCATTCCTTCTCTAAGCAGGGAGCTCTTGTCCTTCTTGCCTCTGCTGCAACTGCTGACATCTGGATCCTGGAATAAAATCTCAATTCTCCAAACGGAGCCATCCTGAGAAGCTGAGCAGTGGGACAAACCCCGAAATATGACCACTAGATGGCAAAATGTGTGCCACCATTCCCCCAAACACATTAGCACTCATGTGAAAATCAGCTTGCCCTTGAATTTTAAGAGCCAGAGGGAGCCTCACTGCAACATTCATTTTAACCCTTTTATTTTATAGCTGAATAAACAAGCACAGAAAGGAATGAGCTGAGCAAGAAACAGGTGGGTCTCTTAACTCAAAGAGTGCCGTGACTCCCAGTACATGCCTGTTTCACTGATCCCAGGACAGCGTCTTTTTTTTTTTTTTTAATTAAAAAATTTTTTTTGGTTGTGTCAGGAAGATCCGCTGGAGAAGGGAATGGCTACCCTACTCCACTATTTTTGCTTGGAGAAATCCATGGACAGAGGAGCCTGGCAAGCTACAGTCCATGGGATCGCAAGGAGTCAGACATGAATGACTAGCACTTACATTCAGCATGTGGGACCTTTGTTCCCCAACCAGGGATCAAATCTGTACCCCTTGCACAGGAAGCACCAAGTCTTAACCACTGGACCACCAGGGAAGTCCCACAGCACAGAATCTTTATGCCTGCTTAACATGCTTGACCGAGAAGTTTACAGGATGTTTTTGCCATTCCCCACTTAATATCTTTCTGCTCAGATTGAGAGCCTGAGGTGATAAAGGGAAGTGTTTCTTTCTTGTCCAGAATGCTTACACTGTCTTCATAACTTTATCTAAAACATACCTTATCTCCAAACGGTGAAATAGTTCATGTTTAGAGGCATTAGCCTTTGGTCATGATATTCTTAATATCCAGGAGCATCTGATTCCCTTAGGCTCAAGATGTATCCCATTTCTACTTGTACCTTCCATTTCTCTAGGAAACCATTAGCAACAGTCCACGAAGTGCCAATTTCTGCAGACTCCTTTCTCTTACTCTTTATTGATACTCTCTTATGGATGCAAGTAATTGAGAATAGACTGTGCTCATTTCTTTTTTCTTTGTGACCCTAAACCATGGATTCTAGCCTTTTAGGCTATAAAACTTCAAATGGCACATAGGACAGCAAGAAATTACATAGGAAAGCAGGGGTTTATAGATTGGGACCAGAGCTGTATCTAGGAAACACACTTGAAGTGAGTTCGCACACTCCAGTAAACTCTCACCCACTGTCACAAGGCTAAGGCTGCCAATGTCTGTAAGTCCCTAGTTCCATCTTCTGGAAACTGAACAGTTCTTTTGTTCTCCATGTTATAAATCCTCAGGGGACATTTCTCCCTCAAAACCTGGTCAGAGAAAGTGCCACATTCCCATCTTCTAACACATAGTCATAATTTGTAACAGCTTTAAAGCCTCGGAAAAATTCTAGTTTTTGATCAGTCAAGAGGATTTCTCTGAAGAAATGTCCCAGCAGCTATTTCTCTTTCTTCCTCCTCTTCCTCTGTCACTAAGACCCAGGCTCAGTTCAATTCAGTTGCTCAGTCGTGTCCAACTCTTTGTGACCCCATAAACTGTAGCATGCCAGGCCTCCCTGTCCATCACCAACTCCCGGAGTCCATCACCAACTCCCGGAGTCCACCCAAACCCATGTCCATTGAGTCGGTGATGCCATCCAACTACCTCATTCTCTGTCATGTCCTTCTCCTGCCCTCAGTCTTTACCAGCATCAGGGTCTTTTCTAATGAGACAGCATCAGGTGGCCAAAGTATTGGAGTTTCAGCTTCAACATCAGTCCTTCCAATGAACACCCAGGACTGATCTCCTTTAGAATGGACTGGTTGGATCTCCTTGCAGTCCAAGGGACTCTTGAGAGTCTTCTCTAACTCCACAGTTCAAAAGCATCAATTCTTCGGTGCTCAGCTTTCTTCACAGTCCAACTCTCACATCCATACATGACCACTGGGAAAACCATAGCCTTGACTAGACGGACCTTTGTTGACAAAGTAATGTCTCTGCTTTTTAATATGCTGTCTAGGTTGATTATAACTTTCCTTCCAAGGAGTAAGCGTCTTTTAATTTCATGGCTGCAGTCACCATCTGCAGTGATTCTGGAGCCCCCCAAAATAAATTCTGACACTGTTTCCACTGTTTCCCCATCTATTTCCCATGAAGTGATGGGACCCAGATGCCATGATCTTCGTTTTCTGAATGTTGAGCTTTAAGCCAACTTTTTCACTCTCCTCTTTCACTTTCATCAAGAGGCTCTTTAGTTCTTCTTCACTTTCTGCCATAAAGGTGGTGTCATCTGCATATCTGAGGTTATTGATATTTCTCCCGGCAATCTTGATTCCAGCTTGTGCTTCCTCCAGCCTAGCGTTTCTCATGATGTACTCTGCATATAAGTTAAATAAGCAGGGTGACAATATACAGCCTTGATGTACTCCTTTTCCTATTTGGGACCAGTCTGTTGGTCCATGTTCACTTCTAACTGTTGCTTCCTGACCTGCAACCGAGGGTAGTCACCTCTGACATGTCACTTAACGGAAAGTGGCATGTTAGCATAAAAGGGCACAAAGTTTTAAATTATGCGGGCGTTTGAGTCCCAGCTTCATTATGTGGGATTTATGGTAGGGAACCTCATAGCTTCAGTTTCCATATGAGTGAATTGGTGAAATGATGGATATTTCTGACTTTTTAAAGTTAGGTTTAAATGAAGTGTACCTAGTATCAACCTAGAATTAGGTAAATACTCAAGAAATGTTCTGTTTCTTACTTCCAAATCCTTTTCTAATTATTCTTCAAATGGGATGGGAGACACTGGGGTAGGACACAGTCCCTACTCAGAAGATTGCATGACTAAATTTGCTTAGGAAAAAAAGGATGTTTCATTATAACAAGGCATTGAATTGTATGGTTTATGAATTCAGAGATAGTACCGTGGTGCTCCCTTCTCTAAATTGAGCAGGTCTTTTCACTTTACTGGTCAAGCGCTTGTCTTCTAGGCTCTCCTTCTGCTACTCCACATGCTACCTAGTTCCTAGGTCCCAAGCAGGTCACTATCTGTACTGCCCTATATTTGGTGCTTGCTCTGCCCTGAACTTCTGTCTCACTATTATAGCTTTTCCTGGAAGTAAACCCTCACCTCCTTATTAGTAAATCTCTGCCCAGCCAAAATCAGGCATAAGCGATTTGGAGAGGGAGAGAATTTGGAATACTTACTTTACTTAATTTTCTGTGCCCATGGATACCTATATTAGTATTATTAAAGGGGAATTGATAATAATCATTTCCACCTTCTTCCCTCAAATTTATGTTTCTGTTTCAACTAGGCAAGAATCAACAGGGTGTGTGATGCTATTTTAAGCTGCTCCACATCAGACTGGAATCTTAATTATAGCTTATAAGTCAGACAGAGCAATTCAGTGATAATACTTTTTGTATGGGACCTGTGCTTATAAAGGAGACAAGTATAAATTTTCTTGAGGGAAATCTCTGTTTCTTTATTCTCAGAACTTATATCTTAGAATGCCTTCCTTGCCATCCCCCAGCCCAACCCAATGCGGAGATTATGTTGCAACCCATGAGCTACCCAAGCTGCTATGTTTTTATGCACAGCTCTCACCGTAGAGTTGAAAGGCAGTATGAGGAGAATTAGAAGTATTGTATTTTGTTCTATAAAACAATGTAAACTGTCTCAAGTACCATTAAAAAAATTACAAGATTTTATAGACTCATGATGACTCATTCGGAGCATGGGGAATGGTTCATGTGTTTGTTAAATAAAAATCAAAGTAGCTATTTGTGTGTCTTACATCATAACCAGAAAAATGTTAATTTTTCTAAACAGTGATATTTTAAATGTGAGTAAATTTCAGTGTATACTTTGTTTAGTTGCTAAGTCGTGCCCAACACTTTGTGACCCCATGGACTGTAGCCTGCCAGGCTCTTCTGTCCATGGGATTCTCCAGGCAAGAATACTGGCATGGGTTGCCATTTAGTTTACTATTTGACTTTATCTTCAGGTACAGATAGTTTGTGGTACTACTGAAAACACCTTTAATATTATTTTGATCAGAATTTGTAATATATAATCCTGTTTGGGATGATGAATAAAATTTTTCTAATCACTTGAGATATTTTGTGTTTATTTTTAAAGCTTGTAGTAGAAATAATAGCCATTAACATTCATAAGCAATCTAGTAGAATAGTAATCTTGCCACCAGTACAGTACTTCTCAAATTAAGGTGAGATAGGTTTTATGGTTGGACCCTAATTCAATATGAATGGTATCCTTATAAGAAAAGATTGGGATTCAGACAAGCACAGAGGGAAGATCAGGTGAAGATTTAGGGAGAGGATGGCCATCTACAAGCCAAGGAGAGAGGCCCTCAGAAGAAACCAATCCTGCCAACACCTTGATCTAAGCCTCCAGAACTGTGAGAAAATCAATTTCTATTTTAAGCCACCTGGTCTGTCACACTTTGTTAGGCAGCCCTAGCAAACTAAGGCAGAGTGGTATTGGTAAAGGGATAGACACATAGATCAATGGAGCAGAAAAAAGGAAATTAGAGACTGACATAAAAATATGCTCAACTGGAGAACAAGATGGCAGAGGAGTAGGTGGACATGGAGTACATCTCTCTCCATGGAAACATCAGGAATACACCTTCAGACACAGAAGTGCATGCAGAACACCAGCTGAGAGTGGACAGGAGTACCTGACCAGCGGTAAAGAACATATAGACCCGTGCAAAACTCGGTAGGACGAAGGAAGTAGGGGGGAAAACAGAAGTGTTAGTAGGATTGGACCTGACCTTGGCGAATGGGGGAACTGAAGCAGGGGTCCAATCCCATCAGGGCAATTGTCTGAGTCAGAGGAGAAACATTTAAGGCTGAGAGTGAAACAGCTGATCTGTGGCAGCCTAAATGGAGTGAGAATCAGACAGTCCTCGCCACAGCCATATATACCCTGGAAAGGGACATAGATCCCCTGGAAGGCACAGCGGCTGGGAGCTGGAGTATAGGGATTGTGGAGCAATCCCAGGGTGAGGGCTGCTGTTGACTGGAGAGATGGATTGAGGGGATGTGAGGGAAGAGATTGTGGTGGGAAATGCCTATGGAGGAAAGCCGGGTGGCCGTGGAAGCAAGGCTAAAGGCCGTGCTCAGTCACGCATAGGGGCTGGAGCCATCACCATAGCCTTTCTCCCCCAACACGCCAGCATTGGCAGCTGAACAATAGAAAGGCTGGCCCATCAAACTCCGGATGCACTGAACTACAGAGTAGGACCTCACCCAGGGTGCCCCTTTAAGTGCCTGACATGCCAAACTACAGAGTAGGACCCCAGCCAGGGGTCCCCCTCTATGTGCCTGACACGCTAAATAATAGAGGACCCTGGGCAAGAGAGCTCTCTAAGTGCCTGAATGGGCAGAGCTACAGAGAAAGACTGGCCAAAGAGGCCTTCTGATCGCTAGCTACAAGAGGCTCGAAAAAAGACTCTGATAGGGTCATAACTCCTGCAGTAGAGGCAGTCTGTGTCCCTGCACACTTGGCACAGCCAGGGTCCCTGCAAGCCAAGCAGTTGTGCCAACTTCATGCTCAACTCTCACTGGGGCAGAGCTGCCACAGGCAAAAAAAGTCTTGCATCTATGTTCCTAGGGTCGCTTTGGGAGTGTCTGACTGAGACCCCTATAGAGTGTGGCCTTCCAGGCTTCTCTGTCAGGGAGAGGGATTCTCTGGGCAAGAATACTGGAGTGTATTCGCCAATACTGGTTGCCATACCTTTCTAAAGCACTATATTTCCTGCTGCCCTACCTGCCAACTACCCTAAGTACCTGGTGCTACCAGAACCCCTGCAATCCAAGCAGCTGCACCACCTCCACACCTGGCCCTCACAGGGGCAAACCCAAGTCCTTCAGGGCAGCCTCAGGAGCAAACTCCAGTGGACAACCCACACGCAGAGGTGGAAATAAAACCACAATTGAAACCCAGGGACATTGTGACTAAAGAAGAAGACCCAAAACCTTCCCACCAGCTGTACAAGCTGCAGATTAAATCCATATGATAACTAGGCAGACTCTGTGTCTATGGAATATATAAAAGGTCATTTAGAGCTCCCACAAAAAGAAAACACACTAGTTCTGATAGCTGTGGACATTGGAGACAAAACACAGAGGAGTAGGACCAGATTAGAATCTGAGAGCCCCCATAGCAGGTCCAGAGATCAGCACAGTGTTGGAGGGCATCCTAGGGAGGTGAGGTGGACTGTGACTCCCAGCGAGTGAAAGAACTCTGACAGCAGTGACTCAAGAAAAACATTTATTCTTATGTTTTGGCTTGTTCTATTGATTCTTTTGGAGTTTTTTCCTTTTCTCCCTCCCACCCCCCCACCCCCCCACCCCCCCACCCCCCTACCCCCCCGTTGTAGTTGTTGATTTTATTGGCACTGTGAAATCTAATTAAGCTTTTGAGCTTTTCTTTTTTTACTTTTTTTCCTTGGTCACAGTTTTTACTTTTGTTATAAACATCTGCCTCTACATTGGACTTTTGCAATTCTGGGGAGTTTTCCTTTTTTATTTTTCTTTTCTCTTTTTTTTAAATTTTAATTTTTTAAACCTATTATTACTTTGCTACATTTATTCCTTTGTTTGCATTTCCTACTGTTCTTTCCCCCTTGCAGTTAATCCTTAATATATATAAATCTTCTTTATCTACCTCTATTTAACTTTGCATATATATTCTTTCTTTCTTTTCTTTCTTTCCATTCCTCTCAACATATTTGTTAGTTTTATTTTCTTTGCTTTCTTCCCCAATTGGCACCTTGCTTTAGTTTTGTTTTCCAGTTTGTGCTTTAGTTACTTTTGTTCTGGTAGATATAATTTTTGGTTTCCTTTGTTTGTCAGATCAGTCTATTGTACTTTATTTTTGTTGGACTGTTTTGATTTTGCTTATGGGTGTATATGTATATGTGTATATTCAGTCACATTTTTTTATTGTTGTTCTAAACCTCTGCATCTATGTTGGGCTTTTGCAGTTCTGTGGTGTTTTCCTTTTTTTCTTTTTTCTTCTGTTTTTTCTTCTTTTCTTTTCTCTTTTTTATATTTTTAACCTTTAATTATTTTAAACCTATTATATTTTTTCTACATTTACTCCTTAGCTTGCCTTTCCTCCTGTTCTTTTCCCCTTGCAGTTACTGTACTGTATATAAATCTTCTTCATCTACCTCGACTTAACTTTCCTTATCTATTCTTTCTTTCTTTTCTTTCCTCTCAACATATTTGTTATTTTTGTTTTCATTGCTTTATTCCCTGCTTGGTACCCTTCTTTGGTTTTGTTTTCCACTTTGTACTTAGTTTTGTTCTTAACTGGTAAATGTGATTATTTATTTCCTTTGTTTGCCGGGTCAATCTATTGTACTTTATTTTTGTTGGATTGTTTTGACTTTGCTCATGGGTGGATATGTATATGTGTATATTTCATTATTATTATTTGCCTGATTTTGTAACTGTCATTTGTCTGGGGTTCACCTTTGGTTTCTCATTTTTGGATATTTGTTTTAATCTCACTTAATGCCATTAAAAAAACCACCTCTGGAATCTTCATTCCTGACCAGAGATCAAGCCCTGAGCCTTTGGAGTGAGAGCACTGACTCCAAGACCCTAGACTACCAGAGAATTAGCCCTAGGGAGTATCAAATAGTGAGAACTCACACACAGGAAACACTTGAATACAAGACCTGGCATCACCCAACCACCAGTAGCACCTGTGCAGGATGCCTCATATAAACAACAAAAACAAAAATACAAACCAAATAATCAGCAGACAGAATTACCACCTCATTCAGCCTTGCCCATCAGAGGAAAAACAAACAGAAACTCAGCACAACTCTCACCCTGTATGAAGCTTACACAAACCACTGGACCAACCTTAGGGCAGAAACCAAAAGGAAGAAAGAATTCAATCTTGAAGGCTGAGGAAAGGAGACCTCAAACACAATAAGTTAAAAAAAATAATGAAAAGTCAGAGAAATACTACACAAATGAAGGAACAAACTAAAAATACGAAAGTCCAAATAAATGAGGAAATAGGCAAATTCCCTGAAAAAGAATTAAGAATAATGATAGTAAGGAATATCAAAAACCTTGAAAACAAAATGGAGAAAATGCAAGAATTAATCAACAAAGACCTAGAAGAATTAAAGAATAAACATACAGAGACAACACAATTACTGAAATTAAAAATACTCTAGAAGGAATTAATAGCAGAATATCTGAAGCAGAAGAATGAATCAGTGAGCTGGAAGATAAATTGGTAGAAATAACTTCTGAAAAGCAGTATAAAGTAAAAAGAATGAAAAGAACTGAGGATACTCTTAGAGACCTCTAGGACAATATCAAACACACCAACATTAGAATTATAGGGGTCCCAGAAGAAGAAGTGAAAAAGAAAGTGTATGAGAAAATTTTTGAAGAGATTATAGTTGAAAATTTCTGCAATATGGAAAAGGAAATAGTCAATCAAGTCCAAGAGGGCACAAAGAGTCCAATACAGGATAAACCCAAGGAGAAATGCGACAAGACACAAACTAGTCAAACTAACAAAGACTAAATACAAAGAAAAAATATTAAAAGCAGCAAGGGAGTAACATACAAAGGAAACCCCATATGCTTAATAGCTGATCTTTCAGCAGAAACTCTGCAGGCCAGAAGGGAATGGCAGGATATATTTAAAGGACTGAAAGGGAAAAATCTTCAACCAAGATTACTGTACCCGGCAAGGATCTCATTCAAAACTGATGGAGAAATAAAAAGCTTTTCAGACAAGCAAAAGTTAAGAGAATTCAGTACCACAAAGCAGCTTTACAACAAATGTTAAAGGGACTTAAATAGTCAAGAAATACAAGAGAAGAAAAAGGATCTACAAAATCAACCCCAAACAATTAAGAAAGTGACAATAGGAACATATATATCAATGATTACTTTAAATGTAAATGGACTAAATGCTCCAACCAAAAGACACAGAGTGGCCGAATGGATACAAAAACAAGACCCATATATATGCTGTCTACAAGAAACCCACTTCAGACTCAAGATACATATAGACTGAAAGTGAGAGGATGGAAAAATATATTCCATGCAAATGGGAAGCAAAAGAATGCTATAGAAATCCTCATATCAGACAAAATAGACCTTAAAATAAAGATTACACGAGATAAGGAAGGACACTACATAATAATCAAGGGATCAATCCAAGAGGAAGACATAACAATTGTAAATATCTATGCACCCAACATAGGAGCACCTCAATACATAAGACAAACACTAACAGACATAAAAGGGGAAATTGACAGTAACACAATAATAGTAGGAGACTTTAACACCCCACTCACACCAAAGGACAGTCATCAAAACAGAAAATTAATAAGAAACACAAGTCTTAAATGATACATTAGATGAGATGGATCTCATTGATATTGTCAGGACATTCCATCCAAATGCAGAATAATACATCTTCTCAAGTGCACATGGAACATTCTCCAGGATAGACCACTTTTTGGGTAACAAATCAAACCTCAGTAAATATAAGAAAATTGAAATCGTATCAAGCATCTTCTCTGACCACAGTGCTATGATACTAGATATCAACTACAAGAAAAAAAGCTGTAAGAATCACAAACACATGGAGATTAAACAACACATTTCTAAATAACCAACAGGTTACTGAAGAAACCAAGAGGGAAATAAAAAAATTTCTAGAAACAAATGACAATGAAACAAGACAACTCAAAACCTATGGGATGCAGCGGAAGAAGTCCCAAGAGGGAAGTTGATAGCAATACAATCCTACCGCAAGAAACGAGAAAAACATTGAATAGACAACCTAACTTTACAGCTAAGATGACTGTAAAAAGAAGAACAACAACAAAAAAAATTAGTAGAAGGAAAGAAATCATAAAGATCTGAGCAGAAATAAATGAAAAAGAAATGAAAGAATAGCGAAGATTAATAAAACTAAAAGCTGATTCTTTGAGAAGATAAAATTGACAAACGTTTAGCCAGACTCATCAAGAGAAGAGGAATCAAATCCACAAAACTAGACATGAAAAAGGAGAGATTACAACAGACAATGCAGAAATATAAAGGATTATAAGAGACTATTATGAACAACTATATGGCAATAAAATGGATAACCTGGACGAAATGGACAGATTCAGTCTTGGAAGACTGAACCAGGGAGAAATAGAAATTATGAACAATGCAATTACAAGCACTGAAATTGAAGCTGTGATAAAAAAATCTCCCAAAAAACAAAAGCTCAGAACCAGATGGCTTCACAGGAGAATTCTATCAAGCATTTAATGAAGAGCTAATGCCTATCCTTCTAAAACTCCTTCCAAAAAATTTCAGAGGAAGGAACACTTCCAAACTCATTCTACAAGGCCACCATCACCCTGATACCAAAACCAGAAAAGGACAACACAAAAAAAAAACACAGACCACTGTCACTGATAAGCATAGATGACAAAATCGTCAACAAAATTTTAGCAAACAGAATTCAGCAACACATCAAAAAGCTCATACACCATGATCAAGTTGGGTTTATTCCAGGAATGCAAGGGTTCTTAAATATATGCAAATCAATAAATGTAATACACCATATTAACAGATTGAAAGATTAAAACTATATGATCATCTCAATAGATGCAGAAAAAGCCTTTGACAAAATTCAGCACCCATTTATAATTAAAACTCTTCAAAAAATGGGCATAGAAGGAACCTACCTCAACGTAGTAAAGGCCATATATGATAAGCCTACAGCAAACATTATTCTCATTGGTGAAAAACTGAAAGTGTTTCCCTTAAGATCAGGAACAAGACAAGTGTGTACACTTTCACCACTATTATTCAACACAGTTCTGGAAGTCCTCGCTACAGCAATCAGAGAAAAAAAAGAAAAAGAATCCACACTGGAAGAGAAGTAAAAAACTCTCACTGTTTGCAGATGACATGATACTGTACATAGAAAGTCCTAAAGATAGTATCAGAAAATTACTAGAGCTAATCAGTGAATTTAGCAAAGTTGCAGGATACAAAATCAATACACAGAAATCACTTGCATTTCTATATACTAACAATGAAAAATCAGAAAGCGAAATTAAGTAATCAATCCCATTCACCACTGCAACAAAAAGAATTAAATATCTAGGAATAAACTTACCTAAGGAGACAAAAGAACTATACACAGAAAATTATAAGACACTAATGAAAGAAAGACATAAACAGATGGAGAAATATTCCATGTTCCTGGTCAGTCAGTCAGTCAGTTCAGTTGCTCAGTCGTATCCAACTCTTTGCAACCCCATGAATCGTGCATGCCAGGCCACCCTGTCCATCACCAACTCCCGGAGTTTACCCAAACTCATGTCCATTGAGTTGGTGATGCCATCCACCATCTCATCCTCTGTTGTCCCCTTCTTCTTCTGTCCCCAATCCCTCCCAGCATCAGGGTCTTTTCCAATGAATCAACTCTTTGCATCAGGTGGCCAAAGTATTGGCATTTCAGCTTCAGCATCAGTCCTTCCAATGAACACCCAGGACTGATCTCCTTTAGGATGGACTTGTTGGATCTCCTTGCAGTCCAAGGGACTCTCAAGAGTCTTCTCCAACACCATGGTTCAGAAGCATCAATTCTTCGGCACTCAGCTTTCTTCACAGTCCAACTCTCACATCCATACATGACCACTGGAAAAACCATAGCCTTGACTAGACGGACCTTTGTTGACAAAGTAATGTCTCTGCTTTTTAATATGCAGTCTTATCTTTCCTTCCAACGAGTAAGCTGTAAAGTTTAGATGAGAGAAAATGGGAAAAGTTTATTTGAATCAGAGCATGATGTCTTCAGTAAACTTTCTGGCTAGATTACTACTCATAGCCTCTGTGCTAGGACTGTGGTTCATTCACTGACTCACTAAACATTCATGAAGTTCTTTTAAGGCCAGAGTAGAGATGTGGGAAAATTGAGGTTCACAGAAACTCATTCCCAGAACCCTGGGATCTCTCAGTTGTAGGGTCAGAGCACAGATACCTTGCCAGGTAGGGATAAGCTACTCCGGGGGCTCAGGTGAAGTCACTCCTAGGAATTTCCATCTAGTGCCAGGCAAAGACACAGGGAGTCCAGGAGCGGGGAGATCTCGAAGCTGAGGGGCAGTTGCTGTTGCTCTAGGAAGTGGAGCTCAAGATCAGTGGTACAGGTCTCAGAGAAGCATGCTGGGACCAGGGTGGGGTCTTATCCAGAGGGTTCCAAGAGTTAGAACAGGCATTTGAAAGCCAAGGCTCAGTTAGATGAATTGAGGCAGGAGACTTGATAGTGAGATCCTTGGCTCAGGGGAAGTCAGGGTACCCAGTTAGGCCTGGGTACCACAGTGTAGGTAATGTGACAGACGTAGGGAAGAGGCTGGAGCCATTTCTATACCTGCTACTTCAGGTAGAACCAGAACAGGATGGGCCCTCCTGTGGGAACACTGTAAGGCCTGGCTGTGGGAGCTGGGAACTGAAGCCAGGAAAGGAAAAGGGCGCAGTCAAGATGTTCAGTTCTGGACCTTAGCCTGACCCTCATCTCCCTAGTTTCTCTTGACTTCTGGAGACTCTGGTTTCCAATGGGTAAAGAGGAGGTGTTCTCCTTGTCCTGGGAGTACAGCTTATGCTAACAACTGACATTGCTCTTCCTAAGAAGTCCCTGAGAGCCTCCCAGAAACATCTGCTGGATCTGAGGGGACCAGGGGTACCTCCTTCATCCCCTCAGTGTATGGGTTTGGTGTGGGATTTGCCAGTCTGGGAAGCTCAGGGCTCTGGGCAATTCAGGCCTGGCAGATTTCCCCCACCTGCCTAAAATTCAGCAAAGGCCCCTCCCCAGCCCAGTGCTGCACCTCCACTCTCCAGTCTTTGGAGCTGCAGCCTTTATTTCAAGTCCTGGTTCCCCAGGGGCTGAGTGGGGAATGAGGACAGCTGATAAGCCTGACATTATTGACTTTATGAGGAGTATGCAATGAATTTACTCTCTGCAAGAAGGCTGCACTCTTATCTGCTACCCACAGAGCATCTAAATCCTCATCTAGGGGACCCATTCATGAATCATGTCTCTTACAAAGACCAGAGAGTATAAAGAGAAAAAAGGGAGTCGCATTCCCACCCTTTTCTTTTCTCCAGTACCTGGCTTTGCCCACCCTCACTGCCCTTACTTTCCCACTGCCCTCGGGTTTATTGGCTGGAAATAGAAGCACTCACAGCTCCAGGCCTACAGAGTTGAGGCCAAGCCAGCCTGGTCTTGAGAGTGTCCGCAGCTGGGCACACTCAGGGCTGTGTGTGCATCCCCCTAACTGGTAACTAAGGGAAGAAAAGCCCACTCACTTGAAGCCGTTGTGTGCCCTGGTTTCTGCTGCAACTGTCAACATTTGCTCTGGACAAAAATGAAATACCCACCCAGCCTCAACACCAGGTGTCTTGGTGGCGAAATGTTAGGGCAGGCCAGGGGGAGGTTACCAAGGGGCCTTGGGTCTAGGGAGCTGGAGAGTGAAAATTAACTGTAAGAGAGAGCCTGCTGGTCAAGAGAAGTTTTTCCTTCTCTTCCTCTGACATCTCCTTCATTCATCCAGCCCTGCAATGTTGGCTTCAGTTAGTGGAAGGAAATAAATGCTTCTTTAGTAAGTAGCACAAGATCCAAAGCAACTGGAAGGAGAGAGGTGACAGCCAAGATAATGGGTTGAGCAAATGAAAGAAAAAAAGTGCCTTTTGATTAGGGGGAATTAGAGGCACGTGTTCATATTCCCTGTCTAGTTTTTCGGTAAAGTTTTCTGGTAATAAAATGATTGTTTATTGATCAGCTATACTTTAGCATTTATTCCCAAGCATTAACTTTACATACATTAGAACACTGAATCTTGCAACAACCCATGAAGTTGATATTATTTCCACTTTACAGCTGAGAAAATTGAGACTGGGAGGAGTTAAGTAACTGCCCAGTATGGCAGCTGGTTTTGGAGCAGAAATTCAAATTCCAGTCTGCCTCCAAAGCCTAATGAAGGGCCTCTCAGCTTCTTTGCCAGACTGCTTTCCACTTGGTATTCCTCAGTAATTTTTCCCACTTAGTCTACTGCGTATCAGTGAATATTTATCACCCCCATTTTATAGAAAACAGGCTCAGAAGAGTATTTTTTTCCAATTTGACCAACTTTTGATTTCTTAAGCAACTGGCCAATTTAATTGAGAATGTTACCGTGCATCAGTGAGCCTTTAAACAAATTAAAAAATTCCTCTACTTAAATCCAAACCAGTAACCTCATCATTGTGCTCATCCCAGGCAAGGCACTGGGTTAGCAGATAGAAAAGAGGGGAGACAAGAAGAAAGGGCATCAACGAGGCAGTTGAACAGTGTTAAACAACAGTGCAGGGAGCCTTTGCAAATCTGATTCCGGATTGTGGATAGATCACTCTCCCCACCCCTACCCGCTTTATTCAAACAGGGCTCCTCACGTGTGGATCCAGTTGAGGACCGTCATTTGCTGACTCCTAGATGCAGGATGCTTGGTAACAGGCTGTGGCAAGCTTCCAAGTAAGGATAATTGTGTTTACAGTGTAATGTTATTTCTCCTCCTTTGTCAAGGAAAGTCACTGTGTGCTACAGGGGAAAACCTAGTTCAGCAGGTTTGTTTTCTCCTAATCAGTATCATTTTTTTTCCTCTGTTGTTCCTATCTATAAGTATGTCCAGGGCTACAAAACCTGTGTACCTTAGGGACTCTGGTCTAAAGATTCTAGCATCTTCACTTTTCTGTCACGACTAGGGAATAATCTCAGGGAAGTCCCAAAATGATGATGAAAAGCCAAATCTCTCTTTTCTTGGGAGAGAAGACCAAAGCTCCCACCCTTCCCAATGGGCCATGTCAGTGTATTTCTCCCTTCCACATACCCTGGTTTCCCACGTCACCCACTTTCATCATAGAGGAGCTAGCTACTTGCTCTGTTATTTTTCTATTTGGGGGATGTTAGAGGAGGGGTGGCAGGAAGAGTCTCAGAGGAGGGGTACTCATCAATCAGTTGCCCTGTGGGTCCTGTGAATGGAGTGACATTAAATCCATGAGAATTTATAGCCTCTGCTGGCTCTGGAAAGATGTTTGTATAAGTACTGCTAGTAATACAGTCAGCTACATGTGAAGACTTGTTTGGGCATACATTTTAGTATTTAGGGAAATACTAAATTTATTTGGGAGCTAAATTCTGTGGGAGCAATATTTTGTTGGTGGCTCAGACAGTAAAGAGTCTGCCTGAAATGCAAGAGACCCAGGTTCAATCCCTGGGTTGGGAAGATCCCCTGAAAAAGGAAATGGCAACCCACTCCAGTATTCTTGCCTGGAGAAATCCATGGACAAAGGAGACTGATGGGCTACAGTCCATGGGGTCGCAAAGAGACATGACTAAGTGACTTTCATTTTCACAATATTTTGTTTTGTCTAGGATAACAACTTGTTGTTAATGTAAGTTTATAATGAAAATATTTAATTTTTCATTCAGTTCAGTTCAATCGCTCAGTCATGTCTTACTCTTTGTGACCCCATGAACTGCAGCACGCCAGGCCTCCCTGTCCATCACCAACTCCCAGAGTCCACCCAAACCCATGTCCATTGAGTCAGTGATGCCATCCAACCATCTCATCCTCTGTCATCCCCTTTTCTTCCTGCCCTCAATCTTCCACAGCATCACAATCTTTTCCAATGAGTCAGCTCTTCGCATCAGGTGGCCAAAGTATTGGAGTTTCAGCTTCAACATCAGTCCTTCCAATGAACACCCAGTCCTACCAATAATCTCCTTTAGGATGGACTTAGTTGGATCTCCTTGCAGGCCAAGGGACTCTCAAGAGTCTTCTCCAACACCACAGTTCAAAAGCATCAATTCTTTGGCGCTCAGCTTTCTTTATAGTCCAACGCTCACATCTATACATGACCACTGGAAAAGCCACAGCCTTAACTAGACGGACCTTTGTTGACCAAGTAATGTCTCTGCGTTTCAATGTGCTGTCTAGGTTGGTCATAACTTTCCTTCCAAGGAGTAAGCATCTTTTAATTTCATGGCTGCAGTCACCATCTGCAGTGATTTTGGAGCCCAGAAAAATAAAGTCAGCCACTGTTTCCACTGTTTCCCCATCTATTTCATAAAGAATGAGAAAATTGGGTAAAATGCCTAGCATGACACCTAGTACTTAGTGCTACATAAGGGATAAAGAATTCAGTGTGTGGCCTGGAGTTGGTGCTTGATGCCACCCCCTTTGTCAATCCATCATCCTCTTGGCTGTATCCCTATCACAGCCTCCTAGTCTCCCCACATCATTTCTTGGCCCCCTCCATACAGCAACCAGAATGTTCTTCTCATTTCCTTAAACAGTCATTAAAGAAACTCCTTCCTTGGCCTTAGAAGCATTCACTTTACAGAAACAAGTTATGTGACTTCTGATGGAGAGTGGGGCAGGCTGGAGGCAACCGTTGGAGAATGAGTTGTCACTGTCTTATGTTCATTCATTGAAAGCAAATAAACTGGAATGAGACTTGTTTTAAAGAATCCAAAATGGAGATGGGGGGGCTCCTTTAAGAAACCAAAGGACTCAAGGGAACCTAAATTTCCCAAATAAAATGTCACAGAAAGATAAAACCTATGACCAAAAGTAACACCCTCATATTGACAAATTTAATTGTAAAAGAACAGTTTATTTGGAAAATGCAAATTTAAAAACAGGAGTTGTAGTATCATAAAACAAAATGGAATTCATGACAAGAAGCAAGGCAAAGAAGATCATTTTATGTTGACACAGGGCACAGTTCTCTTAAGTCAAAACTTCCATGAGTCTTTATGTATGAAATGCCTTGTATTTCAGGGTATAAAAATCTAAAGCAAACACTCCTGGAAAAACCAAAAGGAAGGAAACAGACACAAAACAGTAGAGGAAGATATTCACATAATTCTAACAGATCAAATAGACCCAAACTCCCATGAATATAGAAGATCAATTTAGTGGATATATATAAAAAATTTTATTTTTCAAACAGAGGGTATACCTCCTTTTCTGTTACCTATGGGTCATTTATGGAAGCTGATCATGTTTTACCAAAGAGAAACTCTCAGTAAATATCCTAAAGCAAAAATAATACAAGATATATCTTTGACTACACTGCAAGAAAATTAGAAATTAATAGCAGGTGTTTACCAAAAAAATACCACAATAAGGAAATTAAACAACAACAACAAAAAACCTCTCCAAAAGAAAACTTAAACAACCCGTGTTAGAGGTTAACGGCAAAGATACTCGAGTGGAAATGCAGGATGACATCAAAGACGTATCAGAAGAAAATTCATAGCCTGAAGTGCTGTTCTTTTTAAAAAGAATGTAAATTAATGGACAATCTAAGAATGGAAGGTAGAGAAGGGACAAAATAAACACAGGCAAATGAAAAAGAGCTGATGTAACAAAGATATAGTAGAAAGTGAAAGAAGTCAAAGGGAGAAAGGCAAATACAGTATGATTTTACTCGTGGAATACTTAAAAAAAGTAAAACTTAGATGTAGAAAATGGAGTAGTTCTTACTAGGAGGGAAAGGGGTGGGGATGGGGCACAATAGCTAAAGAGGGGCCACTGTATTGTGACAGAGGGAAACAGCTTTTGATGGTGAGCACTCTCTACTTTTGGTAGTATCCAGGGAAACCTGGCGTGCTGCAGTCCATGAGGTCACAAAGAGTCAGACACGACTGAGCGACTGAACTGGACTGAGCTGAACAGAAGTTGACATATATTATTGTACACATGAAGCTTATATAGTGTTATAAACCAGTTACACCAATTTTTGAAAGAAGATGGAACCTAGAAGGTCCAAAAAAATTTAAAAGATAGTATAAATTAATACATTAGAAAATGAGAAAAATGATGAACCATAGAGGTAGTTTTTTAAAAGAAAAATGGACAAGCTCTGCAAAGCTAATAACAGAGAAGTCATAAATATACAAGGAATGAGAAAGATGATAAAGTAAATATCGAGATAGTTTTAAAAACTTTGAATAACTGTATGTAACACTTTATTAATGAATGTGAAAATGTCGAAGTTTTCTATGTCAAAGTACCAAAATTAACTTGAAAGGTAGTACACTTGAAGGAACAAAACCTATCTAGGATTGACTAGTAAATTCTATTAACTGTCAAGAACCAGCTAATTCATGTGATGAATAAACTGATGGAAGCTTAACAATAAATGCATGGAAGGAGGGCTGGATGTATAACTGCATAAATGGAGAAAAAGATGGATGTGTTGGGGCCTGGATAATGCAGAATTAGGAACTGGGAAGGAGGTTAAGATGAGCAGGGAAGAAGAGAGTTTTAAGACTGGATACAGCTGGTGCTTGACCTTGAGCCAAAATGACCTTAGCCCACAATCACCTGGGCTAACCGGAATCCCTTCTGAAAACCTCAGTTTGGTCTTTCCTGAAGCTGACAACCCCAGCACACAGGACTAGAGATCCAGCATCACAGGCTAATCCAGACAGATCAATTAAGTCAGCAGAATCAGAAAGGCTAACAAAGCTGGAGCCCTCCTAACGACCTAGTTCCCTCCCCAGCCCCCTCGTCCCTCCCCAGGACCCTGTCCCCACCTCCCTCCCGCAGGTGCAGTCTCTCCAGGGGGCGGTGAGAGCCATGAATAGTAAGGGTCTTAGCTCAAGCACACAGAGGCGTTTAGCTGCCCAAACCTAATCCCCCGATAATCGGATTATGTAAATTCCTACTTCAACCCCTTCCCCTGCAAGACCTCGCCCCTAAACTCTCCACACTGTGGGACCAGCAGGAAAGACAGCACAGCACGCTGAAGAATCACTGCTAGTGGAATGCTGCACCAAAATGCTTTCCCCATTTTAAAAATTATAAAACCAGCAATAACATAGAAGAGACTTCGGAGAAGAAACCAAATGTTGACCTCGGTTGCACTGTGCTAGCACCTCTGTGCTCCATTCTCTGCAGTCCTTATCTTTCCCTTTGTCCTTTCTCTCGATCCTGGTCCACTTGTACACAGATCCTGTTTTACAATTATTGTTGTTTCCCTTAGCTTCACATATTTCCAGTCTTGCTTCCTAGTTACCGTGCTGTGCTTTGCTTAGTCGCTCAGTCGTGTCCAACTCTTTGTGACCCCTTGGACTGTAGCCTGCCAGACTCCTCTGTCTATGGGGTTTCTCCAGGTAAGACTACTAGATTGGGTTGCCACGCCCTCCTCCAGGGGATCTTCCCAATCCAGGGATCAAACGCAGGTTTTCCACATTGCAGGCAGATTCTTCACTGTCTGAGCCACCAGGGAAGCCCAAGAATACTGGAGTGGGTAGCCTATCCCTTCTCCAGGAGATCTTCCCAACCCAAGGATCAAACTGGGGTCTTCTGCATTGCAGACAGATTCTTTACCACCTGAGCTACCAGGGAAGCCCTGCTGCTGCTGCTGCTAAATCGCTTCAGTCGTGTCCGACTCTATGCAACCCCATAGACAGCAGCCCACCAGGCTCCCCTGTCCCTGGGATTCTCCAGGCAAGAACATTGGAGTGGGTTGCCATTTCCTTCTCCAATGCATAAAAGTGAAAAGTGAAAGTGAAGTCGCTTAGTCGTGTTCGGCTCTTAATACCCCATGGACTGCAGCCCACCAGGCTCCTCCGTCTATGGGATTCTCCAGGCAAGAGTACCGGAGTGGGGTGCCATTGCCTTCTCTGTACACTTCTTCTTTATAACTGTAGAATGTGCCATTAAGAATATATTACCTCGCAGGCTTTGGCTGAGAGGAAGGATAATGTAGGTTCTTGGTTTAAATTCTAATGTGTGCTCTATCAGGACTGAGGTAGGATGGAAAAGCATGGGCACCAAGAGGCCCGGTGAGAAAGCAGTTCTCCTTAATGGCACACAGAGACAGGCAGCAGAAAGGACAAATCAGGGCTGCTCACTGCAAACACTAGAGTATGTTCCCAAAGGCCCCTTTGAGCCTGTGCATCACTGACCAATTCATTTTTTCCAACCCACCCTCCAGTCCATCCTCTGACGCCAGAATGAGCCTCGGAACCTGTAAATCTAAACATATCACTCTTATGTTGGAGGCACACAGTTGTCTTCACATGGACTGCCCTCTCCTCCACTCCTACATGTGTGATTCCTACCCAGCATCTCCCACTCTTGTACCCGGGCGGCCCAGGCCCCTGCCTTGGGTTTTGTGCTTTAGATGGCCCTGCCCTGCTCTGGCCCTACTCCTGTGCCCACCACGTACCTGCCCATTTCCCACATTCTAGACCATGCTTAGGGTATCAGGAACCCCTGAATTTAGATCACACTCTGTATCCAGAACCACAGCATTTCTGCTCAAATGGCCTTGAGTCCATTGTCAGAACCTACATGGACGTGAGTCTGAGTGAACTCCGGGAGATGGTAATGAACAGGGAGGCCTGGCGTGCTGCGATTCATGGGGTCGCAAAGAGTTGGACACGACTGAGCGACTGAACTGAACTGAACTGAACACGGGCCTTTTTCTTAGGTCCATGTGGACTGGGAGTCCATGTTATATACCAGGCCCCTCACAGAGCAGGACAGCTTGAGGTGGGAAGAGAAAAGGGATGGGGATAGGTCAGTAGTCTCCATTTGTACCCTTGTCCTGGGTCCACCAATGTCAGAGGCAGCCCTGCCTCAAGGCCTAGTTTAAATGTCATCCTTCCCACGATCAATTGCTGATCCTCCAGCTAGAATCTTTGCCTCCCTACCTCCAATTTCATACTCTCTGGCACTCAGGACTCTGTGCCTTGTATTTGGTCATTTTTGTCATGTCCTCTTCCTCCCAAAGACTGTGAACTAACTCCTTGAAGGCAGATATATAATTTTCTTAACTTCCCTGCCCTCTGAGAACCTAGCAATTTGGGCAATAGCTTTCTTATTTATAATAAGAACTGTATTCATTTTTTTTTGAAGAGGGGGGCAAACAACCCCCAAATCTCAATGGCTTACAACAGCAAAGATTTATTCCTGTCTCACATTATGAAGGCTGGAGTTGGCTATGGGTTTGTTTCTTCAGAGAGCAACCCCCAACATGACTTTCTTATGACTGAGCTCAATCAGCAATAACTCTTAAAGCTTCTAATCCATTACAACCAAGTCAAGTCCATTCACATTCCATTGTCTGATGTAAGTCACATGGTCAAGCCTGGAAGGGAGCAAGCTGTCTCTTTACCTAAATTACCTACAGGGAAGCACTGCCAGTCACATGACAATCCTCTCACAAGGAAGGGAGGGAGCCAGTAGTTGTAACAATAATGTGATTTATCAGAGTAAAATTTGCATTAGTCTGACTGTGTGCTAGGCCCAGTGCTAAATTCTTTACCTGTTTTGTTTTTCTCATTTAGTCCTCAGTTCAGTTCAGTTCAGTCGCTCAGTTGTGTCCGACTCTTGTGACCCCATGAATCGCAGCACGCCAGGCCTCCCTGTCCATCACCATCTCCCAGAGTTCACTCAGACTCACGTCCATCGAGTCTGTGATGCCATCCAGCCGTCTCATCCTCGGTCGTCCCCTTCTGCTCCTGCCCCCAATCCCTTCCAGCATCAGAGTCTTTTCCAATGAGTCAACTCTTCTCATGAGGTGGCCAAAGTACTGGAGTTTCAGCTTTAGCATCATTCCTTCCAAAGAAATCCCAGGGTTGATCTCCTTCAGAATGGACTGGCTGGATCTCTTTGCAGTCCAAGGGACTCCCAAGAGTCTTCTTCATCTAGTCCTCATGACCCTATTATTGTCCCCATTTTACAGATGAGGAAATTGAGGTAGGGAGAAGTTACATGATTTGCCTATGGTCATATAAGTGGATAGATAGGGGATTTCAACCTGGGTAATGCAAATCCAGAGTCCTTTGCTCTTACCCACTAAGCATTAATGCCTCTGTGAATTTATTGTGCCAAATCCTATGCTGGTACCTTCAGAGAGTATGATACCTAGAAGTTTGATTTATTAACCAGCATTTGAAGAATGCCTATTCAGTGGGACTGGAGAGACAGACAAAACAAATAAGTAAAATATTACTACATAGCAGTGAATACTAAGGAGAAAAATAAAGCAGGGTAGGAAGATGCAGAGCCTTGTGTGTGTGAAGGTGCGGTTTTAGACCTTGTGGTCAGAGAATCTTCATTGGGAAGGTGACATTTGAGCAAAGACCTGAAGAATGTCAGCTCCTTGAGGGCAGAAATTTGTGTCTGTTTTGTTTGAATCCCAGTGCCTGTAACAGGCACTGGCTCATAGTAGACACTCAGTATTAATAATTTCTGAATGAATCAAAGGAGGTGAGGGAGGGAACTATTTGGGTTTTGAGAGAAGAGTGTTGCAAACAGTGGAAACACCATGCAGAGGCCCTGAGGCAGGAAGGGTGCCTGGAATGTTCATGAAACTACAGATGTCAGAGTGGCTAGAGCTGAGTACACTTCTTCAGCTTCATCTCAGGCAGAGAAGGAACAGACAAGTCAGGTAAAAGGTATCTGGGAGCCAATGTTAAGACTTCAGCTTAATTCTGAGTGAAATGGGGAGCCAGAGGAGGGTTTTGAGTGAGAAGCAACAGGAACCTGACTTGGGTTTTCAAAGGATCATTCTGGGTGATGCTGGAGAATAGATGGAAAGAGGAAAGTACAGAAGCAGTAAGACCAAGGAGGAGGCACTCTGGAACATGGGATGAATAAATCTGGGAATCTGTCCAGTGCAGTGACTGTTAAACTTCTCTGTGTGTGTTAATCTCCTGGGACACTTAGTAAAAAGGCAAGATTTCTAACCCTATTCCCAGGAAACCTGATCTGGTGGTCTTGGCTGTGGGTGTTGAAGTCTATACATTCCCTCACCCATGGTTTTGAAGTAAGTGGTTCTTGAACTACAGTTGGGAGACTCACTGGGGCTTAAATGATTGACATCCGATGAGTTGATGAGTTGACCTCGGGGCACGCACTTCCGGAGGTTTGTAGACACTGTAGAAAAGGGTTGGTAAGTTGCATTCCGCCCTCCGGGGTATGCTGTAGTCCGGGTGAGTGTCAGGACCCCCTCGCGCCCCAAACGTTACACAAAGCTGGGGCTTCTTCCGCCTCTGCTCTGTTCTAGGGCACAGGGAGACTGGTCCCGGGAAGCGGGGATGTAGGGGTGGAGGGTGGGTATGGGAGGGACCTGCGGGAGTCTAGGGCGGGGAAGGGGCCCCGTGGGTCCCTAGACAAAAGGCGATGCCTATAAAGGCGGTGGCGAAGGGGCAGCGCCCAGGCGAGGGCGACAACTGCGGCGCGGGCTCCCTGCTCGGAGAGGAGGTGCGTGAGCTAAAGAGGGTTGGGGGCGCTGCTGGGTTTGGGCGCCAGGGAGTCTCTGGCGCAATTCCCCAGTCCGAGCCGCACTCGCCGCGGAGGGCAGGGGTGTGGAGGTGACTTGGTGGCAGCCACCAAGGCGACTCGGTGAGAAGACTTGGGGACTTTCCGCGGAGCAGGGGCCGTGGTGCAGCTCCGGGTAAGCCTAGCGGGTACCTAGCGCGTGTCGGCGGGGCGCTGAGCCTTGATATGTGATGTCCCGGACACCCAGGAGCATCTCCGAGGGCCGTCTTGGCAGCTTCTGAGCTGGGGTGAGAGACTCCTGGAAACCTGGCAGGTGCGAAACTTTAGATGTTTCTCCAGAATGCCTGAACTTAGTCGCAGGGCAGGCGCTGCAGGCAAGGGGGAGCAAGAATTAGAAAAAGAAAAAGGGAAAAGCTGGGAAGTGAAGCGGTCAAGGGCAGCAGGTTGGGTTGGGTGGGCGTGAGCTGGGAAGGCAGGTGTAGAGCGCTGTTTTGAAACAGGTGGCCCTCCCAGTGCACCGGGAGCCCACCCAAACATCCACATTCACAGTAAATGTACTTGTTTAGAACATCAACATGCAGAGCTGTCTGGTGAGAAAAGTAATTGCATAATAGCACGTATGGTGATTTTTAAAAATATGTATAGAGGATATATTATATAAAGACACACCAAACTGGCTGCTGCAGGAGAACGAGTTTGAATAGGTAGATGGATAAGGGAGGGGGACTTTTTTTTGCTTTATCACTTGCGGTACTGCTTGATTCCCCACCCACCCCCACCCCCCTTAAGTTAGCCTGTGTTACTTCTAAAGCAACTTCTAAAGGCAAACCTGTGCCTGGTGTTTGAGGTTAGGCACCTTCCCCAAACCCAATTGTATAAACCACCCTTCATTACCCTCCTTCTGTATCATGTTTTCACTTACTTTTCAAAGAGAGATGAAAGAAGAGAGAAATATACAGGACCAAATGCCAGAAAGAGAAATTAACATCTTATGAGAAGAGAGCAGTGAGAGCCTGAATGCCTGGCCCAGTCCACTGTAGGAACATTAGCTGTCTGTACGTCTGTGCTGCCTTTCTGGTTGACCTGGGCTCCATGTCCAGAAAACATCCACATGAAAAAGCAGCAGCACCTGTTACAGGTAGTGGTCACCTTCTCAGGGGGCATCATGTTGTTCTTTTCTCCAGTAACCTGTTACCTTCTGTGGTAACGAAGTTTGTGTTCATCCATATTCCTATTCAATTTACTGTGACATTCCTCCTATTCAGGCATTCTTAACCTTTGGCCCATGACACCTACCCACCCAGGGGTGTGTGGATAAAACTCAGGAGATTCTAAATTACATCCTTTTATCTACTAACCTTTCAACTAAATTGAGCATTTCCTTTATTTATGAATGTTTATGTAGTTTATTATGAATAAATACAGTGGTGGTAGCAGTGCTGACGCCTTTGTCATCAATAAAAATCATAGACACCTTCAACTCTTGTTACAGATGTTGCTGATCTTCTGAAAAAACCACTTACCAATCACCAGTTAGAAATGATGGTGACAAATCTAATTATTTAATGTTAAAAGTGAAGCATAGGTTTTATTATTTTGCATTTTAGAATTATTCTCATACCTATGAAGTATAACTGGTTATTTTATGTGTCCATGTATTTTAATTCATGCCTTTTAACTTAATATTCTGAGAAGACTTTTCCCTTTATATATTTGAAATAATTGTTCTGAGATGAAATCTGTCCCTGGGCTTCCCCAGCCCTGACTCAGCTGGCGCCAGTGGTGACTCAGGCTTGGGACACAGGCTCTGCCACATTGGGCTGTGTGACCTGGGACAAAGAACTGAACCTCTGTTTCAACATCTGTCTGATGCTCTCTGATTCTGTGGCATCTGGAGTATTTTTTAAGCTCTTAAAGTACTCTGAATCAAGATTTGCAGCAATCAGTACTTGCAACAGGAAAAACACTAAATGCCATTTTCCTTTGATTTAATAAATACTTTAATAATTTTCCAGTGACCTCTACTTTGAGTTTTTCCAGCTTGTTGAATCACTGATTTTTATTTCCCAGTGTGGAGAAGGAGAGTAACACACTTGAGGATAAATCAACAAGTAATTATTAAGCATCTCCTAGAATGGCAAGACTGCATTTCAGAAGCCTGACTTCTCTCCTCCCTGTTTCTGCTTCTCACAATAGGATGGAGCTTTCTCAGAAGAGAACATCAGTTAGTTTATCCTGGCTAATCTTTTCTTCCCAGCTTGAAAATGACCCTCCCATGGGACTAGTGAATAAGCTAAAGCCTCTTTTGACAAGAGAAGCTTAAAAGTAACTTTACTCCTATAGTCCTGGCTGCAAAGCAGCCAGTTTCAACGTGAGCACAACTGGATAGTCTTAAAAATTCCCTTGATTTAGGTTCATACTTTCATATTGTAGGTATAGTTAGATACAGGTCCGACAATGCTCATTGTAGATATAAAGGCCAGGTTAGACCCTGGTTCGATTCCTGGGTTGGAAAGATCCACTGGAGAAGGGATAGGCTACCCACTCCAGTATGCTTGGGCTTTCCTGGTGACTTAGCTGGTAAAGGATCCACCTGCAGTGTGAGAGACCTGAGTTTGATCCCTGGGTTGAGAAGACCCTCTGGAGAAAGGATAGGCTACCCACTCTAGTATTCTGGCCCGGAGAATTCCATGGACTGTATAGTCCATGGGGTCACAAAGAGTCAGATATGACTGAGCAATGTTCACTTTCACTTTAGGTAGATAAAAGGCAAAGGCAGGGCATTATGGCATTTCAGCACAGAAAGAGGCCTTGGGTATCACCCCCTTCAGATTGGAAGTCCCCTGGATTGCCTGAGTTAGGTGGTATTTCTCTGATCCTACAGACCCTGGGCTTCCCATCTGTGTCATAGGGCAGAGGGTTCCTCAGTGTCCAGCAGCCAGCACAGTGTCTGGCGCATAGGGTCAGTAATTGTTGATAGTAAAGTTTGGAGTACATGTGACTGTATTGGATCATGGATCCAACCAGGGTGTCTCTACAGAGATAGAGGAAGTAAACCTAAGTGGCTGATGGGGGAAGCCGGAGGGGGCCTGAGATCAGCCACTGAACTTGAGCTGCCATGATTCTGCTCACCACTGGTTTCTCAGCACAGCACTGGCCTCTCCTACCCAGGCAGAAGCAGGAAGGTCAACAAGAACCTGCATGGGGAAATGTCCTAGTGGCATATATCCTTCTAGCTGATATTCTATGTAATATTAACAGTTTGTCACTCTTAATCCCCTAAATACTGCTTCCTTCTTAAACATAGTTTTGCTGGGTTTCAGAGCTTCTGTTTGGAGAGCAAGGCAATGTTCTTAGCATAGGCTGCACAGGGAGATCATGTGAGGGGTGCACTGATGGGACCTCGCTTCAGGAAGACACTTGCAGTTCAGCTACAGGGAGCGCAGTTAGCTGACAGCCATCCGTAGCAGTGCTGACTGGACTCAGGACTGGGCCTCCATTCTTCAGGTAGCTCCCAGCCTATGAGTGAGCGTGGCAGCGCTGCCAGGACCTGGCGATTCTTGCCCCATAGCATCTCCTTTACAGGCACTTTTTGCCCCAGATCTCCCTGTTGGGTTGGCTGCCACTTTTCCAGCTCTGTACTGCAGCCTGAGGCTCTTCTGTCCAGTCCTGCAGCCTCCCTGCTTTGATTTTGCAAGTGTCAGATGTGCATTGCAGTCTGAAGTCATTCTTGGCCCAAGTCTTTCTTTTCTTTTTTCATCTTTCACAGGCCTTAACTCCCAATAAACTGCTAGTTGTACATCCAGCTCCAGCTTGACATCTGCTTCCTGGAGGACCAAGCTGATCCACCTGGGGAGTTTTAAAAAACACGAATGCCCCCAGAAATTTTTATTTAATTGGCCTGGGGTACAGTCTGGGTGAATCCAAGAAGCAGTCCAAGTGAAGGGCCACTGGAATAGAAGAAAAGTTCTGGAGCAGAAGTTCCAAGTGTTTATTAAGTTAGAAAAGGATCTGCTTTCTCATAAGTCACTAGGGCTTCAACAAATCACTTCTTTAGGTCCTTTTCAAATAAAATGGGCCCACCCTTTCATGCCACAGGTGCCAATTTGTAACCCTCCAACTCCTTCCTGCAATGGTGGGCCGTTAACACAAACAGTTGTGGAAGGAAGCTGGCATTTTGAGAGGCACCTACCAACTTCCTGGTATTCTATATGTTGCTTTTATGTAACCTATGTCAGATGCTCAGTGTTTACCTACAGACTCATATCCTTGTGTGTGCGTATGTGCTCACTCAGTCATTTCCGATTCTTTGCGACCCTATGGACTACAGCCCACCAGGCTCTTCTGTCCATGGGATTCTCCAGACAAGAATACTGGAGTGGATTGCCATCCCCTCCTGCAGGGGATCTTTCCGACCCAGAGATCAAATCTAAGTTCCTACATCTCTTGCACTGCAGGCAGATTCTTTACCGACGAGCCACTGGGGAAGCCCCTCATATCCTCAGAAAAGCCCAAATAAAAGTAGAAGAAAGGTAGAATTTAGGGAAAAGCTCAGCAGCGTTGACCTGATCATTTTGGTCTTGACATGATCCCTTGACACTTTTCTCTAGTCAGCAAGTGTCTCTCTGGATTTGGCCCTTAGTGTGTGGGACCTTGTCCTGTGATTCTTCAATGTTTCTGTATGTGCTGCCTTCTCCATAAGGCCATCCAATAAGCTCCTTGAGCACAAGTATCCCATCCCAGCCAAGTCCACAAGCCCAGCTCATAGCAGGGGGCCTAGCACAGAGCAGGTCTACGGGAAGGGTTAAAATAAAGGAACAAAGGTAGCAAGAGCCAAGAGGTTGTATAATCACACTTGGTTATAGAAAAACAAGATATTACCTTCCCCCCAGTATTCACAATTCAGTATTTCACAAGTCATTTTTATTTATAAACATATTTTTGTTGTATTTATTCCTCAACACTTTTATAGCCATTACTGTGTGTCAGGCACTGTTGAAAGTGATTTACAAATATTAAGCTTATTTAATTCTCCTAATAGCCTTTGTCTACCACCAGTGGCTGCAGGGGTTCAGCAAGGGAAGGATATGGGAGGCTCTGGGATGGCCTGGAAGGGTTTGTAGGAATGGAAAGAAGGATTTAATCTGCTCTTTAAAGATTGTGTAGAAATAGGCAAGTAAACAGTGAGGAGGGAACTCATGGGACAGAAAATGCAAAGGTATGGAATTGGGAATATTTACTACTCTTTTGGTGGGGGGAGGTGGTGGTGTGGGGAACAGGAAGGGACCCTCTGACCGGGCTGCTGAGACCGGAGCAGGTAGCAAACTGATAGCCATGAGCCAAGGGTACCAAATGTCTGGTGCTGGGTTTTGGCTTATTTCCTGATGTGCCATAAACATTGCCATTGATGTATGTTAATCCAAGCCACCTGAACAAAGGGGCCTGTGCCTCTCAGAGGAAAAAATGGCACGATTAGGATTGGCAATACGTGATAACAATCACCTCGCCTACGGTTGGAAAGATCATCCAAATTCAACCTTGGGGAGCCTGGCTATCTTCCGCAGCATCCATATCAAATTGTCGCCCTTCACCTACTCCTTTTCTTTGTTTGGCGTGCTAAATAACCCCATTGCTATTCTTCATACAACTGGACTTCAAGATTCTTCCTCACCCTGTTCATCCTCCTCTGACTGTGGTCTGGTCTAGACATTTTAGCTCTTACACAGTGCGCCCAATCCTACAGATAAAGTCCACCACCCAGAAGAGTTTTGCTGTCACCTTCTTCATTCCTAATTTATGTTGTAAATGAAACCTAGGATCACAGCCCCCTCCCCCCTTTTAAAGAATCTAAATTCAACTCCCTATTAACAAATATGTATTTTATTCTCATGTGTACTCAGTCCTACGCCGTGCCTGATTCTGAACACTTAGGAAGAGTTGGTTATAACAGAAGTAACGGGAGTATTAGGATAAAAACACCATTTTACCTGGAGGCTTCGAGACAACCAGGGAGAGAAAAGCTGACAGGAGGTGTTCTCACTGCCCTTTCTTCTGCCGCATTTTCTTCTCTTGTCACAGGAAGATCCACAACACCTGGAAATGAGGCAGCACGTCCCCTAAGATCTGGGTGGAAAAGATGAACGGCTCAAGCTCCTGGCAGGACATGGGCTACCCAGCAGGCCTCTGACAAGGTGTTGGCCCTCAGGGCCCTTTCTCTTTCTTGTCTCAGGAACTCCAACATGACCAGAAAGATCTTCATGAACAGCAGGGAGCGGTGGAGGCAGCAGAACGTCAACAGTGCCTTTGCCAAGCTGAGGAAGCTCATCCCCACTCACCCTCCGGACAAGAAGCTGAGCAAAAATGAAACACTTCGCCTGGCCATGAGGTACATCAACTTCCTGGTGAAGGTCTTGGGAGAGCAGAGCCTACAGCAAACAGGAGTGGCCGCTCCAGGAAACATTCTGGGCCTTTTCCCTCAAGGACCCCACCTGCCAGACAGGACTCTGCTTGGTGACTACCAGGTTCCATCACCTGGCTCAAGCCACCACATTCCGTGATAGTGGGGCTCTGGCTGTTTGTGACCCCAGGCAGCACTGGTTCAGAAGTCACTAGCTGTCAACAGCCTTTTTGCAAGTACTAGAGTCAGCATGGTGAATAATTTGTGAGGCGTGAACTCAAGCTTCATAGGAGGTGTCTCATGGTCAGCTGCAGAATGCTAAAAGAAGGCCAAAGGGAGGTGGCCACACATCTTCCCTGGGGGCTTCAGGCAGAGCAGCCTGTATCTGTTGATTTTATAAATCCAGGTTCCTGCATAAGATGTTATTTGGGGGGAAAAAATGACCCTTAGACTGAAAAAACTGGTTTGAAAATCACTGCTTTATGTAATATGTTTTCAGTTGTAAGAAGAGTTTCCTCAAAATGGATCGCAGATCGATGAGTAGAAAATGCTACCCTCCGAACATATTTTAAAGTTTGTTCTGAAAAATTAGGCATATGTGATCAAGGGTGAACAGCATAAGACAAATGAAAAGATAGCTCTTGCAGAAACCAGCCTGGAGACTTGTGGGGAATCTGTGGATAAAAGACCCTTCTGACACATGAGGACCACAAGAAGGCAGCAGATATGTGCAGGAGAGCTCTGCATCCTCTATCTCTATGGAAATGTGAGGTGTCACTTGCATTGGACCACGAGTATATGTGTTATCGCTAAAGCCAAATGGCAGATTATACCTATGAGAGGAAAGGACATGATAATTTGTGAGAGTTCATGGTTTTCTTATGAAAAGAAGTACTAAAATAGTTTTCCTAATCCTTTAGTTTCACATGTCAGGTATTGAAAACTTTCAATTCAGCATGAGTTCTTGATGATTTAAGACCTGTGAAATTCAAATAGAATGATGAAAATCTAAATATTACCATTTAATAGCTCATTTAACAGAGAGCTTAACAAAAGATTTAGAGTAGACAATAGGAGTGTAATACCAGACTCTAATGAATTGATGGATATATGATTTGTTTTCCCTGCTGAGGAGCATTAGCTCAGTTTTGCACTGGGAGGGGTGGTGCCCACAAAAGAATGAAAGGTGTGGATCTGGCAGAACTCACAACCGTATGCCACCATGATAACACTTGGATTCAAAAATGAATCCCATAGTTAAGCCCAGAATATAAATAATGTCATTTGATTGTCTCATCTCTGGAATGTATTATTTTCCCAAAATTCTTGACAGAACATTGGTTTTAAAACCTTCTGAACTCTAGGTAGGAAATTGATGGGTTTGAGATTATATGTATACACAATAGAGGAATTTAAATTTTCTGCCCACTCTAGAAAGAATATTCAGTTTATGGAAGGCTGAAATGAACCTCTTTGGTTTGGTGATCAGAAGAAATCTGGATGAGTCATCCTCAGAATCTCATTATCAAAACAGCAAGTTCATAATGTCATTAAACTCTACACAGCATTCACACTTAACGGCACAATGCATTTATTAAAACAATGCATTTAGGACTTCCCTGGTGGTCCAGAAGTTAAGACTCTGCACTTCCAATGCTGGGGTTGTGGGATTCCTGGTCAGGGTACTAAGATCCCACATGCCGTGTTAGTTAATTCAGTCACTCAGTAATGTCTGGCTCTTTGTGACCCCATGGATTGCAGCACTCTAGGCTTCCCTATCCATCTGTAACTCCCAGAGCTTACTCAAACTCATGTCCATCAAGTAGGTGATGCCGTCCAACCATCTCATCCTGTGTAATCCCCTTTTCCTCCTGCTCTCAATCTTTCCCACCATCAGAGTCTTTTCCAATGAGTCAGTTCTTCGCATCAGGTGGATTGGAGCATCAAAATATTGGAGCCTCAACTGAAGCATCAGTCCTTCCAATGAATATTCAGGACTGATTTCCTTTAGGATTGACTGCTTGGATCTCCTTGAAGTCCAAGGGACTCTCAAGAGTCTTCTCCAACACCACAGTTCAAAAGCATCAGTTCTTTGGCACTCAGCTTTCTTTATAGCCCAACTTGCAAATCCATACATGACCACTGGAAAAACCATAACTTTGACTAGACAGACCTTTGTTGGCAAAGTAATGTCTCTGCTTTTTAATATGCTGTCTAGGTTGGTCATAACTTTTCTTCCAAGGAGCAAGCATCTTTTAATTTCATGGCTGCAGTCACCATCTGCAGTGATTTTGGAGCCCAAAAAAATGAAAAAAAAAAAAAAAGAGCATGCTGTGTAGCATGGACAAAAAATAAAAATAAGTAATGAGAATAATAAAATAATTTTTTTAAAAAAAACAATGCATTCTTGTGTGTAGGTCCTTTCTTTAAACAGCATTCAATAAACATCCCCACAGACTCAAAGTAGTCCAGGCAAACACATAAACACAGAAACCATGGGATTCCCCCAAATTTGCATTTCTTTCTCATGAGCTTTCATTGTTCTCATGAGCTTATGTGGACTTAAATTTGTCCCCAAACTACCACATGATATCACATCTCAAAACTCTGGTGACAGTTGTCATTTGAGTAATATTGCTTATTCTCTCATCTGGCATTAAATCACAGTAACACTTTTGACAGTATTTTTGTACTGTGCTGTGCGTCAGTCATATCCGACTCTTTATGATCCCATGGACCATAGCCCATCAGGTTTCTCTGTCCATGGGGTTTTACCAGCAAAAATACTAGAGTGGATGGCTATGTCCTCCTCCAGGGGATCTTCCCAGCCCAGGGATTGAAACTGGGTCTGTCTCCTGCATTGCCAGTGGATTCTTTAGCACTGAGCCATTAGTAGCTTCTTTTGAACTGTAGCCGAGGAAGGCACAGTAGACCTTTTTGTGTGAACATAGGATTTTACTGCTCTTCTCAGAGTGAGTGCACTTCTCTGCTTTTGGGGCCTTGTCTGCTGTGCACAGGGGGCCTTTCCACTGAAATGTAACTGAGTGCCATTGAAAAGTCATGAGGAGACTGAGTATCATTAAATTAAATGAGGGGAACAGTTTTTAAAAGAAACTCTGCAGGAAATTCCTATGATAAGTGAATAAACATTTAATATATTACTTAATGTAATTTATCTCAAATTATTTCTTTTGCAAGTTGAGTCTTGGTCTGTCAAGTTGTATTAGGTTAAAGTGACTGTCAAAAGGAATTGTAGGTACCTGTGTATCAGAAGCTTGGCAAGGTACACATGAGACTGGAAGCTAATTCTAAAATCACTCCACAGCTTTCCTTGGTGGCCTGTATTTACAGCTTGGTGACTGGAGTAGTAAGAATTTATGGTTCAAATGAATTATAGTTCACTGATGGTACATCTCTTTATGGATCATTTGAACCCAACAGAAAAATTTAGACCAATTATATCATCTATGCTTCTCTATTACTTGTTCTGCTATGGACACCACTGAAAGCTTCCAGAAACCAGGTATAACAAGTCCTTTTATTTATATAAATCATTAGATTGGCTTGTTCTACTCCTCACTTTACAGAGGAGAAAACAGTCCAGAGGGTTTTGAAGTAACTTTCTAGTGGTCACATGGACAATTAGTGGAAACCCAGGACATAGTGCAAGATCTCCTGACCCAGCATCCAGTCTATTCAGCCATGAAGGATTTTAGGATTGGAAATGGACATGTATCTTATTATTAGGCTCATCTCTTTGTGATACTGTTTGGTGACCTTCTTCATATGCTTTTTAATTGAAATTGGATCAATGTGCTTTGTAGAATGTGATTAGCGGTACCAACCAAAGATTTTATTTGTTGATGTTTTGTGAGTTTTTAATCATCGATTCTAATTTGCTATTTAACTATTAATTTTTTGAAAATAAATTATTTAAGAAAAGAAATTGTTATTATTTTCCTTTTTAGAAAATATTTCACACATTTACTAAGCATGCCCTCCATCTCTCCACCCTCACAGCAACTGTCCTGGCTTTGAACCTCACTCCTTCTGTTGTCTCTAGTCTAAAAAAAATATAGCATTCCTTATTAGTGTCTCCTTTTTCTTCACTTTCACACAGCTTCCTAATTGTCCTTCTCAAATCACAGTCATCCCCAGCTATCAAACCTTCAGTGTCTCGTCCACCAGACTGAGTCAGATACTGTATCCCAGCAAACCAGGCCTTCTGTAGTCTGGCTCAGTGTACCCTTCTTTTCACAACTGCCTGAATGTATCAGACATGCTAAGGAAACTGCTTCACTTGATGGTCCCCAAACACTCTCCACTCTTTGATACCTCCAGCTTTACTCTTGTGAGTCTCTCTTCTTGCACTAAATTCCATTTTCTAAAATCTTTCATGACTGATCTTAGATACCACTCTTTCAGGAAGCTTGACTCATCTTAAACACCATCTTACGTGAAGTCCTCCTAGATTTCCACCACTCAATATAATCTCTTCTTTTGTAGAATACTCTTATTGCTTCAAGACCCTTGCTTCCTCTTCCCTGTATTACAGACATCTTGTGTATGTTCTGTCCCCAGCAACAAGATCTCCTTGAGGGCAGTAACAATTTATAACACTGAATCCTCACAACAACCATGCCAGTGACTTTACTTTCAGAATGAGAAAACTAGATCAAGACTGGCTCCATTAAGAATATTTCTCTAGCCTCTCTTAAAAGATAACATTGAAATGGAACTTGAAGGAATTCACCAGCAGTCCAGTGGTTAGTACTTAGCTTTTCGCTGTGTAATGGCCTGGGTTCCATTCCTGGTCGAAGAACTAAGATCCCACAAGCCTCACTGTGCAACTGAAAAAAAAAGGAAATAAAAGCAACTTTGCATCTTGAACAAGCTGAATTTCCCTGAGAAATCCAAAGTCTAAAGCTCTTTTTAAAAGTTTGTTTCTCAGAATTTCCATTCAACAAGGCCTTTGCAGCACCTGCCTGATGAGGTTTCACCACCTAAGAATGGCTTGAGATGACACAAACATATGTAAGTTATACACAACTGGCTTTGTCCTTAAGAAGCTAAAGGATGAAAGGAGCCAGGAGAATGGACAGCTTAACTCCTGACCCATAGGCCAAAGGTTAGCTGAAAGTCACATCCTTAAATAAAAAGGTCAAAGATAAGGAAGGAATCTCAGAGCTCAATGGCAATGCAAAGTGGGGGATTTAAAGTGGCAGGTGCTAGGAAGGAATGCCAAGGGGAGAGTGTGGCTAAAGGATTACAGGAAGCCAGGGTGTGGCCTCCTAAACACAGTTTCCCTTCTGTGACTGTTAGAGCTTACCATAAACTGGGAAAGTTTCTGTTCTATATTCTTTTTGTTGCTAATGACCTATCACTAGCATTAAAATCACTCGGTTTAAAAAATTTTTCTAGATTTTAAAAAGCACTAGATTTTTACATAAACCTTAGTTAGGTTTGTAATCTATCAAATAATATTTAACAATTTAATTTTCAGAGCTCAAAGGGGTAGTTAAACAAGGCAAGCTGTAGAATTGCCTTTTCTGGATAATTTTAAATATCAGGATTATCCAATATGTTCATACGCTTGAATCTAAGTAACTCTCCTTCTCGGAAGCTGTCATAAAGAAGTAATCAGAATTATGGTCAAAGGATTATCTGTGTGGATATCTATTTCAGAGTTATTTACAATGTAAGTAAAAATAGAATAAATTTATAACAGTAAGAGTCAGAGCCAAGATTTGCTGAACACATTTGCCTACAATATGCTAAGCACTGTGACAAGAGTTCCTAGCATGTCAGCTCACCTAATCCCATAACAATTTATATTGTTACTGTAATATCTATTATATGTTTTGTTCTTATTTCACAGATGACAAAACTGAAATTTAGGAGATGATTTTTTTAAAGGATGAATTTTTTTAAGTTTTTATTTTATATTGGAGTATAGTTGATTAATAATGTTGTATTAGCAATGGAATATTACTTGCATATAAAAAGGATTGCATTTGAGTCAACTCTAATGAGGTTGGTGAACCTAGAGCCTACTATACAGAGTGGAGTAAATCAGAAAGAGAAAGACAAATACCATATATTAGTGCATATGTATGAATCTATAAAGATGGTATTGATGAGCCTATTTGCAGGGCAGCAAAGGAGATGCAGACATAAAGAACAGACCTTTGGTCATAGTGGGGGACGGAGAGGAGATGACTTGAGAGAATAGTACTGAAACATATACATTACCATATGTAAAATAGATAGCCAGTAGGAATTTGCTGTATGATGCAGGAAACCCAAAGCCAGTGCTATGACAGCCTAGAGGGGTAGGATGGGGAGGGAGATTTCAGAAGGAGGACGCATGTGTATGCCTGTGGCTGATTCATGTTGATATGTGGCAGAAACCATCACAATATTGTAATTATCCTCTGATCAAAAATAAAAGTTAAATTAAATCATGTGTTAGTTTCAGGTGTATAACAAAGTGATTGTTATACATGTATCTATTCTTTTACAAATTCTTTCCCCACTTAGGTTATTGCACACTACTGAGCAGAGTTCCTGTGCTTATACAGTAGATCCTTGTTGGTTTTTTTTTTTTTTTTGGCTGCAGCACATGACATGTGGACCTTCCCTGACCAAGAATCTTGTGCTCTTTACATTGAAAGTGTGAAGTCTTAACCACTGGCCCACCGGGGAAGTCTTGGTTATCTATTTAAAACATAGCAGTTTGCACATGTCAATCCCAAGTTCCCAATCTATCCCTCTCCCCCACCCTTCTCCCCTGGTAACCATAAATTAGTTATATAAATCTGTGAGCCTGATTCTATTTTGTAAGTAAGTTCATTTGTATGATTTTCTTTTTTTAGATTCCCCATATAAGCAGTTTCACATGATATTGGTCTTTCTCATCTGACTTCACTAGGTATGATAACCTCCAGATCCATCTATGTTGCTGCAAATGGCATTATTTCATTCTTTTTAATGGCTGAGTAATATTCCATCATATATATTACCACATCTTTATTCATTCATCTGTGAATGGACATACAGATTGCTTCCATGTCTTGGCTATTGTATATGGTGCTGGAGTGAACACTGGGGTGCATGTATTCTATTAAACCATGTTTATATCTGGGTGTGTGCCGAGGAGTGGGATTGCTAGATCATATCTTAGTTCTATTTTTAGTTTCTTAAATAACATCCATGATGTTCTCTATAGTAGCTATACAAATTTACATTCCCACCAATAATGTAGGAGGATTTTCTTTTCTCCACACTATCTCTAGTTTTTGTAGACTTTTTGATGATGGCCATTCTGACTGGTGTGAGTGACATCTCATTATAGTTTTGATTTGCATTTCTCTAATAATTAGCCATGTTAAGCATATTTTCCGTGAACTTCCAGATGTTCAAGCTGGTTTTAGAAAAGGAAGAGGAGCCAGAGATCAAATTGCCAACATCCGCTGGATCATTGAAAAAGCAAGAGAGTTCCAGAAAAACATCTATTTCTGCTTTATTGACTATGCCAAAGCCTTTGATTGTGTGGATCACAAGAAACTGGAAAATTCTGAAAGAGATGGGAATACCAGACCACCTAACCTGCCTCTTGAGAAACCTGTATGCACGTCAGGAAGCAACAGTTAGAACTGGACATGGAACAACAGACTGGTTCCAAATAGGAAAAGGAGTATGTCAAGTCTGTATATGGCCACCCTGCTTATTTAAATTATATGCAGAGTACATCATGAGACATGCTGGGCTGGAAGAAACACAAGCTGGAATCAAGATTGCCAGGAGAAATATCAATAACCTCAGATATGTAGATGACACCACACTTATGGCAGAAAGTGAAGAGGAGCTAAAAAGCCTCTTGATGAAAGTGAAAGAGGAGAATGAAAAAGTTGGCTTAAAGCTCAACATTCAGAAAACGAAGATCATGGTGTCTGGTCCCATCACTTCATGGCAAATAGATGGGAAACAGTGGAAACAGTGTCAGACTTTATTTTTCTGAGCTCCAAAATCACTGCAGATGGTGATTGCAGCCATGAAATTAAAAAACACTTATTCCTTGGAAGGAAAGTTATGACCAACCTAGATAGCATATTCAAAAGCAGAGACATTACTGTGCCAACAAAGGTCTGTCTAGTCAAGGCTATGGTTTTTCCAGTAGTCATGTATGGATGTGAGAGTTGGACTGTGAAGAAAGCTGAGTGCTGAAGAATTGATGCTTTTGAACTGTGGTGTTGGACTGCAAGGAGATCCAACCTGTCCATCCTAAAGGAGATTAGTCCTGGGTATTCTTTGGAAGGACTGATGCTAAAGCTGAAACTCCAATACTTTGGCTACCTCATGCGAAGAACTGACTCACTGGAAAAGACCTTGATGCTGGGAGGGATTGGGGGCAGGAGGAGAAGATGACAGAGGATGAGATGGCTGGGTGCCATTACTGACTCAATGGAGATGAGTTTGAGTGAACTCCGGGAGTTGGTGATGGACAGGGAGGCCTGGCGTGCTGCGATTCATGGGGTCGCAAAGAGTTGGACACGACTGAGCGACTAAACTGAACTATTTTCACGTGTCTCTTGGCCATCTGTATGTCTTCTTTGGAGAAATGTCTTTTTAGATCCTCTGACCATTTTTTGATTGTGTTGTTTGTTTTTTGAATATTGAGCTGCATGAGCTCTTTGTAAATTTTGGAGATTAATCTCTTATCAGTCACACTGTTTGCAAATATTTTCTCCCATCCTGTGGGTTGTCTTTTCGTTTGTTTATGGTTTCCTTTGCTGTGCAGAAGCTTTTGAGCTTAATTGGTTGGGTCCCATTTGTTTATTTTTGTTTTTAATTTCCATTACTCTAGGAGATGGCTCAGAAAAGATATTGCTGCAATTTATGTCAAAGGGTGTTCTGTCTATGTTTTCCTCTAGGAATTTTATATTATTCAGTCTTACCTTTAAGTCTTTAATCCATTTTAAGGTTATTTTTGTGTATGGTGTTAAAGGATGTTCTAATTTCTTTTTTTTTTTTTTTTACATGTGGCTGTCCAGTGGTCCCAGGACCGTTTATTGAAGACACTGTCTTTTCTTCATTGTATTTGCCCTCTTTGTTGTAGATAAATTGACCGTAGGTTTGACTATTGCCAAACCTATGTGTCTAGAGAGAGCATCTTTTCTAAGGATAACTCGCACTGCTGCCTTTTCTGCCACTCCATTATTCTATGTAAAAGGATGTGTGAAATGCAACTGTTTCAGCCCACCGTCCAAGGGAGACAGTGCCTGTCAGAGCTCATGAGCTTCTCAGGCCTTACTCCATCTACTTTTCGCCTCTCTTCTCTGAATATCAGGCCTCCAGATCCCCAGATCACACTTAAGGTATTTCACATGTTCAATTTCCAGTTCCAGTTCAGTCGTTCAGTCGTGTCGAACTCTCTGCGACCCCATGAATCACAGCACGCCAGGCCTCCCTGTCCATCACCAACTCCCGGAGTTTACCCAAACTCACATCCATCAAGTCAGTGATGCCATCCAGCCATCTCATCCTCTGTCATCTTCTCCTCCTGCCCCCAATCCCTCCCAGCATCAGGGTCTTTTCCAATGAGTCAGCTCTTTTCATGAGGTGGCCAAAGTATTGGAGTTTCAGCTTTAGCATCAGTCCTTCCAAAGAACACCCAGGACATCCTTTAGAATGGACTGGTTGGATCTCTTTGCAGTCCAAGGGACTCTTAAGAGTCTTCTCCAACACCACAGTTCAAAAGCATCAATTCTTCAGCACTCAGCTTTCTTCACAGTCCAACTCTCACATCTATACATGACTACTGGAAAAACCATAGCCTTGACTAGACAGACCTTTGTTGGCAAAGTAAAGTCTCTGCTTTTGAATATGCTATCTAGGTTGGTCATAACTTTCCTTCCAAGGAGTAAGCGTCTTTTAATTTCATGGCTGCAATCACCATCTGCTGTGATTTTGGAGCTCAGAAAAATAAAGTCTGAAACTGTTTCTCCATCTATTTGTCATGAAGTGATGGGACCAGATGCCATGATCTTTGTTTTCTGAATGTTGAGCTTTAAGCCAACATTTTCACTCTCCTCTTTCACTTTCATCAAGAGGCTTTTTAGTTCTTCTTCACTTTCTGCCATAAGGGTGGTGTCATCTACATATCTGAGGTTTTTGATATTTCTCCTGGCAATCTTGATTCCAGCTTGTGCTTCTTCCAGCCCAGCATTTCTCATGATGTGCTCTGCATATAAATTAAATAAGCAGGGTGACCATATACAGCCTTGACGTACTCGTTTTCCTATTTGGGACCAGTCTGTTGTTCCATGTCCAGTTCTAACTGTTGCTTCCTGACGTGCATACAGGTTTCTCAAGAGGCAGTTCAGGTGGTCTGGTATGCCCATCTCTTTCAGAATTTTCCACAGTTTCTTGTGATCCACACAATCAAAGGCTTTGGCATAGTCAATAAAGCAGAAATAGGTGTTTTTCTGGAACTCTCTTGCTTTTTCGGTAGGTGTTCTGAGAGGGCATCAGAGAGCAGACACACTGAAACCATAATCACAGAAAACTAGCCGATCTGATCACATGGACCACAGCCTTTTCTAACTCAATGAAACTAAGCCATGCCATGTGGGGCCACCCAGGATGGCCAGGTCATGGTGGAGAGGTCTGACAGAATGTGGTCCACTGGAGAAGGGAATGGCAAACCACTTCAGTATTCTTGCCTTGAGAACCCCAGGAACAGTATGTAAAGGCAAAATGATAGGATACTGAAAGAGGAACTCCCCAGGTCAGTAAGTGCCCAATATGCTACTGGAGATCAGTGGAGAAGTAACTCCAGAAGGAATGAAAAGATGGGGCCAAAGCAAAAACAATACCCAGCTGTGGATGTGACTGGTGATAGAAGCAAGGTCTGATGCTCTAAAGAGCAATATTGCATTGGAACCTGGAATGTTAGGTCCATGAATCAAGGCAAATTGGAAGTGGTCAAACAGGAGATGGCAAGAGTGAACATCAACATTCTAGGAATCAGCGAACTAAAATGGACTGGAATGGGTGAATTTAACTCAAATGACCATTATATCTACTACTGTGGGCAGGAATTCCTTAAAAGAAATGGAGTAGCCATCATGGTCAACAAGAGTCCGAAATGCAGTACTTGGATGCAGTTTCAAAGTGGACAGAATGATCTCTGTTCGTTTCCAAGGCAAACCATTCAATGTTCACTTTGGGTTCTAGCAAGTAGAAATTCTTTCCTTACCTGCCTCCCTATACTAAATTTCTTCCCTAGGCTCCAGAGCCTCTGAAAACAGCCTCACACTGTCTTCCTTGTTCCTCTCTGAGAGGCTGTATGACTCTAGGCTCCAGGAGAAAGGATGCTTCATCATAGAAATGGAGGATAGGTATACTGGTGAAAAGGGAGGAGATAAAGCAGAGGAGAGACAGTTACCTGGACTAGAAAACTTCACTGTGTTTGGCTATCAGGATCCATCTACCTGGACACACGACAGAAGAGAACTGAAGATGGCAGCTTGCAGGTGGGATGGGAAATATAAATGCCTTGAGGAAGGGTTATTCATGTTAATTGAGTGTTTGCTATGTGCCAGACATTTTATAAATGTCATCTTCAATACTTCTAACTACCATTTAGTGGAGGTATTTGCTTTAATTTACAGTCGGGGCGATTGTGGCTTTGAAGAGTCTAGGAGACCAACTCAAGATTCGTGCAATGAGCAAGCAGCAAGACAAGGTTCTAAATCCGTATCTGCCTTTCAGCACAGGTGAAATCTCTCTGTGTTCTACCTTGAAGAGTGGAAACCTCTTAGGGTTTCTAAGTGGACTTAGTTTTATAAGTGGACTTCCCTGGTGGCTCAGAAATATAGAATCTGTCAGCAATGCTGGAGACCCTGGTTTGATCCTTGGGTCAGGAAGATCCCCTAGAGAAGGGAATGGCTATCCAGTTCAGTATTCTTGCCTGGAGAATTCCATGGATAGAGGAATCTGGTGGTCCATGGGGTTGCAGAGTCAGATATGACTGAGCAACTAACACACACACAGGAAGTAAGTGCTCACTGCAGGTAGGCAATGATTGAAATGAATTTTTTTTTAAATACAGAGTAATTTGATTGGTAATTTGGATTTTCTATCCACAAGAATTCTTTGATAGAGAATAAATTAAAGGAAATGATGGGGCTTCTGTTCCTATTATGTTGAACACCACTTTAAATTATTTTGAACACCACTGCAGATGATGTATCAACAGAAATGAGCCTCCTCTATCTGGCCTTTGATGTTCACATTGTAAGTCAGGTTTAAATGAGGTTTCCTTTTAATCTCATAGAGTTGGACACATTCAGATGTTCTCTGAGCATCATGTAAACTGGTGCAGAGGGTCAGTCCCTAGCAAGTACAGGGATGTCATCTCAGGACTCTTTCATCTTTAAGGTTAAAAAAATATTTCTTCCGAGTAGGAAGGGTAGAAGAAATCACCTCCTGGAAATTCAAAATTTATCACACACATAAATTAGGGTCCTTCTTAGTTTTCAAAATAATGAAAATTTCATTTATACCTATTAACTGTCTATAGCCAAGAAAGGTGCACTCAGTTAAAAAAATTCCCTGGCTTTCCCTATTTTAACAGTTTTGATAGCTGAGTTTTCCTCTTGTGGTTTCTAAGCACACATCAACCACAGTCCTAAAACAACTACCATCACCCAGCTTTTTTGTTTGTTTTCTTTTCCGGAAATAAAGGAAAAATACAGAAGTCCAATTCAGCAAGTACTGAAATCAAATATCCACTGAACTTTGTTCCCAACAAGTAAACCCCTTATCAGTCTCTTGCAGAGATTCTAAAATGCTTATCTCGATAGACCCGATTATGGGGCTGACCCACTCTCAATGCTGAGTAGGAATCAAACGGGCATTCTCTTCTGTCAGCAAGCCCCGCTTTGCGATCCAGATAAATCAATTAATGGGATGCAGAGCCGCTGTCCTGCCTTTCTCTTCCCCATACTTACCTCCCCCAGCTCCCTCGGACTTCTCAGTCCCCCGTTTAATACCATCTAAGAGTCCTTATTTACAAGAGGGCTTGTGCAGGTGCAAGCTTTCAGGCCAGCAGCCCAGGAGCAATTGTCCCCTCTGCCCTTCCAGCTCCAGGCCCCCCTCTTTGTGAGGCACTTTTCTTTTCTCTGCTTTTCAGACAGGAAAAAAATGCCCCTCAGCAGCTCATCTAATCGGATTATGCTAATTTGTACTTCATGAACCTAAACAGCATAACTAGATCTGTAGAGAGCTAGGGCCAGGAAGAGAGGGACAGCGACTTTGTCGGTAAACCTACCCCGCAAAAGTGCCAAAAGAAAGTACATCATGTATTCAGTCACACAAATCTGCTAGTCTGGAGAGCCCACCGAACTCTTGACAACTGAGAGTGCCCAGTAGCCGGCTGTGTTCGAAACAGAAAAGGCAAGGCAGCACAGTGAAGGCACAATGAGGACTACAATGTCAAGGCTGTTTGCCCCTGTTGTAAAGAAAGTTTCCTCTTCTTCCTTCCCAACTTACTCACATTTACCCTCTTGGCAACTCAATATATCAGGTTAGAAGCTGAAGCCAGGTGGTACAATTCAACAAACATTTATTGGCACCTACAACCTCTTAAGGATGACAGTTGTGGTCCTGTCTTCCTTGGATTGGGAGGTGCAAAAGTGTCTAACACTTAACTCCTGCCTTCAAAATGTGCACTCTGGTAGAGAAAGATACTCGAGGTATGGAAATTAGAAAACACCTCAATGAGGCAATTGCTATTCCTGTATTTGTTCTCTGCCTTGTGTTTGCTGACTCTGCTAGGGGCATCTTCCGGAATCTTCCACACCTGATTTTAAAAATAATTAATGTTCATTTAAAGCATTATGTTTATTCAAAATATAGAAGTATATAATTTAATCTTCATAATGGACAGTAAGATCAACTAAACTGGTATTTTCAAGCCCATTTTCAAGTGTCAAAAATTCTCCAAGCCAGGCTTCAGCAATACGTGAACCGTGAACTTCCTGATGTTCAAGCTGGTTTTACAAAAGGCAGAGGAACCAGAGATCAAATTGCCAACATCCGCTGGATCATGGAAAAAGCAAGAGAGTTCCAGAAAAACATCTATTTCTACTTTATTGACTATGCCAAAGCCTTTGACTGTGTGGATCACAATAAACTGTGGAAAATTCTGAAAGAGATGGGAATACCAGACCACCTGACCTGTCTCTTGAGAAATCTGTATGCAGGTCAGGAAGCAACAGTTAGAACTGGACATGGAACAACAGACGGGTTCCAAACAGGAAAAGGTGTACGTCAAGGCTGTATATTGTCACCCTGCTTATTTAACTTCTATGCAGAGTACATCATGAGAAATGCTGGACTGGAAGAAACACAAGCTGGAATCAAGATTGCCGGGAGAAATATCAATAACCTCAGATATGCAGATGACACCACCCTTATGCAGAAAGTGAAGAGGAGCTAAAAAGCCTCTTGATGAAAGTAAAAGAGGAGAGTGAAAAAGTTGGCTTAAAGCTCAACATTCAGAAAACGAAGATCATGGCATCCGGTCCCATTACTTCATGGGAAATAGATGGGGAAACAGTGGAAACAGTGTCAGACTTTATTTTTAGGGGCTCCAAAATCACCGCAGATGGTGACTGCAGCCATGAAATTAAAAGACGCTTACTCCTTGGAAGAAACGTTATGACCAACCTAGACAGCATATTCAAAAGCAGAGACATTACTTTGCTGACTAAGGTCCGTCTAGTCAAGGCTATGGTTTTTCCAGTAGTCATGTATAGATGTGAGAGTTGGACTGTGAAGAAGGCTGAGCGCCAAAGAATTGATGCTTTTGAAGTGTGGTGTTGGAGAAGACTCTTGAGAGTCCCTTGGACTGCAAGGAGATCCAACCAGTCCATTCTGAAGGAGATCAACCCTGGGATTTCTTTGGAAGGAATGATGCTGAAGCTGAAACTCCAGTACTTTGGCCACCTCATGTGAAGAGTTGACTCATTGGAAAAGACTCTGATGCTGGGAGGGATTGAGGGCAGTAGGAGAAGGGGACGACTGAGGATGGGATGGCTGGATGGCATCACGGACTCAATGAACATGAGTCTGAGTGAACTCCGGGAGATGGTGATGGACAGGGAGGCCTGGCGTGCTGCGATTCAGGGGGTCGCAAAGAGTCGGACACGACTGAGTGACTGAACTGAACTGAACTGAACTGAAAGGAGTCAATCTAAGGAGAATCCTCCAGTTAATAACTTGAGCTTCTGAGTCCAAATCCAGTGTGCTCCCTGCCCCCAACCCCTGCAGGCTGCTTCACATTGACTTCACACTGCCTCACATGCTACCTCAAGTTGACTTACATTCTGTAAGACTATACACAAAACATTAACTTTTATACTAATGGCTTCAAAAAAGCTTCACGTATTGTGAAATTGGAAAAGCCAATTTGAATTTTTAAATAGGTAAGTGAAATTGTTCTAGAATAATCTAAACAAGTGTTTTCAAGTAACTTTGACTCATTTTTAGCCCTTAACTTTCCTGCCACTGTTCTTCTATGTTTATACCATTCACTTTCCTCCTTTCTTGGTCAAGACATAGTCAAATGCTGCCTGAGTTGGTCTCTTCTACAGATTCAGGAGTCTGACCCTTTCACACATCAAGTTCTTGCTGCCTAGGTGGTTAGTACTCAGCCCTTGAGCTTGTTAGTTTCTAAACTGGTTACACACTTTTGGGTGATGAAGTCCCAGCTGTTGTAGCTATATTCTCTGGAGATTGCCACATACCTGTCTCTATCACAACTTTCTCTTATTTCAAAGCCCTCATTCCCTCAAGGATCTCACACTGAATTCCGGTATCTGATCTGAGAGATGCTTATAATTCACGTCCATTTACAGAGTTGAAAACATCGAGTGTCCTGAAATTAATGAATGATTGAGGCCTTCTCAGTTCACATGCTCATTTCACCACACCTCTCTCTCCATCACCCCTAAAGTAGCCTAAATATGCAGCAGTAATGTTTCCATCAAGAGAAGAAAAGCAAAGCATGTTTCATCTCTGCTGTCCTTTTTCTCCCACCTTCTGTCCCCTCTCTTTGCTGTTTTTAATACCTAAAAATTTATTCTTATGCTCTTATAGCCTCAGATCCTCATTAGGATGGAATGTGGGAGGCAGAGTTGAATATTTCAGGTGTGTTTAAATAAATAATTTCTTGCCACAAAAATATTATTCTTACTCAATTTAAAATTTATTTAAGATAGATTTTTTTTGCCTGCAAATTTTTCACCAGTATTTTTGAATAAATTTCCTTATACAGTTGAATATTATTCCTTTTGCTAGTAGTTTAATAGCCAGCAATCTAAACAATAATGAATATGTAAACATATTAACCTTGGTGTTAATTTAGCTGCAAATGGCCTTTTTTTCACCACTATTGGATTTTTTTTAAGTTTTAAAATGCTTTATTGCTAAAGAAAAAAATTAACTGTCATCTGAGCTCAGTGAGTTGTGACATCAAAGATCAGTGATCACAGATCAGCATAACAAATATACAATAATGCAAAAATGTGAAATATTGCAATTACCAAAAGGTGACACAAAGATATGAAGTGAGCAGATGCTGTTGGAAAAATGCTGCTGATAGACTTGCTGGATACAGGTTACCACTAATGTTCAATTTTTAAAAAACAACATTTACAAAGCACAATAAAGCAAAGCATGACAAAACCAGGTATTCCTATATTCCTTATCTTCCTCAGTCAGTCAGTTCAGTCACTCATTCGTGTCTCTTTGTGACCCTATGGACTGCAGCACACCATGCTTCCCTGTCCATCACCAACTCCCAGAGCTCCCTCATGTCCGCTGAGTCAGTGATGCTATCCAACCATCTCATCCTCTATCATCCCTTTCTCCTGCTGCCTTTAATCCTTCCCAGCATCAGGGTCTTTTCTAATGAGTCAGTTCTTCGTCTCAGGTGGCCAAAGTATTGGCGTTTCAGCTTCAGCATCAGTCCTTCCAAAGAATACCCAGGGCCGATCTCCTTTAGGATTGACTGCTTGGATCTCCTTGCAGTCCAAGAGACTCTCAAGAGTCTTATCCAACACCACAGTTCAAAGGCATCAATTCTTCAGCACTCAGCTTTCTTTATGGTCCAACTCTAACATCCATACATGACCACTGGAAAAACCATAGCTTTGACTAGACAGACGTTTGTCGGCAAAGTAATGTCTCTGCTTTTTAATATGCTGTCTAGGTTGGTCATAACTTTTCTTCCAAGGAGCAAGCATCTTTTAATTTCATGGCTGCAGTCACCATCTGCAGTGATTTTGGGGCCTCAAAATATAAACTCTGTCACTGTTTCCATTGTTTCCCCATCTATTTGCCATGAAGTGATGGGAACAGATGCCATGATCTTCATTTTCTGAATATTTAGTTTCAAGCCAACTTTTTCACTCTCCTCTTTCACTTTCATCAAGAGGCTCTTTAGTTCTTCTTGCCTTCTGCCATAAGGGTGGTGTCATCTGCATATCTGAGGTTATTGATATTCTCCTGGCAATCTTCATTCCAGCCTGTGCTTCATCCAGCCCAGCATGTCTCATGATGTACTCTGCATATAAGTTAAATAAGAGGGTGACAATACACAGCCTTGACATACTTCTTTCTCTCTTTGGAACCAATCTGTTGTTCCATGTCCATTTCTAACTGTTGCTTCCTGACCTGCATACAGATTTCTCAAAAAGCAGGTCAGGTGATCTGGTATTCCCATCTCTTTAAGAATTTTCGAGTATGTTGTGGTCCCACAGTCAAAGGCTTCGGTGTAGTCAATAAAGCAGAAGTAGAGGTTTTTCTGGAACTCTCTTGCTTTTTTAGTGATCCAACAGATGTTGGCAATTTGATCTCTGGTTCCTCTGCCTTTTCTAAATCCAGCTTAAACATCTGGAAGTTCATGGTTCACATACTGTTGAACATACATTCACATACTGTTGGACATACAAGACCAAGAGCTAACTGTGGCTCAGAACTCCTTACTGCAAAATTCAGACTTAAATTGAAGAAAGTAGGGAAAACCACTGACTTCCCTGGTGGTTCAGATGGTAAAACGTCTGTCTACAATGAGGGAGACCCGGGTTCAATCCCTGGGTCGGGAAGATCTGCTGGAGAAGGAAATGGCAATCCACTCCAGTACTATTGCCTGGAAAATCCCATGGACAGAGGAGCCTGGTAGGCTACATGGGGTTGCAAAGAGTCGGACATGACTGAGCGACTTCACTTACTTAGGGAAAACCACTAGACCTTTCAGGTATGACCTAAATCAAATCCCTTATGATTATACAGTGGAAGTGACAAATTGATTAAAGGGATTAGGTAGGCAGAGTACCTGAAGAACTATGGACGGAGGTTCGTGAAATTGTACAGGAGGCAGTGATCAAGACCATACCTCAGAAAAAGAAATGCAAAAAGGCAGAATGGTTTTCTGAGGAGGCCTTACAAATAGCTGAGAAAAGAAGAGGCTAAAGGCAAAAGAGAAAAGGAAAGATATTCCCATTTGAATGCAGAGTTCCAAAGAATAGCAAGGAGAGATAAGAAAGCCTTCCTCAGTGATCAATGCAAAGAAATAGAGGAAAACAGTAGAATGGGAAAGACTAGAGATCTCTTCAAGAAAATTAGAGATACCAAGGAAACATTTCATGCAAAGATGGGCTTGATAAAGGACAGAAATGGTATGGACCTAACAGAAGCAGAAGATGTTAAGAACAGGTGGCAAGAATGCACAGAAGTACTATACAAAAAAAGATCTTCATGACTCAAATAACCATGATGGTGTGATCACTCACCTAGAAGAGCCAGACATCCTGGAATGGGAAGTCAAGTGAGCCTTAGGAAGCATCACTATGAACAAAGCTAGTGGGGTGATGGAATTCCAGTTGAGCTTTTAATCTTTGGTATTCTGTTAATTTCGTAAATTATGTATGTCAGCATAGGTTTTCATTTATTGTATAATTCTGGTTGGAATTTTCAAATCTGGGTCCCCTCCCACCACGCTACATCCACTCATTCACCGTTTTTTATTTTTTGTTCACTTTGAACTCTTACTAGATGTATGTTGGACTCCCTATATTGATTTTTTTATTTTACAGCTTTTCTCTTATTTTTCTTTTTACCTTTTCTTATATTTTCCTTTTTAAAATTTTATTTATTTTTTAATTGAAGGATGACTGCTTTATAGAATTTTGTTGTTTTCTGTCAAACCTCAACATGAAGCCCTATTGGATTTTTACTGCTCCATTCTTTCATCAAATTCTTATAACGTACTAAGGACTAGAGGTTAGGTTTGATGTGGGTTGAAGTCTTAGGACTTTGCCATGGTGACTGCCTTGACTTCATTCAAATCAAGTACTATAGACATAGCTTTGTTAACTTCTTTATGAAAATTGTAGCAATAATAGATTTTTTTAACCTAGAAGATTAAAAAATTTGGCTAAGATTAAGAAAACTTGTTGAATAGAAAATGCTTAAAGTTAGATATTCATAAGATATACTAAGAGAAAATCATTACTGAATTCATGCTGGCAGTTTTTCCCCTATGTTTTGTGTAGATCTCAGGATTTCTTAAAGCCAGACTCCAGCAAATCTCTGAATGTGGAAAACTGTGAATGAGCCTCTCCTCTCCAGTTAAACAGCAGGGGATGTACTCTCTAAGAGGTGCTAGTGCAAAAACGGGAAAGGAGTTATGTATCAGGTTAGAATCAGTTCAGTTCAGTTCAGTCGCTCAGTCGTGTCCAACTCTTTGCGACCCCATGAATCGCAGCACGCCAGGCCTCCCTGTCCATCACCAACTCCCAGAGTTCACTCAGACTCGCATCCATCGAGTCAGTGATGCCATCCAGCCATCTCATCCTCTGTCGTCCCCTTCTCTTCCTGCCCTCAATCCCTCCCAGCATCAAAGTCTTTTCCAATGAGTCAACTCTTCACATGAGGTGGCCAAAGTACTGGAGTTTCAGTTAAACAGCAGGAGATGTACTCTCTAAGAGGTGCTAGTGCAAAAACGGGAAAGGAGTTATGTATCAGGTTAGAATACATAGGATACCAAAGCAAAATCCAGATATCTCTGAGTGTTTTTGCCTAGGATCAGTTTGTAAGGTCACAATGGAAATTCCCAACATAAGAATGTAAATGCAACATAAGAATCAAAGTCCACTGTCACATCTGGGATTAAAGCCAGAGAAAGTTAACCGATAGGAAAGATCAGAGGAATGACATCACCAAGAAAGTAGACAGGAGGCTCTAGTCCTTGTCCCTCCACATGGAAACGACAATTTAACAACCATCCATGAATACCTTCATTAGAGCTCTGGAATCAAATGCGAGGTCACAGCATCCCATTCTATTTTCTATTCAGAGACAATGGAAAAGACACAATGAAAGGGTAAGAAGAACAGAGTCATTCTGTGCATGTCACCCTTCCCTAGGCTGGCACAGCACAATACTGAAAGAGATCCCTTTGAGTTGATCGTCCACCATGGGGGAAGGAGAGGGCAAAGTGAGAGCCTGACTTCCTCTGCCTTTCAAACTGCAATTTGGGAGGCCCTTTTCTGTCACGCTTCACCCAAAACCCTGAGAGAATTGACAAGGCTAGATCTCTGGGAAGTCGCTAAGAACAAAGAAAAGGGATGCACAGATCTCAGCTGCTGCCTTGCAACACCCAGTAGCAAGCAGACCACTCTTGATCCCTGGGACCAGGTCCATCTGCCTGTGGACCCCCCCAGCCAGCCCATGAAGAATCTCTGGCTGGGCTAACTGGTGGAGGGCTTTCCCTCCACCTTGTCAGGGCTTACCTGATAAGCCCTCCCTAACAAGTCTATAGAAACTGGAAAAAGATGACAGGTTCTTCAAATGTGCAAACAGTAGTGGAAGGCTACAACGATCATGAACAAATACCACCAAAGGAACAAAATCAAGCTCCAATAACTGACCCTAAAGAAATGGAGACCTATGAACTGCCTGACAAAGAATTCAAAACAATCATCTTAAAGAAGCTCAGTCAGCACAAGAGAACACAGATAGACAACTAAACAAAATATGAAAATCAATACATGAACACAACAAAAAGTTATAGTAAGGGAAATCATAAAAAAGAGCCAAACAGAATTCTAGAGCTAAAGAATGCAGTGACTGTAAAGCAATTATACTGCAATAAAATGAAAAAAAAAAAAAAGAGAATACAATGGTTGAACTGAAATTTTCAATAGAAATATTCAACAGTAGACCAAATCAAGCAGCAGGAAGAATAAAAAAGCTCAAAGACATATCATTTGAAATTATCCAGTCTGAGGAACAAAAAGAAAAGAGAATAGAAAACAGTGAAGAAAGCCTATAGGGCTTATGGCATATCTTCAAAGAAAACAAATGTATTTGTGGTACAAGTCTCAGAAGGGAAAAAAAAAGAGAGAAAGAAAAGAAAACTCATTTAAAGAATAATGTCAGAGAATCCACTGATGAATGGATAAAAAAAGGGGGTATGATGGAATATTATTCAGCTTTAAAAGAAAGAAACCCTACTGTTTCCTGCAACATCATGGATGAACTTTGAGGGCATCATGTTATGTAAAATAAGCCAGACATAGAGGACAAGCACTAAACAATATTGGTAACATATGGGATTTCTTTGGAGGGAATGATGCTGAAGCTGAAACTCCAGTACTTTGGCCACCTCATATGAAGAGCTGACTCATTGGAAAAGACTCTGATCCTGGGAGGGATTGGGGGCAGGAGGAGAAGGGGATGACAGAGGGTGAGATGGCTGGATGGCATCACTGACTCAATGGACGTGAGTCTGAGTGAACTCCGGGAGTTGGTGATGGACAGGGAGGCCTGGCGTGCTACGATTCATGGGGTCACAAAGAGTCGGACATGACTGAGTGACTGAACTGAACTGAAGGAGGCTAAGGGCTTCCCTGGAGGTTCCAACAATAAAGAATCTGCCTGCAATGCAGGAGACCCATGTTCGATCCCTGGGTCAGGAAGATCTCCTGGAGAAGGGACTAGCTACCCACTCTAATATTCTTGCCTGGAGAATTCCATGGACAGAGAAGCCTGAAGGGCTACATCCATGGTGTTACAGAGAGTCAGAGATGACTGAGTGACTAACACAGACACACAAGGAGTCTAAAATAATCACTCATAGAAGCAGAGAATAGAATGGTGGTTGATGGGGCAGGGGGCTGAACAGGGATGTTACTAGTCCTAGGGTACAAAATTTCAGCTTCCCAGGTGACTCAGTGGTAAAGAATCTACCTATCAATTCAGGAGACACAGGAGATGTAGGCTCAATCCCTGGGTCAAGAACATCCCCTGAAGGAGGAAATGGCAACCCCACTCTAGTATTCTTGTGAGAAAGATCCCATGAACAGAGGAACCTGGCAGGCTACACGCCTTTGGTGTTGCAACTGAGCATGACTTCTCAAATTTTCATTTATATAAAATGAATAACTCCTAGAGATCTACTGCAAAATTTAGAGCTTATAGTTAATAATACTTATTATATTGCTAACAGTGTAATTATGTTAAGGGTTCTTATCTTACACAAATAATGAATAGGATGAGAGGAGACTTTTGAAGATAATGGAAGTATTTATACATGGATTGTAGTGATGGTTTCATGGGTGTATGCTTACTTTCAAGCTCATCAAATTGTTTATTAAATATGCATAGCAATTTGTGTGTCAATCACGCCTCATATTTTTTTCTGAAATAGGAAAGACCGAATAGTTATCAGATCTATGTGGCAGTTGGGTGTATTTGGGCTTCTTATAAAGATATGACGTCCCAGCCCTGTGGTTGTCTTTCATTGTTCATAAGACCTAGCTCTCTGAACTGGTATGTGACACTGGCTTCCCAACATGGTGTTCTTTCCTGCAGCTCTATGCCAGTTCTTTGCCTAAGTAGTGGCTAGGCTTTGGAACTGTAGGAAGGTGATAATGGAAGAATCCCATATGTTTGAGGTATTATAGAAATTGGCAGCAAATTTTCCGTTTCACTCTTTGGCCATTTTCCCAGTTCCCAATTCTCATCCACTAAATGCTGCAATTGCTCTGATGTTAGTGGGAGTCTTTGAACTTTTCACTATTCTGAAGGATTATTAAAGATTATCTGCTTTCTAAGCCTGGTCTTTGGTAGATGAATATGTGATGGAACAGGGGCCACATGTGGTACCTACAGACAGTAGTGGGCCTTACAGAGCCCTTAGTATGATGCTGGGGGCCAGCAGGGGGAGCATGTATGGAGTGCTTGGCTCATGGGTGTGTAAAAGGAGCATGAGAAGTACTTGTTGTTCAGTCACTCAGTTGTGTCCGACTCTTTGCCACCCCCATGGACTGCAGCAGGCCAGGCTTCCCTGTCCTTTGCTACCTCCCAGAGTTTGCTCAAACTCATGTCCGCTGAGTCAGTGATACCATCCAACCATCTTATCCTGTCACCCCCTTCTCTCCTCCTGCCCTCAATCTTGCCCAGCATCAGAGTCTTTGGAGCTTCAGCTTCAGCATCAGTCATTCAAATGAATATTCAGGATTGATTTCCTTTAGGACTGACTGGTTTGATCTCCTTGCAGTCCAAGGGACTCTCAAGAGTCTTCTCCAACACCACAGTTCAAAAACATCAATTCTTCTGAGCTCACGTTTCTTCATGGTCCAACTCTCACATTTGTCAATGATTACTGGAAAAGCCAGATCTTTCACTGTATAGATCTTTGTTGGCAAAGTGATATTTCTGCTTTTTAATATGCTGTCTAGGTTAGTCATACCTTTTCTTCCAAGGAGCAAGTGTCTTTTAATTTCATGGCTGCAGTCACCATCCGCAGTGATTTTGGAGCCCAAGAAAATAAAGTCTGTCACTGTTTCTATTGTTTCCCCATCTATTTGCCATAAAATGATGGGACCAGATGCCATGAGCTTCGTTTTTTGAATGTTGAGTTTTAAGCCAGCTTTTTCACTCTCCTCTTTCACCTTCATCAAGAGGCTCTTTAGTTCTTCTTCACTTTCTGCCATTAAGGTAGTGTCATCTGCATATCTGAGGTTACTGATATTTCATCCAGCAATCATGATTTCAGCTTGTGCTTCATCCAGCCAAGCATTTTGCATGGTGTACCCTGCATGCAAGTTAAATAAGCAAGGTGACAACATACAGCCTTGATGTACTCCTTTCCCAGTTTTGAACCAGTCCATTGTTCCACGTCCAGCTATAACTGTTGCTTCTTGACCTGCATACAGGTTTCTCAGGAGGCAGGTAAGGTGGTCTGATATTCCCATCTTTTTAAGAGTTTTCCACAGATTTTGTGATCTTTACAATCAAAAAACTTTAGCATAGTCAGATGTTTTTCTGGAATTCCCTTCCTTTTTCTATGATCCAGCAGATGCTGGCAATTTGATCTCTGGTTCCTCTGCCATTTCTAAATCCAGCTTATACATCTGGAAGTTCTTAGTTCATATATTGTCTAACACTCGGAAATGAACTGTCCAAGGAGACACATGTGCTGACAAAGCAAGAGATTTTACTGGGAAAGGGCACCTGGGCAGACAGCAGTTGGGTAAGGGAACCCAGGAGAACTGTTCTACCATGTGACTCACAGTCTTGGGTTTTATGGTGATGGGATTATTTTCCTGGTTGTCTTTAGCCAATCACCTTGACTCAGAGTCCTTTCTGGTGGTGCACACCTTGTTCAGCCAAGATGGATGCCAGTGAGAAGGATTCTGGGAAGTGGTCAAACATGTGCTGTCTCCTTTTGACCTTTCCTGAACTCTTCTGGTTGGTGGTGGCTTATTAGTTCCGTGTTCGTCACCAGGACCCCCTTTCATAAAACAGCTCATCCAAATGGTTACTATGGTGCCTGGCCAGGGTGGGCAATTTCAATCAATGTGCTTCCCCTAACACTTCCTGTATGTTACAAACCTCCATCCATAGTTCTTCAGGCACTTTGTCTATCATATTTAATTCTTTAAATCTATTTGTCACTTCCACTGTATAATAATAAGGGATTTGATTTAGGTCATATCTGAATGGCCTAATAGTTTCCCCTACTTTCTCCAATTTAAGTCTGAATATTCAATAAGGAGCTCATGATCTGATCTACAATTATGTTCATGATCTGAGAAGCAGAGTGCTCTGCAAAGTGGAGCAAGGAACAAGGCAACTGTTCCTCCACCTAATTTAAACAGAAATTGTTGCATCAGTTCATGGACTTGGACTTCTAGGAGACAGCTGTGACAAATTTTAGACTTGTAGACCAGAGTCCTGATCAAGTCCCAAGTCTTGTTTATTTAGTTGGAAGCTAGACACTCTATGAATTAATATCTGGAGATAAATATCTACTATTCAGAGACCTGATTTGCTGCCATGTGATTGGTTAGGAGCCTCCTGAAAGAAATCCTCTATTTCATAGCCAGGGATGGCAGGCAAAACACTGTGGTGTACAATATGGGGTTATGACTCTAGTGTATTTGCTAAGTAAACAGCTATTTTCCAGACTTTCTCAACCTTCTGGGTCTAGGCTAAGGGCTTATCCTCTAAGAGCTCTCATAGTGCCTTGTGCTTCCTGCTGTTGGTAAGTATATAGTAAGTATATGGTAAGGATATAGTACTTACCAAGCCATATAACCTTTGTTCATTGGTCTGTATGCCATTAGAGAAAAGCTCCTGAGAGCCTGGAGGTGTTTTTTGTCTACACAGAAAGTAGTTCACCTATACATAAAGATGCATGAATCAACCTGTTCGAGTTTCTTCACAAGAGCCCAATGTAGATGGTGGTGATGGTGGTCATTTTTCATATAATGGTTGAACCATTCACCATCCCCATCTGAATGGCAATCTTTGGGTGAGTTGTTATGTTCTCACTGCCCGCCGCACCCCCCCGCCACCGCCCCTCCACTACCTCTCATGATCTAGCAGCCTGGTGGAGAATAACTGTTTAGTGAATTCTGAGCCTGACTCTAGGTTTCCTTGCCATGGAGCTCTGAATTCAAAGTATACAACAAAATTTGCATAGTTGGAGCCGAGATGACGTTTTCTCACACAACAGCACAAGACTCTTAACCCTAGTTAGCTAATTTTACTTCCCTTTCAGGAAGGAGAAGAGATCCCTTATAATATGCAGAGGCACATAATTGAGGGCCCCCAGAATGGAAAGCTCAACATTCAGAAAACTAAGATCATGGCATCCGGTCCCATCACTTCATGGGAAACAGTGGATACAGTGTCAGACTTTATTTTTTGGGGCTCCAAAATCACTGCAGATGGTGATTGCAGCCATGAAATTAAAAGACGCTTACTCCTTGAAAGGAAAGTTATGACCAACCTAGATAGCATATTAAAAAAGCAGAGACATTACTTTGCCAACAAAGGTCCGTCTAGTCAAGGCTATGGTTTTTCCAGTGGTCATGTATGGATGTGAGAGTTGGACTGTGAAGAAAGCTGAGTGCTGAAGAATTGATGCTTTTGAACTGTGGTGTTGGAGAAGACTGTTGAGGGTCCCTTGGACTGCAAGGAGATCCAACCAGTCCATTCTAAAGGAGATCAGCCCTGGGATTTCTTTGGAAGGAATGATGCTAAAGCTGAAACTCCAGTACTTTGGCCACCTCATGTGAAGAGTTGACTCATTGGAAAAGACCCTGATGCTGGGAGGGATTGGGGGCAGTAGGAGAAGGGGACAACAGAGGATGAGATGGCTGGATGGCATCACCGACTCGACGGACATGAGTTTGAGTGAACTCTGGGAGTTGGTGATGGCCAAGGAGGCCTGGTGTGCTGCAGTTCATGGGGTCGCAAAGAGCTGGACACGACTGAGTGACTAAACTGAAAGTGACCTAAACTGAGAGTGGACTTGGTATCTGGTGACCATCCCCACCTCTCACCTCCACTCCCACTTTTTAAGCAGCTCTGTCCTTAGTGTAAAAATTTTTTTAAAGGAAAATGATTCAAGGAGCCAAGCATTAAGACCTGAAATTACTGGCACCTAATGACTAACTCCTGGAGAAAGCGATGGCATCCCACTCCAGTACTCTTGCCTGGAAAATCCCATGGATGGAGGAGCCTGGTGGGCTGTAGTCTGTAGGGTCGCACAGAGTCGGACACGACTGAAGCGACTTAGCAGCAGCAGCAGCAATGACTAACTCCAGGATGATTGTTATTGACTTCATCTGCTCTGGAAGGAATTCTTTTAGTTCAATATTTATTTGTTTCACTGCATTGGGCCTTAGTTATAAAAGTACATGAGATCTTTGTTGCATCATGCAGGATATTTCATTGAGGACCACGGACTTTCTAGTTGTGTCTCAGTAGTTGTGGCACATGAGCTTTGTTGATTTGTGGCATGTGGGATCTTAGTTCCCTGACCAGGGATTGAACCTGTGTCCCCAGCATTGCAAGGGGGATTCTGAAACTCTGGACTACCAGAGAAGTCCCATGGAAGGAAGTTTTTAGAAACAAGAGAGTATGGAACTAAGGGAACTGCAGACAGCTTAGGTATTGTGTAACCTCTGATGATGGAGAAGGAAATGGCAACCCACTCCAGTGTTCTTGCCTGGAGAATCCCAGGGACGGGGGAGCCTGGTGGGCTGCCGTCTATGGGGTCGCACAGAGTCGGACAAGACTGAAGCCACTTAGCAGCAGCAGCAGCAACCTCTGATGAAGCTGATGACATAACAATGCCTTTAAATGGACTGCAAAAACTTAACGTGAATCGGGATAGGCTTTTGTACCTTGGCTCACCACACTACTCCCACAGACACTGGGTTTCTTCTGGGGAGACAGAAAACCTAGTCACGTCCAGACTACCTACCAAGCCCTGGTAAGTTTGTTAGAAGATGTCTTTCTTCTTTTTTAAATGAAAAACTTTGAAGTATAATATATGTATAAAACATGCACAAATCATAAAAGTGCAACTCTATATATTTTCACAGTGAATGCACCAATATCATAAAACAAAACCAAAACTCCTGCCTTGAAGAATATCCACTACATTACTCTGTCTTCTATCTCCATACATTAGTTTTGCCTGTTTTTAAACTCCATATAAATGGAATCATGCAGAATGTATTATTTTTTAAATCTCTGGTTCTTTCTTTCAGCATTATGTTTGAGATGCATTGATATTGGTACAGTAGCAGTATTTCATGATTTTCATTACCAGGTGCTGCTAATGGTAAAGAACACACCTGCCAATGCAGGAGCCATAAGAGATGTGGGTTCAATCCCTGGGTTGGGAAGATCCCCGGCGGAGGGCATGGCAACCTACTCCAGTAGTCTTGCCTGGAAAATCCCACAGACAGAGGAGCCTGGTGGGCTGCAGTCCATGGGATCACAAACAGCCATACACAACTGAAGTGTCTTAGCCCACACACATATATTACAAGCATATAACAGAGTTTATTCATTTTATTCATTTGTATTACTTTTGATGAACATTGGTCTGTCTAGTCAAGGCTATGGTTTTTCCAGTGGTCATGTATGGATGTGAGAGTTGGACTATAAAGAAACCTGAGCGCTGAAGAATTGATGCTTTTGAACTGTGGTGTTGGAGAAGACTCTTGAGAGTCCCTTGGACTGCAAGGAGATCCAACTAAGTCCATCCTAAAGGAGATCAGTCCTGAGTGTTTATTGGAAGGACCAGTGTTGAAGCTGAAACTCTAATACTTTGGCCACCTGATGCGAAGAGCTGATTCATTTGAAAAGACCCTGATGCTGGGAAAGATTGAGGGCAGGAGGAGAAGGGAACGACAGAGGATGAGATGGTTGGATGGCATCACCGACTTGATGGACATGGGTTTGGGTGGACTCTGGGAGTTGGTGATGGACCGGGAGACCTGGCGTGCTGTGGTTCATGGGGTCACAAAGAGTCGGACACGACTGAGCAAGTGAACTGAACTGAACTGGGTTATTTTCATTTGGGCTCTATGAACAAATGTATGCATATCTTTTGGTAAATATATGATCTCATAGGAATGGAATTGCTGGGTCTAAGGATATCCGTGTTCACTTTTAGCATATACCACCAGTTTTCCAAAGTGGTTGTATCAAATTATACTCTTATCAGCAGTATAAGAGAGTTCAAGTTTGCTTAACATCTAGAGCATCACTTGTTATTTTATCTCTTTCATTTTAGCCATTTTGATGTGCATATAGTAGTATCTTATAGTCTTTTTTATTTTTTTAGATTTTTATTTTTTTTAATTTTTATTTTTACTTATTTTACTTTACAATACTGTATTGGTTTTGCCATGCATTGACATGAATCCACCACGGGTGTACATGAGTTCCCAAACATGAACCCCCCTCCCACCGCCCACCCCTTATCATCTCTCTGGATCATCCCCATGCACCAGCCCCAAGCATCTTGTATCCTGTATCCAACATAGACTGGCGATTTGTTTCTTACATGATAGTATACATGTTTCAGTGCCATTCTCTCAAATCATCCCACCCTCTCCCTCTCCCTCAGAGTCCAAAAGTCCATTCTATACACCTGTGTCTCTTTTGCTGTCTCGCATACAGGGTTACATTACCGTCTTTCTAAATTCCATATATATGTGTTAGTATACTGTATTGGTGTTTTTCTTTCTGGCCTACTTCACTCTGTATAACCGGCTTAATTTGCCTTTCTATGATTATTAAAGTTGAGCATGTCTGCATATGTTTATTTGTTATTTGTATATCCTCTTTTGTAAATTAGCCCCCTCCTGGCTCAGAAGGTAAAGAATCCACCTGCAACGCAGGAGACCCAGGTTCAGTCCCTGCATTGGGAAGATCTCCTCAAGAAGGAAATGGTGACCCACTCCAGTATTCTTGCCTGGAGAATTCCATGAACAGAGGAACCTGGCAGGCTACAGTCCATGCAGTCACAAAGAGTCAGTCATGACTGAGTGACTGACACTTTCTTCTTTCTTTTTGTAAATTACTTGCTCAGTTTCTTGCTCAGTTTTGTACTGAACTTTAAGAATGCTTGTTTTCATCTACTTATTAATTTATATGGGTTCTTTGTGTTTTCTGGGTAAGACTCCTGTGTTGGAGATAAACACATGTAGCAAGAATCTTCTACTTTGTGCTTGTCTTTTTATTCTCTTTATAGTGCCTTTGGTAATTGGAAGTTCTTAATCTTAGTGTAATCCTATTTATCAATTTTTTCTTTTAGAGTTAGAGCTTTTTCTGTGAAGACGTATTTTGAATAGCAGGGTTTTTTTGGTATAACTTTTCACTCATCAGGGAGAAATTTTTGCTTGGCTCCTGCCAAGTGTGAACATCAGGAGTTTTGCTATGGCTAGTCATTCATACCTTGTCACCCATGTGTTTCTTGCTTTATTGGCTTAACTTTTTTCACCTGACATTTTTGCTCTGGTAATGTTTGACTTTGTTCCTGCTATGCCTGCTGACTAAACCTCATCTGGTCCTCAGGTTGGATTTCTTAGTCTCATTTACAATCTCACTGAGAAAACTTGCCAATTGCTCACTCTAATGAGCCAGTCTCAATATCCCTAGTCTAATTTTATCCTCAGTCTCTCTCAGTTATGAATTTGCAACAACTGTTGGCCCAGTATTAACCTCTGTCTGGGAGTGAATGTTCCCAGCTTTTCTTTAGAATATGCCCTGGATAACTCTTCTTTTTTTTTTTACATTGGCATATAAAAGTTAGGTGAATTTAGAGGATTGGAGGTCCTGCTAATGGCTTTTTCTGAACTGAACTAGTAGATTTCAATGTATATGACTTATGACTGAGAGAATAAAGTGAAATCTCTCAGTCGTGTCTGACTCTTTGTAACCCCATAGACTGTAGCCTACCAGGCTCCTCCATCCATGGGATTTTCCAGGCAAGAATACTGGAGTGGGTTGCCATTTCCTTCTCCAGGAGATCTTCCTGACCCAAGGATTGAACCCATGTCTCCCACATTGTAGGCAGATGCTTTTACCATCTGGGCCACCAGGGAAGCATGAGAGAATGTGATAAGAGAACTAGAAAACCTCAAAAACATGCCTTTGGCTAAAGCAATAGTGCCTTCTTCATGTATTCAGGGAAGCATTATTGTTATTTTTATTCGGGTGCACATTATTATTATGAGGTATAGTGCTAAAGAGAAGGAAATAAGAAAACACAACACAAAATCCAAAAGGAGACAAGGAAAGGAGAAATGCCTGTACTTGTCCTTGCAATGTGTGTATGTTTGCTCAGTTGTGTCTGAGTCTCTGCGACCCCACGGACTGTATCCCACTAGGCTTGTCTGCTCATGGAATTTTCCAGGCAAGAATACTGGAGTGGGTTACCATTTCCTTCTCCAGGGAATCCTCCTGACCCAGGGATCGAACCTGCATCGCCTGCATTGGCAGGCATCTTGGAACGCTAAGGACGCTTTACTGAACTTTAGGAAGTCTGCATCCTTTTTTTATTGCACACTGATCATTCTGATCATTCTTTAGGTCAATATGTGCTGTGTGCTTAGTCACTCAGTCATGTTCAACGCAACCCCATGGACTGTAGCCCACCATGCTTCTCTGTCCATGGGGATTCTCCAGGCAAGAATCCTGGAGTGGGTTGCCATGCCCTCATACAAGGGATCTTCCTGACCCAGGGATCAAACCCACATCTCCTGCATTACAGGCAAATTCTTTACCATCTGAGCCACCAGGGAAGCCCTCATATGTTTAATATTAGTGTGTTAATCTCAAAGGAAAGTTAAAAAAAAACAACAACTGCTGAAACATAATCTAATATCATACATTTAACATTTAAGTATAACAAAGAACTAATACAGGGGAGCCGTATTTCTATGCATTTTACATTTATTAACATGATTCTTCTGGTGTGTTTTACTATTAAAGTGATAATATGAAAGTAGGAGACAGTTCTATTGTAATCTTGTTGCAGTGTGTGTGCATGCTCAGGTCAATATGCTGCTGCTAAGTCGCTTCAGTCGTGTCTGACTCTGTGCAACCCCATAGACGGCAGCCCACCAGGCTTCCCCATCCCTGGGATTCTCCAGGCAAGAACACAGGAGTGGGTTGCCGTTTCCTTCCTCCAGTGCATGAAAGTGAAAAGTGAAAGTGAAGTTGCTCGGTCGTGTCCAACTCGTAGCGACCCCATGGACTGCAGCCCACCAGGCTCCTCCGCCTATGGGATTTTCCAGGCAAGAGTACTGGAGTGGGGTGCCATTGCCAGAACACAAATTTGAATGCTTTCATATGTAGGCATTTTCTATGAAATTAGGTCCAAACTGAATAGTATTCATGATAAGAGAAAACTAAACTATTTATGATGTTGGGTAAGTAAATTTTGAATAATAATAACTAACATTTATGGAATTTCTATTTTCTAGGCACTATTCTTTACATGTCTTAATATATTTAATCCTCAGAAAACTGCATGAGTTATTTTCACCATTTTAGAAATGAGAAAACTGAGGTGTAGAGAAACTTGCGTGAGGTAATTTGGTGAGCAAGAGCCAGAATCAGGATTTGACTCAGGACATCTGGTTTAGCAACTGCACCCTTAAGCACTATGTCTCTAAAGTTGGTGTAATGTATAAACTTTAGAAGTTACAAAAGCAGTAGAAAAGGGACTTCCAAGTTCCTCTTAAGAGATCTAAATATCATAGAAGAGTCATAACTAAAATTAATTGAGCAGGTACTATGTATCAGGTACTTGGCTAAGGAATTCATGCACATGAGCTTTTAATTTTTCCTTTAGTTCAGTTCAGTTCAGTTCAGTTCAGTTGCTCAGTCGTGTCTGACTCTTTGCAACCCCATGAATCGCAGCACGCCAGGCCTCCCTGTCCATCACCAACTCCTGGAGTTCACTCAAACTCATGTCCATCAAGTTGGTGATGCCATACAGCCATCTCATCCTCGGTCGTCCCCTTCTCCTCCTGCCCCCAATCCCTCCCAGCATCAGAGTCTTTTCCAATGAGTCAACTCTTCGCATGAGGTGGCCAAAGTATTGGAGTTTCAGCTTTAGCATCTTTCCTTCCAATGAACACCCAGGACTGATCTTTAGAATGGACTGGTTGGATCTCCTTGCAGTCCAAGGGACTCTCAAGAGTCTTCTCCAACACAGGTCCTGCTTATCTGTCAGGTCGGTTTGGTTTTTCCTATTTGTTTCCCTTTAAATTTCTTACATAATTTTTAAAGGTTACACTCCCTTTAGTGACTTCAAAATATTGGCTATATTTCCTGTGTTGTACAATATATCTTTGCAGTCTATCTTACACCCAATTGTTTGTACCTTCCACTTCCTCACCCGAATGTTGCTCCTCCCCCGACTGGTAACCACTAGTTTATTTTCTGTATCTGTGATATGCTGTCAGTTTTGAAAAAAACACTGTTAACTAACTATTGTTATTCCTAGGTTAAAGATGAAGACAGAAGCTTACAGAGATCTAGCAACTGCTTTCTATAAGGTTACACGGTAAGTAGAATGTCTAACTCTGGAGCCTGTGGATTCTGTGTTACTACCCTTGTACACCATCTCCCAAGATGAGAAAGTTTCCCAAATGAACTCCTTGGTATAAAGTCAAGAATATAATTTTGTATCTTACTTATGGCTGATTAAACCTAACAGAAAGGCAGCTGAAGAGATGGAGGGAAAGACTTTGACATTGTGATCTGATGGGGCTAATCTGAAAGATAAGATACATAGGTATTGAGTAAATGAACATTGTATAACCCGATAGTTGTTGTTGCTAAGTCGCTTCAGTCGTGCCCGACTCTGTGCGATCTCATAGACGGCAGCCCACCAGGCTCCTCCGTCCCTGGGATTCTCCAGGCAAGAACACTGGAGTGGGTTGCCATTTCCTTCCTCCCATGCATGAAAGTGAAGAGTGAAAGTGAAGTTGCTCAGTCGTGTCCGACTGTTCGAGACCCCATGGACTGCAGCCTACCAGGCTCCTCCATCCATGGGATTTTCCTGGCAAGAGTACTGGAGTAGGGTGCCATTGCCTTCTACAACTGACTATAATGGAGACAGGAAAAAGTTTATACAGGGTTCTCAAGCTGGATTTCCAGTTTTGTGAACTGTTTGGAGGGGAAAAAATAGATTTCCATGGCTAAACATTTTGAGAAATTATCAATGGCACCCCACTCCAGTACTCTTGCCTGGCAAATCCCATGGACGGAGGAGCCTGGTGGGCTGAAGTCCATGGGGTTGCTACGAGTTGGACACGACCAAGCGACTTCACTTTCACTTTTCACTTTCATGCATTGGAGGAAGGACATGGCAACCCACTCCAGTGTTCTTGCCTGGAGAATCCCAGGGACGGAGGAGCCTGGTGAGCTGCCGTCTATGAGGTCGCAGAGAATCGGACATGACTGAAGTGGTACTTAGCAGCAGCAGCAGCAAGATAAGTTTAATGCCTATAAGAAGTTGTGCTAATATTAGAAATATTCTCGTTAGCTTTTTAAACTAAGGAAATATTTATATTTTTGTATGCAAAAGCAAGAATACTTGGCTTCATAGACAATAAATGCTAAGAGATTTTTACATTTTAGAGAGTTTACATCTTCCATGACTTACACAGGTTTACAGACATTGAAGGAACATTTAGTGATTGACGCAGTCTCTGGAATATATGTTATATCTATAGATATACATACAGTTTCACTAATTGAACATTGAATTAAAAAATAAACTCAGGAGATACGTAATGTAGATGTTGTTGTTTCATTGTTCAGTCGTATCTAACTCTTTGCAACCAATAGACTGCAACCTGCCAGGCTCCTCTGTCCATGGGATTTCCCGGGCAAGAATACTGGACTGGGTTGCTATTTCCTATTCCAGGTGATCTTCCCAATCCAGGGATCAAATCTGCATCTCTTGCAGTTCTCTTGCGCTGTAGTTGAATTCTTTACTGCTGAACCACTGGGGAAGCCCCAATGTATTATTATTATTATTATTTTTATATAAAATCTGGACAGCTTGGGGCTCAAGCAATGTGTTTATTTGTCAATTGTCATATATGGACAGCTTTACATTAAAATGACTTCTTTCCATAATTATGGGTCAGAACCATAATTGGTTCTGACCACCATATGGGTCCACCTGTGACTGCATTGGCTGTTTGTACTTATGGAACTCCCTGTTATTTGGACATATTTATGACTCTTTAGGTAGGTGAGATTCCTTTTGTTTGCCCAAACATCAGGTACACATTGTGTTCTCTTTACTAATGTTTTGGTTTAATCAACTCATCTACACAGATTACTGACATTTTGTGAGCTCCTAGCTTTAGCTACGTGCATTTTCTTTTGAACTTCACTCACGTCTCTTTAAAAATTTCTTCTATTTGCCTGTCTTTGGTATAACAAGATGTTAGTTGGGATTTTAAAAATATTTATTTACTCACTTATTTTTGGTTGTGCTGGGTCGTCATTGCTGCACCTGGGCTATCTCTAGCTGTGGAGAGTTGGGGCTACTCTCTAGTTGCAGTAGGTGGGCTTCTCATTGCCGTGGCTTCTCTTGTTGTGGAGCACAGGAGCTAGGGCGTGTGGGTTTCAGTAGTTCCTGTACGTGGACTCAGTAGTGGGGCTTGCAGGCTCCAGAACGCAGACTCAGTAGTTGTGCCTCACTGGCTTAGTTGTTAATGAAGCGTGATCTTCCTCGACCAGGGATTGAACCAGTGTCATCTGCATTGCAAGGCAGACTTTTAACCACTAGACCACCAGGGTAGCCCTTAATTGGGATTTGTTATATTGGAATTTCAGGTAGAGCTCTAAAGACAAAGGATGTTACCTTCACATTCTAAAGAGAGGAGCTGGGCTGTGCAAGTGCGACTTAATTAAAGATAAAAACTGGCTCAGAGAACTCCACTCCCAACAGCCCAAGAGATCAAAAATCTGAGAGAAAATTCACAGAAGGGAATTCAAAAGGTTAAGAGTGCTGTGCTGTTCTACTCCTCTCTCTATGAGGAAGGAGGTGCTTCCCTTCCCCAAGCCAATTGAGACTCTATTTAAACAGATGAAGGATAAGTTTTTTCTTGCATAGCAGCAAGTCTGAGAGAGATAACTGATACTGTCAGCTATGTACTCTTTTCTTGATCTTTCTTCCATGGTCACAGGGCTTGCCCCAGCTCAAGGCAGAAAAAGAAGAGAAGGGCCTGTCTCAAGGGCATAGTCACTTTAATTACAGAAGCCACATTGCTTTCATCCACTTGTTTGTCTCTTCCCAATGCCACACTGTCTTGATTATTATAGATGTATAGTAAGCCTTAAGACTGTGTAGTGTCAGTCCTTCAACTTCATTCTTCTTCACTTTGTCTTTGGAAGCATGTCAAACAGATTTGCTTCATTTTCATTTGCCAGTATTCTAACACATTGCCACCCCTTGCTGAGAGACTGGAAAAAACACATTAATGTTTTAACTCAACATACAAAGTTGGATATGCCTGTTGGGTTAGCCATCTGATGGTATTTGCCATAATTTCAGGTGTTGCTATCCAGAGGTCCATGGCATCTTTGTGAAACTCACAAATGTACCCCATGCATGAGTCAGCACTGGAGCCTGCTGTAGAGAGTATCAGTAGCAAAAAGAAAAACAAAACTATAACAAACACTTGTGCATTAGAAAGCCTTTTGTTCCCTTTCTATAATTTCCTTATCTGACACCTTACCCCTGGAGGACACAGAAGGCGTAAGGGAGAGATCAGGAAAGGCTGAAAGACCACCCCATGCCCCTTTCCTCCACTGCAGGGCTCTGGGCCAGGTAGACCTGAGCTGAGGGACTGGGGAAAAGCTCTGAATTAGATGCAACATTGACATTTTAACTGGATTGGACTTTTAACTTTTTAGTATCTTAAATGATGAGGAAGTAATGGAATCTGCTGACATGAAGATAAAGGTTGGGGGCTTTGTCTGGAGGATAATAAATCCACTTCCTGGTGGCCTCACTGAGTTCACCATCTTCAACACACTGGTTATGCTGGAAACTACAAACTGCTTTAATCCTGGCTGTTGACCCACAGCCCTGACTCCTAGTAGGTCTTTCTCGCTCTCATCTGGTAGCCTTTTCATTGCTGTGGGGATGCTATATCTGTCAGTAAAAGGCAACTTTAGGAGAACCATTTGGGTTGCATGGAACCAGGGAAAGCCCAGTAGGGAGATTGATTATAATAGGATAATAACAAATCCTGGTCTGTCACTGCCTGCCTTTGTGATCTCTCTCTCTACCTCTGAGTTGCCTTCTCTGAAATAAATGGCCTAAAAATGATTGTAATAGATACCTCTTGTGAAGGCTGTGTGACTCCATCCATTTTCAGGACACTGCCTCCGATACCTAGGGAAGTGACCCAGCATCCCTCTGAGGTGATTAACCAGGAGAGGGCATCTGTCCCAGGAGAGAACAGGCTTTCTTTCCTGGCAGTATTGAATTGGGGACACAGAACTAGACAATGTTGACATTGACTATCATTAGTAACTAAGGGCAGCCCATACCCACCTGCTGCTGCCGGCCTCAGAAATGCCCAGCTTTTTGCTCTTTTGGGGGATTGATGGCTGATTCCCTGGTAGCCTTTCAGTAAATCCCTCACTTTGTTTAAGCTGCTCAGAACTGTTTTATTTGACTCACATCCAAAGTTACTTTTTTTAAAGAGTCCATTCAACTTGCACAATTTTGTTATCCTTTGATTTAATGGTACCTGTTACTCTTGAACAGAGATGAATAATAACTTGGAGGACTGGTAACCATAGACCCCTGGCAGCCATGGCACCAGTGGCTGACTGCAGTTTTGGTCCTGGTGGCTCAGACAGTAAAGCGTCTGCCTACAATGCAGGAGACCCGGGTTCAGTCCCTGGGTCGGGAAGATCTCCTGGAGGAGGAAATGGCAACCCATTCCAGTACTCTTGCCTAGAAAATCCCATGGATGGAGGAGCCTGGTAGGCCACAGTCCGTGGGATCGCAAAGAGTCGGACACGACTGAGCAACTTCACTTTCACTTATACTGATGAACACTAGAGATATCCCTTTTAATAACATCAGATTGTTAAGTAGGTAAATTTGTACTTGTTACACATGGAGAGTACTTTTAGTGTAATTTTTATATTACAGGTGTAAATGATGTTTACAGAAAAAGATTTTAGTTTCAAGCGTAAGAAATGTAAGCCAAGTTATTATTTTCAAGTCATCACATTAATGTGTATTATTAGATACACACTGAATCTAAAGAGTTGAGTATATAATTGAATTGATTTATCACTTAAATCTCATTTGCTAGCATTTCATTGTACTGATTGAATTCAGGGCAATTGGTGCTCTTTTAGTTAATCCTCCTTGATAATGCAGACCATTGAAAAATAGAATTAAAATTAAACATACTTTGTCTTAAATGTCATACATTTTTACACTATAATTTGAAAATGCATAGTTATCAAATCCCTATAAAAACAACTTTAGAATGAAAATGCCTAACCAGATACTAAAGATTAGAAGTGAAATTGGCTCCTCTAATGTGAAACTTCCTCATCATGGACTCTTCATGGTTTTTAAAAAGTTATTGTTATTGACTTCCCAAAGTGAAAGGCATGCCACTCAGTGGATAGAAAGCAGTATTGCAGATTAATAGCTAGGATTATCTTTGTGGTGGGCTTCCCATGTGGCGCTAGAGATAAAGAATCCCCCTGCCAGTGCAGGAGACATAAGAGACGCAGTTTCGCTCTCCAGGTCAGGAAGATCCTGTGGAGTCGGAAACAGTACCCACTCCAGTATTCTTGCCTGGAAAATTCCATGGGCTAGGGAGCCTGGCGGTTGCAGTCCATGGGGTCCCAAAGAGTTGGATACAACTGAGTGAGTGACACACACACACACACAGATACACACACATACACCTTTGTGGTGCTGGGTTTTGAGATGTTTTCAACTTGATCCAGGGGATAAATGATCAAGTTATGCAGAATTAACTTGATGATTAATATTAGATGCATATCAATAATGTTTGTATATGCATTATGGAACATGCTGTCCAAAATTTATTTTTTTATAAAGTAATTCTGAACTAGGGATTTTTTGCTCTCCCCCTACCCCCTGCCTCAGGGACATTTGGCAATTCTGGAGACATTTTTGGTTGTCATAGTGTGTGTGTGTGTGAGAGTGTATGTGTGTATGTGTGTGCTACTGGCATTTATTAATAGTGGGTAGAGGACAGGGATGCTGTTAAACATTCCATAAGACATCCCACAGGACAACAAATTATTCAGTCCAAAACATCAAGAGCATTGCTCTTCAAAGACTTGGAGTATGACAATTAGTTTCACATGTTTTTGTACTAAAAATGCTTCGAATATGTTTAGTCAAAACTCTTTTCCAGATTTCATATGGTTAGGCCAGTTTTGCATTCTATTATATAAGCAATACTTTCATAATTTGGATTTCTTTTATCTGCAATAATTATGTAACTTTGTAAACTGCTTCCAAAAGTCAGGGCAGGTTTTAATTTTCACGAATAATTTCCCCAAATCTTGCCTTTCCCTGTTACCAATTTAAAGTCTCCCCTCCTTTCATTGCCTGCTTCATTCTGTTCTGCCCATTTCATTAGAACAGCTGAAGCACTGACCAAAAGCAAATACGGTGAGCACAGTTAAAATGTAGAAGGTGTCTTTTTGTGAGGTTATGATTTCGTTTCTCTTAGATAAAAAAAAAATTTTTAGGCTCTAGGCAGGGGGGGGATCTGACATATTTTTAGTTTTGAAATGAAACAAGTTTCAGATTACTTGTAGAGTCTGAAATGATCCGTTCTTTTCTGTTGGAATTAATATGTTTAGGGTAAGTACAAAAAAGATCTTCACGACCCAGATAATCATGATGATGTGATCACTAATCTAGAGCCAGACATCTTGGAATGTGAAGTCAAGTGGGCCTTAGAAAGCATCACTACGAACAAAGCTAGTGGAGGTGATGGAATTCCAGTTGAGCTATTTCAAATCCTGAAAGATGATGCTGTGAAAGTGCTACACTCAATATGCCAGCAAATTTGGAAAACTCAGCAGTGGCCACAGGACTGGAAAAGGTCAGTTTTCATTCCAATTCCAAAGAAAGGCAATGCCAAAGAATGCTCAAACTACTGCACAATTGCACTCATCTCACATGCTAGTAAAGTAATGCTCAAAATTCTCCAAGCCAGACTTCAGCAAAACGTGAACCGTGAACTTCCTGATGTTCAAGCTGGTTTTAGAAAAGGCAGAGGAACCAGAGACCAAATTGCCAACATCTGCTGGATCATGGAAAAAGCAAGAGAGTTCCAGAAAAACATCTATTTCTGCTTTATTGACTATGCCAAAGCCTTTGACTGTGTGGATCACAATAAACTGGAAAATTGTGAAAGAGATGGGAATACCAGACCACCTGACCTGTCTCTTGAGAAATCTGTATGCAGGTCAGGAAGCAACAGTTAGAACTGGACATGGAACAACAGACTTGTTCCAAATAGGAAAAGGAGTACGTCAAGGCTGTATATTGTCACCCTGCTTATTTAACTTCTATGCAGAGTACATCATGAGAAACACTGGGCTAGAGGAAGCACAAGCTGGAATCAAGATTGCTGGGAGAAATATCAATAATCTCAGATATGCAGATGACACCACCCTTGTGGCAGAAAGTGAAGAGGAGCTAAAAAGCCTCTTGATGAAAGTGAAAGAGGAGAGCGAAAAAGTTGGCTTAAAGCTCAACATTCAGAAAATGAAGATCATGGCATCTGGTCCCATCACTTCATGGGAAATAGATGGGGAAACAGTAGAAACAGTGTCAGACTTTATTTTTTTGGGCTCCAAAATCACTACAGATGGTGACTGCAGCCATGAAATTAAGAGACGCTTACTCCTTGGAAGAAAAGTTACGACCAACCTAGATAGTATATTCAAAAGCAGAGACATTACTTTGCTGACTAAGGTCTGTCTAGTCAAGGCTATGGTTTTTCCAGTGGTCATGTATGGATGTGAGAGTTGGACTGCGAAGACGGCTGAGTGCCGAAGAATTGATCCGTTTGAACAGTGGTGTTGGAGAAGACTCTTGAGGGTCCCTTGGACTGCAAGGAGATCCAACCAGTCCATTCTGAAGGAGATCAATCCTGGGATTTCTTTGGAAGGAATGATGCTAAAGCTGAAGCTCCAGTACTTTGGCCACCTCATGCGAAGAGTTGACTCATTGGAAAAGACTCTGATGCTGGGAGAGATTGGGGGCAGGAGAAGAAGGGGAAGACCCAGGATGAGATGGCTGGATGGCATCATGGACTCGATGGACGTGAGTCTGAGTGAACTCCGGAAGATGGTGATGGACAGGGAGGCCTGGCGGGCTGCGATTCATGGGGTCGCAAAGAGTTGGACACGACTGAGCGACTGAACTGAACTGAACTGAACTGAAGCAAAATGTTTGATATATCTTAAAAAAAAACAACAAAAACCTCTAGGGCTTTTCACTCTTGCCCTATTGGTGTTAGTAATGAATTTTATTATGCCTCAGAGTGATGTTGGCATAGACGTATGATTTAGAGATATTATAGTATTTTAAGTCCAAGGACGAAACACATACTTTGTGGAGTTTAAGATATTAAAACTAAAATTTTGGGAAATAACATCCAAGTTCTGCCCCTAAATTCACAATACTAAAATGCCAAAGATAACGAAATGTATAAAAATTGTGGAAAGAACACACTGAAACATAAAGATGTAAATAATCACGAGTTGCTTTTTTCCTTAGTTTGGTGCAAGGTCACTTGGTAGGATTAGTAGTAAAGCACCAGTCTGCCAATGCAGGAGACACAAGAGAGCGGGTTTGATCCCTGGGTGGGGAAGATCCCCTGGAGGAGGGCCGGTGCCCTACGCCTGTATTCTTGCCTGGAGAATCCCATGGCCAGAGAAGCCTGCAGGGCTCTGGTTAATGGAGTCACATAGAGTCGACACGACTGAAGTGACTTAGCACGCACAACTCTGAGCGTCTCCTCTTGTGGACTGCGTTTATCCAAAATTATAGAACTTTATACTAAAAAGGGTGAATAAAATGTATGTAAATTAAACCTTTAAAAAAAGTTGCCTTAAAAAAGAAATTGTAAAGGATCCCGGAGTCCTGAGACTTTATGTGGGTTTCATTTATCAATACTTAGCATATTGGAAATAACTAACAAACATTTAAGGAAATGGCAACCCACTCCATTGTTCTTGCCTGGAGAATCCCAGGGACGGGGAAGCCTGGTGGGCTGCCGTCTATGGGGTCGCATAGAGTTGGACGCGACTGAAGCGACTTAGCAGCAGCAGTAGCAGCAAGAAACATTTAAAATAGTTCTTTATTCGTTTTAAAAATAAGAAATGAACTAAATGTTAACTGAAATAAAGCACTTTTTATTCATTACGTATATTGCATTCATTTGCCCATTCTCCAGATCTGGCACAACCCCCTGCACCGAGAAGATGCTGGACCCTTATTAGGAGAACGAGGTTCGGCTGTGGCGGGGGCAGCCGGCGCATCCCGCTCACCCGCCAACCGCTCGCGCGCCCGAGGCTCCCGGGACACGCGGCCCCGCCCCTCCGCGGGCCAGCCTCTCGAGCCAGGGCGCACGCGCAGGGCTCCCGGAGGCCGCGTCGAGGAGCGCGCGGCCGCGGGCGTCCCCTCCCCCCACCCCTCGCCGCGCACGCCGGGAACCCGTCTCCGCTGCTGCTTTGGCTGCGGCGGTCGGTAGTCGCGATGGACTCTCCGTGGAATGAGCTGACCCTTGCCTTTTCTCGCACTTCCATGTTCCCCTTTTTTGATATCGCCCACTACCTGGTGTCGGTGATGGCGTTGAAGCATCAGCCGGGTGAGTGTTGGGCCCCGAGGATCGTCCCCCTCAGGGACCACTCACCGCGGGGACGGCCTGAGCTGGGTGAGCGGCCGAGCTGCCTCGCGCCGGCAGTCCTGTTGTCAAGCTAGAGGGGGCAGGGGAGAGGGGGCCCGTCCTACCGCCGTATAGAAGGGGAGACTGAGGCCGAGGAGGAAGGTGGCCCCGGACCCCGCCAAAGGAGTCACGGGGGGGAGTGCGGGGCGGTCCCACTGCCGCGGGCGGGACTGCCGGGACAGGTGACCGGGCGGCCGCAGCCACTTTGGGCAGTCCAGGACTGCCCTGTTCGCCCTGGGGTGGCGCCGTCTCCCGGCTGTGCCCCCTCTTCCTTGGGAAATATTTTTAAAACACCTGGGAACCGAGCTCCCGCAGACAGCAGGTCTGACTTCGTCGCTTGGGCTAGTAACTGGTTCTGGACTGCTCTCCGGTTGTGAAAGTCGTGTAAACACTGAAATAAAAAGCCTCAAGTAGGCACCCCCTTCATTCCCCGTAACGCACAGGTCTCCCACCTTGCTTAGCATGTTAGACACAATGATTGCTGAGAGGAGAGTGGATTCCCACTGGGGGTCGTATGAATGCTATTGCACACGAAGAGCCGTTTGGTGTAGTTTCACTGCCAGTAGAGGGGATGTGGTCTTAAAATAGGAGTTTTGAGTTCTTTTAAGTGTGCATACAGGGAACAATGTTTGTTTTTTCTCGTATTTTTCATTCAGGATATGTTTGCTCCTGTATTGCTTGACTTTTGCAGTTCTGCCTGCTTTTTCATTTTGTGCTCTTTTTTCCTGAGGTCAGGTATTTTCTTTGCCTTACTTTCTCCATGTTCTTGCTGCCTTTGATATCCCTTGTCCTACAGTCAGTGAGTGAAGGCTTGAGGATGGTGCTGTGCCTCTTACTGTCTGATTTTTCTTTTTAAAACATTTTAAAATTAATTTTTAATATTTTGGCCGAACCAGCATGGCATGTGGGATCTTAGTTCCCCAACCAGGGATGGAACCCGCACCCCTTGCATTTTAAAGCCTGGAGTCCTAACCATTGGACCACTAGGGAAGTCTCTGGTGGTTTTTTTTTTTTTTTTAACTCATGGACCTCTGAAATGTTTTTAATTTAAATTGAGATTGGTAGCTCAGTCTAAATCATTGTTTGATAGAAGTTTCGACCTGGATAAAGGGAATATTAGTGTATTAAATTGAATGGATAATCATGAGACACTTTCCTTGATTTGAAAATAAGTATATTTTATTACTTTACCGTATTTAATACTTGATATTTTCTTGTATAGGTTAGATCAAAGATTCTCCAAGTATGGTCCAGGAGCCCTGGGGTTCCTGACATTTCCAGTTCAAAATTATGTTTGTAATAATATGCAGGTGTTGTCTTTTTCACGCTCATTTTCTTACAAGTGTACAGTGGAGTTTTCCAGAGGCCAAATGACCTGTCATACTGTAACAAGTTGAAAGCAGAAGCAGACATGAGAATCCAGCTGTTCCCTATTTGAAGGCAGACATTAAAGAGATTGACTCAAAAAATGTGACTTTTCTCACTAAATATTTTTTGCTTTGGAAAATAGTTATTTTTCATGAAGAATACATTATTAACATTCAGTGCATTTATTATTTTAAAGACTTTCTCTTTAAAAATTTTTTGATAGTTTTATTTATTTTTGGGTATGCTTGGTCTTGTTGCTGCACGAGCTTTCTCCAGTTGCAGCGACCCGGGCTACTGTTCAGTTACGGTGTGGGTTTCTCTGCAGTTACTGCTCTTGTTGCCGAGCACAGGCTGTAGCGCACAAGGGCTCCAGTAGCTGTGGCTCCCAGGCTCTAGAGCACAGTTTGAATAGTTGTGACAGATGGGCTTAGATGCTCTGCAGCATGTGGGATCTTCCCCAGTCAGGGATCAACCTGTGTTTCCTGGATTGGCAAGCACATTCTTCACCACTGAGCAACCAGGGAATCCCTGATTTTTCTCATTTATAATTTATAATATGCTAGATATTGATAGCGCGAATAAACAGAAGCTCTTTGGGATCTTCAAGAATTTTTTTTTTGAGTCAGACTTTTGGAAAGTTTAATTTACATATATTCACTCCTTTAAATATAAAATTCTGTTATTTTGGACAAACATACAGTCATGTACCTACCACCACAGTCAAGATATAGAACAGTTTCGTCATCCATCCCAGATTCCTTCCTACACCTTTGGGGGCCACAAAACTCACCGATATTTGGCAGAAAATCTTGCCCCCTCTTGTCTGGAAAATCCCATGGACGGAGGAGCCTGGTGGGCTGCAGTCCATAGGGTCGCTAAGAATCAGACACGACTGAGCCACTTCACTTTTGCTTTTCACTTTCATGCATTGGAGAAGGAAATGGCAGTCCACTCCAGTGTTCCTGCCTGGAGAATCCCAGGGACAGGGGAGTCTGGTGGGCTGCCGTCTATGGGGTCGCACAGGGTCGGACATGACTGAAGCAACTTAGCAGCAGCAGAGGAGTCCTGAAACCAAAATCTTTGAGGACCACTGGGCTAACTGGACACTGATACAGTATTCCACCTGGTGTAAAAATGTTATATTCCAGGACTAGTACTTGTGAACATATAAAAAGTATAGAATTCACACTAGCGTGTGAGATGAATGCAATTGTGTCATAGTTTGAACATTCTTTGGCATTGTCTTTGGGATTAGAATAAAAACTGACCTTTTCCAGTCCTGTGGCCTCTGCTGAATTTTCCAAATTTGCTGACAAATTGAGTGCAGCACTTTAACAACATTATCTTTTAGGATTAGAAATAGCTCACCTGGAATTCCATCACCTCCACTAGCTTTGTTTCAGTAATGCTTCCTGAGGCCCACTTGACTTCACACTCCAGGATGTCTGGCTCTAGGTGAATGATCACATCATTGTGGTTATCTGGGTCATTAAGACCTCTTCTGTACAGTTCTTCTGTGTATTCTTGCCACCTCTTCTTAATATCTTTTGCTTCTGTTAGGTCCATACTGTTTCTGTCCTTTAGTGTGTCCATCTTTACATGAAATATTCCCTTGTCATAGTTTCACTGAGTTACACAAAACTGTGATCCGTGTGATCATTTTGGTTAGCATGAGGGTGATGTAGAAGGACATGCACTCATCTTCTGCTGTGAGTATTTGGGAGTGTCTGGCAGAGGCTTGGGTTGATAGCAGCCTGTTGCATTGGCAGCAGCAGTCCTGGGAGGTGCAGCATGCTGCCATAAGTCGTTTTGGAGAAGGTCGGTATTACCCCTTTCAGTTCAGTTCAGTTCAGTTCAGTCGCTCAGTCGTGTCCGACTCTGCGACCCCATGAATCGCAGCATGCCAGGCCTCCCTGTCCATCACCATCTCCCGGAGTTCACTCAGACTCACGTCCATCGATTACTCCTTTAGTTTTGACTAATAGTGCAGGATTTTTTAAATTTATTTTTTCTATTTTTCTGGGTATCTTATTGGGCTTCCCTGGTGACTCAGCTGGTGAAGAATCTGCCTGCAATGAGGGAGACCTGGGTTCACTCCGTGGGTTGGGAAGATCCCCTGGAAAACGATGATGCTGTGAAAGTGCTGCACTCAGTATGTCAGCAAATCTGGAAAACTCAGCAGTGGCCACAGGACTGGAAAAAGTCAATTTTCATTCCAATCCCAAAGAAAGGTATTGCCAAAGAATGCTCAAACTACCGCACAATTGTACTCATCTCACATGCTAGTAAAGTAATGCTCAAAATTCTCCAAGCCAGGCTTCAGCAATATGTGAACCGTGAGCTTCCAGATGTTCAAGCTGGTTTTAGGAAAGACAGAGGAACCAGAGATCAAATTACCAACATCTGCTGGATCATTGAAAAAGCAACACAGTTCCAGAAGAACATCTATTTCTGCTTTATTGACTATGCCAAACCTTTGTGTGGATCCCAATAAACTGTGGAAAATTCTGAAAGAGATGGGAATACCAGACAACCTGATCTGCTTCTTGGGAAACCTGTATGCGGGTCAGGAAGCAACAGTTAGAACTGGACATGGAACAACAGACTGGTTCCAAATAGGAAAAGGAGTATGTCAAGGCTGTATATTCTCAACCTGCTTATTTAACTTATATTCAGGGTATATCCTGAGAAACGCTGGGCTGGAGAAAGCACAAGCTGGAATCAAGATTGCCGGGAGAAATATCAATAACCTCCGGTATGCAGATGACACCACCCTTATGGCAGAAAGTGAAGAGGAACTAAACAGCCTCTTGATGAAAGTGAAAGAGGAGAGTGAAAAAGTTGGCTTAAAGCTCAACATTCAGAAAACAAAGATCATGGCATCTGGTTCCATCACTTCATGGGAAATAGATGGGGAAACAGTGGCTGACTTTATTTTTTGGGCTCCGAAATCACTGCAGATGGTGATGGCAGCCATGAAATTAAAAGACACTTGCTGCTTGGAAGAAAAGTTATGACCAACCTAGATAGCATATTAAAAAGCAGAGACAGTATTTTGCCGACTAAGGTCCGTCTAGTCAAGGCTATGGTTTTTCCAGTAGCCATGTATGGATGTGAGAGTTGGACTATAAAGAAAGCTGAGCACTAAAGAATTGATGCTTTTGAACTGTGGTGTTGAAGAAGACTCTTGAGAGTCCCTTGGACTGCAAGGAGATCCAACCAGTCCATCCTAAAGGAGATCAGTCCTGGGTGTTCATTGGAAGGACTGCTGTTGAAGCTGAAGCTCCAATACTTTGGCCACCTGATGTGGAGAGCTGACTCATTTGAAAAGACCCTGATGCTGGGAAAGATTGAGGGCAGGAGGAGAAGGGGACGACAGAGGATGAGATGGTTCAATGGCATCACTGACACAGTGGACATGGGTTTATGTGCACTCCGGTAGTCGGTGATGAACAGGGATGCCTGGGGTGGTGCAGTTCATGGGTTGCAAAGAGCTGGACATGACTGAGCAACTGAACTGAACCCACTCCAGCGTTCTGGCCTGGAGAATTACATGGAATGTATAGTCCATGGGGTTGCAAAGAGTCGGGTATTTTATTAGGAAGTTGGAAAATGCTGTTTTAGGAGCTGTTGGTTAGAAATCATTTTTGCAGAATATTTTTGTCACTAATTTTAATTTCTTATGCTTTTAATCTGTCCTATTTTTTTTCTTATTTAAATTTTCATTAAAATAAGCACATTTCTTCAGTCCTGCACTGATACCAATCTGAAATTACTCAGATTGCTATTTTCTGTTAGACATCCTGAAAATTTAATCTACAATGATTTTTACTTGATTTTTCACACAAAATCTATTATTATTTTTTTAATTCTCTGACCACTATTTTGCTAACTTCCCTCAAATCATATGTAGTTCATTAAGTAGCTATTCAGTTTATTAGGTGCTATATTAGATGTTGAGGATACTAGAATGAAAGATATTCTTATATCCCAGAAGAACTTGATTGTTCTGTTGTCATCTTTTCCCCTTCCCCTGCTCATCCTCCCTTTCCTACTCTTTCCTTACAGTGTCACATAAGATTGTACTACCTTTCTTTTTTTTGTAATATTTATTTTTGGCTGCACTGGGTCTCTGTTACTGTGCGCTGACTTTCTCTAGTTGCAGAGAGTGGGGGCTACTGTCTAGTAGCAGTGTGCAGGCTTCTCCTTGCAATGGCTGCTCTTGTTTTAGAGCACAGGCTCTAGGCCTGTGGACCTCAGTAATTGAAGCACACGGGCTACATTGTGGTGCACAGGCTTAGTTGCCCCACAGCATGTGAGATCTTCCCAAACCAGGGGTTGAACCCATGTCCTTTGCATTGGCAGGTGGGTTCTTAACCGCTGGACTCCCAGGGAAGCCCCCACAACTGCCTTTCTTACACAGTAACAATATTCATTTCAGATAACAAGGAAAACATTTCAGTATATTAATTCTAATCCTCATATATCTCTTTAGGTAGGTAGTATCGAACTCATTTTACAGATGAGGAATACTTTTATAGGAATAAAATAACTCTACATAAGTTACATAGTTTAGTTAGTTATAGAGCTATTTCTTGGGCTAATTTCAAAGTTCTGAACTTTTCTCTAGCTCTCTCTTTGCAGATTCTGGTTTCTCAACATTTAACAATTTCTCAGTAAGTTGTCATTTGACATGGTTATTTTTTCCCATGGTTTTGGTCGTTTTTACATCACCAATCAGTTTCTCATTTGCTTTTGGGAATTAAATCGAGAAATAAAGTTTGTCGTTGTTCCTTCCTATAATCTGTGAGAGATGAAAAGATAAATAAGATAGGAATTTATCAGTTTTTAGGATTCTGGGAAGGTGGCAGCATAATTTTTGCTATCTTTATTAATTCCCCTGTAAAAACATACAGAAAAGTGCAAAAATAATAGTAAAAGTACAGCTTAGTGAATTTTCAGAATACGCACAACTAAGTTAAGCAATATCCAGAGAAAGTAGAACATCTATGATATCCTCAATAGAACATCCATGCCCCCTTTGGGATACCATGCTTTATAAAGCCAGAGCAGATTCTGCTCGGTGTGGGGTAGAAAAGGGTGTCTCAGAAATGATAGTTCATAATTTACTTCTTTGAGTTCAGAGACTCTTACTTAAATATCTTTAATATTTTTTAATCTAAAAGAAAGTTAGAGTATTTGAGTGACCTGACCAAATATTAATCAAGAAGTGTTCTGTAGTAGAAAGAGTTCATAAAGTCAGAAGTCACAAGACCAGCGTTTAGTTCAAACTCTACCACTATCAAGCTAGCTTGGGATGAGAACTTAAAACTCAATTGCTTATGCAGTGAGTGAGCTGGACCAGAATACCAGCTGAGCAGTGTGTCTTCCTCAGGAATCTCAGTTTTGACTCTAAAGGGCACTTTGTCCAGGCTTCTAAGTTTTAATAATTTGAGCCTATCCTTTGTTCCCCCAGGAGTGGTAATAACTTTCTGTATTTATACCTCTATGACACCACAGTATTTACTTTTTACCTTTTCAGATCTTATGATTTTATACCCACTTTTTTATATTAAGTTCTCTTTGTTAAGCAAACTTTATATTTTCTGTTTCCTGACTGGATTCTGGTGCAGAAACTTAAGGGTAAGGTTTAACTTCATGCTTACTGGTTTTCATTATGTTGTGTTAAAATAGCTAAAGTGCTGGCTACTACTTGTTTGTAGATCCAGTCAGCATAATGCCTTCAGTGTAGCAGGCAGTTGTGACATTCTGTGTACTCCAATAAGATCAAAGTCTCTGTGGACTTTTTTGGAGAGCAGGAGTGTTGACAGATCTGAGGCAAGAGTGTGATAGTGTACTGTTAAACTTGCCAGGTAAAAGCAAAGTGCTTTTGGGATTCTTTGCAAATTAATATGGAGAAAAAAGCATTTCTTTACCAGGTTATAGGGATTAATACTAATTTGTTCCAGTAAAAATACTGTATTTTGAATACCAGCTGCAGTTGGAGTTACTACCTGTCTGCATTTATTTATAATTCAGTTATTTTTCAACACCCATCTGCTTTACGCATAGTCTAAACAGGCAAATTGTTAAATGGGATGTGATAGGTATCATCCTCGTTCATGTTTTTTGATCATGGCACTTATCTCTAATACTGCATTTTAAAAATATCTTGGTGAGAAGGAGAAGAAACTCTAGTGGCTTCTACTTGATTGTGTGTGTGTGTGCTCAGTTGCATCCTAGTCTTTGCAACTCTGTGGACTATAGCCCACCAGACTCCTCTCTGTCCATGGAATTTTCCAGGCAAGAGTATTGGAGTGGGTTGTAATTTCCTCCTCCAAGGGATCTTCCCCAGAGGTTGAGCTTATGTCTCCTGCATTGATGTATACTTACATCACTTAGTCATGTCCAACTCTCTGGGACTCCATGGACTATACAGTCCATGGAATTCTCCGGGCCAGAATACTGGAGTGAGTAACCTTTCCCTTCTCCAGGGGATCTTCCCAACCCTGGGATCGAACTCAGGTCTCCCACATTGCAGGCAGATTCTTTATCAGATGAGTCACAAGGGAAGCCCAAGAATACTGGAGTGGGTAACCTTTCCCTTCTTCAGGGGATCTTTCTGACCCAGGAATCGAACTGGGGTCTCCTGCATTGCAGGTGGATTCTTTACCAACTGAACTATCAGGGTAGTGGATCCTTTACCACTGAGCCACCAGCAAAGCCCTCTGCTTGATCGTTCCTACCATAATGATTCTTACTCTATGGATCAGAGAATCAATATGGTAAGTGTGCCAGTTGCTAAGTATGTCTGTTCTAGTTACACAGTGGGGAACTGGGGGACAGGGTGAATCTGTGGATTTACTTGGCTCACTATGATTTGATCTGAAACTCCTTAAATTGTGTCACAGATAATTTGTAAACCTCTATCTACATGATTATTTTTAAATAATTTTGATGAAAAAATGTACTTGAGGCATATAAGATATGTTATGTTACTTTTTCTTTTTTTTAAAAGTGATAAATCTATAAATGGGAAAGACTAGGATAGTTTAATATGCAATTTAAAAATACTTAATATCTGGCAATAAGGCTTTAAGATGGCTAGACATTCCCCTGCTTCTTTCTGGAAGTGACATCAACCACCAGCAAGCTTAATGCTGTTTGGAAATAGCTACAGTGCAAGTAATTCTTAAAAATAGAGATGCTTTAGACTGAGTATTTTACTGGAGTAAAATTAGACTGAGAATATCAAAATAAGTCATGTGTGCAGTACATTAAAAAATGCCCTTCTAAGCTTTGTTTTAACTAAGTTAATAAAACTATTTTAAACATAGTCTAATAATTCATTTGGCCAGAGAATGGGATTATTTTGTGGGTGTGATTTTAAGTGAATTAAACAGAATAAAATGTGACTTTATTTCTCAGCTTTCACTTCATAATGAAACTATTTTGATGTTAAAGTCCCCTGGTGGTTGTATGTTTAAAAGTCTTATACCAGAGATCAAATTGTCAACATCTGCTGGATCATCGAGAAAGCAAGAGAGTTCCAGAAAAACATTTATTTCTGCTTTATTGACTATGCCAAAGCCTTTGACTGTGTGGATCACAAGAAACTGTGGAAAATTCTGAAAGAGATGGGAATACCAGACCACCTAACCTGCCTCTTGAGAAATCTGTATGCAGGTCAGGAAGCAACAGTTAGAACATGGAACAACAGACTGGTTCCAAATAGGAAAAGGAGTACGTTAAGGCTGTCTGTTGTCACCCTGCATATTTAACTTATATGCAGAGTACATCATGAGAAACACTGGACTGGAAGAAACACAAGCTGGAATCAAGATTGCCGAGAGAAATATCAATATGCAGATGACACCACCCTTATGGCAGAAAGTGAAGAGGAGCTAAAAGCCTCTTGATGAAAGTGAAAGAGGAGAGTGAAAAAGTTGGCTTAAAGCTCAACATTCAGAAAATGAAGATCATGGCATCTGGTCCCATCACTTCATGGGAAATAGATGGGGAAACAGTGGAAATAGTGTCAGACTTTATTTTTTTGGGCTCCAAAATCATGGCAGATGGTGACTGCAGCCATGAAATTAAAAGACGCTTACTCCTTGGAAGAAAAGTTATGACCAACCTAGATAGTATATTCAAAAGCAGAGACATTACTTTGCCGACTAAGGTCCGTCTAGTCAAGGCTATGGTTTTTCCTGTGGTCATGTATGGATGTGAGAGTTGGACTGTGAAGAAGGCTGAGCGCTGAAGAATTGATGCTTTTGAACTGTCGTGTTGGAGAAGACTCTTGAGAGTACCTTGGACTGCAAGGAGATCCAACCAGTCCGTTCTGAAGGAGATCAGCCCTGGGATTTCTTTGGAAGGAATGATGCTAAAGCTGAAACTCCAGTACTTTGGCCACCTCATGCGAAGAGTTGACTCATTGGAAAAGACTTTGATGCTGGGAGAGATTGGGGGCAGGAGGAGAAGGGGAAGACCAAGGATGAGATGGCTGGATGGCATCACGGACTCGATGGCCGTGAGTCTGAGTAAACTCCGGGAGATGGTGATGGACAGGGAGGCCTGGCGTGCTGCGATTCATGGGGTCGCAAAGAGTCGGACACGACTGAGCGGCTGAACTGAACTGAACTGAACTTTGACTTAGATTCAGGTTTCACTGTGACAAATTTTGCTAAGAGTTCGGGGAAATAATTCTACTGATAATGTATCACAAACATCTTAAGGTAGGACAGATAATTTTTTTTCCCTTTTAAATGCCAGTATGTTAAAAATAATGTGTGTAAATTAACATAGCTTATTTCTTAGCTAAAGGGATACACCTTTGTTTAAAACTGAGGAAAAATAGCGCTATATTAACATTTTTTCTTCTGAAAATTATTTATATGCCCTAAAGATATACAGCTTTTTCTTTTTTTTTTTTCCTGTATTTTCTTTTTCTTTTCTTTAAGCTAAATTTTGAAAGCATTATATTTTTATTTTGGCCATGTCATGTGGCTTGCAGGATCCCCTGACCATTGATCAAACCTGCACCCCCTGCACTGGAAGCACAGTGGTAGCCACTGGACCACATTAAACTAACTCTGGTGCTGGTAGCATATATACAAAGGAACATAATACCCAGATACTTTATTGTAAGATTGTCTCATGGTGAAAAATGTACTACCACAATGTATGTACTGAAGGAAGATTTAAAGAAAAACCTGTTTGAGTTAGAGAAATTTTTCTGGCTGACATAATTTTGAAAATTCGGCATAAAAGACTGGTATGAGAAAGACCCTCCCTTCAACTCTTTTTTCTTTTCTTTTTGGTCTAATAAAACCTTAGTTTCATTAATTTAAGACTGTTGGGGTTACAAGTACCTTTTCAGTGCCCTAATGTGTCACTCTCACCCCAGCCTTGCAGTAAGAACTCAAAAGAATTATATCTTGGGCTCAGAGAATTTTCAGAAGCAGCCCAAGAGTTGCATTTTCCTGGCCTCTTTTCTCTGCTGTCAGTAATCAACCCATTCAGCACTTAAGTCAACACGGTGTCTGACATGTACTGGGTAGTGTATATGTGTTTTTATGTATATTCTCTCATTTTAAATTCTTATAAGTTGTATATTATTTTCACTTTATGAAACTTGAAGTTTAAGCAAAGACAGGTTAAAGGTCCTACAAAGAGTCACAGAACTGGGATGACAGCTGTCTCTCTTGGTGACTTATGATAAAACTAAGGGACACTAATGGTAGTAAAATTGTCATACTTATATTTTTGATATATTGCATATTTATAGAGCATCTACTTTATACAAAGTTTCATAAATGTCTCAAGGAATGACAGTCTTACAGTGGAACTAACACTTGTGAACAAATCTAGAAAATGATATGTCTCAGGAGGAAAGGATAAAATACTGGTAACGAGGGAAAAGGAAAGTTATTTTGACAGACTAAACTGAAAATGCATATTACATGAGTGAATAATTTATGTGAAAGCATCAAATTTAGTTAACTTGATTTGGATTGTTTTAATAGTCAAAGGAAAACATTTTGGCACCAGGGACTGGTTTCACGGAAGACAATTTTTCCTTGGATTGGGGTGCAGGGGGATGATTTCCAGATGATTCAAGCAAATTGCATTTACTGTGCACTTTTTTCTATTATTTCTTATTTAACTCCACCTGAGATCTCAGACATTAATTAGATCCCGAAGGTTGGAGACCTCTGGTCTAAGCCAAATTGTTAGTGTCAAATTGATGATAGTAAAGGGGATAGAGACATATTCCCTAATAGTATATTTACCAAAAGTAACCAATTATTTTGGAGTGTGCCTTCATAGTACTGTGCAGTGATGGACCCGTTGTATTAATAGCTCTCATTCAGTTAAGAGCTCCCATTTCTAGAATGTGTCTGCAGAGCTAATCTGGGTATATCTGAGAGAGGAAGACAGGCACAAGGCAAGGTTGAGGGAGAAGAAGGTCTTGAGGGGGAGAAGGAGTGTATATGTGTAAATAAGCATAGGAAAAGAGACTCGAAGTTGTCACCCTATAGAAAATGAGTGTGATTAAAGGGTAGAAGTACAGAGGAAAGGGTAATTTTATTTCTGTTTACTTCCATAATATCTCTCTACCCAAGTGATGCTAATAGTAAAGAACCTGCCTGCCAGTGCAGGAGTTGTAAGAGACTTGGGTTCAGTCCCTGGGTTGGGAGGAACCCCTGCAGTAGGAAATGGCAACCCGATCCAATATTCTTGTCTGGAGAAACCCATGGACAGAGGAGTCTGGCAGGCTGTGGTCCATGGAGTCAGAAAGAGTCAGACATGACTGAACAGACTTAGCACACATACTTCTATGATAGTGATAGCTATACTTGTTGCTTACTATCTGCTAGGTCCCCATTCTAAGTTTTTGAAATGTATTCACTCATAGTCAGTAGATGGGGAAATAGTGGAAACAGTGAGAGACTTTATTTTGGGGGGCTCCAAAATCACTGCGAACTGTGGTGTTGGAGAAGACTCTTGAGAGTCCCTTGGACTGCAAGGAGATCTAACCAGTCCATCCTAAAGGAGATCAGTCCTGGGATTTCTTTGGAAGGAATGATGCTAAAGCTGAAACTCCAGTACTTTGGCCACCTCATGCGAAGAGTTGACTCATTGGAAAAGACTTTGATGCTGGGAGGGATTGGGGGCAGGAGAAGGGGACAACAGAGGATGAGATGGCTGGATGTCATCACCGACTCGATGGATGTGAGTTTGAGTAAACTCCGGGAGTTGGTGATGGACAGGGAGGCCTGGCGTCCTGTGATTCATGATGTCACAAAGAGTTGGACACGACTGAGCGACTGAACTGAACTGAAACTATGGTGGAGATAATGAACATAATGGTGACCTCTTTCAAAAGATCCCATGCATGCACTGCTACACTCAGTGCCCTCAGCCCTGCAGCAGGCCACCATCAACCCATGCCTCTGCCGGGGACTCCTGGACACTTACAGGCAAGTCTGGGTCAATCTCTCCCTGTTTTTTTTTTTTAAACAGGAAATAGCGTTTATTGGTGAGCATGATTAAGGAGGGGACATTGCTGATGCTCATGAGTGCAGGGCCCGCCATTTGTCCAGGGGACCACGATTAGGGATATATTTGACCCCATAGCCGTCTGGGATGAGTTGGTTTTCTGCCACCATGTTCTCAAATCCATCTGCATTGAAGTTGATAAATCCCCAGTTCTTAGAGATGTGGATCTTCTGGCGGCCAGGGATCTTGAACTTGGCCCGGTGGAGGGCTTTCAATCACATGTTCCTTGGTCTGCAGCTTGGTGCGGATGGACATTATGACCCGGGCAGTGTGGGCCCTGGCCACTGTGCCCTGGGCCTTTCCAAAGGCACCACGCATACCTGTCTGGAGTCTATCAGCTCCAGTGCAAGACAACATCTTGTTGGTGCGGATGACATGGAAGGGGTGGAGCTGCACTCGGATGTGAAAACCATCTTTGCCACAGCTTTTCACCATGTACTTGTTGGCACAAATACGGGCAGCCTCCAGGGCTTCAGAGGAGAGCTGCTCATACTCATCTGATACCATGTGGCCACAGAGTGGGAACTCATCCACTTTGGCCTTCTTACATCACAAGTCAAAGATGCAAATGTTAGCATCAGGGACACCTTGGCAGAAGCGGGACTTTGGGTACGGCTTGTTCTTAAAATACCGGTAACGCCGGGCGGGGCGGCAGCCCATGGTGACACCAGGATCTTCAGTGGCATGCCAAAGGGAAAGAGCTGGGTCAGTCTCTTGTGGGGCCACTGATCCTTTCTCCTGGGTCCTGGTGCACATGAGGTCTGTTTGTGCCCACCAAGAGTCTGTTTCCCAGTCCTGTGTAAGTTCTGGTGGCTCTATGGTGGTGTTAATGGCGACCTCCTCCAAGAGGGCTTATGCCATACCCAGGTCTATTGCACTCAGAGCCCCTGCCCCTGGGCAGTCCACTGCTGACCCGTACCTCCACAGGAGACACACAGTTCTGTCTCAGTCTCTGTGGGGACTCTGGAATTTGCCTTATTGGGAAAAGGCAAAGATTGGTTAAAAAATATTTTATCCTAGTCTTTTGTTATATAGAGGTTAAAAATTTTTTTTTAACAAGTTGTCTTTATTTATTTATGGCTGTGCTGGGTCTTCCTTGATGGGTGTGGGTTTTCTGTCGTTGCAGTGAGTGGGGGCTATTCTCTAGGTGTGGTGCACGAGCTTCTCATTGAGGTGGCTCTGCTTTTTGCAGAGCATGAGCTCATCAGCTCAGTAGTTGTGGCACACGGGCTTAGTTGCCCTGTGACATGTGGAATCTTTGTGGGCCAGGGATTGAACCCATGTCCCGTGCATTGGCAGGTGGAGTCTTAACCACTGAACCACCAGGGAAGTTCAGAAGTTTTAAATTTTGATGGTGTCAAACTTACAAATCTTTTTCTTCATGGCTTTCCCCCGCTCTATTCTTAGATTAATAGATTAAAAACAATGAATGTTAAAATTTTTATCAAGTGATTTTTTAATGTCTAAAGGAGTGATCATATTAACTTGTTAGTATAGTGAATGATTTTAATGAATTTGTGTTGAACCTTCCTTAAATTCTTTGGATAAAAATCTACCTGGTTATGATTTTGTGATCCTTTTGAAAAACTACTGATTTCAATTTGTTATGGATGTATTTGTGTACTGTATAAATTAAAATTATAGTGTGACTTAGAGTGTCTTCTCCCTCTTTTTTTCCTTCCCTCCTGCCTTTCCCTCCTCCCTTTTTCCTTACTCCCATCCTCCTTCCTCTCTCATTCTGTCTGTCTTCTATATTTTTCTTTACAGTTTTTTATGTTGGAGTTGTTTCACAGAATAAGTTTTTCTAAACTCTATAATGGTTATATAATATAAAAATGAGTAATAAGAAATTATTTAGTATTCGTCCACTAGTCTATCTGGGTCTAACACCTTTCTTAGGATAGATCTTGGGACTACCCTGTAATTTTTTTTCATAGTTATTTGTGTGTTCAAGTTTCTACCTATCCTTAAGGGGATTTTGCAATATATAGTTTTTTTTAGGAAAATTGTCCATTTCAATTTCCATTTCAACTATATGTTCACCTTTATTAGATTAAATGTTTTCTTTTTTTTTTCAATTTTACTTTATTTTACTATACAATACTGTATTGGTTTTGCCATATATCAACATGAATCTGCCACGGGTGTACATGAGTTCCCAATCCTGAACTCCCCTCCCACCTCCCTCTCTATATCATCTCTCTGGGTCATCCCAGTGTACCAGCCCCAAACATCCTGTATCCTGCATCAAACCTAGACTGGTTATTCGTTTCTTACGTGATATTGTACATGTTTCAATGCCATTCTCCCAAATCATCCCACCCTCTCCCTCTCCCACAGAGTCCAAAAGTCTGTTCTATACATCTGTATCTCTTTTGCTGTCTCGCATATAGGGTTACATTACCATCTTTCTAAATTCCATATATAAAAAAAATTAAAAAAAATAAATTCCATATATATGTGTTAATATACTGTATTGGTGTTTTTCTTTCTGGCTTACTTCACTCTGTATAATCAGCTCCAGTTTCATCCACCTCATTAGAAGTGATTCAAATGTATTCTTTTTAATGGCTGAGTAATACTCCATTGTGTATATGTACCACAGCTTTCTTATCCATTCATCTGCTGATGGACATCTAGGTTGTTTCCATGTCCTGGCTATTATAAACAGTGCTGCGATGAACATTGGGATACACGTGTCTCTTTCAGTTCTGGTTTTCTTGGTGTGTATGCCCAGCAGTGGGATTGCTGGGTCATAAGGCAGTTCTATTTCCAATTTTTTAAGGAATCTCCACACTGTTCTCCATAGTGGCTGTACTAGTTTGCATTGCCACCAACAGTGTAAGAGGGTTCCCTTTTCTCCACACCCTCTCCAGCATTTATTGCTTGTAGACTTTTGGATCACAGCCATTCTGACTGGTGTGAAATGGTACCTCATTGTGGTCTTGATTTGCATTTCTCTGATAATGATAAATGTTTTCTTATAAAAAATCTCAAATTATTTCCATTTTTTGCTTATAATATTATACATTATTTTCATTCCTTCCCCTTTCCACACCCATTTTTCAGACTTACTGAACAATATTCTGTTTTATTGGTCTTTTCCAAGAAAAGCTTTGGGTTAGCTTTATTAATTACCTGTATCATCTGTTTGGTTTCTACTTTCATTTTAAAAATTTGCTTCTATTTTTCTGGCCGGGTTAAAAAATATTTTTGTACTGTTTCCTGTAATAATTTTGCTTATAGAAAGTTGCTGGACTAGGTCAAGGAGGTCCTATGTACTTTACCCAGAATCACCAACTGACATTTTGCCCCATTTATTTAATTTTTTCCCCAGCTTTATTGACCTGTAATTGACAAAATTATATATATTTAAAGTGTACAGTGTGATGATTTGATATACATAGTACATTGTGAAGTGATTACCACAATGAAGTGATTAACATGTTTATCATCTCACATAGTTACCTTTTGAGTGTGTGTATGTGTGTGTGTGTGTGGTGACAACACTTAAAATCTACTCTTTTAGCAAATTTCAAGGATATAATATAGTATTATATAGTATTTTTAACGATAGTCATTATGCTGTACATTAGATCCCAAGAACTTATCCATGTATGACTAAAAGTTTGTACCTTACCATTTCTCTGAATGTTTTTATCTCTGTAGAGTATTTTTGCAGAACCACTTGAGTGTAAATTGGAGACATTTTGCCCAGTTACTTCTGACTACTTCAGTGTGTTGATTTTAAGAGTCATATTACAGTTATCAAAATCAGGAAGTTTAACAGTGATACAATATTATTATTAAAGACACAATCTATGTTTAAATTTTATCAATTTTTTGTCTGTAAAGTTCTTTTATAAATGTTCTTTCTCATTCTGAAATATGATCTAGGGAAATGCATTGCATTTGGTTGTCTCTTTAATGTCATTTAATCTGAAACATTTCATCAGCCTTTTTTTGTGTGTGTTCTTTGACCTTTATGTTCTTAAAATATAGGCCAAGTGTTTGTTGTTAGGTTTGTTTTTTAGAATAACCCTCAGTTTGAGTTTGTGTAATTAAACTAGTTGAGGTTATACATTTTTGGCATAGTAGAAATACTTCAGTAGCAATGATATGTCCTTAGTGTATAGTATCGGAGATCACCTGATACTGTTTGTTTATAGTGATGTCTGCAAGGTTTGCCCAATCTAAAGTTACTGTTTCTCTCTGTAATAAATAATCTGTTAGGAGACATTTGAGATGATGTAAATACCTATTTCTCATCAGCCTTTCACCTCTGAGTTTATTTTGTCATTCTGTTTCAAGTCTGTCATATTGAAACTTTAGTTTTTCAGCTTTATTTTCTAAAGTACTTAAGATTATAAATTTTTCTTAATGTATCACTTGGACATATTAACTGATGTACTTACAGTAGGTTGGAAATGAAAGGAGACAGGAGATGGGGAGGTTGTCTATATAATAATGTACTGCTGGGCAACTGGCAATAAGATCCTGAAGTGAAGTGAAGTCGCTCAGTCGTGTCCGACTCTTTGCGACCCCATGGACTGTAGCCCACCAGGCTCCTCTGTCCATGGGATTTTCCAGGCAAGAATACTGGAGTGGGTTGCCATTTCCTTCTCCTGGAGATCTTCCCAACCCAGGGATTGAACCGGGTCTCCCTCATTGTAGGCAGTCACTTTACCATCTGAGCCACCATGGAAGTCCAGTAAGATCCTAAAGAGGGTATTTTAAAGATGCCCCAAGTCACCCATGTCTTAACAAAATGTTTCCAGTGTTGATTTAAAGAACAGGAGATACAGTTTATGATGTTCATGATTGTCATGAGTAATAGTAAGTTCTAGAAAATTATGAAATTAAGAAGTGTGTTTCTTTAGGGCCACTGGTACCTCCGGACTTGTTTAGTGTACAGTATCTCAAACATTTACTTTATCATTTCAGGAGCAGCAGCGCTGGCATGGAAGAATCCTCTGTCAAGCTGGTTTACTGCTATGCTCCACTGCTTTGGTGGAGGAATTTTATCCTGTGTACTGCTTGCAGAGCCTCCACTTAGGTTTCTTGCAAACAACACTAATATATTACTGGCATCTTCAATCTGGTAAGCTGCCATTGTGGTGAACTATTTAAAAAATTGTTCTGTAAATTGTTTGTAAATGGTTATTTTTTTCTTTAAAAAATATTTTATGTTCTTAGAAGTTAATGCATTTGCAAAGGAAGGCACCCAAATAATGCCAGAGGTTTTAAATGCAAAGTATGTCTCTTTCTCACCCTTCTCCCCTATTCTCTCTCAGAGGTAGGAATACCATTTTCTTATGTGTCTTTAGCGAAAGCATTTCAAATATGAAAGGACGTCAAATATTTGACCCCCAACAGTTGATCTTGTGAACCTAACCTATGCTCATAGTTATACAACTTAATAATCAAGAGTGTGACCAACTATACAAAAAGTCCAAGTGATTATGATATTTCGGATAATTGTTCTTGTCATACTCTGATTTTTCAGAGCCTTATGAAATTTAACATTACTTTTGTTTTGAAGTGAAGAAAAAATTGTTAATAGGAATTGCTTTGGATTCTTGCAAATTCAGCTTCAGTTATCTTTAAGAGGAGTGATCCTCCAAGTTAAAGAAAAAGTATTATACCAATCAGAGAGCTTTGTTAAACCTAAAGTGGAAACTTTTGATTAAAAATCAAATCAATGAAATATGTAACATTAGGAACATTTGAAGTTAATTTTTATTGCGATACTTTTTTTTAATTTTTAAAAGCTCTGTTTATTGGGTCTTAGTTGCAGCATGAGAGATCTTTGTTGCATCCTGTGGGAGCTTTTCGTTGTGGCACATGGATTCCCTAGTTGTGGCGGTCGGTCTTCTGTAGTTTTGACACAGGGGCTTCAGTTACTCCACCGCTTGTGGGATCTTCATTCCCTGACCAGGGCTAGAACTACCTCCCCTGTATTGCAAGGCAGATTTTTAACCACTGGACCACCAGGGAAGTCCCTATTGTGATAATTTTAAATATGTGCTCAGTTGCTAAGTCATGCCTGACTCTTTGTGATGCCATGGACTGTAGCCCACTAGGCTCAGACTTTGTCCATGGGATTTCCTAGGCAAGCATACCTGAGTGGATTGCCATTTCCTTCTCCATTTAAATATGTAACCAGTTATAAAAGGGGATATTATAAATAGTGGTAGCAATGGGAAAAATAGTGGGAACCTGTAGCCATAGAAACTGTTCAGAGTAGAACAATAAGTTTGATAGCAAATATGTATTGAGCTATTACCATGTGTCAGCTAAAATTCTTTATATTCATTGTCATATCACAAGGGTCTAATGAAGTACCTCCTATTATTTCCATTTGAAAAATGAGAAAACTGAGGCATAGAGAAACTTCGCTGTTATTTTCATATTTAGTAAGTGATTGAGCTAGGATCAAAACCAGGAAGCTTGACTGTAGAGCTTAATAACCACTGTCTCTCATTTATTTGCTTAACTATTTCTTAAACTATTACCTTCCAGTTACTATGTGTTTTAAAACACTTTCTCAAGGACTTTATTTCTATAGCAATATTTTAAAAGGATATTAACACTTTGGAGAATTTTTTTTTAATGTGTCTAGATGCTGAAACTATATGAAAGTAGGATATCCAGACTCTGACACTTTTCATCACTTTCACTTCTACTCCTATATACTGCCACTGTTGCCTGGACAGTTTCAGTAGCTTCCTAAGTGGTCTAGCTGCTGCTTTCATTATCCCCCCTGAGTCTTGTCTTTATTTTTGCTGCTGTTTAGTTGCTGTCGTATCCAACTCTTTTCAACATAGTAGATAAAAAGTGATTATTTAAAAATAAGTTGTTAGAACATATTACTTCTATGATCAGTATATTCTTATCTTATTAAGAGGAAAATTCAGAACTCTTAGTGTACCCTGTAAGACTGTAAAATCTTCCTTTCCACTCTGTGTTGTAATGTCTTTCTAGTCTATTCCTGCTCAGTCTGCTCTAATCACCTTGGTTTTGCCATTTTTTTGAACACAAAGATGCTGTTCTATCTCAGTGCCCTTGTGCTTGCTGTCTTTTCCCAGGAGGCTCGTATTTTCCTTTTTTGGAGAGGTCTCTAAAAAACATACCTTCTCTCCCATGACTATCTCATCATACTTCTCTTTTTTTCTTCCTAGAGTTATTACTGTCTGGTGTGTTGTCTGTTTATTTCTTTTTATGATGGTTTGTCTCACTCCACTAGAATAGCAGCCTATCAGAGCAGAGACTTTGTTTTGTTGATTGTGTGCCAAGTACTACTTGTTCTAGGCTGAGTAAGTACATTGCTAAAGGAATGGACTGCTTGTGTTACATGGGAGTTCTGTAATTGAGTGGCAAGAAATTACAGATCTTGATTAGTGGTTCATTAAATGAAATAAAATTGCTTGTCTATAAATATATACTTTCTTGGCTGAAACTAAGATATGTTAGAAATGGAAAATAAATGCATTTTTATGTAGTTAACTAATAATATAGTATTTAGTTGTTAACTTGAAATCTTTTATTATTCCCATTTAATATAAGAGGAAATTAATGCTTGATATATGATAAATGACAGGGTCTCAATTTCAAATTAGCATGATCTTAACCAAGATGAACTATCATTATAAACAATATATGTTTTTTAATTTTAAAGTTTCAATTAATATTGAGTAGGTGCAAAGGAATATTTCTAATATATGCAGAAGACAAAGAATTATGACACAATAAAAACTTTTATATCCATCATTTACATTAAAAAAATATTCAGTTCAGTTCAGTTGCTCAGTCATGTCCGACTCTTTGTGACCCCATGGACTGCAGTGTGCCAGGCCTCCCTAACTGTCTAGAGTTTACTCAAACTCATGTCCATTGAGTCGGTGATGCCATCCAGTCATCTCATCCTCTGTTGTCTTACAAAAATATTTTATTATAAAGTAAAAATTCAGAAAACCAAGTATATCGCCCAATGAATTATTGCTAGGTATATCGTTGAAACCATGACCCAAGTCAAGAAATAAAGCTTTGTCATCTGTCCCAGAAGTTCCTTCCAGGTGTCACATTCCAATCACAACTCCCTTTCCACCTTAAATAATAAAAGAAGAAAAGACTTGACTATTGCCATTTTGAAATTCTCAATTAGTTATTAGACGAAAGTCATTAAGAGTATTAACATTAGCAAAAAAAAGCTTATCAGACATTTTGGGTCTCTTATGGTCTTGCTAAATAAAAGGATCTAACCTGAATTTGATTTGGATTCTTTCTTCCAGAAGAAAGTACAAGATGAATCTTATAGTAACTAGCAAGGAAGCTAATCAATCTCAAGAGCCAATCTGAAGAAATTCCCCCTGGTCAATGAAGGGACAATTTGAGCTTTAATAATAAAATTCCAATTTATTGAAACCCATAAAATATGCTTAATCCATGAGCTCATACTTACTTAAAATTTTTTTTTCTAATAGGAACAAAAAGAACTGGAAACTTTTGGAGAACAGCAGGGGACCAATTCATATCCTGAAAACTGTAAACAAAGAGCAAGAATCAAGTATATATCCTTCCTTTCCTGTATGAACTATACAACTAGGAAACCAAATGATAGATGATAGCACACCATTATCCTGACTTTTATGTTTATGACTTCTTTGCATACAAAATTTTATCATCCAGATGTTCATTCCAAGACACTATAATTTAGTTACACCCATTAAAAATTTTAGTGTCTCTTAAGTCTCTTTGATTTTATCAGTTTCCCTTCCATTCTGTTTTTCCTTAGAGTTATCTCATGAAGAACCAGAGCTATTTGACATGTAGACTTTTCTATACTCGTGAGTTTGCTGATTGCATAATCATGGTGCAGATCATTATATTCCTCTATTCTCTATGTTTCCTGGTAATTGGCAGATTGATCCAGAATCCAGAGCAGATTCATATTCAGTTCAGTTCAGTCGCTCAGTTGTGTCTGACTCTTTGCGACCCCATGAACTGCAGCACGCCAGGCCTCCCTGTCCATCACCAACTCCTGGAGTCCACCCAAACCTACATCCATTGTGTTGGTGATGCCATCCAGCCATCTCATCCTCTGTCGTCCCCTTCTCCTCCTAGATCCCTTTAATTAGCAAGACCGTAAGAGACCAGAATGTGTGATTAGCTTTTTTTTGATTGATGTTTTTTTAATGGCTTTCATCTGATAACTAATTGAGAATTTCAGAATGGCAATAGTCCATCTTTTCTTCTGTATATTAATTGAAGTAGTATTATAAAGAAATACTTCCCACAAATCATCCATTATTTGGTTACCCAAGTTCATAAAGGAAAGGAGGATAAATACTTGATTCTTGCTTTTTATTTACAGTTTTCAGGATTATGAATTGGTCCCCTGCTGTTCTTCAGAAGTGACCAGTATTTTTTTGTTGTTGCTGTTGTAATTAAAAAAAAAAATTTTAAGTATGAGCTCATGGATTAAGCATATTTTATGGGTTTCAATAAATTGGAATTTTCCTATTATTAAAGCTCAAATTGACCTGTTGTTAACCAATGGGAATTTCTTCAGATTGGCTTGTAAGACTTTGATTAGCTTCCTTGCTACTTAATTAATACAAGATTCATCTTGTACTTTCTTCTGGAATTACTGATTTCTGTAGTAAACTCTGGTTCCTTATAGGAGAAAAGGTATTTCAAGGTCACAGTCTGAACACTAGACATGTTCATTATTCTTAACTACTTATGTATTCTAGGTCTTTTCAGTGGACAGAGCTAGGAAAAATAAAGATAAAATAACTCATGAGTTCATTGATATTTCTAACTGAAATTCAGGATCATAGAATTTATGTAACTTTTCTCTGTTACATATGTATCTTCTTTCTTCCACACTAAGAATTTTGAATTAAGAATTCAGTATCATGGTAATACAAGTCTATGCCCTGACCAGTAATGCTGAAGAAGCTGAAGTTGAAGGATTCTATGAAGATCTATAAGACCTTCTAGAACTAACACACAAAAAAGATGTCCTGTTCATTATAGGGGAGTGGAATGCAGAAGTAGGAAGTCAAGAAACACCTGGAGTAACAGGCAGATTTGGCCTTAGAGTACAGAATGAAGCAGGGCAAAGGCTAATAAGAGTTTTGCCAAGAGAACGCACTGGTCATAGCAGATACCCTCTTCCAACAATAGAAGAGAAGACTCTACACATGGACATCACCAGATGGTCAACACCGAATCAGACTGATTATATTCTTTGCAGTCAAAGATGGAGAAGCTCTGTACAGTCAGCAAACACAAGACTGGGAGCTGACTGAGGCTCAGGTCCTGAACTCCTTATTGCCAAATTCAGACTAAAATTGAAGAAACTAGGGGAAAACACTAGACCATTCAGGTATGACCTAAATCAACTCCCTTATGATTATACAGTGGAAGTGAGAAATAGTTTTGAGGGACTATATCTGATAGATAGAGAGCCTGATGAACTATGGATGGAGGTTGGTGACATTGTACAGGAGACAGGGATCAAGACCATCCCCAAGGAAAGAAATGCAAAAAGGCAGAATGGCTGTCTGAGGAGGCCTTACAAATAGCTGTGAAGCGAAGAGAAGCGAAAAACAAAGGACAAAAGGAAAGATGAGCATCTGAATGCAGAGTTCCAAAGAATACCAAGGAGAGATAAGAAAGCCTTCATCAGTGATCAGTGCAAAGAAATAGAGGAAAACAATGGAATGGGAAAGACTGGAGATCTCTTTAAGAAAATTAGAGATACCAAGGGACCATTTCATGCAAAGATGGGCACATTTAAGGACAGAAATGGTGTGGACCTAACAGAAGCAGAAGATATTAAGAAGAGGTGGCAAGAATACACAGAAGAACTATACAAAAAAGATCTTCACGACCCAGATAATCACAATGGTATGATCATTCACCTAGAGCCAGACATCCTTTAATGTGAAGTCAAGCGGGCCTTTGGAAGCATCACTACGAACAAAGCTAGTGGAGGTGATGGAATTCCAGTTGAGCTATTTCAAATCGTGAAAGATGATGCTGTGAAAGTGCTGCACTCAATATGCCAGCAAATTTGGAAAACTCAGCAGTGGCCACAGGACTGGAAAAGCTCAGTTTTCATTCCAATCCCTAAGAAAGGCAATGCCAAAGAATGCTCAAACTACCGCACAATTGCACTCATCTCATACGCTAGTAAAGCAATGCTCAAAATTCTCCAAGGCAAGCTTCAATAGTACTTGAACCGTGAACTTCCAGATGTTCAAGCTGGTTTTAGAAAAGGCAGAGAAACCAGAGATCAAATTGCCAACATTCGCTGGATCATCAAAAAAGCAAGAGAGTTCCTTTTGCTTTTGGATGGCATCACCGACTCAATGGACCTGAGTTTGAGTAAGTTCTGGGAGTTGGTGATGGACAGGGAGGCCTGGCGTGCTGCACTTCGTGGGTTGCAAAGAGTCAGACACCACTGAGCCACTGAACTGAACTGAAATGAAAAATTTTGATTCTTAAGGGCACAAGATATGTTAGAATTAGGATATTTCAACACTGCCCATTTATTTTGTATCATTCACACAATACATAATAGTTTTGGAGTAATCATATGAATACCACCACTGATATGATTACTGAAAATATTTTTTTTGCATATACTGTTTTCATTGTCTTCCTATTTTTAAAATAGATGAACTATTCTACACTGTCATAGTAATTGTTATTGTGTACTATATTCTTCCCTTCCTAATTCCTTTTCAGTCTTTGTTTTATAGCTAACTGTATATTTAATGTTTTTTTAATCAGTCCTTATGTCTGTGTCTGTAGTAATTTTGGTTTTCTGAAGGTTTTTTCTCTAATTCATTCATCTGGAATAGTAGTCCCTAAATTCTCATGTGTTGATAAGTTTGTGTTTTTTTGTATTTGAAAGTCAGTTTTATCGGATATAGGATCATAGGATCATACTTTCTAGGTCTGAGTATTTTAAATATGTTACTCAGTTTTCTTGTTTATGAAGCATTCTGTGAAAAACTGATCATTTAATTTTCTTTCTCTTATAAGTCACATGTTCTTCTTTTCCAAATGCTCCAAAGCTTTTTTTTCTGGCATGAAAGTCAAATAATTTAAATTAAATATTACTAGGTGTTAGTCATTTTGGGGCTCATTTTTAGGTATGTGGTCTGTCCTTTTTAGTAGCTAGATGTGTGTGTGTGTTTTAAATTGAGAAAACTTTTATAATATGTACTCTTCTCTTGCTTTGATTTTCTCCAGGAACTCCTATTGGCTTTTTTTTGCCTTTCTTCAATGAACCTTTTTATGTCTTTAAACTTTTTAAAAAATTTTCTTTTTTACCTTGTCTTTTTTTTTAGAAGGCACTATTATTTTATTTCTCTTTGTTTTCCTTCTAGTTTGGTCTTCATTACTGAAATAATTTTTTAAATCTTTTTTCTTACTCTTTGTGAGCATTTTATCTCTAGTTCCCTGTTTTTCTGTTTTTGATGTGCCTTGTTCTTTTATGTGTTGTATCACTTTCTTAATATCTTTACCTTGTTTTGAAATAGGTTGCAGTTTTGATCTGTTTTGTGAACACATTTACCTGAGTACTTTCATTATAGGGAAATTTTTTCTCTTATAATAATAAATTTATATAGGGTTTGACCTGATAATTTTCTGTTGGTCATTTTTATGTGGAGTCAAGTTTCTTGAACTTTTAAGATAAAGTAAAACTCATGAAAGATTCTCTGACTTCATAGAGCTCCTGCATCGGTTATTATATAGTATTCAAAAGATGATGACTTGCTTTCTGAGATTTCACCAGTCTTTCCCTCTTCCCCAGTTTGGTCTGTACCTTTCCCTGCTTTTGTTGTTCTGTCCTGCTCAGTTTTTTTTTTTTTTTTTTACCACAGCCCGTGACATGTTTGACTTCCCTGACCAGGTGTCAAACCTGAGGCCTCTGCACTGGAAGCTAGGCCACCAGGGAAGTCCATGCTCAGTTTTTATTCTCATTATGGGACTTGTTCTAGAAGGGAGCCTAGGTGGATCAGTTTTCAGAGTTCATGGGGACTACGTTGGTCGAACCCCTATGGACCTTCTTATCATGGACCCTTTGTCTCACCTAGTATTGGACATGTCAGAATCCTTCCAGTTTCAGCTGTTGTTTTCCAAGTTGGCCTGCTGTGTTTTCTAGTGATTACCCATTAGTTATTTTGAAGCTGTTTTGTTCTTAGGTCCATTAGTTGCCGCTTACTTTCTTCCTCCTGTCAAGCAGTTTAGATCTGTGGGTGCTGGTGATTTGCCTCTCTGTTCACACTTTGGGATTTGAAGGGATACCTTGTCACATAGTTCTGTTGTAAGTGCTGTGGATGGGATTTTGGCTTTGCTCTCTAGTTGCCATGTCTGTTTTTATGTGGGGATTGGAAGAGATCTAAATCTGTGCAGCTACTGCTGCCACCATCTTCTCAGATTACTTGTCATTAGTTTTGATGTCCCTTGTGTGACCTTCCATGCTCAGCCCAATCCCATCTCCTTTTATTCCTTTAGTTCAGTTCAGTTCAGTCGCTCAGTCGTATCTGACTCTTTGCGACCCCATGAATCCCAGCACGCCAGGCCTCCCTGTCCATCACCAACTCCCAGAGTTCACTCAAACTCATGTCCATCGAGTCGGTGATGCCATCCAGCCATCTCATCCTCTGTCGTCCCCTTCTCCTCCTGCCCCCAATCCCTCCCAGCATCAGAGTCTTTTCCAATGAGTAAACTATTTCCATGAGGTGGCCAAAGTATTGGAGTTTCAGCTTTAGCATCAGTCCTTCCAGTGAACACCCAGGACTGATGTCCTTTAGAATGGACTGGTTGGATCTCCTTGCAGTCCAAGGGACTCTCAAGAGTCTTCTCCAATACCACAGTTTAAATGTTTTACATATCATTTCTTTACTTTTCTGTGTAGTTCTGGCATATATATTTCTAAACAGTGTATTTCATGACAGTTTTATAAATGGAATCATATATATGTATTTTTCATTGACTTGCTTTTTTTGTTCAGCCTTTGTTCCTGAGATTCAGCCTTATGGCGTATGGTTATAATTTACTAATTTTCTCTCCTGTATAGCTTATCAGAATGAAATGTGGTCATATTTCATCCACTTCTTTGTTGACATAGAATTGTATCCAGTTTTTTTTTTTCTATTACAATGTTGCTAAGAACATGATACACATGATATGCCAATAGATTTTTCTCTTGGTAAACAAGAATATATTTATTGAGTTATAGGGAAAGTGATTTTTAAGCTCTACTAGATAATGACAAATCATTTCTCAAATGATTATGCTAATTTTCTCTCATCTCATCTCCCTGCACTTTTCATACAGATAATTTCTACCTTGTTTGTGTTTATCTTACTTTTTAGAAAAAGGTGTATGTCTTACATATGAATATCTAAACAGCATGTCTTTTTTAGTTTTATTTGTTTTTTGCCCTGTTTTAAAATGGAGTATCATATAGTTCTCTACGGCTTTTTTCACTCAGCTTTATGTTACTTAGATTCATCTGTGTTTTGTTTGTAGCTGTGATACATTCCTCCTCATTGTGGTATAATCTATTATATTATCAATATTCATTCTTCTTCTGATGACCTTTTTTATTGGTTCTAGTTGTTTTGTTGGGTACTACTAAACAACAACAATAGCAGCCACTGATGCAGTACTTACTGTTTCAGACACCTTTCTAAGTGCTCTACATTTGTCCTCTCATTTAACCTCACAGGAAACCAGTGAGGCAAGTTCTGTTTTATTTTCATTTGGTAGATAAGGGATCTGAGACAAGAAGGCTTAAATAACTTGCCCAAGGAATCACAGGTGTCTAGTAGCTGGAGCCAGGATTCAAACCTAAGTTACCTAGTCCTTTAGTCTGCCCTTGCACAGCTTTTTGTTTTGGATTTGGGAAATACATTGTCTTTGTGTTCACAGACCCTTAAATACAAAAAAATAGTGCTTGCTTAAAGACACATTGTATTTTAATGTTTTCTTTTTTCAGGTTTTAATGTTGAGAACAAGTTTCTAATCTTAGCTTCATTTGATTTTAATTTGAGAGATTGAAATGTTTGTGATATACTTTTAACTCTAGCAAGCTAAACTAAGGGAGTATGTGAATACACTTATTGGGAAAGTCATCTTTAGTATAATAGCTCTTAGTGCTCACATCTGGAAATTAGCACCATCTGCTGGCAAAGGGAAACAGTGACTTGGTGTGTCATGGTATGGTCAGTGTCGTTTGGAAGACCGTATAGCCTTTCATAGGATTTTTCCTTTTGAAAACTGTTTCTGGGAGGAAGTAAATATTTTATAATTCGTCTATGTATTGATTTTTATGCCCCAGTTTACTTTCCTTTAGCTTCTAAGTATCAGTTATTATATATTGCACATTTACATAACTGATACTACATTTTTATGAGGAAAAATACAACAAAAATTATAGTTACGGGCAGCGATGCTGGGAGCCTGGCAGGCGCGGAACCCTTAGCACAGTTGGCGGCAGCGGCGGTTGGCGACGGCACAGCGCTCAGCGCACACGGGGCCCGCCGCAGGTGTAGCGGAGGCGCCCTGCGGTCCCGGACCCCCGGCGCGGCCACCCTCGCTCTCTCGGCCTCCCTTCCTCGCTTGCACCATGGCTGATCAGCTGACCGAAGAGCAGATTGCTGAATTCAAGGACGCTTTCTCCCTATTTGACAAAAATGGTGATGGCACCGTCACAACCAAGGAACTTGGAACCGTCATGAGGTCGTTGGGCCAGAAGCCGAATTGCAGGACATGATCAACGCAGTGGACGCTGATGGTAATGGCACCATTGACTTCCCAGAATTTTTGACTATGATGGCTAGAAAAAAGAAAGACACCGACAGTGAAGAAGAAATCTGCGAGGCATTCCGAGTCTTTGATAAGGATGGCAACGGTTACATCAGCGCCGCAGAGCTCCGCCACGTCATGACAAACCTGGGAGGGAAACTGACAGATGGGGAAGTAGAGGAGATGATCAGAGAAGCTGACATCGATGGAGACGGAGAAGTCAACTACGAAGAATTCGTACAGATGATGACTGCCAAATGAAGACCTACTTTCAACTCCTTTCTCCCCCCTCTAGAAGAATCAAATTGAATCTTTTACTTACCTCTTGCAAAAAAAAAAAAAAGTTCATTTACTCGTTCTGTTTCTATATAGCAAAACTGAATGTCAAAAGTACCTTCTGTCCACACACAAAAAATCTGCATGTATTGGTTGGTGGTCCTGTCCCCTAAAGATCAAGCTACACATCAGTTTTCCAATATAAATACTTGTCCTACCTTAACAATAAGGAAGCACTTCGTGGACTCCTGGCAGGTCCATCTGCTCATGATTAAAGCACTGTTTGGGCTGGCCAGTTTTTCATGCATGCAGCTTGACAGTTGAGCATAGTCAGGCGTTTGTATTAAAAATGAAAAAGTGAAAAAAACAAATTCAAAACCTACTCAGAGGGGTTCTAGTTCAAATTGTTAGTGTAAATTGTCGTAGCTGGTTTACTGAGAAGAGGCATTTAAAATTGGTTCGCCTCGGGATGCTGTGTGGGTACCTGTCCAAGTGGAGCTCCCCTGCTGCAGGGCGGGCCTCTGTAACGCCCCTGGCGACCGTGACGCACGCTGGCGGCGTGCCTGTCTATGTTGGCAGCGTTGTCTGCGTTGTGCTGAGTGGAATGGGTGTCAGGCTATCACCATTCATACAAATTTTTAAGAAGAAACTTTTATCAAGGGAGCATCTTTGGACTCTCTGTTTTTAAAACCTTCCGAACCATGACTTGAAGCTGGAAGAGTAGGCTGTGGCTATGGACTTCAGCACAACCATCAACATTGCTGTTCAACAAATTTACAATTTACATCCATTCCAAGTTGTAAATGCTAGTCTTTTTTTTTTTTTCCCCCAATAAAAAAACCATTAACTTAAAAAAAAAAGTATAGTTATATAAGTCTGTCATCTGTAATAGTCTTTTTCAGAGAATATATGTAAAGTTAATGAGAGCAAGAGAAAAGCTATCCTATTGGACTAATATGAACTACGTTTAGTTTATTGCTCTTTTGGCTTGGTTAAGTTACCCTGTTTTTGGTAGTCAGAGGAGGGGAATTAAGGGGGAATGAAGGCAGAGTTCTTAGTGATTAACCGTGGAAGCTCAACTCTTGGTATTAACCTAAATTCTCATTTCATCTTCCTATTTTAACTGTTTCAGCTTTCATTTGTCAGTGGCCTTGCATCCTGTTTGTATCCTATTTTAGACTAACTTTTGTTATTTAGCACTATTCCTTGTCTTTTTTTTCTCTCCGTTAATCTAAGTGACTTAAAAATATATGAGAAATAAATTGCCTTCTTGTTCCATTTCATGTTATGTTGCAGTCCTTCTTATCTGATATGTTTTCTTTAAGAGCTTTAAAGTTAAAAGTTCCTTAGATGCGACAACTTTAATTAAAGGTGAAATTATAATCTTTACAGAAGGAAGAACATGATGATTCCTTAATGAGTGTTGGTTGAGTGAGTCATCAACGGAATTTTAAAAAGCTAACGTGTTATAGAGCGGGAATGGCTGTTTAGGGAGCCACTGGTCTGATTTGCTTACTTGTAAGTCTATGGAGCACAATAAACAGTTCTTTTGCCCTGTGGCTATTTAACACTTGAAATGAGAACTATTTTTGTTTCAAATATTAGTGTGTTATAGGTATACTTTAGAAATATCTGAAATGCAATAAAGACTTATTTATTAGAAATAGCAGTAATTACAGGTTTTTAGACCATATGCCAAAATGTCACATCAGTTGAGTTCAGTCGCTCAGTCATGTCTGACTCTTTGCGACCACATGAATCACAGCTCGCCAGGCCTCCCTGTCCATCACCAGCTCCTGGAGTCTACCCAAACTCATGTGCATCAAGTCGGTGATGCCATCCAGCCATCTCATCCTCTGTCGTCCCCTTCTCCTCCTGCCCCTAATCCCTCCCAGCATCAGGGTCTTTTCCAATAAGTCAGCTGTCAGTTCAGTTCAGTTCAGTCGCTCAGTCGTGTCCGACTCTCTGCGACCTCATGAATCGCAGCACGCCAGGCCTCCCTGTCCATCACCAACTCCCGGAGTTCACCCAGACTCACATCCATCAAGTCAGTGGTGCCATCCAGCTATCTCATCCTCAGTCGTCCCCTTCTCTTCCTGCCCCCAATCCCTCCCAGCATCAGAGTCTTTTCCAATGAGTCAACTCTTCACATGAGGTGGCCAAAGTACTGGAGTTTCAGCTTTAGCATCATTCCTTCCAAAGAAATCCCAGGGCTGATCTCCTTTAGAATGGACTGGTTGGATCTCCTTGCAGTCCAAGGGACTCTCAAGAGTCTTCTCCAGCACCACAGTTCAAAAGCACCAATTCTTCGGCGCTCAGCTTTCTTCACAGTCCAATTCTCACATCCATGCATGACTACTGGAAAAACCATAGCCTTGACTAGACGGACCTTTGTTGACAAAGTAATGTCTCTGTGTTTTAATATGCTATCTAGGTTGATCATAACTTTTCTTCCAAGGAGTAAGCGTCTTTTAATTTCATGGCTGCAGTCACCATCTGCAGTGATTTTGGAGCCTGAAAAAATAAAGTCTGACACTGTTTCCACTCTTTCCCCATCAATTTCCCATGAAGTGATCGACCAGATGCCATCATCTTCGTTTTCTGAATGTTGAGCTTTAAGCCAACTTTTTCACTCTCCACTTTCACTTTGATCAAGAGGCTTTTAAGTTCCTCTTCATTTTCTGCCATAAGGGTGGTTTTATCTGCATATCGGAGGTTATTGATATTTCTCCCGGCAATCTTGATTCCAGCTTGTGCTTCTTCCAGCCCAGCGTTTCTCATGATGTACTCTGCATAGAAGTTAAATAAGCAGGGTGACAATAAACAGCCTTGACGTACTCCTTTTCCTATTTGGAACCAGTCTGTTGTTCCATGTTCAGTTCCAACTATTGCTTCCTGACCTGCATACAGGTTTCTGAAGAGGCAGGTCAGGTGGTCTCCAGGCCAAACTTCATCAACATGTGAACAGTGAACTTCCAGATGTTCAAGCTAGTTTTAGAAAAGGCAGGGGAACCAGGGATCAAATTGCCAACATCTGCTGGATCATGGAAAAAGCAAGAGAGTGCCAGAAAAACATCAATTTCTGCTTTATTGACTATGCCAAAGCCTTTGACTGTGTGGATCACAATAAACTGGAAAATGTCACATAGCTGGATAGAAAAACTCCAAGACTGAGACTTCCTTGGTGGTCCAGTGGTTAAGATTCAGTGCTTTCACTGCAGGGGGCATGGGTTTGATCCCTAGTTAGGGGGGAAAAATGCCAGGATTGCTCTTGTAGTTTAGGCTTTTAACTCATGTTGAAGATAATTTCTGTGTGGAGAATGAAAATGGCGTCATTTGTATTATTTTTATTTGTTGTGTTTTTGTTTGAGTATTTTGAGCATACATTATTTTTATTTTATTTAAAATAATACTTTAAAAAATTGCTTAAGTGTAACTCTTTTCTTTTCCTGGCACCTAACCTACTTCCTGGAAATTTGTTCTACTTTTAAAGAGAGAATTTAAAGAGAGGCTTTCAAAATATCATATAAACATGTAAAGTTTTGATATCATACCAGTCATTTTCAAAAAGCTTTTAACTATTCTTAGGTAATTTATTTTTTTCTTTAGAGCTCTTTAATTATCAGATGGTTCTTTGATATATTTTGTGCTTTGCCTCCTACTAATTTATTAGCTGTTAATAAATGATTTAATTCAGGGCTACTTTTTATTATGCTGAGTTTTAGGTGAGGGGGTAACACAATGAATGATTCGTGCCATTAAGGACTGTTATAATTTGTCATAAAGAAAAGGTATAGAAGAGCTATGTTGAATATAGGAACCATCAGAATTTAGTCTGAACTGAGACTATTAAATGAAACTCCCAAAGTCAATGTATATGGTAGTATTCGAGTGAAATCTTGAAGAAAAGGAAGAATTGGTAAGTGGAGTTGAAGAAGAGAGGGTGCTTCAGGCCTGACAAATCATTGCATCTTATGTTTGGTCTCTGAAGTAATGTTTTGGTGAACAGGTTTCATATTCCATGAATACTATTGGGACTTTGGATTTATGAACCATGAATTACAGTAAGATTAACAGTGTCTTTTAGAAAAGATAGAGTACCTCTTTTAAGCAGTATATTCCTTATTGCTTCAAGATAAATATTCTGCTTTAAGCACAAAATTGTCTGCCAGAGAGTGTTAGGAATATGGGGGTAGGGGAGTGCTATGTCTTCCTATCAGTACTACTGTTAAATTGTTGAACAGATGCTTAGAACAAATGAAGCTGCAGAAAATAATTCACCTGAGGAGTGAATTATTGTTAAACTAATATCACAATTTAATTGGTTGAAATTTAAACTTACTCAACTGAGTTGAAGAACAAGCTTCATATTCTTTTAACTGTATGAAAATGTGTTTTCCCTTAACATGAATGAACCTGTCTCGTTGAGAGCTATGACCTTTCTCTGAATAGGTTGCAGTTTATACACAAAGGGGCACAGGTAAAGATGTAAGTGGGGTTGAAATGCTGCTCCTTGCTCAGTTACCAAAGGCTCGTTTCAAATTCGAAAGACACTCTACCTAGAGAGGGCCTCCCTTGTGGCTCAGCTAGTAAAGAATCCACCTGCAATGTGGGAGACCTGGATTCAATCCCTGGGTTGGGAAGATCCCCTGGAGAAGGGATAGGCTGCCCACTCTAGTATTCTGGCCTGAAGGATTCCATGGACTGTATAGTCCATGGAGTCACTAAGAGTCGGACACAACTGAGCGCCTTTCACTTTCTATCTAGAGAAACCCGAAAGCAGAAGTGATTATCAAATTCAAGTTCAGTTACTCAGTCATGTCTGACTCTTTGTGACCCCATGGACTGCCCCATGCCAGGCCTCCCTGTCCATCTCCAACTCCCGGAGTCTACTCAAACTCATGTCCATTGAGTCAGTGATGCCATCAAACCATCTCATCCTCTGTCATCCCCTTCTCCTCCTGCCCCCAATCCCTCCCAGCATCAGAGTCTTTTCCAATGAGTCAACTCTTCGCATGAGGTGGCCAAAGTACTGGAGTTTCAGCTTTAGCATCATTCCTTCCAAAGAAATCCCAGGGCTGATCTCCTTTAGGATGGACTGGTTGGATCTCCTTGTAGTCCAAGGGATTCTCAAGAGTCTTCTCCAACACCACAGTTCAAAAGCATCAATTCTTCGGCGCTCAGCTTTCTTCACAGTCCAACTCTCACATCCATACATGACTACTGGAAACACCATAGCCTTGACTAGACGGACCTTTGTCAGCAAAGTAATGTCTCTGCTTTTTAATATGCTATCTAGGTTGGTCATAACTTTTCTTCCAAGGAGCAAGCGTCTTTTAATTTCATGGCTGCAGTCACCATCTGCAGTGATTTTGGAGCCCATAAAAATAAAGCCTCTCACTGTTTCCACTGTTTCCCCATCTATTTCCCATGAAGTGATGGGACCAGATGTCATGATCTTTGTTTTCTGAATGTTGAGCTTTAAGCCAACTTTTTCAGTCTCCTCTTTCATCAAGAGGCTCTTTAGCTTTTCTTCGCTTTCTGCCATAAGGGTGATTATACACTTGCTTTATATTGTTGGTGCATTCAGTACTTAGCTTCTAGAGTAGTACAGACACAGGTTAGGAACTTACTGCATATATAGGGTACTCAGAAGTACAAAATTTATATTCCTCTTTCATTATAACTTTTTGACAGTTTTTTTTTATGTGCTTCATGTGATTTAAAAAATGCAATTTGGAACTTCTCTGGCAGTCCAGTGGTTAACAATTTGTGCTTTCCTGCAGGGAGCATGGATTGTTCCCTGGTTGGGGAATTAAGATCCCGCATGCCTCATGGAGCAGCCAAAAAAAAAAAAAAACTGACTTGATTCAGATTATCTGTGGTCTTCTTGCAGTCACATTCCATGTTTGTTTGGATAATTCCATTTGTTGTGTTTTATCAGATTGTTATTGCTGATAAACGCTAGATTTTTTTTGTTCTGATACAGTCATATTAAAATATTTAAATTTTAATTTCAGGTATATTGCATTTTTTTGCCCATATGACCTAATTTCCCAGGGATACTCATTCCTACCTGTTCAACTGTTGGCTGCGGGAATGAAGGAAGTGACCAGAACTTGGAAAATAGTAGGTGGAGTCACACATGCTAATAGCTATTACAAAAATGGCTGGATAGTCATGATAGCTATTGGATGGGCCCGAGGTAATATTAACAACATGTGTTCATAAATATTCTGTTATTGGTATACTACAAATACTGAATAGTTCTTTAGTTACATTAATGGGGACCACATACTTTAATAACAGAGACTTCTTTGGAAGATGAAAGCATTGTTTCTGTTGACTGGTTAATTTAATCCAAAACTGGCACTCTTAACTAGTACTAGTCATCAGCCATTATTTTACAGCTGATTGCCTTAAAATATACAATATTTATTATTGGTTTGATTAATAGCTGTAACCAGAGAGATTCATAGTTAATTAAGGTATAGTTGTCATCATAAATAAAACAAGTTTACATAAGAAATTATGTTGTTTACCTAATTAAAGAAATTTTGCTCTTTGTTTTTTCTGGATTTTTTTTCCATCTTGCATACTCTGAAATAGTAAATGTGATTGATTATGGGTTTATGTTCACTCTGTATTACCTACCTTTATTGTTCTTTTGTAAGTTGAAATTAAATTTTCAATCTGTTGTTACAGTTATGCACCTAAAACTGAAATCAGGGAAGGAAATGATAAAGCAGAGGAGGTTTTTTTTTCAGGTCAGAAACAAACCTCAAGTTACATCTCTGTCTGAGACCCTAGTTTTAACCTTAATTGTAGTACAATAAACAGCTGCCTTGAAAGAACTACAGTTGTCTCAGTACCATAAATGTAGAAAGCAACATTCTTCTTCCTCCTAAGAATTGTAGCTTGGAATTTTAAGTCAGGAGAGAATTATGGCTTCATTTCATATATTTTCTCAAGAATATTTGGTTAAGTATTCTTGTTTCGGTGGCTCAGATGGTAAAGTATCAGTCTGCAGTGCAGGAGACCTGGGTTGGATTCCTGGCTCGGGAAGATCCCCTGGAAAAGGGAATGGCTACCCACTCTAGTATCCTTTCCTGGAGAAGTCCACTGACAGAGGAAACTACTGGGCTGTAGTCCATGGGCTCGCAAAGAGTTTGCCATGACTAAACAACTAATACATTCCTATCTTATCTTGGTCTTTTTAGGTGCAGGTGGTAGCATTATCACAAATTTTGAGCAGCTGGTAAAAGGATGTTGGAAACCAGAAGCTGAGGAATGGCTGAAGATGTCCTAGTGAGTTTGCATAGACTATACTGAGACGTGGTCTTTTATCTTTAGATTTTACCAAATTTATTTTTCAAACATTTTGGACTCTAAACATGAATGAAAGAAACAAACAGATAAATAAAATGATAATGGGGAGAAAACCAGGAAACCTATTATTATTATTATTTTTTTTCAGAAAGTCTACTGTCTTAAATGTAGCTTTAAAAATAAATATTGATTACTTTTTCTGTGGGTTCCTCCTCTTAGAAAATAAAACCAAGCAAAAGCTCTTGGATTGTTATAGAATTGTGGGAAGAGAGTGTATTTATGAACTGAGAACAGGAACAGACTTCTCTGGAATCAGTGGCAGGCTTTTGGCATTTTCATTAATGGCTACATCATCACCCAGATTCCAAATTATTCATAGTTCTGGTGGTAAAATGTCAAACTTATATGAATAGTCAATACATTATCATAAAGCTCTGTTAGTTTAAAAATGAGAGTTGAGTAACTACTTACAAAAAATAAGAAAAAGAGGAAATAACCCATTCTGTGCTTGTACAATTCAAACTACCTTTTGCACCCATTTAGGAGAACCTAATTGTTAGATTTCTCTACAGACATTGACCCAATCAAATAAGTCACAAATGTATTCCTGATGCAACTGAAAATGAAATAAAGAAATATAGTTACCATTTGCACAATTCAGTAAGGAAAGACTTAGGCTTTAGTGGCCATAATAAGCAAGGTGAGGAAGACTTAATGTAAAATAGACTCATTAGAATGGATTAAAAATGAGGGTTGAGAAGTAGTATGAATGATGAAATATGTGTTTGAATGAACCAGTAGATGTCAGATGTTTAACTTAGAATGTATCCCTTAAAGCTTGAATGAGGTAGTTTAGAAATGGAACAAAGGAAGCTTTGATTGATAAATACGTAAATAAGTTATAATAAGACATTAGTGAAAGGGGACATTTTTCTCATTTTGAGTATATGCCTTGAAATTTCCTCCGTGAAACATTTCTCAGGGCTGTAAAACTGAAATCAAGTTGTGATTCTCCTGTGTTTAAAACCTTGTAGTGTCCGCCCAACTGGCTTCTGAGACCCCCTAAGACACGTGTCTCCACCACACCCAATTTGCTTTGACTTCAGCTCTCACGTTCTCTCCTTTGCTCACTGCACGGTATCCTTGAACAAGCCAGGTGTTGTCTGTTTTAAAACTAACTTCTCTCTCTGTCTAGAATCTTTTTCCTTAGGCCGCTAGCTCTCTTATCCACTTTTCTCAAAGTAGTTTTTCAGAGCTTAACTTCTCAATGAGGACTATCTTACTTAAAATTGAAACACTTCCCTCTATTCCCCCCCACCCAACATTTATCGTATTTTATAATTTACTTACCCATTATGTTTGTTTTTCTCACCCCTTGGCTTCCCCTCATGCTTCAAAGAATACCAGTGGCCAAGTACAGGCATTTTCTCTCTTTTGATTGCTTTTATATCTGGAGCACCTACCACATAGTAGGTAGTCATTAAATGCTATGTGAATGATTGAGTGATTAATAGTTTGTCAAGTGAAATCATGGGGTCCATTATGATATTTTGTGTATGCATGTATGTGTATGTGTGAAACTTGGAAAATACTAGTTCTGTGTGTGTGCGTGTGTGTGAGAAAGTGGAAGTGTTAGCTGGTCAGTCGTGTCCGACTCTTTTGCTACTCCCATAGACAGTAGCCCGCCAGGCTTCTCTGCCCATGGAATTCCCCAGGCAAGAATACTGGAGTGGGTTGCCATTCCCTTCTCCAGGGGATCTTCCTAACGAGGGATCGAACCCGTGTCTCCTGCGTTGGCAGGTGGATTCTTTTACCACTGAGCCACCAGGGAAGGCCATGTGTGTATTTATGTATACAGTCCATGGGATCACAAAGAGTTGGACATGACTGAGCAACTGTGCACGCACGCACACAGATATGACACAGGGGATCCATGCCGTTAGTCAAGATGATCCTTCACAGACCTTTCCTGGATAATCTCATTTTTATTCCTGGCTTCTGCTGTGAGAGCTGAATGGATCCATGAATTATACACCTAATCTCTTAACACTAGCAAAAGTTGCCCAGCCACGTCCTTAACTTTCTCTCCACAGCTAGCTCTTCCTAAGAATAACTCTCCTAATTTTGTAATTTTTTACAGACTGGATAGGCTGATAATTTCCCAAATCATCAAGTCTTGTTTTTTTTGTTTATCAGTTATTTCCTCAATTCAAAGCTTTCCTCTCACACTTCATTGTAAGAAGCAAGAAGAAACCAACTCAGACCATCAGCAGGTTGCTTCCAAATCTCAACTAAACACCCAAGTTCACTGCTTACCACAAAACTGTAGCACATATAACTACCTTTCTTTCAGTTTCCAGTATCATGTTCCTCATTTCCTTCTGAAACCTCACTGGTGCCTCTAATGTTCTTGTTTCTACCAACATTCTGTTTATTCTAACATACATATTCTCTAAGACCATTCTCCACTATGCAAAAGTATTTGGTCATAAATATATGAATATATATATATATATATATATATATATATATATGTATATGTGTGTGTTGTTTAGTCACTGAGTTCTGTCCGACTCTTTGTGACTCCATGGATTGTAGCCTGCCGGGCTCTTCTGTCCATGGGATTTCCCCAGCAAGAATACTGGAGTGGGTTGCCATTTCCTACTCCAGGGGATCTTCCTGACACAGGGATTGAACCTGTGTCTCTTGTGTCTCCTGCAATGGCAGGCAGATTCTTTACCAACTCTACCACCTGGGAAGCCCACGTGTCACATATGCTGCTGCTGCTGCTAAGTCACTTCAGGGGTGTCTGACTCTGTGCGGACTCATAGACGGCAGCCTACCATGCTCCCCCGTCCCTGAGATTCTCCAGGCAAGAACACTGGAGTGGCTTGCCATTGCCTTCTCCATGTGTCACACATAGGAAGCCCTAAAGATTTTTGAAGATGTTATATCGACAGAATCACTTCAGGTTGGACTGAAAAGGACAGAGATAAGATGAAATAAAAGAATTCAGACTCTAAAAATTCTGTGGTTAACAGAATGATAAAACTTCTTAGCTGTAGACATATGCTGCCATTCAGGAAAAAGGAAGTATGGCTTTAAGGTGGGAATCGTGGTCTTAGAAACCGAGGCTAGACCCATAGGCTGGAGTCAGAGGTGAATAAGCCAGAGTCATGAGTGCAGAGATTAGAGCTGCAAACTCAGAGGATGGACTCCCTTAAGCCATGGAGAGTTAGTCCTGGGCCTTGAAATCTAATGGAACTTGACCTGCTGAATTTTGAAATTGCATAGGTCTGTGATCACTTTCTTTACATTTTCCCCCTTCTGGAATGGCAGTGTGTATAGCTGTTATCCTTTGCCTGTTCCACTGTTGTATTTTGGAAGCAGATAGCTATTTACTAGATTCATAGGAAATTATTAAGCGTAAGAATTTTCTGAATGCATTCTGATCTTCCTAACCAATCTCACTGTCTTCTAAATCCTAATGCTGCTTCAACCACCTGCTCCAATTTATTGTTTACACAATCCTTGCTCCACCGATTCATTGCTTGTGAATTCATGCTTTAAGAGAACACAATCCAAAGTATAGTGTGTGTATGCTGAGATGCCTTTGATGAGACACTCTGTCACAGAAACTGAGCTATTAGAAACAGAGTAGCAAAATGACATAAGACAATTTTTAAATCTCATCCTTTTAAGAAAGTCAGTTTGGTGTACATTTTATGATATAATTGTATATGTACATAATTATAAAATAATTGATATATATTAAGGAGTGTCTTAAACACTTTTACCATTAGAGACGCACAGTCAGAAAGCTTGTGGACCACTGTCCTAAAACAGGAACGCTGCCCTGTTATTGGTAAGCAAGACCCAAATCCTGTTACCCCAGCCTAATTCTGTTTTGAACTCAATCCTTAGTTTGTACTAATTAAAGAAGGAACTTATTTTTCACAGAGTTACTTATAGGGACTTTTACATTTGTCATATTTTGCAGTATGGCTTTCTGAGAGTTTATTATTTGTCTTTTTCTAGTTGTAAGCATAAATAGCTAGAAAATGATGTTACTGAGATATACTTTAAGTGTGTGGCAAATATATGACATGAAAATAGTACTTCTTATTTGTAGATTAATATCTTATTATAGACTTTAAATTTTGAAGATATTGGCTAATCCTAATGTTTTGTACTGGAGTTAGCTAAGTAATGTGCTGGTGCTGACTCATGCTGTTTTATGAGAATGATTATGCACAGCAGCCTGAAGTGGGCTGTGGGAATACAGTTAGCCCTGTATATCCAAGGTTTCTGCCTTTGTGTATTAACCAGCTGTGGACCAAAAATATTTTTTAAAAATTCCAGAAAGTTTCTGAAAGCAAACTGAATTTTTCATATACTGAGAGCTGTTTACATAGTATTTATATTGTATTTACAGCTGTTTACATGGTGTTTACATTATGTTGGTATTATAAATATTCTGGAGATTATTTACAGTTTGTGGGAGGATGTGCATAGATTATATGCAACTATATCAGTTTATATAAGGGACTTGAGCATCAGTGAGTTTGGTATTTGTGGGGGGTCCTGGATCAAATTGCCTGCGAATACCACAAGGTATTTACACCATGGAAAATGAGGAACTGCTACAAATCAAGACTTTCTTTTCCTTTCCCCATTCCACCCAAGGAGCTTGGTTAGCACTGTAAGATTTTTCAGAATTAATATGCTTTTCTCAAATCATGCTATAGAACATGGACTTTTGAATCCTTTTGAAACAATGTTATATGGCCAATTCAGAAATATTGCATATAGAAAAGCACTCTTTATCAGAAAGTCACAGTATGTATGAACATTCTAAAATCTGATACTTTATGCTGAGAAGAAGGATGTTTAACTTCATATAACTCAGCATTTCCAAAAGTTTGTAGAATTCATTTTTGTGTTACATCTATTAATAACTCATTCTATTAATAATTTGAGAATACTCTGAGAAATATAGAGATAAATCATGCTTAATACTTACTGAGTTAAAATGTGTTTTATTTTCAGCCCTGCCAAGGTAACCCTGCTGGGATCAGTTATCTTCACATTCCAGCAAACCAAGCATTTGGCAATATCAAAGCCTAATCTTATGTTCCTCTTTACTGTGTTTCTTGTGGCCACGAAGGTAGGTGTTAAAAGTAGCAACAAATCAGTATTATAGATTTTGTGTAACCAGAATTCTGCATAAGGCAAGTAACAGAAATAATTACTTTGTATGATAGTCTAAAAATATCAGTTTTGGTGAGTTTATTCAGCACATCCATGACTTAGTGAAACATAGCTCTTCTATGATTCCTCATTTGATTTATGCTGATGCTATCATGAAGGATTTGCAGATAGCCTTTTAATACATCTGCCTGCAATGCAGGAGACCCAGGTTTGATCACTGGGTCAGAAAGACCCCCTGGAGAAGGGAACGGCAACCCACTCCAGTATTCTTGCCTTGAGAACTCCATGGATAGTGGAGCCTGGCAGGCTACAGTCCATGGGGTCACAAGGAGTCAGACATGACTGACTAACCCTTTGACTTTGTAATACGTTGGAGGCTAGAGAGTAGCGGAAATAGCCAAGGCTAATCAGAGACTGCAAAGTATTGTGTTATTTGTAAAATGAGGTACTTAGCGTAGATGTTCTCTAAAGTTCTTTTAAAGTTTTAATATTTTTATATTAGTACATATTTGTGGTTAATCTCTCTAATTACTATTGCCTGATTGGATGTTTTATCCCTTCTATAAGATAGGAAATAGTATGATATCATAGGTTTTAGAGACAGGCAGTCTTAAATTCAAATCCTAGCTTTGTTTAATCACTGAATAGGCAAGTTACTTAATATCTCTGAACCCTGATTTCCTCATCTTCATTGTACTGATTGTTGACAGGATTGGAGATTACATGTCTTATTCTATGACTATGTCTGACGCATCTTACGCATTTTACTTGCAGCTTTATGAGGAGACTAATTATTATTATTCTTAAAGTTATTATATATTGTTCAGTGATATACAGTTGATTTTTAAAGTATTATTTAGGCCTAGAGAAATCTTACAGATAACTCTGTCAGCCTAGATATTTTTGGCTAAAAACATACCTATGAGATGCTTAGAAGGAAAACAGAATATGTTATATAAATTTATACCTTAGAAAGAACCAAATCATTGTAGAGATAATTTTTTTCCCCAGTATTCTCTGCAGTAGAGGTGATCTGTGGTGGTTGTACTTTGGATGTCTAAGGCAAAATCTCTTCATATGTGTCCTTTTCTTCCGGAAGTGTTCAGTTCAGTGGTTTTTAGCATAGAGATGTGCTGCTGTTACCACAATCGATATTAGAACGTTTTTATCACCCAAAATAAACCTCATACCCATTAGCATTCCCTTCATGTTTTTCCTCATTCCGCTCAACTGTAGGCAACCAGTGATCTACTTTATGCCTATAAATTTGTCTATTCTAATATTTCATGTAAGTGAAGTCTTAAGCGTTGGACCAGTGGGGAAGTCCTCCCCAAAAAAACCTTTTTAGAGAATGATTTCTCTTAGAACTGCATTGTGGACAGTATATGTGGTTATTATATAACTGTATGTTATTGTTTGATATTTGTTGAGACTTCATTTTTATTCTGTTATTGATGAGATTTTGTAATTATTTGTATGTGTGAAAAGTAAATGTATTCTTTATTGTGAAGGCATAGGGAGTCTACCTTTATTGACATATATACTTGTTTGTTATGTTTCAGATATGTAGTTACATTTTCCCTGTCCCATCTATTAATTTTTTTCCTTTCAGAGAGAAGTATGTTTAATTTATCCTTTCTTCTCCTCTTGTTTTTTTTTTCTTCAGTTCTTTCCCTCCCTCCTTTTTATCCTCCTTTCCTTTCTTCCCTAGCTCAAACAAGCCGAACATTCTTTGAATGTTCTTTCCTCGTTGGAGGGGAGGTCCCAGTTTCTTTCAAGGAGGACTTAGTTCTACTTTTCCCACTTTCAAAAGTCCTTTGTGATTGTTAAAACTCAAGTCTCAGAGGAAAGAAACTTGTGCCAACTGAGACTCTTGGTATGGGGAAGGCACATGGGCTTTGGAACTAGACAGACATATGTTAAAATCTAGGCTTCACAATTTTGAGTAAGTCATTTATGTTTCTCAGACTAGAAATTATACATAACCCATGGGATATATTTTGACATTATGTACAGTCATACTATAAATATGATATATTATGTATCATTGATTAGTCTCAATGTTAATTTAAGTGTTTTAAAGTTGAATATGAATATATTACAGAATTCAAAATTCACATATATTTTTAAGATAAAAAATGATATATTTGGCTTGCCTTTGATTGTTTATTTTGGCTATTGGGATATTTGTATATTGGGATATATTTGGCTATTGGGATTCCCTGATAGCTCAGTTGGTAAAGAATCCTTTTCAATGCAGGGGACCCCGGATCAATTCCTGGATTGGGAAGATCTGCTGGAGGAGGGGTAGGCTACCCACTCCAGTATTCTTGGGCTTCCATTGTGGCTCAGCTGGTAAAGAATCTGCCTGCAATGCAGGAGACCTGGGTTTGATCCGTGGGTTGGGAAGATCCCCTGGAGAAGGGAAAGGCTACCTACTCCAGTATTCTGGTCTGGAGAATTCCATGGACTGTATATTTGTGGGGTTGCAAAGAGTTGGAGACAACTGAGCAACTTTCGCTTCACTTGGTTATTTTGGCCAAGTTTACTTTCTCCCACCAGAGACAACTTGAGAAAAGTTTCAGAAGCATGAAGTATCTTTTGGTTTCTCTGTGTAAGACATCATGTGAAATAGTGTAATTGTGAAATAAAGCAAAAGGAGACTGGAGTGGTCAAGAATGATTAAAACTGAAAAGAGGCTGTTGAATTTTGAAATTAAGAGGTATTTGGTAACCTTGGTAAAAGTAGTTTGAATGGACCGTTAGAGAATAGAAAAATATTTTTAATAGACTAGGCGAATAAGAGGAAGTAAAGATAAAGAGTATGAACTACTTTAAAGGGATTTAGAGTCGAAACAAAAACAACCTGGGAGAGCAGTTTGGCAATATCTGACGAAGTTGGAGATTTATGTACCTTGTAAATTAGTAATTTACTAGTTTACTCCATTTCTGGTTGTAACCTGTATGAGTCTTGCAAGGTATACAGTACAGAGCCCAGCTTTATCAGGATCTCTTAAAAAATGTTTTAGCAAAGAATAATTTACAAAAAACTTAGGAATGAGCTCCTTTAAAAAAAAAAAAAAATCAACTTTACTGTAGTATAATTTTCATAATAAAATACACTCATTCTAGAGTTTCAGTAAATTTGTATACCTTTGTAACCACCACCACAACCAAGATATGGAATGTTTCCATTACTTGAATAGTTGCTTGTGCTCTACTCAAGTAAATCCCAACCACCACCGAAGATGAAATCATACAGTATGCATCTTTGGTGTCTGGCTTCTTTTGCTCAGCAGAAGGTTTTTGAGATTTACCCATGTTGTTGCATATTCCTTTTTATTGCAAAGTAGCATTATATTCCACAAGTTGTTTATCTAAGGAGAGTAAAAAAATTGGCTTAAAACTCAACATTCAGAAAACTAAGATCAGGGCATCTGGTCCCATACTTCATGGCAAATAGATGGGGAAACAGTGGAAACAATGACAGACTTTATTTTTGGGGGCTCCAAAATCACTGCAGATGGTGACTGCAGCCATGAAATTAAAAGACACTTACTCTTTGGAAGAAAAGTTATGACCAACCTAGACAGCAAATTAAAAAGCAGAGACATTACTTTGCCAACAAAGGTCCGTCTAGTCAAGGCTATGATTTTTCCAGTAGTCATGTATGAATGTGAGAGTTGGACTATGAAGAAAGCTGAGCGCAGAAGAATTGATGCTTTTGAACTGTGGTGTTGGAGAAGACTCTTGAGAGTCCCTTGGACAGCAAGGAGATCAGTGGTCCATCCTAAAGGAAATCAGTCTTGAATGTTCATTGAAAGGACTGATGCTGAAGCTGAAACTCCTGGCCACCTGATGTGAAGAGCTGACTCATTTGGAAAGACCCTGATGCTGGGAAAGATGGAAGGTGGGAGGAGAAGGGGATGATAGAGGGTGAAATGGTTGGATGGCATCATTGACTCAATGGACCTGAGTTTGAGTAAACTCCAGGAGTTGGTGATGGACAGGGATGCCTGGCATGCTGCAGTCCATGGGTTCGCAAAGAGACACGACTGTGTGACTGAACTGAACTGAATTACCTGTTAATGGATCTTGGATTATTTCCAACTTTTGATTATTTGACTAAGTTATGAATAAAGCTACTATGAACATGTTTACTTTGTGTGGAGATATCTTTTCATTTCTCTTGGGTAGATAGTAGAATTATTAGGTCATATGGAAAGCTTATGTTTAACTTTTTAAAAAATTTATCTTTAATTGAAGTAATTTTGGTTTATAACACACAAGTTTCATGTGTACATTGTGATTCTACAGCTGTATGCTCACCATCAAAAGTTTTACTTTAGGGAATTCCCAGTGGTTCAGTGGTTAGGACTCTGTGCTTCCACTGCTGGGGCCTGAGTTCAATCCCTGGTGGGGGAACTAAGAGCTTACCAGCTGTGCAGGATAGCCAAAAAAATTTTTTTTAATTAAAAAAATATATTTTGCATCTGTCACCATACAGTTGATCTCCTTTACTCATTTTTCCTTCCTACTTTGTCAGCTTTGCCTATCTTTTCAAAGAAACAGCTCTTCGTTTGATCTTTTCTATTGTCTTTTGAGTGTCTGTTTTGTTTCCATTCTGATCTTTATTATTTCCTTCTTTATACTTCATGTTCTTTTTCAAGTTTCTTTTGGTGTAATATTAGATTGTATATTTGAGATTTTTCTTGTTCCTTGAAGTAGGCCTTTAGTGCTATAAACCTCATTCTTAGTACCACTTCTGTAACATCCCATAGATTTTGGTGTATTGCATATTTATTTTCATTTATCTTCAGGTAGTTTTTGATTTCTCTTTTGATTTCTTCATTGACCCATAGTTGTTAAATAACTTGTTGTTTAGTCTCCACATATTTGTGACTCAGTCCATTTTCTTCTGGTAGTTGATTTCTAGTTATATACCATTATGATTGAAAAAGATTCTTGATCTGATTTCAGCCTTCTTAAATTTACTGAGACTTGTGTCCCAACATATGGTCTATCCCTGAGAAAATTCTGCATGCAGTTGAGAAGAATATGAATTCTGCTGTGTTTGGGTGCACTGCTCTATGCAAATCTATCAAATCTATCTGATTTAATGTTTCATTTAAGGCTGCTGTTTCCTTATTGACTTTCTGTCTAGAGGATCTATCCAGTGATGTAAGTGGTGTATTAGAGTCCCCTACTATTATTGTGTTGCTATCAGTTTCTCCCTTTAGGTCTGTTAATTGCTTTATATATTTTGGTGTTCCTATGTTAGGTGCATATATAATATTAATAACTGCTAATGTCTTCTTGATGCATTGTCATCTTTATCATCAAATACTGTCCATCTTTGTCTTGTTAAATTTTTTGACTTGAAGTCTGTTTTGTCTGATATGAGTATGGCTACACTTGTTTTTCTTTTGGCTACTGTTTCTGAAGTGTCATCTTTCATTCCTTCACCTGAAGCCTACATTTGTCTTTAGAGTTGAGCTAAGTCTTCTGGAGCACATATAGTTGGGTCTTGTTTAATTCATCCAGCTTCTTTGTCTTTTGATTGGTAAATTCAATTTACTTATGTTTAGGGTGATTGTGGATAGATGAGGACTTAGTACTGCTGTTGTATCTTTTGTTTTTTGATTGCTCTATATCTCCATTGTTTATTTTCCTTGTGTTTCTGTCTACCATTTTATTTGGTAGTTTTCTGTGATGTTCTTCTCAGTTTATTCTTTTTCTCTGTTTCATGTCTTGCTCTAGATTTATGTTTTGTGGTTAACATGAAATCATAGATAATACCACGTCATAGGTAAAATAATCCTTTTCCATGGATAGCATTTTATCTTCGTCTACTTACGTAAGTTCTATTCTTTTTTCTTCTCCTATTGTGTTTTTGTCATCTCAGATTTCCATTTTATGTTGTGAATTTGTTACCATATTGTAGTAGCTGTAGTTATTTTTCTTTTCCCTCTGCCCTTTAACCTCAATGCTATATTAAATTAAAAAAAAAGTATTTTGGTATTGAGTTGCAATTTTCTGATTCTGTTTCTTACCTTACTGAAAATACTGTGTGCTTTTACCTTTTTATTTCTTAAATTTCTTGTAAAGCAGCTCTACTGTTAAAGTCTCCCAAGTTTTTCCCTGGGAACAAACAAAACCAAATAACTTTGCTAGATAGAGTATTCTTGGCTGACAGTTTTTACTTTTCAGTATTTTGAGAATGTCAGTTTACTTCCTCCTGGACTATAGTTTCTGCTGAGAAATCTACTGATGGCCTAATGAGGGTTCCTTTGTAGGTTACTATTCTTTTTAAAAAATTCTTTCTTTGACTGACTTTTGACAATTTTAATATAACATGTCTTTGAGAAGGTGTTTTAGCATTGAGGTAGTTGGATTTTTTTTTTCATGGATTTAAATATTCACCTCTTTCTCCAACTTTTGGAAGTTTTCAACTATTAATTTTTTTAAAAAAAGATAAGTTGCTCCCTTCTTCCTCTCTTTTCTTTCTGGATTACCAATTACCCTAATGTTGCCCTTCCTAAGAGTCAGATCTTTCTCATAGAATTTTCCTACTTTTAAAATACCTTGAGTCTCTTTCGTCTTCTACTTCTGTCATTTCTAGGTTTTTATCTTCACACTCACTAATTCTCTCTTCCTCATGATTTGCTGTATTTCCAGTGCTTTCTAATGCATTCTTCTGTCTCGTTTAGTGTGTTCTTCAGCTCCAGAATTTCTGTTTGGTTCTGTTAATAGAGTGGATTATACTGATTTATTTTTTAAAATGTTGTATAAACCTTTCATTTCTGTCATAAACCCCACTTTGTCATGATGTATCTTTTTTGTGCATTGCCAGATTCAATTTATTAATATTTTTCAAGTATATTTTTTTCCATTGTGTTCATGAAATATATTTTCTTTGTAATCTGTATGGTTTTGTATCATCATAAGACTAAGCTTATTAAATAGGTTGAGAAGTGTTCAATTCTTTACTCTCTGAAAGAGTTTAGGTAGATTTGGCATTGTTTTAGGCATTTGATATAGGACAGTTTACATTATCTATTTTATTTGTGTTCGTTTTGGTAAGTTGTACTTTTCACTCTTTTTTCTTTTTTTTTACATTTTGAAAATATTTATTGTGTTTATTGGATGTTTGTATTAAGAATATTAATTGTTGAGAAAGAATCTTTTTTTTTTCTACTTTACAGTACTGTATTGGTTTTGCCATACATCAACTTGAAGTGCCATTTAAACTTTTGATTTTGTTAATGTGAAATTGTTAATAGTAGTTCTTTGTTATCCTTTTCGTGTCTATAGTGATGTCTCCAGTTTCATTTCTGGTATTGATCATTTGTATCTTTATCTCTTGTTTCAAATTGGTCTAACTAGAGGTTTATTAGTTTCATCAGTATGTTTGAAAAATCTGGCCTTTGCTTTCTTGTTTTCTGCTTTTTTAAGTTTTATTGACGTATAATTGACTTACAGTGTTGTCTTCATTTTTTAGATGTACAACAGAGTGATTTATATATATATATACACATACACATATTCTTTTTCAGATTCTTTTCCCTTATAGGTTATTCAGTTCAGTTCAGTCGCTCAGTCGTGTTTGACTCTCTGTGACCCTATGAACTGCAGCCCACCAGGCCTCCCTGTCCATCACCAACTGCTGGAGTCTACCCAAACTGATGTCCATTGAGTCAGTGATGCCATCCAACCATCTCATCTTCTGTCGTCCCCTTCTCCTCCTGCCCTCAATCTTTCCCAGCATCAGGGTCTTTTCAAATGAGTCAGCTCTTCGTATCAGGTGGCCAAAGTATTGGAGTTTCAGCTTCAACAGCAGTCCTTCCAATGAACACCCAAGACTGATCTCCTTTAGAATGGACTGGTTGGATCTCCTTGCAGTCCAAGGGACTCTCAAAGAGTCTTCTCAAACACCATAGCTCAAAAGCATCAATTCTTCTGCGCTCAGCTTTCTTTATAGTCCAACTCTCACATCCATACATGACTACTGGAAAAACCATAGCCTTGACTAGACGGACCTTTGTTGGCAAAGTAGTGTCTCTGCTTTTTAATATGCTGTCTAGGTTGGTCATAACTTTCCTTCCAAGGAGTGTCTTTTAATTTCATGGCTGCAATCACCATCTGCAGGGATCTTGGAGCCCCCAAAAATGAAGTCTGTCACTGTTTCTGCTGTTTCCCCATTTATTTCCCATGAAGTGATGGGACCAAATGCCATGATCTTAGTTTTCTGAATGTTGAGCTTTAAGCCAACTTTTTTACTCTCCTCTTTCACTTTCATCAAGAGGCTCTTTAGTTCTTTGTTTTCTGCCATAAGGGTGATATCATCTCTACGTATCCTATTTACAAAGAGAACTGGGCACTTTTTCAATCTTTTCTGGACATTCTGGCATGTTTATTTTCAGTTTTTTTTCCCCAGCTTTTTTGGCATATTGATATGAACTTTTAATGGTAGTTTGTCTAACACCGTAATGGAATTTGTTGGTGTTTCTACTAAGATTGTATTTGGTTTATAAATTATCTTAGGAAGGCAGTTATGTTACATATGGACAAAGGCTAGAGACAGGAGAAAGGACAGAGTCATGAGATTTTCTAATATTTAGAGAAAGAAGATCCAGAGTGAGAAATTGGAAAGAAGCTGCTAAAAACCAGGAGATGGTATTAAAGGGATGGTCAGTTATGCTCAATGCTTTTGAGAGGTTTCTTCTGGTCAGTCACACCCCCTGGCAAAGGAAATGGCAACCCATTCCAGTATTCTTTCCTGAAGAATTCCATGGACAGAGAAGACTGGTGGGCTATAGTCCATGGGGTCACAAAGAATTGGACATGGCTGTGTGACTAACACTTAATTACTTAATATTGAGATAGTATAGTATTGTTGAATACATGAATGAGGGACAATCGTATTAAGCTCTTTGGGGAATACAAATGGACACATAAACTTTGACTAAGACAAAGACTCTTTCTTCAAGATGTTATTGTCTAAAAAGAAATACAAAGCACTGTGCTTTTAAACTTCATGAGAATAGGGACCAAGTTTGTTTTATTCATAACTGTATCCCTAGCATTGTGTCTGGTGCCTATAGTAGGTTTTTAATATATATTTGTTGACTGACTGATAAACGGCCAAAATGTTCTTTCATAGGTGGTCTCTCTCTATTTAATTCAGTTCAGTCACTCAGTCGTGTCCGACTCTCTGCGACCCCATGAATCACAGCACACCAGGTCTCCCTGTCCGTCACCAACTCATGGAGTTTACCCAAACTCATGTCCATCGAGTCGGTGATGCCATGAGCCATCTCATCCTCTGTGGTCTCCTTCTCCTCCTGCCCTCAATCCCTCCCAGCATCAGGGTCTTTTCCAATGAGTCAACTCTTTGCATGAGGTAGCTGAAGTATTGGAGTTTCAGCTTCAACCTCAGTCCTTCCAATGAACACCCAGGACTGATCTCTTTGCAGACCAAGGGACTCTCAAGAGTCTTCTCCAACACCACAGTTCAAAAGCATCAGTTCTTCGGCGTTCAGCTTTCTTCACAGTCCAACTCTTACATCCATACATGACAATTGGAAAAACCGTAGCCTTGACTAGATGGGCCTTTGTTGGCAAAGTAATGTCTCTGTTTTTTAATATGCTGTCTAGGTTGGTCATAACTTTCCTTCCAAGGAGTAAGCGTCTTTTAATTTCATAGCTGCAGTCACCATCTGCAGTGATTTTGGGGCCCCCCAAAATAAAGTCTGACACTGTTTCCACTGTTTCCCCATCTATTTCCCATGAAGTGATGGGACCAGATGCCATCATCTTCGTTTTCTGAATGTTGAGCTTTAAGCCAACTTTTTCACTCTCCTCTTTCACTTTCATCAAGAGGCTTTTTAGTTCCTCTTCACTTTCTGCTGTAAGGGTGGTGTCATCTGGATATCAGAGATTATTGATATTTCTCCGGGCAGTTTTGATTCCAGCTTGTGCTTCTTCCAGTCCAGCGTTCCTCATGATGTACTCTGCATAGAAGTTAAATAAGCAGGGTGACAATATACAGCATTGACATACTCCTTTCCCTATTTGGAACCAGTCTGTTGTTCCATGTCCAGTTCTAACGTTGCTTCCTGACCTGCATATAGGTTTCTCTAGAGGCAGATCAGGTGGTCTGGTATTCCCATCTCTTTCAGAATTTTCCACAGTTTATTGTGATCCACACAGTCAGAGACTTTGGCATAGTCACTTATATATCTAGGGCTAATACTACCAGATGAACAATTTGCTTGCCCAGCTTACTGAAGAGATTTATAAAAATGAGGATCTGAAGATTTGACAGTCGTTCAGGTTAATAATTATTAGTGTCTGAGTGAATGATACCACCAAAGAAGAAGTATAGAGTGACCAGAAAACCTGGTTGAATGTACCATATTCTAGAAGCTTATTATAGGGCAGCGTGATTTTCATTAGAGGGTGTTAGAGAACGTTTAATGGAATAGACACCTTGCAGTTATACTGCAAAAGATGTTTGAATTTGGGCAGATGGAGACAAGAAGAAGTATGTTCTGGGTGGAGAGAAAGATTAATTTTGCTTATACAGATGTATTACAATAGTCTTGGCTTCCCTGGTGGCTCAGAGGTTAAAGCATCTGCCTCCAATGCAGGAGACCTGGGTTCAATCCCTGGGTTGGGAAGATCCCCTGGAGAAGGAAATGGCAATCCACTCCAGTATTCTTGCCTGGAGAATCCTATGGACGGAGAAGCCTAGTAGGTTACAACAGTCCACGGGGTCGCAAAGAGTTGGACACGACTGAGCGACTTCACCTTCACCTTCACCTTGAATTATTCATGTGATGTAGAAATTGTGTTTATTCATTGTATTCTATTCTTATTGCTATGCACTATAGAGGACATAAAAGTATATGAGTCCTATTTGTGCCTTTGAGGAACTTATATTTTATATCACATTTTTCTGGGCATATTTTGAAATGATACAATATGAGATATAAAGAATGTGGAAGAGCTTCAAACAATTTCTTTGGAATTAAGTTATGTTTTAGAATGTGTTTAAATATCAGAGTATCTTTAAAGTTTTTAGACTCTTTCATTTCCTTCCCTTTTAAAGTTAGAGACTGTAAAGTCAAATGCTATTTAATTTAGGTAATATGCTTTTTCTTTTAATAACTTGCTGAGTAGGGAGAGTTTTATGTTTTATTTGTAGAAGAATACATTTCATTTGTCACCATTATATTTGTGTCACCTTGCTGAATCAAGCCCTAAGAAGAGGCTGAATTCACAGAAATCTGTCCATGAACCTCATAAGTGTATCTCAGCAGTAATTTCTGATGTCAACAGTATTCCTCAGCTGAGTGATGAGTCTACTGGGAGTGGAAATTCTATTAAAACTTGACTTTGAAAAATACTTAACTGTAGTTCACATTCTCAGGAATTACTTTAGTTCCTGACACTCTTCTTTACTGGATTTTAAATACATTGCTGTTTTCCAGACAGTGGACCATTGTTTGATCTGAATTCTTTTGTATTTTGTTGACAGTCCATGAAGTCAAGCTATGACCAGAATGATTATGGTAGTACATGTCATTGTAACTGTTTATTCTAAAGAATAATTTTATCTAAAGAAATTCTTCTTGGATCTTAACCAGTAATGACATAAACTCGGATATTAACATTGTATTTGGACTCTTCTCATTCTATATTCTCTCTAGGTGATCACGTTCATATTTATGCCCTTACCTTTTACTTGTATTGTAATGACTTCCAAATTCATTTCTTAACATTTCTGGCCAAGTGTCTATTATTGCACTTACTCCATTGCCATTGTATTATTACTGATTTGCTTACCTGTCTGACTAGTCTGTAAGATCTTTGAGGTCAGGGATTACACTCAACATTCTTTTGGCAGCCAAGTTTCATGCACAAAGCCTGTTGGTTTTAGGCTTTGTTAGTGCTATTGTAGTTCAGATTTGCCTTTCTAGAATGGGATCCTTTTGGGGGTCTCAGCTTAAGCCTGAGTTGTACCCCTGGGGAGCTCCATCTTGCCTGATTTTGAACTCCAGCCTGTCTTCCTAGCATCAAGCAGCAGGCTGCTCAGCTCTTTGGCCTCCCAGCTGTTGTTGTCCCCTTTAAAGAAAATGCCAAGATAAATGTGAAGTTCATTTTGTTGAACTTCCTCCTTTTAGGGATCATAATCCCACCAGGTTATACCTGTATTGGTTGTACTCCAGTGCCTTTTAACAGTTGTTTTATGTATTTGTGTCTTTCATATTGATTCTGTTGGGATACTAGTCTGATATAAGCTTTTTAGTCATGGTTGATCTATAGTTCATGTATATGCAGTAAAAGTGTTCATTTTTTATTTGTTTATTTTTGCTGAGGTCAAAGTGGCATAGCAGATTCAGTTATTTAAAATTATGCAATTCAGTGGCATTTAGTACATTCACAGTGCTAGGTGTGTACATTTTTAAATTAATATCAATGATAGTACATTAGAGCTTTTGTTCTTTGTCACATTTTCATCTAACAATATATCAAGAATTTTTCCATATGACTTTATTATTTATTACTTTTAACAATTATACAGTGTTTATTTTACTGATACATTCTTCTTGTAATGGACACCTACTTTGTCTCCAGCTCCCCACTACCTAAACTATATTGCAGATACTAGGAATTTACTCTTGATTCCATTGTCCTTAAGAAAGCTGATTATGTAGGTACCTCTTGTGAATATTTAAAAATATTTATTTTTAGTATTTAAAAAAATGCCTAGTTTGATTCATTATCTGCGATCTGCTGGAGGAATTGACTCTTGAAAATTCATAGACTTTTGGGAACCTTTCTGAATCGTAAAGTTCTCCCAGATTCATTTTGGTACCAGGATAATTTCTTGAGCAAATCTAAATATCTCTGAACATTGTATATTTTGCCAGATAATAGGTTGGTACCTCTCTTCATTCTACCTCCCACTATCTCAGTTTATATATGGGAAATTTTGGATGGCTCCCTGGTGGCTCAGACGGTAAAGAGTCTGCCTGCAATGCTGGAGACCCGGGTTCAATTCCTGGGTCGGGAAGTTCCCCTGGAGAAGGAAATGGCAATTCACTCCAACACTCTTGCCTGGACCACAAAGAGTCGGACACGACTGAGTGACTTCACTTCAGTAAAGACTTAGTACATTCCCTCCTACTGGCACTATTCTATACTTTAGATAGTGGTAGACTGCAGGATATTTAGTGATTGAAGTCAAAATCTGAGTGTTCCAAACTACTTTACCACTTATTAGTTCTGTGACTTTGAACAAGTTACTTAACATGTCAGAACCTGAGTTCTACATCTTTATGATGAGAGTAATGATGGAGTAGTTTTTGGATTACATTTAAAGAGAATAAAGTAACACAAACACATTATCACACAGCTCTAGCACATGTTAAGTGCATAGTAGTAATAGCTATTATTGGTCATTTGGTGTAGGTTGTAAATGATATTTTGTCTTCTTATTTCCTTTTGTTACTAAATGTATTTTGTTTGTTTGTTTACACTGCTCATTGGCACTCACAATGTGGTATCTTTTATTATTGTTAAGGAGTTGTGTTTTTTTCCATTAGTTAAGTGTAAAGTTATAGAGAACAGATTTTTTTTTCCCCTAGAATCGAGCTTAATTTGCTTCTCCTGAAGATTAAATTAAGAATGCATTTTGAACATAGAACTTCAATGTAGAAAATAGGAAATTCAAGAAAGTGCTAGAGTTACAGAGCTGAAGACTATAATAACTGAACTAAGACATTTACTACAGGGGTACAACAGCAGACCAGATGGAAGCAAAAAGGATCAGTGAACTTAAAGACCAGGCAGTAGACCTCACTCATCGAGAGCTGCAGAAAGGAAGGAGAACAAAAAGAGTGAAGATGACTTAGGGAATTTATGGAACAATCTCAGAAGGACTTACATTCACGTAACAGGGCTCCCAGAAGGAGATAGGAGAGAGGAAGGGGCAGAAAAATTATTTGAAGAAATAATGCCTGAAAACTTCCCTAATTTGGGAAAGAAAACAGACATGCAGAACCAGGAAGCCCAGAGAGTTCCACACAAGAGGACCCCAAAGAGACCTACACCAAGACACATTAATGATTCTTTTAAAAAATATTAATTGATTTATGGTTGCACTAGGTCTTCATTGCTGTGCGCAGGCCTTCTCTGGTTGTGGTGAATGGGGGCTGCTCTTGATTGCAGTGTGTGGGCTTCTCTTTAAGATGGCTTTTCTTGTTGTGGAGCATGGGCCCTAGAGCATGCTGGCTTCAGTGTTTTGTGACACATGGGCTTAGTTGTTCTGTGGACCACCTGTGGACCAATCTTGGTTGTTCTTAGCTTGCATGTGGGATCTTCCTGGACCACGGATTGAAAACTGTGTCCCCTGCATTTGCAGGCAGATTCTGCAGTGGACCACCACTTCCAGTGGACCACCAGGGAAGTGAACATTATAATTAAAATGTCAACAGTTTAAGGCAAAAGAGAGATTCTTAAAAGCAGCAAGAGAAAAACAATGCGTTATGTGTAAATAAACCCCCATAAGACTATGAGCAGATTTTTTCCAGCAGAAACTTTGCAGGCCAGAAGGGGGTAGCATGATATATACTGAGGGGAAAAAATTCCAGTCTAGATGACTCTACCTGGCAGAGTTACATTAAAAATTAGGGGAGAGTTAAAGATTTTTTCCAGACAAGCAAAAGCTAAAGGAGTACATCACCACTGCATTGGCCTTACAAGAAGTGTTAAAGGGACTTCTTTAAGCGGAAAGAAAAGGATGCTAATTAGTAAGAACAAAACATGAAAATATGAACCTCACTCGTAAAAAATAATAAATATATAGGAAAGGTAGTAGCTTAATCACTTATAAAGCTAGCATGAATCTTAAACGTAGTAGAACCATAACTACAACAATGAGGGAATACATACAAGATAAAAAGATGTAAAATATAATATCAAAAACATAAAAAACATTGAGGGGAAGAGTAACAATATAAAGCTTTAAAATGCATTTAAGTTGTTGTCAACTTAGACTTATTTATGTAAGTTGCTATATAAAAGTCTCATGATAAATACACAAAAGATGATGAGAAAGTAAGCATTCTAAAGAAAGTCACCAAGCCGTAAGAGAAGAGAGCAAGGAATGAAAATACCAGAGAGGAACTACAAAACAGACAGAAGACAATTAACTAAATGACAATAAGTAGGGTTGCAAAGAGTAGGACACAACCGAAGCCTTAGCACACAAGCATTCACATACTTATTAATTACTTTAAATGTAAATTGACTAAATTCTCTATTTAGAATACATACAGTAACTGAATGGATTAAAAAAAAAAGTCACATTTCTGTGCTGCCTGCAAGAGATTCACTTCAGATGTAAGGAGAGAAACAGACTGAAAGTGAAGGGATGGAAAAATATATTTTCTGCTAAAGAAAGCCCAAAGAAGGTTGGGGTAGCTCTGCTTAAATCAGATAAAATAGACTTAAAAAAAAAGACTAATTAGAAGGGTAGTAAGTAATGATAAAGGGGTCAGCTTAACACGATATATAACATTTGCAAATATTTTGTTGACGTTCAGTCACTAAGTCGGTCCGATTCTTTTGAGATCCCATGGACTGCAGCATGCCAGACTTCCATGTCCTTCACTATCTCCCAGAGTTTACTCAAATTCATATCCATTGGTTACAGATATTTATGTCTGTCCACATAAATATATAAAGCAAATAATAACAGACCTAAAGAGAAATAGGAGGCTTCCCTGGTGGCTCAGACAGTAAAGAATCTGCCTGCAATATGGGAGACCCGGGCTTGATCCCTGAGTCAGGAAAATTCCCTGGAGAAAAAAATAGCTATCCACTCCAGTATTCTTGCCTGGAGAATTCCATGGATAGAGGAGCCTGGTGGGCTTCAGTCCATGGGGTTGCAGTCAGACAGAACTGAGCAACTGACACTTTGTAAAGAGAAATAGACAGCAAAACAGTGATAGTAAGGGACTTGTTAAAGTCTCTTTACTTACAATAATGGATAGATTACTAGACAAAATCAAGAAGGAAATGTTGCCTCAAAGGACTTAACATTGCTCAGATAGACTACAGATTAGATAGGACATTCCATCCAAAAGCAACAGAATACATTTTATTCTCATGCACACATGGCATATTATCCAGGGTTCATCATATGTTAGATCATAAAACAAGTCAATAAATTTAAAAAGATGAAAATCATACCAATAATCTTTTTCTACCAGAATAGTATGAAACTAGAAATCATTTACAAGAAGAAAACTGGAAAAATCACAGACATGTGGGAATTAAACATAATACTATAGAATAACCAGTGAGTCAATGAAGAAATCAGTGAAGAAATTTTTTTTTTTAAGTACCTTGAAACAAAAGTAGAAATACAACATACGAACCTTACAGGATGTAGCAAAAGCAGTTTTAGGAGGAAAGTTCATAGTGATAAATGCCTACCTCAAGAAATGAGAAAAATCTCAAATAACTATACCTAAAGGAAGTAGAAGAAGAAGAACAAATGAAGCCCAAAGGTGAAGGAAGCAAGGAAGTAACATAGAGTGGAAATAAATGAAATACAAGCTAAGAGGACAATAGAAGAGATCAGAGTAAGAGATGGTTCTTTGAAAAGATAAACAAGATGAACAAACTTTTAGTTAGACTCACCAAGAAAGCAGAAGAGAACTCAACGGACTCAGTCAGAAATGAAAGAGGACATTACAACTGAAGCCACAGAAATACAAGGGATTGTAAAAAACTACTGTGTGCACTTGCATGCCAACAAAGTGGACAAGCTGGAAGAAATGGATATATTTCTAGAAACATATGACCTACCAAGACTGAATCACACAAAAAAAGGAAATCTGAACAGACCAATTACGATTAAGGAGATTGTATCAGAAATCAGAAATCTCCCCACAAAAGTCCAGGACCAGAGAGTTTTGCTGGTGAATTCTACCAGACTTTAAAACAATTAATACCAATCCTTCTCAAACTCTTCCAAAAAAAAAAAAAATGATGGAATGCGTCCAAACTCATTTTACAAGGTCAACAGTACCCTGAAACCAAAATCAGACAAGGATGCCACAAGAAAAGAAAATTACAGGGCAATATCCCTGAGGAGCATAGATGCAAAAACCAACAAAATATTAGCAGACCAGGTTGAACAATACATTAAAAAAATTATACACTGTGGTCAAGTGGGATTAATTCCAGGGATGCAAGAATGGTTCATCATCTGCAAGTGAATCGATATATCACATTGACAAAATGAAGGATAAAAATCATATAATTATCTCAATAGAGGCAGTAAAAGCATTTGACATAATTCAACATCCACTTACAATAAGAAACTGGGTATAGAGGGAATGTACCTCAGCATAATAGAGGTTATATATGGCAAGCCCACAGCTAACATCATAAGTGGGCATTATGCCAGGTGAAAAAATGAGACAAAGACAAATACACTATGATTTCATTTATATGTGGAATCTAAAATTTTAAAAAATCCAAGCTCATAGATACAGACAACAGATTGAGTGAGTGAGTGAGTGAAGTTGCACAGTCGTGTCCGACTCTTTGCGACCCCATGGACTGTAGCCTACCAGCCGCCTCTGTCCATGGGATTTTCCAGGCAATAGTACTGGAGTGGATTGCCATTGGTTGTTGGCAAAAGGTGGGGGGTAGGGGTGGTGAGGCTTGGTGAAATAGGTTAAAGGGAGTCAAAAGGGCCAAACTTTCAGTTATAAACAAATAAGTCATCAAGTGTGTAATGTATAGCATGGTAACTGTTGTAATATTTGAAAGTCATTAAGAGAGTAGCTCTTAAAAGTTCTTATCACATAAAAAAATTGTTATATAACTGCATGATGAGGAATGTTAACTAGACTTGCTGTGGTGGTGATTTCACTTTATATATAAATATTGAACCACTGTGTTGTATTCTTGAAACTAGTATATTGTTATATGTCAGTTATACCTCAATAAAAAAATGTGTTTTGACTCTTTCCCTCTCTTCACTTTCTCCTCTCAGTTTTGGGGAACAGAAAACATTTGTATTTAAATTCAAAATTGAACTTTTTTTTTTCAGATAACCATGATGATTACAGAGACTGCTTTTATGCCTTTTGCTTGTTTTGAAGATACATTGAGTCGGATGCTGTTTGGCTGGCAGCAGCAGTTTTCACCAGTTGAAAAGAAAAGTGAAACAAAATCATCTTTCAATGGTACTGGTTCATCTACCTCAAAACCTGGAGCTAACGCTTCAGATAAAGTTAAAAAGAAACATAGTAAGAAGACTGAGTAAATTCACTCGATGAGCTTTAGGAAGCAAAAAACTTTCTTTTTCTTATCTACCTGTGAGATTGTGATAAATATTTCTTGTAAATGATGTAAATAAAGATTATAAGGATTGGAGGTGACAAAAAGAAAGAACTTTCTGTTTCAGGGAGACTGTCCCTTCCTGGATTGTAATTTCCTGAGTGTTATGAGTATATCATGTGAAATTGTTTTTCTAAGTTATATATAGAAGATTCTATTGTGATTTTTAAAAGTTTTATATGGATAAAACAAGGCTGGATTTTTTAAAAATGTTAGAAAAAGTAAACCTATTGTCATTGCAAAATAACAAAAATTAAATTCTTATTGTTTAAATATTTTCATAAATTTTTATTTGAATCTATTTGAGTTTTAGTTCAGCAAAATTAAACTTTTATTTCACATTACCATTATAATTCCTAGATATGAAAAACAGTTCTTGTTTAATTTTGAGTACTGGGAAGAGTAAACTTTACTAAATCACTTTATATTATGAATGAAAATAAATTACTAGTTTATATCTCAGAAATGAACATTGTATTTTTTCCCACATTAAATGGAAATATCTGAAATTTAATTGTTTTCTCCTAGCATTTTTCAGTGAGAATAGAACATTATTAGTCTTAATTTTAAGTGTGTTGCTTGTACTATTTCTTTTTTCTCAAAAGAAAATCAGGGGCATAATTTTTAATAAGTTACCAAGCCCATGTTTTGCTTTGTAAGTTTTGAGGAGCTTATTTTTTTCTCTGTCCTTAAAACACATTTGTCTTAACTGGGAGAAATTCTTCGGAGCATTTCGTATATTCTTGAGGATTATTTAAATTAAAAAAATTTACCCTAATGTTTCCTTCCTTATGAGTACAGTTTTCTAGCTGAATGTCTCTTACTAGTTTTACCTATGTTTGTTATGTTTTAATGTACATGTTCATATATTAATAATCTTATTTTACATTAAAACTAGTTACCCTTACGTGTAAATACTCAGCTCTAATGCGAAATTGTCCTGGGGCATTTGACAGCAACCGGCTAATTAAGAAGAAACAAACTAAAATCTTGTATGGTGGTAGTCTACTTGAGTAAAGAATGAAGACGTTACATTTTGTACCTTATTGGCAAAAATAATTATAATGATATAATAATAAGTAGAAAAGTTATTAAAAATGTTAAACTTTCTTTATTTTATAGTTTAAAATTCCAGTTATAATTTTAAAAACTCTGTGACTGACATGATTTCTCCTGCTAAGACCATGAGCATGCATAGAGTTAGTATGTATCAGGCATTTTTGGATGACATAGAAATATTCAAATCATATTCAGTTTGGAAGTCTTGGTTTTTAAAATTAAAAAAAAAAAAACACTAGCAGGTACTATACTTTTGCTTGCTAAGAAAGGTTTTTTTTGAGGGGGGAGGACCTTTGATAGCTTTGGAATTATCAGAAGTTAATTTTTTAATATTCTGACAAAAGTCATTAAATATTTAAGGGGTTCTATATTATATTTGATAGTTTTATAGTTAAAAACTTCAGAATTAAAATGTTGCTAATTACTGGCTTAGTTTTGAAGTTTGGGTTTAACTGTAATTGAAATGGCAGGAATCTTATTTTACACTTGTATTAAAGATAAACTTATTGCAATAAATTATTTAGTACCAATGGAGTATTATATTATTTTTATGTTTTTTTGTATTTTTCTTGATATAGGAGTTTATAGCTCCTGTGGCCTTTTGGTTGATTTGATATATATCTAGAGGTTACTGTCTGTATGAGATATACAAACTTTATTAATCTTTGCAAGTATCCATAACCTTTAATTTAAGATTTTTAAGAGCTCTACTGGAGGACATGGCTTAGGCCTGAAACCTCCCTCTTCATGCTGCCTGCAGAGACTTGACTGGATTTGCAAAGCAGATTGTTAGATTCCTTACCCAGTATATAGCATGAATGAAGCCTGTGGATCTGCTTCACACAGGCAGATAGGTAGCACTGAGAAAATTAAGATCTTATTTCTTAAATAAGAGGAGACAAGAAACTGGAAAGAACATGGGCTGGCTTAACTCAGTGATCTCACCCTCTAGTAAAATAAGGCCACATTAATATCAAACTCTTGATTTATCAGATTAGTCACTCTTCCTTGCTGAGGGTGTAATGGCTGGAGAGGGACTCCACAGATAATGTGGAGTGAATGGATTTCAGGGAAATTCCAGCTTTCCTGTAGGCAGAAAGCAAAATGTGGAGAGAAGAGGAGAGGCTTTCCCTGTTTGGTGTATTTTTTTTTTTTTTTGTCTGTTCCTTTAAGGCGTACATCATTCTGTTAAAATCTACCACAAATCACAAGTTGATCGCAAATGAGTGATACATTAGAAGTGGAATAACATGTTCAAGAATACCATCTCTCCCCCCTCTGCTTTCTTGTTGTTTACATTTTACTGGTGGTGAGACATAGAATAAGCAAACAGATATGTTCTTGTGGTAATGCTAAAGGTTATGAATATATATTCAGCAGGACCCAAGGACAGAAAGTGAGAGAGCTGGGGGTACTTGTTAAGTAAGAGTTAGAAAGGCCTTTCTGTTAACATTGTATTAAGGCAGACATCTGTGTTAAGTGCAAGGGTCATTCTGTTTCTTCACTTAGTTAACTGAGATTATGTATTTTTCCCCCAAAGTATTGAATTTATTTTTCTTGTTTAGTACAATTGCACACTTGTTTTTAACAGACATATTTCTTTGATAGGATTTGTCTTGTTTTTACAGTTTGTTCCTTTTTAAGTTAAAATTCGCATACAATGAAAGCATATATTTAAAGAGTTGGCAAATGCATGCAACTGATACAGTCTAAACTCCTGTCATTACCAGTGCCTCAGGAAGTTCATTTCTAGTTAAGCCCCCTCCCCACAACGGAATAGAAATAAAATCATGCAGTATATTCTCTTTGGCATAACACATCTTTCAAACAGCATAATGTTTTTGAAATTCATTCATCTTGTTGCATTTATCAGTAGTACATTCCTCTTTAATTATTTATAGCATTGTACTATATGACTATGTCACAGTTTGTTTATCCTATTGATGCCCATCAAGGCTGTTTCTAGTTTGGGAATGTTCTGAATAAGCTACTGTGAACATTTTTTTTGTACAAATCTTTTGGGGAACATGTGTTTTTATTTTTGTTGAACAAATACCTTGGAGTAGAATTATGTTTTATTAAAAAAAGGCAACTACTAGACGTCTTTTCCAAAGTAGTTGTACCATTTTACACTTCACAACAATGTATGAGCGTTCCAGTTGATCTACAGTCTTACACAGGATTAGTGTTGTCAAGCATTTTAATTTTGTTCATTTCCAATGAGTGGTTTATAGTTTTTATGGGTTTTAATTTTCATTCCGTTAATGATTAATGTGATGTAGAGCTCTTTTTTGTGTGTACTTACTGGCCATTTGTATATCTTGCTCTGTAAAGTGTTCCTTTGGATGTTTTGCCCATATTTTATTTAATTTATCTTTTTATTATTAAGTTGTTCTTCATGTATCTTGGGTATCCATTCTTTGTTAAGTAGGTGTTTTGTACATATTTTTGTGGGGACTCTGGACTGCCTATATAATGATGTCATTTTTATAATGATGTCATTTAATGGGCACACATTTTAAATTTCAAAAAACTAATTTCCCAGAATTCTGTTTTACAGTTATTGTTTTCTATATCTTAAGAAACTTTTGCTTACCTCTAAGTTATAAATATGGGCTTCCCAGGTGGCACTAGTGGTAAAGATTCTGCCAGCCAATGCAGGAGATGCAAGAAATTCAGTTTCCATCCTTGGGTTGGGAAGATCCCCCGGAGTAGGAAATGGCACTCCACTCCAGTATTCTTGTCTAGAAAACTCCCTGGCAGAGGAGCCTCATGGGCTACAGTCCATGGGACTTGAAAGAGTTGGATGCAGCTGAGCACACAAGTCAAATACATTTGCCCATCTGAGGAACCCCAAATAAAGGAGTACCTCGCTTTTGTTCTGAAAAGCACTTAAAAGAGGAACACTTTATGCTATTATGTAATGATTCTATTATTTGGGCCTAATTTTTGGTTCTGCTTCTCAAAAATCACTGTACATGGTATGTATGCAGTCACTTTTTCTGTAGGAATTTATAATGTGTAAATTCCTATAAAGTATTTAAAGAATACACAAAACTTTTTGTGTTGTGCTTAGTCGCTCAGTCATGTTCGACTCTTTGCGACCCATGGACTGCAGCCTGTCAGGCTCCTTTGTCCGTGGGGATTTTTCAGGCAGGAATACTGGAGTGGGTTGCCATGCCTTCCTCTAGGGTATCTTCCTAGCTCAGGGATCGAACCCAGGTCTCCTGCACTGCAGGCGGATTCTTTACCGACTGAGTCACCGGGGAAGCCCTAGATATTGGAATGGGTAGCCTATCCCTTCTTTTGGGGATCTTCCTGACCCAGAAATCAAACCGGGGTCTCCTGCATTGCAGGTGTGTTCTTTACCAGCTGAGCTACCAGGGTATGTCTCTTTAGGGAGTTTGTGTGTAGGCTTGTCCTTGGTTTATCACAACTTTGGTATTTACAAGAGATGGTGAATAAGAATCTGACAATAAAAATCCTCTAAGCTCAGTCTAGGTATGGGATTAGTTGGGAAGGTAGTGATCCATATTGAAATACACAATCCAAATGCATCTAGTTTGAAAATCAGTACAGCTTTGTTTACATGGCTGTCTATTAATCCATGACAATACAGAGTTATATGGCACACTGAATTGAAGTTGAAAACTATTGTTTTTTTTTTTTTTTTTACTACACTTAGTAAAGAGGATTAAGATTTAATTGGGATAAAAATAAGCAATTCGTATGGTAGGATTGTGGTTTGGTATGGGGGAGAAAAGGGGACTCTGCTGCTGAATAAAGTAACTTTAGATGTATTTTTATCCCTCTAGAGTGTATTAGTAAAGAGAATAAAGTAGATAATGAATATTTGTATTTTTAGAAATATTTTGTGTAACCATATGAAGTTTGATGTAAAAATTCAGTCTGTCTCAGTAAATAGACTGTAGACTAAAACCTTTCTTGAGGATAATATGAAGTGAAAGGAATAGGCTACAGTGGCTGATAAGCAACATTGTTACATTGACATCTTAATGAGATGTGAGAAGAAGTACATAACATCTTGATTAAATTTGCAGAGGACATTTGGTATTATGAAAACCTGTGTAAGTGACAGGAAAAACTCAAAGGACTAATAGTATGCTTGGGAAATGATTCAGCTTAAAAATGTTGAAGTATACAGCTGGGAAGATTGCATGAGGTCTAAACCTAAGGAAAAATGATTTTATTTTATAAAAATATGAGTAACAAATTAATGAAACATTAGCTTGTTATGTTCTTCATTTTGAGCAGCTGGTATTTTGGGGGTTGTATTACTAAGGAAGAGAACAGTTTGTGTTAGAGGATACATAACTGTCTTTGCCATGTCGGCTTACCTTAAAGGATGGTTTTGAAAATAAGGTATATGAAAATGTGTTTAAAACATTATTTCACAGAGAGGCATCTAGTTGATTTATGGATATAACGAGAGTTCTGCCGTTTGGAGTGCAGAATACTGTGCCGCAGTCATTTCCTATATGTATAAATATTTAAATACCACAGGTCAGTAAGATTTGTTCAGAAGTCTCTTCATTACACTGTTACTGTGTTTTATTTTACTGTTATGATGTTATGGTGATATAATGATAGTATTATGGAGGAGCTCACTGGCTCTGTATGGCCTTCTGACTCATGCACTTAAGTAATTCTTTCATTGCTGTTACTGCACTACTATGCCAATTACTGCATTCACCTTATGTCTGATCTTTCATGTTCTTAGTTGAATACAAGTCCTCAGAAGCTCACATTATTGTACTTCTTTCTGATTGCAAGTAGGTATTATGATAAGTTTTATGGTAATTAAATTCAGTTGAATACAATCTTTTAAAATCCTTCTGTCTCCCTCTAAAGTAGGTATGTGTTCAAGAGGCTTCAGGTTTGGTCCTGACTCCTTATCTTGAGCAGTGTTATTAACGTTGTTCTGTGTAAAAAAGACTTGAAATCAAACTGTCCAGAATCTTTAAGTTGCAGCCCCTGTCTGAACCAAATCTTTGGGGTTCTAGACATTTAGGTTCATAAATATTCTAGTTTTTTATACCCAAATCAAAACTTTTTTTTTTCTTTGATAGTAGCCATCCTTATCAGTGTGAGGTGGTATCTCATTGTAGTTTTGATTTGCATTTCCCAAATGATTAGTGACTTTGAGGATCTTTTCCTGAACTTACTGGCCATTTGTAAATCTTTGAAGAAATCTTTATCCAGGCCCTTTGTTCATGCTATAATTTGGTCGTTTCTTTTTTTTTTTTTTTTCCCCTGTCCCTGAGTTTTAGTTCTGTATATATTGGTTGTATAAATCCTTTATCAGATATATGACTTACAAATATTTTATCCTATATTGTGGGATAAAAGTAAACCTTTTTACTCTTAATATCTGTGTACACATTTAAAAATATTTATGAAGTCCAATTTGTCTACTTTTTATTTTGCCTTTGCCTTTGGTATCATATTAAAGAAATCATTGCCAAATCCAGTGTCATGAAGATCTATCCTATTTTTCCTTTTAAGAATTTTATAGTTTTAGGTGTTATATTTAGGCCTTTGATCCACTTTGAGTTAGTGTTTGCATACAGTGTTAGGAGGGTCCAACTTTTTTCTTTTGCGTGTGTTCATTCAGTTCTCTCAGTCCCATTTATTAGAAAGGCTGTTCCTTCCCCACTGACCAGTCTCTGCACTCTTGTCAAAAATTTGACCATATATGTATTTAATTTCTGGGGGCTCGATTCTATCTAGTTGGGTGTATATGTCTGTATGTCTGCTACTATGAACACTCTTGATTACTGTAGCATTGTAGCAGGTTTTGGGGTCTTCCCTTGGAAGGAAAGTTATGACCAACCTAGATAGCATATTCAAAAGCAGAGACATTACTTTGCCAACAAAGGTCCGTCTAGTCAAGGCTATGGTTTTTCCAGTGATCATGTATGGATGTGAAAGTTGGACTGTGAAGAAAGCTGAGTGCCGAAGAATTGATGCTTTTGAAGTGTGGTGTTGGAGAAGACTCTTGAGAGTCCCTTGGACTGCAAGGAGATCCAACCAGTCCATTCTAAAGGAGATTAGTCCTGGGTGTTCTTTGGAAGGAGAGATGCTAGAGGTGAAACTCCAATACTTCGGCCACCTCATGCGAAGAGTTGACTCATTGGAAAAGACTTTGATGCTGGGAGGGATTGGGAGCACGAGGAGAAGGGGACGACAGAGGATGAGATGGCTGGATGGCATCACTGACTCGGACAAGAGTTTGGGTGAACTCTGGGAGTTGGTGATGGAGAGGGAGGCCTGGCGTGCTGCATTTCATGGGGCTGCAAAGAGTCGGATGCGACTGAGCAACTGAACTGGTGGCTCAGACGGTAAAGAATCTGCCTCCAATGCAGGAGACCTGGGTTGAATCCCTGGGTCGGGAAGATTCCCTGGTGAAGGGAATGGGAACCCACTCCAGTATTTTCTGGAAAATCCCATGGACAGAGGAGCCGGTTGGACTACAGTCCCTGGGATCACAAAAGAGCAGGTTTTTGAAATGTGTAAGTATTCTAGCTATGTTCTGTTTCAAGATTGTTTTGGCTATTTGGGGTTGCTTGAGATTCTGTATAAATTTTAGGATGAGTTTTTCTAAAGAAATCAAGATATTGACAGGAATTCTATTGTAGATCATGGGTATTATTGACAACACTATTAAAACTTCTAATCCATGAACATGAGATGTGTTTCCATTTATTTATGTCTTCTTTAACTTCTTTCAGCAATATTATTATAGTTTTTATTGTGTAAGTCTCTCACCTTCTTGGTTAAGCTAATTCCTAAACATTCTTTTCTTTTTTGATGGTATTGTAAATGGAATTGTTTTCATGATTTCCTTTTCAGATTGTTCCTTTTTTAGTGTTTAGAAATGCTATTAATTTTTGTGTGTTTACTTTTTAGCCTGCCTTTTTGATGAATTCATTATTTTTAACTTTTTTGTTATCATATTTAGAGTTTTCTACATAGAGCACCATCAGCAGATAGAGACAGTTTTATTTCTTCCTTTCCATTTTGAATGCGTTTTATTTCCTTTTCTTTCCTAATTGCTTTCACTAGGACTTCCAGTACTATGTTTGAAAGAAGTGGCAAAAGTGAACAACTTTGTTTTTTCCCTGATCTTTGGTGTAAAATCTTAGTCTTTCACTATCATGCATGTTCTCTGTATGTTTTTCATATATAGCTTTTATTATGTTGAGGTAATTTCCTCTTACTCCTAGTTTATTCAGTGTTTTTATCATGAAAATGTGTTGAGTTTTGTCAAATGCTTTTTCTGTATTTGTTGAGGTGATCATGTGGGTTTCCGCCCCCCCCTTCATGGGATTAATGTAGTATATTACATTGATCAGTTTCATATGTTCAACCATCCTTGCATTCCAAGAATAAATCTCACTTGGTCATGGTATATGATCATTTTAGTATGTTGTTGAATTTGGTTTGGAAGTGTCTTGTTGAAGATTTTTGCATCAGTGTTCATAAGGTATATTGGTATATAGTTTGGTTTTTTCTTGTAGTGTTGTTGCTTAACATTGGTATCAGGATAATGCTGGCCTCTCATAGAATTGGTTAGGAAGTGTTGCCTCATCTTTAATCTTTTGGAAAAGTGTGAAAGGGTTAGTATTAGTTCTTTTATGTGTTTGATAGAATTCACCAGTGAAATCATTAGATCTGGGGCTTTCTTTGTTGGGATTTTTTTAAAAATTTCTCCTTACTAGTTACAGATTTTGTCAGATTTTACATTTCTTTGTGATTTAGTCTTTGCAGGTTTTATGTTTCTAGGAATTTGTTCATCTAAGTTATCCAATTTGTTGGTATACAGTTGCTTATGGTACTCTCTTACAGTCCTTTTTTATTCCTTTAGAATTCCTTTATTCCTTTTCATTTCTGATTTTGGTAATTTGAATCTTCTCTCTCTTTTTTTTTTTCTCAGTTCATCTAGCTAAAGGTTTGTTGATTTGTTTTCATTACTTATTATTTTTCTGTTCTCTGTCGCTGCTACATCTGTTATTTTGTTTCTTCTGCTAGCTTGGGTTTAGTTTGTTCTTAAGATTTATAGTGTTTTAGGTTGTAAAGTTAGATTGTGGATTTGAAATCTTCCTTGTTTTGAATGTAAGCATTTTGGGCTATAAAATTCTCCCTTTGTCTGGCTTTCACTGTGTTTTGTAAGTTCTGATATGCTGTATTTTAGTTTCATTTGTCTCTAAGTATTTTCTAATTTCTCTTGTGATTTAACCTTTGGTCCATTGTTTAAGAATGTGCTGTTTAGTTTCCACAAATTTGTGGATATTCCAGTTTAATCCTATTACTGATTTTTAAATTTCATTCTATTGTGATTGGAGAAGATACACTGCATACTATCTGTTTACCTCTCTTGTGACTTAATTCGTGACTTAAGATATATTCTATCCTGGAAAGTGTCCCATGTGCACTTGAGAAGAATGTATATGCTCTTGTTGGGTAGAATATTCTGTATATGTCTGTTAGATCTAGTTGGTTTATTGTGCTGTTGAAGTCCTCTATTTTCTTACCTTCTTTTTGGTTGTTCTGTTAATATTATTGAGTATGGGGTATTGCAGTCTTCAACTATTGTTGTAGAACTATTTCTCCCTTCAACTTTGTCAATTTTTTCTTTATGTATTTTGATGGCCTGTTATTAGCTATATAAGTATAGTGAATACAGTAATGATTGTTGTATCTTCATGCTCTGTTGGATCTTGCCTTAATGTGTAATTATTAACACTAATGCCCTTCTTTGTCTCTTACAACTTTTCTTGATTTGAAGTTATTTTGTCATGCTCTCTTTCGGTTATTATTTGTATTGCATGCCTTTTGCCATCCTTTTACTTTCAGTCTTTTCTGTCTTTGGGTCTAAAGTGAGTCTATTGTAGAGCGCATATGGTTGGATCATTTTTAAAATCCATTCTACCAATCTCTGTCTTTTGATTGGGGAGTTTAATCTGTTTCTACTTTATTGTTAAACAATGCTAACCATCTTCTGAATCTTTTGGAAAGTTAATCTTTTTGCAGTAGTAACATCATAGATCACTGATCACAGATTACCGTAACAAATAAAAATGAAAAAGTTTGAAATATTGTGAGAATTACTGAAATGTGACATTGAGACACAAAGTATGAGCATATGCTCCTGGGAATATAATACACTGACAGACTTGTACTATGCAGAGTTACCAACAAACTTCAATTAAAAAAAAGTACAATATGTGTCAAGTGTAATAAAATGAGATATGCCTGCAATTAGTGATGTAGAAGGACTTTTCTCTTGTCACTTTCTATTTGTTTCATCTATGCCATATAACTTTTTATTCATTATTTCCTGCATTACTGTCTTCTTTAGCATTTAGTTGATTTTTTGTAGTGAAATGTTTAAGTTCATTTCCCTTTTCCTTTTGTGTATATTCTACAGCTATTTTCTTTTGGATGCCATGAAAATTCCATTTAACATTCTGAAGGTATAACATTCTTATTTGAATTTATACCATCTGAACTTCAACAACAGAAAAACTCTGCTCTTTTAATAGCTCTATTTCCACCCCTTTTGATTGTTGATGTCATAAAATTACGTCTTTATACATTGTGTGAAGTTGCTTAGTCGTGTCTGACTCTTTGCGACCCCATGGACTGTAGCCTACCAGGCTTCTCTGTCCATGGGATTCTCCAGGCAAGAATACTGGAGTGGGTTACCATTTCCTTCTCCAGGGGATCTTCCCAACCCAGGGATCGAACCCGGGTTTCCTGCGTTGGAGGCAGACGTTTAACCTCTGAGCCACCAGGGAAGCCCCATCTTTATACATTATGTGCCCCCAAATATAAACTAATAATATAAATGCATCAGCTTCTTAAGTAGGAAACCAAATGTGGAGTTACAAACCATAGTTACAGTATTACTTAGTATTACATAGTTACAGTATTACTTTTGAACTAATAATTATTTTTAAAAGATATATCAGTCTCTTACATTGTGGAAAACAAAATGTGGAGTTGTCAACCATTACTAACAGTAATATCAGGTTTTATCATTGTACATCTATTTGCCTTTATTAATTCTGTATTTCTTTATATCACCTCAAGTTACTGTTGAGTATCCTTTCATTTCACATAGCAACTTAATTGAGTATTTCTTTTAGGGAGGATTTAGTGGTAACAAACTCAATTTTTGTTTATTTGAGAATGCCTTGATTTCTCACTCACTTTTAGAGGATATTTATGCTGGATGTAAAATTTTTGGTCATCAAGTTTTTGTCTTTTAACATTTAGAATATGTTGGTCTACCTCTGGCCTCCAACATTTCTGATAAGAAATCTGCTGACAGTATTATTGAGTATCCCTTATATATGATGAATCACTTCTCTCTTGGTGCATTCAAGGTTGTCTTTTGAAAGTTTGATTATAATGTGTCTTGGTATGAGTTTCTTTGAGTTAATCTTACTTGGAGTTCATTGAGCTTCTTGAATGTTTATGTCTTCCATCAAATTTGGAAAGTTTTCAGCCATTTTTTTCTTCAAATACTGTCTCTTCTTTCTTGCTCTCTTTTCCATGTGAGACTCCTACAGTGTGGATAATGTTCTGCTAGGTGGTAGTCAGGAAGGCTCTGTTCACTTTTCAGTCTTTTTTCTTTCTGTTCCTCTAATAATTTTCATTGTCCTATCTTCAGTTTTGCTGATTATTTCTTCTGCCTATCCAAATTTATCTTTGCCTCTCTCAAGTAAATATTAAATTTCAATTGTTGTACTTTTCTGCTGCAGAATATCTTTTTGTTTTTTAGCTTTCCATCTAGTGATATTTCCTTTTTTTTTTTTTTTAACACATAGTTGTTTTGGCTTCTCCACATGCTCTCTTAGTTCTTTGAACATCTTTAAGACTTTTTAAAAGTCTTTATCTCGTAAATCTGCCACCAGATTTACGAGTCTGTTTCAGTGACAGTTTCTGATTACTTATTTTGAATGAGCCATACTTTCTGTTTCTTTTGTGAATTTTGTTGACAGCTGGACATTTGAATCTAATAATGTTGTAAATGCAAATCAGGTTCTCTCCCTTCCTAGGGTTTGGTGGTTTATAAGAAATTGTTTTTGTTTATTGTTTTGTTTTGTCTTGTGTTTGTTGCAGATTATTTTTATGTTAGGAATTAGCCTGATGTATAAACATAAGGTCTTCTCATGTCTGTTTTCAGCCTGTGCCTTTTACTGGGCATGCACAGTCACTTTCTCATTTCTTCCATAGATGCAATTATTTTTGAATGTCCTAGCCTTTAATGTCTGGATCCTAAAAGGGGGAAAAGAGAAAAATGAAGAGAAGAAAACAGGCACTGGCCCTGCATATCCCCTAGAAGTTATTTAATTCAGGGGGAAGGGCTGAAACAAAAATGGCTGCCTACTTTGCACCTTTGTGATCAAAAACATCAATCAGCAAGCACAGCATAGATTCCTGATATTTGGAAGACAGTCTTTTTTGCCAGCCCTGGCTTCTGCAACTTGTGTGCAGGTTGTTCCTGGAACACATGTATGAATGCCCGAGAGGGCTAGGGTGGGGAAATGACTAGCTACTATTATGCTAAGAGTAGAAATTGACCAAAATTAAAAAGAAACAATCTGTGAACTATTGGAGTCCTAGAAGAAGAAGAGAGGTAGAGGAAGAAAGAAAGTTTATTTAAAGAAATAATGGCAGAGAATTTCCCAAATCTGAGGAACAATTTGGATATTCAAATTCATGAAGCTTGTAGGTCACCAAACAATCTCAACTTAAAGTGATATTCTCCAAGGCACATTATGTTATAAGAAAGCTGTCAAAAATTAAAGACAACAAGAGAATCTTAAAAGCATCAAGAGGGAAGAAAGTTGTACTTACAAGGAAGTTCCTGTAGGCCTACTGGGAGATTTCACAGCAGAAACTTTGCAGACTATGTGAGAGTAGTATGATATATTCGAAATGAAATATATACCACTGAAAGGAAATCTATGCAACTGAAAGAAAAAACTGCCAGCCAATAATATCTGACTGGCAAAGTTGTATCTCAAAAATTAACGTAATATAAGTACTTTCCCAGACAAAAGCTGAAGGGAGTGGCTCACCAGTGACCTGCCTTGTAAGAGATGCTGAAAGAACTTATTGAAGCCAAAAAAAAAGGTGCTAATTAATAACATGAAAATATGAAGAAAATGTGAAAATATGTTAATTAGTAGTGTGAAAATATACATGAAAAGGTAAGCATGTAGTCAAAATCAGAATACCCTAATACTGTAATATAGTGATGTGTTAACCACTTAACTCTAGTATATATGTTAAAGAATGAAAGTATTAAAAATAACTAATAATTTATGAATACATAATATAAAAAGGTAAATTGTGATATTGAAAACATGAAAGGGAAAGTAAGAGAGTAGTTTTGTATGTCAGTTCAGTTCAGTCACTCAGTCGTGTCCGACTCTTTGTGACCCCGTGAGTTTTGTATATAATTGAAGATAAATCATTATCAGTGTAAAATAGATTGGTATATCCATAACATATGTAAGCGTCACAGTAACCACAAGCAGAACCTACAGTAGATAAACTAACAGTAAAGATTTGAGAATCAAAGCATATCAAAATGAAGAATTATCAGTTCACAAAGGAAAGCGGCAAGAGAAGAGGAAAGGAATAAGGGAACTAAAAAACATCCAGAAAACAATAAGATATCATTAGTAAGTTCTCACTTGATTAGTAAGTCATCAAAAAATAACTTGTAAGTGGATTAAATTATTCAGTGGAAAGTCATAGAGTGGCTAGATGGATAAGAAAATAAGACCCAACTATATGCTGCATGTAAAAGATTCACTTAAGCTTTAAGGATACACATATGCTGAAAGTGGAAACATAGAAAAAGATATTTCGTGTAAGCAGAACTCAAGAGACCAGGGCTAACTATATTTACATCAGACAAAATAGACTGTAAGTCAAAAACAGTAACAAGAGACAAGGTCAATAACTAATGATAAAAGGATCAATTCATTAAGAGGATATTCAGTTCATTAAGAGGGTATAACATATATGCACCCAACATGAGAGCACTTAAGTATATGAAGCAAATACAGATCTGAGGGAGTAAGAAATACTATAATAATAGTAGGAACCTCAGTCCTCTATTTTTAACAATGCATAGATCGTATAGATAGTAAATCAATAAGAAATCAGTGAGTTTGGACAACATTATAGACGAAATGGGCCTAACAGACAAATACAGAATATTCCATTGAACAGCAGCAGAACATACTTCTCAAAGGCATATGGAACATTCTCCACCATAGTCCATATGTTAGGCCACAAAATAATTTCAGCAAATTTAAGAAGACACAAAACCTCACTGAAAGAAATGGAAGGAGACCTAAATAAATGGAAAGATAACCCATGTTCATGCATTAGAAGATTTTTAATATTGTTAAGATGACAGTATGTCCCAAAGCACTCTACAGACCCAAATGCAATCCCTATAAAAATTCCAGTAATTTTTTTTTTTTTTCAAAAAATGGAAAGGCCAATCCACAATTTATATTGAGGTTATATATGAGTTCAACAACATAGACTTCTCTCCACAGCCATCCTGGCCGTAGCTGCTGCTGAGTGCCCAATCTGCCAGCCATAGAGAACAGTACTAAGCCTACATCATGGCACCAGTTTGATTGCATTGGACTGCTTCCATCATGGAAGGGGCAGCACTTTGCTCTTACTGGAACAGACACTTTGGACATGGATTTGATTTCCCTGAATGCAATGCTTCTGCCAAAACTATCATCCTTGGGTTTACAGAATGCCTTCTGTACATCATAGTATTCCACATAGCATTTCTTCTGATCAAGGAATTCCCTTCATGGCAAATAAAGTGCAACAATTGGCCCATGGTCATGATAATTCACTAGTCTTAACTGTGTTCCCCATGCTTCTCCCTTGTGTCTCATCTCTGCACTCTGCTGGTTCAAGTTCTAAGCCTCTCAAGCATGGCCAGAAGAGTGTATTTCAGATTGGGATCCAGAACACTGCTAACAGTGTTTATAACCTGGGTTAACAGAAGTTCCATCTGGTTTCAGAAGTTCCTGATTACCCTAAAGAAGGCAATTTCCACATCTTCTATCACAATAACAAAAACTACTCTAGAAAAGCAAAGGAAGTGAGTAATATGTTGATTGGAATTATTTTGGATCCTGTCATCTCTTCACAGAGTGACAACTAAAGTTACAGGCTTGCATTCCCTCACTGAGGGATACCAGGCAAGCCACTCCTGGATGAACAGATGGAGAGAAATGGACTCAGGGCTGTGCGTGTGTATGCATCCTCATCTCCTTGCCTTAAATCCAGCTTTTTCATCCCTGAGTTCATAGACTGCCATGCTTATTTAGATGGGATTGGCAGATAAGAAGCTGGGATCTCAGCCATGCGTGGTAAGAGAAGCCAGCAAGCAGAGACTGAGTGCAGGGCCAGGGAGGTTAACTCATCAAGGAGGAGGGTCCTCGTGGATGATTCTCTATAAAGAGTATTTAGTGAATTGGGAGTTGATCCACTTGTATTAGTTGGTTACGCCAACTGCAGTAACCAATTTCCAGAATGTATAATGGCTCAAATACATTCAAGTTGATTTTCAGTTCCAACAAGGGTTCAAGACATTTCAGGTTGGTGGAGAACAATGCTTTGCACAGGCATTCAGAGAGCCAGGCTGATAAGCTTTGCAGTTAAAAAAAAAAAAAAAAGAAGTATAGTTGATTTACAATATTGTGTTTTAGAAGCAAAGTGACTCAGTTATTTTTTTCCTCAGATTATATTCCATTATAGGTTAAGTGAAAGGCGTCACGAATTTGGGTGCCATCCTTCTGCAGGGGCCACGCTCATCTCTGTATCAGTCCAGTTTTTAGTTTATGTACTGCCAAAGTGAGCACAACTTTGCCATTTTTAATAAACGACTTTCAAGGTTGTCCTGGAAAGGGAAAGAGGCACATACAAGGGTTTTATGGGCTAAACTTGAAATACCATGACTCACTTCCCTTTGGTAAAACTGAGTGATACAGCCACATCTAACTTGAGACTGGACTATGAGCCCAAGAAGAGGAGATGAATTTGGTGAGAACTAGCAGCCTTGGACTGGAGAAGGCAATGGCACCTGACTCCAGTTCTTTTGCCTGGAAAAATCCCATGGGTGGAGGAGCCTGGTTGGCTGCAGTCCATGGGGTCGCGAAGAGTCAGACACGACTGAGCGACTGCTTTCATGCATTGGAGAAGGAAATGGCAACCCACTCCAGTGTTCTTGCCTGGAGAATCCCAGGGACGGGGGAGCCTGGTGGGCTGCCATCTATGGGGTTGCACAGAGTCAGACACAACTGAAGTGACTTAGCAGCAGCAGCAGCAGCAGCAGCCTTGGACACAACTGTGTCCAACAGGCAGTGTTGTGTCTGCAGCAAGGCAGCAGGAGCTAAAGCCAAGATTTTGCTGGAATTCAGACAGGAGGCAGCATTCTGTTAGTGCTGTTCTGCCCAGTCTGAAGTAAGAATATTAGCCAGCAGCAGGTGTGGAGATAATTTTTGGTGGTGGGACTGTTATGGATACTAGTGCCTAGGCCCTGGTAAACGGGGTGGGAGGGCTCCTGGAATCAAGTAGAGTGAGACTTCCAGACCTGAGCCTCAGGGACCGAGAGTCAAGTCCAGGTTCGTGCTGAGACTGAAATCCAGTAATATGGACAGATTTGGGAGAAGGCTTACATATGAAGGCTTACTTTGGGAATTTGCCTATGACAAGAAACCTAATCCCAGGAACCCTGCTAGTAAGCCTCGGACTGTGGGTCAGCCTTGGTTCTGGGACAGTTTGGGGAGGGTCCTCCTCCTGAAATTTTCTTTAGCACTGTCTTTTCCAGAAGGGCACTCACATATGCCCTTTAAAGAGTTTCATGTCCTCACAAGAGGGGTGTCCTGGTCCACGTGGCTTCCTCAAGCAACCATACTCGTAATCCCCAGCTTTTAGGAATTTACATTAAAATAACCCGGGTGTACAGGTCACAATTTTTTGGGGGGAGGTGGGGGCTGAGTTTTTGTTGCTGTACGCAGACTTTATCTCTAATTGGGGTGAGCAGGGGCTACTCTCTTGTTGTGGTGCCTGGGCTCTAGAGTATGTGAATTCAGTAGTTGTGGCGCATGGGATTGGTTGCCCCATAGAATGTGGACTCTTCCCTGAGCAGGGTTCAAACCCGTGTCCCCTGCACTTGGCCAGTGGGCTCAACCACTGGACCACCAGGGAAGTCCTAGGTCACAGATTTCTGATGTTGTATAGTCTCATAGGGCACATTCTGTCTCACAGTTTAGGCATGTAACCTAGTGGCTAAATAACTACTCGATTCTAAATAACCAGTAGAGCTGCATGTAGAGAGCTGGGACTTGAATTGCTTGCTTTGTTTGCTTTCCTCTTTGGAGGTGGCCAAAAAAATTCTTAACAATGGCTTAGGGCTTTCTGAACATTGTCTTTTAAGGATGATACTGCATGTACTGTCTAGAGATGTTGTTGGAACAGATGTTGTGAGAGGTTCTTACACTCTTAATATGCTGAGAATGCCCATATATCCCCCAGGCGTCATCACAGAAAATCCTCAAACACAATCATAGCCCTACAGGGCGTTGCCTTCCACTTGACCCTTCCATTTTCTTGATTGTTCAATGCACAAGGGTTATTAAGAAGCTGAAAGATGATTGTTACACTCTATCGTGTCTGCCAGCTATGTGCTGGCAGATTTTTGCAAACAGATTCAGGAAAGCACTGTAGGTTAATGACATAATAGGATGTGGAAAAATTCTGGTCTTGTTCTGTGAAATAGCTAACCTATTTTATAGAACAAAATACGGGATGCTAAAGGATGCGGTAAGCTATAGTATTGGAGCATAGATTCTAGTAAATCTGCCATTTAATAACAACTTGATCTTGGGTTGATTTTAACTATTATCAGTATGGTAAAGAATCCTCCTGCAATGCAGGTGACCCTGGTTTGATTCCTGGGTCAGGAAGATCCTCTGGAGAAGGGATAGGCTACCCACTCCAGTATTCTTGGGCTTCGCTGGTGGCTCAGCTAGTAAAGAATCCACCTGCAATGTGGGAGACCTGGATTCAATCCCTGGGTTGGAAAGATTCCCTGGAGAAGGGAAAGGCTACCCACTCCAGTATTCTGGCCTGGAGAATTCCATCGACTGTATAGTTCATGGGGTCGCATAGAGAGTGACTTTCACTTACTCTTATCCTCACCTGAGACATGGGAGTTGTAATGGTATTCACTTCCATGGGACTAAATGAGACAGTGTATGAAAAATGTTTAGCATGATGCCTGGCATGTAGCTGACCTTCAAAAAAAAAAAACACGTTACCTATTATTGGCTAACATGTTTTAAAACCCTGTCATTTGAGAAAAAAAATGGGAGATTAAGCACCACTAAATACAAACACTTGTTCTTAAAGTTTATAACTGAATCCTTGAAATTCTGGTGGTAAAAAGGAACATTTTTGATCGTCTTCACCCACCCAGAGATAATCTCAGATCAAGCAGGGTAAAACAGCCCATACGAAAGTCTAGAGTAGAGGTTCTTGCATGACATCCAGGTCAGGTGCATCAACATCACAGGGAATTTGTTAGAAATATAATTATTGGGGAGGGAACCCTAGACCTTCTAAAACTCTGGGATGGGCCCCAGAAATATGTGTTTTAACATGCCCTCTCCGGGATTGGTAGCTCAGGTTTGTGGACCCAGGTGTAGAACCTCCAGAGATAAATTTGTTGATAAAATGCAGCGGTGCTTGTGGAGAACTTCTGTGAGTTCATGAGCCCAGACCTACATTCGTGGCTGCCTTCTGTGGCCCCGAGCGAGCCCCCTTTATGGCCGGTTAATAGTCCCACCATCCACCCAGCTGCCCACTCTTCTAGGTTCTTTTACTCTCTCACTTTTCATCCCACCAGGCACTAGGAACCTGTTGATTTCCCATCCTGAACACATATCTGTCTGCCCCTCTCTCCCACTGCCTCTTATTGGGTATAGGAGAAGAGTGCCATATTTTTGATGTTTCTGATCTTTGCTCTTTAGTTTCCCCACTCTCCTGTCCACACTGCTGCAGAGTGACTTTATAAACATGGATGGACTGGTTGCTCCATGGCTTAAAATCTTCAGGTGCTGCAAACACATCCTTATTGTAATATTCCAGGCTCTTCACTTCTTACCAGGGACTCTGTTTCCAGCCTCCTCCTCTTCTTACCCCTCTCCTACTGTATACTCCTGTCACTCTTGTCTTTCGTTCTGTCAGTTCCAAGCTCTTTCATACCCTCTTGCTCTGCATATCCTCTTGTCCGCTGCTCTGCATGTTCTTATTCATTATCTGCTTACTGAGGTTCTAGTTAACAGCTCAGTTTCCACATCGCCGACACTGGAAACCATCCTTAACTCTTCTGTGCAGATCTGGAATCTTTCTTTTTGGTTCTCCAGGTAGATTTCATTTTAAAAGACATTCACTATTCATCCTGATGGTTTTCCTGCTAGACTGTGAGCTGCTTCAGGGCCAGAGAATTTATTGTCTTACTCATTTCCTCACTCTGGCTCTCCGCACTGTGCTTAGCACTTATTAAGTAGCTGCTTAATAACTATTTGCCGAAGGAATGAAGGAATGAGAGTAAGTATGTAGTTACAAGAGGATTTTCCTTTTAAGGAACTAAACCTCAGCTACCCAGGCATAGAATACTGCCTTTGAGAGAGTATTTATGTTTTGGATCACGGCAGCTGTGGAAGAGGAATACGCCTCTCAGGGGAAGCCATGGGGGAGTCTGGGCAGGTGAAATGTAATTATCCAAGCTGGCCCTGGGCCAAGGCTACTCAGCGCTGCAGCGAGGCCAGGGCTCAACACAAATGGGTACGACCTTCATCTCACATCTCTTCTGAAGAGCTGCTCCTCTGGCAGCCCCGAGCCCCCTAACAGCTTTCCAGGGCCTGGGGTCAGTCTCACTCACAGGGAAGGGGCACCCGAGCCCCGTGACCCCGCTGAGCTGGCTGCTTGCCTCTCGGCTGCCTTTGGTCTAAGCACACAGCCTGGTGTGGAAACGGAAGCTGGCCTGTGATCTCTCGTTCATCCCTTTCGGCCACACTGCTCGATTCCTTCCCGCTGAAGTTAGACCGCGCACTTGCCTTTGAGGACACAAGACCCTAGCACATAACAATAACTTGACCTCAAGTTACTGGCAGCTGACTTCCTCACTGTGTGTGTGTGCGTGTTTATTTCTAAAAACAATAAATTCCCCTACCCAAATCACCAGGCGACACGTGTATAAATGCACGAAACTGAAAAGCCTTTTTTTTTGCAGATGACCTTAACTCTTTTATGGAAGAAAGTGCAGGTTAAACAAAAAGTGGCTGAGCTAGGATTTAAACTCGGGAAATCAGACTCCATGGTTCGAGCTCTGAGACCCCTTGACCTGGTGGCAGGTTGGCCTCTCAGAAGAGCGACCTGGCCCATGTGTGCTGTCGCGCAGTCAAGTCTGACTCTTTGCAGCCCCATGAACTGTAGCCGGCCAGGCTCCTCTGTCCATGGAGTTTTCCAGGCAAGACTACTGGAGTGGGTTGCCATTTCCTCTTCCAGGGGATCTTCCTGACCCAGGGATCCAACCTGCTGCTCCTACATTGACAGGAGGATTCTTACCACTGCCCTACCCAGGCTCCACCTGAAACTAATGTAATATCCTTAAATCAACTATATCTCACTTTAAAAAAAGATTTACTTGGGAGTGTTGGGATAACAGAAGCTGACAAGCAGAGCCAGGCCTCCTGGGCCCTTGTTTTTTCATATCACTAAAACCATAGAACCTTGGTACTTGCACAAGTAAATGACCTTGGAGACAGCCACAGGAGGCAGACAGGAATGCAGAGTGAAGAACAAGGCACGTCCTTTATACAAGGCAATCTTGCGTTCAGGCTGTGCCTCTCAGCCATTCTCCAGACAAGATTTTATGCCCAGAGCAGAGACTTTCCCCTAAACAGCAATATTCCTGTATGTTCTACTTTTCATTTCCTTGATTCTCCCTCCAAAGGTCTCCAAGCAATTCACAAACTGTAGGTTGTGTTTGCAATTCGGAGCCTTAAAGTTTATCTGTCTTTCTCTCCCCTCTCACTTTTTCTTTGTCTTTTATGATTGTGATTGAAAAAGAGGAAGAGTTGGGAGACCAAAGCTCATGAATGTATATGAAGCCATTATATCTGCTGGGTGAGATGCGTGCTCAGGCACTGTTTTTTAAATGGTTGTCTCCACATCGCCAGAACTGCTTCAGAGCTTTTTCCTCCAATTGCACAAATTCATTATTTACTCTTTTACTTCATCTATTTATAAGTCCACATGGACCCTCTGGGAGGCCCAGTTCGAGCCTCAGAGCTCCCGTAATGAAGCCTAGCTCACTCTCCTTTGATATATCTCCCTGCTACTGCTGCTGGGGGAATAAAGAGAGTACACACCTGGTTTTTGGAAGGTCAGCCTGACTGAGGACAAAGGATTTTAAATTGTGCTCTGTGGAATCCTGGAATCCTGAGTAGGCTGCCTAGAGTTCTAGGAAATAACAATAATAAAATCAACCATGGACATTCTTTTATTTTTCAAGGCACTATGATTTTATTTTGGTTGTTAAACTTTTTCTGGGGTTAAAATAAATATGTAGCACAAGCTGACTGGACTCCCTGCAGTTTCTTGTCAGAGTTACCATAGGGCGTGGACTGAGCAGGTACTGAGGACGTTCTCTAGTTCTGACTTGTCCCAGAGAGAGGTGTTTTTTTTTTCTTGCTGCACTGGCTGGGTCTTTGTTGCTGTGTGCAGGCCTCCTCTGGCTGCGATGAGTGGGCCCTGGTCTCTAGTTGTGGCGCGTGGGCTGCTCACTGCGGTAGTTTCTTGTGTTGTGGAGCTGGGCTCTAGGTGCCTGGGCTTCAGTACTTGTGATGCATGAACTTAGTTGCCCCTTGGCACTTGGGATCTTCCTGGACCAGGGATCGGACCCGTGTCTCCCAGGGAAGTCCCCCAAATAGAGATTTGTCACTTGACTAGGATGTCAGCCCCTAGAGTACCTGGCAATAGTAGGCACTCAATAAATATTTGTGGGATGAATAAATAGATGAATTTTCTGACCACCCTGTGTCCTCTGATGGCTCCACCTGTAGCTTCATTTGCTTCAGACCTTGTGTCCATTTTGACCAAGGGCAGCTTTGCTCACATGCTTAGAGTGAAGGCCCTCAGGCCTGATTGGGACCAAGTGATCCCATCACGACTCTCCCGGTCTCCTTTCCTGCACGACATTTCCTCTCAAGGGAATTCCTGAGTGCTTGGCTCACCTTTGGTCCCAGCTCTTCCCTCTCCCTTCTGGTGATGGCTCAGGTGGTAATTCTGGTCCCTGTTCTTTAGTTCCTCTGATTCAAGGACAGAAGCTCTGGGGTCCTATCACTCTTGGGTTTTTCTCCAAATAAGTGCCTATTCTCTTAACTTGAGAGTCTTGTCCACCAACTGAGATAACCAGGTCTCTGGAACTGAGAACTTTGTGGCCTGGCTGTTTCCTGGAAAATGCTTCTCTAGGTAGCCAGACTTCCCAAACAGAGAGCTGAGCACCTGAGTATGGGGACAGGACTGCCAGGGCTTGACTCAGTTTCTCTTCTAGCTAGTTGCTCCAGTCCCCCAGCCTCCAAACTCTACAGAAAAAAACAGACTAGAGGGGAGGGAAGTCTCTAACTTCTACCCCACTGCTCATAGGTAAGTTAATGACAAGTGCCTCAATAACACATATAGTGACTCTTTGGGAACATTTTGGAGTCCCTGGCCTGTTTGCTCTCTGAGGTTGCATTTTTAAGAAATGGACAAATTTATTACCCCCAAATTTCTTTATTACAGTTACCTTGGGAAGAGCGCACAGAGAGAACCTTGCTCCTTAGAGGACTCGACCCTTCCCTCAGTAGGGAGCCATCCTAGTGTGGCTCTGAGGCAGGAGGAGCAGAAGTCCTGCTGGGGATGTAGGTGGAGTGGTTCCACGAGGAAGGAGAATAAAGATCTCACATGGACAGGGTACCTGGGGAGGGTTCAGAGAGAGACGTGAAGATGTTGGAGGAAGCAGCTCTGGAATCTAAGAATTAGGGTAGAAGGGAAAATTTTAAGACATCTTACTTGGATTACGGTTGCCATCTTCTCCAGAGTTTTTAAAGACCACAACAAAAGGTTCAAACTATTTTGCCTGCTGGATTAGCTTACTTGAATGAGATACCATGCTGTAGTCGAACACCTTGAGAACCAGGGATTTCAAATGTTGAGTGCCAAGCTACTGTGGATAAAGCAGTGGATGAAACAGACCCCAGGCCCCTCCTCATGGAACTTACTGGAAGAGATAGACAGTAAATACAGTATGTAAATTATGTCATCTATTGTAAAGCTGGAGAAGCTGTAGGGAATTCCATGTTGAAAATTATATGGTAGACAGGGAAACCCTCCATGAGAAAATGTCATGAGAACAAAGAGTTGAAGGCTGTGAGGGGGTGAGCCAGGCAGGTATTTGGGGGCAGAGTCCCAGAAGAGTTAGAGTTAGGGCATGTTTGCAGGACACCAAGGAAGTCAGTGTGGCTGGAGTGGAGTGATAGAGGCAAAGTGTGGTACAAGGGATTTCCTTGATCATACAGGAGTTTGCAAATGCCTTTAACTCTCTTAGGAGAGCTCTGAGTAGAGCAGAGAGCTCTGATAAATATTATGTCTAAAGTTTTTAAAGGAGGAAAGATGGACAAGGATGCAGATATAAGCAGAACAGTTAAGAATTACTAGAAAAATTCAGATGATAGAGATGTTGGCAGTGAATATAGTGAAAAGTGTGTGCATTTGTTAGCATTGCACATCCACTTGTTTATTAACTTAATACATCGCTTGATAAATGAATCAGTAAATATTTATTGAATACCGACAGATTACATCTGAACTGGAAGACAAATAATGATCATAAACTCATTCAACTCCAGAGTTCTAGGAGTCTAGGAATCAGAGAAGAGAGCAATGCTCCTTCCCATCATAGACAATATTTAGGGGCATAAAACAGTGTTTGGCAGGTGACATTCCTGTTTTGGGTAGAGAGAGGACAGAGCAAAGGCAGAGGCCCAGAGCACGGGGAATGCTGAGGGATGCAGTGTTGGAGCCTTGTGGTGGTCATGCACCAAAGGCAGGTGGGAGACAACGGAGAAGGCTGTGGTGATGAGAAAGCTGCTAGGCTGGGGTTGGTGGTGGGCCTTCCCTTGGCAACAGCAGTCAAAGGGGACCAGCTTCTCTCAATCTCACCTGTCCCGGGGGAAGGAGACAGCTAGAGTGCCTGCAGCCCAGTGGGGTGCTGAGGCTGAGGGTCAGGGCCAAAAGAGCCCTCAGCGGTCACCAGCCACATCTCACTATCCAGAGGATGCATGGAAGCTCAGAGAGGGGAGGAAGTCTCCAAGTTCACCAGTTAGAAAATGGCAGAGCTGTGCTCTTAAGCCTGGACAGAGTTCTCTCCTATTGCACTTGAATATGTCAGAAGGTTTCTTCAATCTCCTTCTCTCCTTTGTTCAGTGGAATATGACCCTTTCTCTTCGGCATCTATTGCTCAGGATCCATCTCTGCTGATGAGCTGGTTTCTGTCGTAGACTTCGCCTCAAAGTCGCAACTGGCCTTGGGCTCTTCCTCAGGAATTTTGACCTGTGGCCCTTTGTGCACCTCTGGCCATCTGCCTGGATTCGTGACTTGCTGTCTTGCTTGTGTGACTGCTCCTACCTGGTGACCCGTCTAAGGCTATGCCCAGCTAGATTCTCTCTTTACTAATCTCCCATACAACACACACTATCAAAGCTTCACTTCTCTCCCACTCCAAACTCTAAACCCAGCTTGTAAGGTCTCCCATGTCTGGATACATTCTTTCCATTTGTTCTTCATTTCCTTTTCTGCTTTTAATTCTCCTTTTCCTTTTAAGAGGTATCCTCTCTCTCTTATATTCCCTCTCTTGTTGATTATCCCACTATTTATAAAAATGTCCAGGCACTGATTGAATAACTGGCAAGAAATAATCGTTTAGGGAAAGAGAGGTAAGGAGGGAAAGAGGCTGTGAACAGTCATACTTCATTGTTACTTTTTGTCACATTTGCATTTCTCATAACAAATATGGGCTAGAGTTTTTAATTTGACCTAGACCATGGAGAGTCGGAGAAGGCGATGGCATCCTACTCCAGTACTCTTGCCTGGAAAATCCCATGGATGGAGGAGCCTGGTAGGCTCCAGTCCATGGGGTCGTGAAGAGTCAGACATGACTGAGCGACCTCACTTTCACTTTTCACTTTCATGCATTGGAGAAGGAAATGGCAATCCACTCCAGTGTTCTTGCCTGGAGAATCCCAGGGACGGGGGAGCCTGGTGGGCTGCCGTCTATGGGGTCGCACAGAGTCGGACACGACTGAAGTGACTTGGCAGCAGCAGACCGTGGAGAGTAGAGTGGAGAGTAGAGCTGTTAAGTCTCCTGTGCCCCTTCCTCTCTTTCTTCCTCCTCCTCCTTACTATGCATTGTCACATAATAGACAAAGATGTCCATTCTTCAGACTGTGACTTCAGACTGCCAGCAGTATGAGCTTCCTTTTCTTTAACCTGCTGTCCCTAAGCCAGGCCATCTTGGTTTGTTTATTGGAACCCCATTGTGTCATTTTTCTTGGTTTCAAGTTTTGATCAACCTTCAAATATTTCTTCTATTCTGATGGCCACCAATATTGTACCTCCAGCCCAAATATCTTCCTAGATTTAAGACCTTAAAGATTGTCAGGAAGCTATCACTCTCATGGCTGTTGCAAGTTTGGGGCTGAGTTCTAATCCCATTATTGTCTGGCTACCATCTAAGGTCAGTTCCTTAGCCCTTGAGCTGCTTCTTTCTCTGCTGAAAATAGGAAAGAATACGAATACCCACTGTGAAATCTGGTGGGAGGAAAAAATAATACAATGGATGTAGAATTGTCTTGTAACTTGTAATTGGACATTTTAAAAAATCTCTAAGAATAGCTTTGTGGGCTGTATTTGCAACTTCAGCAGATACCGGCTAATTTTAGACATTGCCCCTGCAATAGACGTCTGTTGCCACCAGGTGGCAGGAGAAACCTGTGATGCAATCAAGGAGAACACACATTCCAAAAGCTAGAATTAGATAAATTGTGCTTGTTAAAAGAAGCCAATTTAGTGATTATTAAATAAACAAAAAAGCCTATTTACAAATCACAGTGTCCCCAAATAAACCAAATATAAAGCTTCTAGTACAATGTGTTTCAAACAGTTTTTTAGGCGATGGTGACCATTTTTCAGATAAAATCATACGCAAAATCTCATATAGATGAAATAGATGAAAGTGGCAGGAAGAGTGGTACTGTTTCTGAAGTAGGGCAGGGACACTGGGGGTCTGTTATCTCATCCTCCTCTTTCATCCTTGAGCCACCTTTGCTGAACTTCAGGGCTTCATGGGACAGAGTTTCATTTTTAAATTATTATTATTAAATTTTTATTTTACTTTTACCAAATGGTTCTTTATGAGAAAATAGCTTCATTTCTAACTTGATCTGTCAATATCTTAGGCTATTGCATAAATTATAGGTTATATCTATTAAATGTATTCTCTAATGACCCTTTACATGAAATGTTCCCTTGGTATCTCTAATTTTCTTGAAGAGATCTTTCCCATTCTGTTGTTTTTCTCTATTTCTTTGCATTTCTTTGCATTGATCTCTGAGGAAGGCTTTCTTATCTCTTCTTGCTATTCTTTGAAACTCTGCATTCAGATGCTTATATCTTTCCTTTTCCCCTTTGCTTTTCGCTTCTCTTCTTTTCACAGCTATTTGTAAGGCCTCCCCAGACAGCCATGTTGCTTTTTTGCATTTCTTTTCCATATGGATGGTCTTGATCCCTGTCTCCTGTACAAGGTCAAGAACCTCTGTCCAAAGTTCATCAGGCACTCTAGCTATCAGATCTAGGCCCTTAAATCAATTTCTCACTTCCACTATATAATCATACGGGGTTTGATTTAGGTCATACCTGAATGGTCTAGTGGTTTTCCGTACTTGCTTCGATTTAAGTCTGAATTTGGCAATAAGAAGTTTATGATCTGAGCCACAGTCAGCTCCTGGTCTTGTTTTTGTTGACTTTATAGAGCTTCTCCATCTTTGGTTGCAAAGAATACAATCAATCTGATTTTGGTGATGACCATCTGGTGATGTCCATGTGTAGAGTCTTCTCTTGTGTTATTGGAAGAGGGTGTTTGCTATGATCAGCGTGTTCTCTTGGCAAAACTCTCTTAGCCTTTGCCCTGCTTCATTCTGTACTCCAAGGCCAAATTTGCATGTTACTCCAGGTGTTTCTTGACTTCCTACTTTCGCATTCCAGTCCCCTATAATGAACAAGACATCCTTTTTGGGCGTTAGTTCTAAAAGGTCTTGTAGGTCTTCATAGAAGATATTAAGAAGAGGTGGCAAGAATACACAGAAGAACTGTACAAAAAAGATCTTCACGACCCAGATGATCATGATGGTGTGATCACTCACCTAGAGCCAGACATCCTGGAATGTGAAGTCAATAGGCCTTAGAAAGCAGCACTACGAACAAAACTAGTAGAGGTGATGGAATTCCAGTGGAGCTATTTCAAATCCTGAAAGATGATGCTGTGAAAGTGCTGCACTCCATATGCCAGCAAGTTTGGAAAACTCAGCAGTGGCCACAGGACTGGAAAAGGTCCGTTTTCATTCCAATCCCAAAGAAAGGCAATGCCAAAGAATGTTCAAACTACCACACAATTGGACTCATCTCACATGCTAGTAAAGTAATGCTCAAAGTTCTCCAAGCCAGGCTTCAGCAGTACGTGAACCGTGAACTTCCTGATGTTCCAGCTGGTTTTAGAAAAGGCAGAGGAACCAGAGATCAAATTACCAACATCTTCTGGATCATGGAAAAAGCAAGAGAGTTCCAAAAAAACATCTATTTCTGCTTTATTGACTATGCCAAAGCCTTTGACTGTGTGGATCACAATAAACTGTGGAAAATTCTTAAAGAGATGGAAATACCAGACCACCTGACCTGCCTCTTGAGAACCCTATGTGCAGGTCAGGAAGCAACAGTTAGAACTGGACATGGAACAACAGACTGGTTCCAAAGAGGGAAAGAAGTACGTCAAGGCTGTCTATTGTCACCCTGCTTATTTAACTTATATGCAGAGAACATCATGAGAAACGCTGGGCTGGAAGAAGCACACGCTGGAATCAAGATTGCCGGGAGAAATATCAATAACCTCAGATATGCAGATGACACCACCCTTATGGCAGAAAGTGAAGAGGAACTAAAAAGTCTCTTGATGAAAGTGAAAGTGGAGAGTGAAAAAGTTGGCCTGAAGCTCAACATTCAGAAAACGAAGATCATGGCATCTGGTCCCATCACTTCATGGGAAATGGATGGGGAAACAGTGGAAACAGTGTCAGACTTTATTTTTTTGGGGCTCCAAAATCATGGCAGATGGTGACTGCAGCCATGAAATTAAAAGACGCTTACTCCTTGGAAGAAAAGTTATGACCAACCTAGACAGCAAACTGAAAAGCAGAGACGTTACTTTGCCGACTAAGGTCCGTCTAGTCAAGGCTATGGTTTTTCCAGTAGTCATGTATGGATGTGAGAGTCGGACTGTGAAGAAGGCTGAGCGCCAAAGAATTGATGCTTTTGAAGTGTGGTGCTGGAGAAGACTCTTGAGAGTCCCTTGGACTGCAAGAAGATCCAACCAGTCCATTCTAAAGGAGATCAGTCCTGGGTGTTCTTTGGAAGGAATGATGCTAAAGCTGAAACTCCAGTACTTTGGCCACCTCATGCGAAGAGTTGACTCATTGGAAAAGACTCTGATGCTGGGAGGGATTCAGGGCAGGAGGAGAAGGGGACGACCCAGGATGAGATGGCTGGATGGCATCACTGACTCAATGGACGTGAGTTTGAGTGAACTCTGAGAGTTGGTGATGGACAGGGAGGCCTGGCGTGCTGTGATTCATGGGGTCCCAAAGAGTCGGACATGACTGAGGGACTGAACTGAACATCCCTGTCCCCCCACCCCTTTATTGCCCCTTCCCCCTTCCCTCTCCCCACTGGTGAGCACTCGTTTGTTCTCCACATCTTTGCGTCTGCTTTTTTTTGTTGTATTTGGTAGTTTGTTGTATTATTTTAGATTCCACATGTAAGTGATATATAGTATTTGTCTTCTTCTGACTTAGATTTATTTTTTCATTGAGGTGTAATTGACATACATTATAGTAGTTTCAAGTATACAACATAATGATTCAGTATTTGTGTATATTGTGAAATGATCACTACAATAAATAATGAACATGTCGCCAACATAGTTATAGAATTTTGGGACAGAGTTTTAAGCCACTATTCTGATATTTTCTCAACACACTCTTAAAACATTCTTTTATCATTATGAAAAATATAGGGTAGTTTAAAAAATACAGAATTTTAAATAGTTTATATAAAATATAAATTATCAATATATAACATATAGAAATATAAATTATAAAATTTATAGAATTCATAGAACAAACAGAAATTTTATAGACTATCCAGGATTATGACACATAATTATAAAATTTTAAATTTTAGAATAAAAATATTTTAAGGCACTTAAAGTGTCTTAAATAATATTCTTTTAAAAAATTTTTTATCAAAGCATAGTTGATTTACAATATGTTTATTTCAGCTGTACAGCAAAGTGATTCAATCATATGTATATATATATATATATATATATGTATCGACTGAGCGACTTCACTTTCACTTTCCACTTTCATGCATTGGAAAAGGAAATGGCAACCCATTCCAGTGTTCTTGCCTGGAGAATCCCAGGGACAGTGGAGCCTGGTGGGCTGCTGTCTATGGGGTTGCACAGAGTCGGACATGACTGAAGTGACTTAGCAGCATACATTCTTTTTCATATTCCTTTCCATTATGGTTCACTACAGGATATTAAATATGCTTCTCTGTGCCATACAGTCATACCTTGTTGTTTATTCATTCTACATGTAATGGCTTGCACCTGCTAGTCCCAAACTTTCGATCAGTCCCTTCCCCACCTCTTTACCGCTTTGGCAACCATGTCTCATCTCTGTGTGAGTGTGTTTTGTAGATGAGTTCGTGTCATTTTAGACTCCACATAATTGATATCATACGGCATTTGCCTTTCTTTCTGCCTAATTTCACTTAGTATAAGAATCTCTACATCCATCCATGTTGCAGCAGATGGCATTATTCCATTCTTTTTTATGGCTGAGTAGTATTCCATTGTTTTATACGACACATCTTTATCCATTCATCTGTCAGTGGACATGTGGGTTGCTTTTGTGTCTTGGCTATTGTAAATAGTGCTGCAGTGAACATAGAGGTGCATGCATCTTTCTTAATTGTGGTTTTCTCTGGATATATGCCCAGGAGTGGGATTGCTGGATTATATGACAAATCCATTTTTGTTTTTTTGAGGACCTTCCATACTGTTTTCCATAGTGGCTGCACCAATTTACAGCAAAATAGTGTTCTTAATATTCTCTGCAGCTCTCTGTTAGGTTAATTGTTGGAAATTCTCTGCCTAGGTTTCAGTTCCTGAAGGCAGACTGAGCACAGGCGTTCAACCCCTCTCACCCTTAAAACATCAACATAATTCACTAAAATGAGAAAGTAGTGTGGCATGTTAGAACATCAAATATTTTGAAGGGTTTCTAGAAAATAGAAAGCAGATTGAGTTTAAATTCATGGGCTAGCCAGAATGGAGAGGGCCAGGGCTCAGTCTTGCCCTAAAGACAGCAGCAGAACAGAGGGATGGCAGGTTTCTTTGGGAAGGGGAGCCTGCCCACTTGCCAAAGTCAACAGTATGGAGGAACACAGCCTGGGAGTTGGAGGAGTGGCCACAACAGAGATAAAAAAAAAACTAGTCTGTAGAATGGCTGGCTCATTTAACTTTTTAAACTTCCCTCCTTTCCCCCATTAACTCTACCTGCAGAGTGGGTGTCCTTTCCCTCTAAGGCTGAAGAGAGAAGCATATTTTCTGAAGAAATCAGGAAATCTGCATGCAAGCGGCCAGGCCCCCACAAATCTTATCAGTTTTCCTTATCTAGACATTGGGGCCAGTGGGCACTGGAGATGTTGCTGCCTGTTCCCCACCCTCACACCTTAAAGAGATGCTTTCCAGTGAACACACTCCACCTGCAGAGGAAGAGCCCACGTTCATGCCTCTCTCTAAGGGGTAGGGAGGGGAATGCTGGTAATGATAGAGCAAACACACACTCATCATTAACCATTAATCAACCTAGTCCTTTATTCAGCAATATGAATACAACCACTGATCACCAGATGCATGAAGAAAAGAAGCAAAAAATCATAATGCAATAACAGAATTGATCTCAGAGAAGACAGGGATAATTCAGGGAAAAGAAGAAAAGTTGAGTTTGGAGGTCAGACACCTGGATTCAGGTTTAGACTGTGTTACAGCTGGGGAGATGGCTTGACTTCTCTGGGCCTTAATTTCCTTCTGGCTCTGAAAATTATAGGACCAGGAATGTACCCAATGAGGGCATAGCATGAGGTATTTTCCTCTCTTTGATGTTATAGATATTGATTTCACAAGTGGCCCTGTTTAATCTCCAGGTTGCTGAATCTCTGCATTTATAACCCATTGCTACTTTTTTCTCCTGTGGATTGGAATATAGCATATGAAGGAGTTGAGGGGACACCCTCTTTTACTACTCATCACCCAAAGACTGACTCGTCTCTAAGCAGCATTCTTGGTAATGCTTCAATCCTGGATAAGTATGTTATCTCTTTCATAAAGATGAGAACAGAAAAAAATCAATATAAGGTTTATGGAAAAATTCTCAGCACAAGAGAAGCATGGTAATGTACTGCGACTAAGCAAATTCACTTTATTCTGAGATAAATTTCTTATGAGAAACCAAAAATACATTAAAAAATATAATTCCTAACAAGATAGACAAGGTACTTGCTTCTATTTAACTGACCAAGCTGTTATGGAAGGGAAAGGATAAGAAAACAAAAGGATGCATTCAGAGGAACAAACAAACTAACTAAAAGAAAGTTCATATAGGAACCAAGAAAGTGGAGACCATATACTATTAAAAGAAGGAATTAAGTGAGGTGGAAGACAAATTTTAGATGTTCTTTGAATGCAGAAGAAAGGGGCAAAGATATTAGAGCAATATCAAACAAAATGACCTCTATAAGCAAGAGAAAGGAGTTGTCTTTTAGTCGCTTCTGTCATGTTCGACTCTTTGCAACCCCATGGACTGTAGCCCGCGAGGCTCCTCTTTCCATGGGATTTCCTAGGCAAGAATAGAGTGGTTTGCCATTTCCTCCTCCAGGGGCTCTTCCTCACCCAGGGATTGAACCTGCATCTCCTGCATTGGCAGGCGGATTCTTTACCACTGAGTCACCAGGGAAACCTCTATAGGCAACAGAAAGAAGAAATTAACTTCATAATTAATAGGCAGTCTAGGAAAAGAATCCAGAACAAATGGAGTAGAGGACATAGAGGAAAATATGAAAAAAAGGATTTGTGGATTAAAAAACTTTAAAAATTAAGAAAATTGAATTTCAAAGAAAAAGAAGTGATCGTACAAACATCCTGATAAGAAAGAAAAAACCCAGTTCTGGCAAATGAGCAAAAAGTAGATTGATTTTAGAATTCTTGGCAACAGTAAATGTTAGAAAACAATGTCGTAGTGTGTGTAGAACTTACTGGAGAATGCTGTGGCTCTCGTATGAAGGGTATAGGAATACACCGTCAGGTATGTTTGGTACCTGGAGAGACATAACACCCACATACTATTGCTTAACAAAGTAGTGACAAGGTGTTCCAGATCATTAAGACATATTTTACACTGCGGTAAGCATTGAATATATTAATTTAATGATAAATGTATTTGCACAGAAGGCACAGGACTATATATTAAGAAATTATACATATTTTATATATCTAAAGGAGAAAACAATATTATCTGAATTCAAAATAAAAGAAAAAACGGAGGGCAAGGGAAAAATACAGCTGCTGATGGTCTTGTCTTTAACAGAGTACAGTAAAAATGACAGTCTTTGTATTTGGTAGATAAAGATAGATTTGAGAGTGCTTTTGAAAGTTTTACATGCAACTCACTACTAGGTTTTCAAAAGTTTTAGAAGAGTAAAATAAAGTTTAACCTACAGAATACTAGAACAGAAAGGAAATATAAAAGAAACAAAAACCAGAAAGCATAAAATGGCATAGTTGTTGTTGTTGAGTCTCTAAATCGTGTCTGACTCTTTTGCGACCCTGTGGGTCTGCCAGGTTCCTCTGTCCATGGAATTTCCCAGGCAAGAATACTGGAGCAGATTATCATTTCCTTCTCCAGGGGATCCTCCCAACCCAGGGATCGAGCCCTTGTCTCCAGTATTGGCAGGCAGATTCCACTGAGCCACCGAGGAAACTCCAGTGGCTTTAGACCAAATATAATAAGTATGAGAGTAAATGGAAAAAGCTTAAACTTTACTGTTTAGAGAAGTTAAAATTTCTGAAATTTGATCACAAAATAAAATTCAGTGGTTTGCTATATTCAATAATAAAATAAAATGTAAAAATATGTCAGGAAAGCAGAAACAAGAAAGTAGAGTGCTTATAGTAACTGTTAACCAAGTCATTAGAATTATCTTATACTGCTAGAACAGCTGATATAGATCTGTGGTTCTTTGAGTTAAGCTGCTTCGGAATCACCTGGAGGGTCTGTTAATAAGCAGATCCCTGGGCCCCACCCACAGAGTTTCTGATTTACTAAGTCTGGGCTGGGTCATGAGGATTTGCATTTCTAAGAAGTGCTGCCAGTCACTGAGAAACTAACTGGGAGCGGAGATTCAATAGTAATGAAAGTGCATGTGCTAAGGAAACATCAAAATATACATAACAAAAGCACTGGAAATATTAAGAAAGAAAATATCACATTTCAACACATCGTTATTCTTAAACAGACGTAATTTTTAAAGGGATGAAATTATCTAAATATTAACATTATTATGTAATACATATTATTATATTAATATCATAACAAATAACATCCTTTCAAGGATGCTTGGAGTATTTGATTTAACCACAAATTAATGTACCTTTATAGACCTTTATAAATAATCCGTTTATAAAGATTGAGGTAGAAAAATATATAATTCAAGTTTTTGGAAAAATATATTAATTTTTTATACCAAGAAGCTAGAAAAAGAATGAAAACTTTAAAGAAAGTATAAATAAGACAGTTATAAAAAATATACTTAAAAGTAGAAAACTGTGGAATTTGTAGATTTGTCAGAACTGGTTCTTTAAAGAGACAAACTTCTGGAAATTTTAATCACAACAGACGTGGAGAAATTATGTAAATAAAAATGTAGCTCAGAATAGTAATACAATAATAGGTATACAGAATATTAACAAATTAAAAATCAATCATGTGAACAGCTGAAGCAGAGTAACTTAGAAATGGATGGTTTCCTGGGGAGGGAGGAAATGATCAAAATTGATTCTAAGAAATAGAAAGCCTGAGTGGCATGATAATCAAGGAAAAAAATAGAAATAAAATTATTAAATCTCAAAAAAAAAAAGAAAACATCCTCTAGGCTAGAGGTAATTATGGATAATTCTTCCCCAGTTGATAAGAATTGGAGATTTTCATATCATTTGTGGGTTTGATCCCTGGGTCGGGAAGATTCCCTGGAGAAGGAAATGGCAACCCACTTTAGTACTCTTGCCTAGAAAATCACGTGGAGCCTGGTGCAGGCTACTGTCCATGGGGTTGCAAAGAGTTGGACACGACAGAGCGACTTCACTTCACTTCACTACTTGTACTGTTTTAGAATATGGAACCTGATGAGTTTAAAGCCAATCACAAAGTAGCATAATCTAGATATTCTCAACTGAGATGGATTAAAAGGAAACCTGGAGATCATTCTGAAGAATCTGAAGTCTTACCAAAAAAAGTGAATGGAGAATGACATAACAAAACCAAATAGGGCTTATTCCATGGAGGAAAGGATTACTTTCAGGACTTTATTCCAATAAGACATCATATCCATAGTGTCGCAGTGGGATCCCTGAAAAAAGATGTCTAAGCCAAAATCATCTTTGTGTAATCGGTTGTTGTGATCAAGAGCTCCCATTAATCTCACAACTTTAGTGGGAGTACTTACACTTCCCAAAATAGAGGATTTGATGGGTTCAGTTTGCTGTCACACATATGGTGTATACCTCTAAAGCAGTGTCTATATCAAGCCATCTTAAGAGTTCATGGGGCTTCTCTTGTGGTCAGACGGTAAAAAATCTGCCTGCAGTGCAGCAGACCAGGTTTGATCCCTGAGTCAGGAAGATCTGGCTTTCTTCATACCTTTGCAGCTGCTCCCTGGTACCGTCAGCTATGGCGGGAGTGGCAAGGTTGTTTATGTGACATATATACTTCAGCCAGGCCATGCGTGTGGGGGAGACCTGCTTGGGATCCCTTTTCTCAGGAGGAAAGTGAATTGGAAGGCAAACTGTGGACTTCTTTTGCAATGTGTGCAGTTCACGGGCATCTACTTTCTGAGCCATTTAGCATCTGTGATAGAAAAAAGCCCAGAAGAGAGAGGTTTAGGAGTGATGATGAAGTGTGACACATTTCTCTATGGAGGAATCCTTACAAATAGCGGTGATGGCACTGAACTTCCTACAGCTGTGTGGGTTGAGGTTTTGAGCTATTTCTCCTGGCTATCAACAGAGTGACTTAAAAGACTAGAAGTGGTGCTGGGACAGCGTGATATCCAAATGCACAATAATGAAGCCAAACCCCTATTGCATTCAATATAGGGAAATTAACTCAAACTGGATTAATAACCTTAATGTAAGCACTACTAGTATAAGATTCTTTAAAAAAAAATAGGCCCAAATCTGCATGATCTCAGTGTAGAAATTGTTTCCTATATATGGCAACAGAAGCATAAGCCTCAAAGGAAAAATAGCAAATTGAACTTCATCAAAGTTAAAAACCTTTGTTTCAAAAGTTTTCAAAGGACATCATCAGTAAAGTGAAAAATAATCCACAGAGTGGAAGAAAATTTTTGTCAAACATAAATCTGCTAAAGGACTTAGATCTAGAACAAAGAATTTTTACAGTTCAATAATAAAAAGACAACACAATTAAAAATGGGCAAAGGAGCTGAATAGATATTTCTCTAAAGAACATACCAATGGCCAATAAGCATAGGAAGAGATGCTCAACATTATTAGCTGATTAAAGAAAATGCAAATCAAAATCACATGAGACACTGCTATATTCCTACCAGGATGGCTATAATTCAAAAGACAGATAATAACAAGTGTTGGCAAGGGTTTGAAGAAATTAGAACACTCATATACTGCTAGTAGTTATGTAAAATAGTGCAGTTGCCTTGGAAAGCCAGTCTGTTCCTGAAAATGTAGACTAGTTCCAAATAGGAAAAGGAGTACGTCAAGGCTGTCTATTGTCACCCTGCTTATTTAACTTATATGAAGAGTACATCATGAGAAACACTGGGTTGGAACAGCTGGAATCAAGATTGCTGGGAGAAATATCAATAACCTCAGATATGCAGATGACACCACCCTTATGGCAGAAAGTGAAGAGGAACTAAAAAGTCTCTTGATGAAAGTGAAAGAGGAGAGTGAAAAAGTTGACTTAAAGCTCAACATTCAGAAAACGAAGATCATGGCATCTGGTCCCATCACTTCATGGGAAATAGATGGGGAAACAGTGGAAACAGTGTCAGACTTTATTTTTTTGGGCTCCAAAATCATGGCAGATGGTGACTGCAGCCATGAAATTAAAAGACGCTTACTCCTTGGAAGCAAAGTTATGAGCAACCTAGATAGTATATTCAAAAGCAGAGACATTACTTTGCCGACTAAGGCTAAGTAATGCTAAGGCTAGTGATGCTAGTGATGCTAGTCAAGGCTATGGCTTTTCCAGTAGTCATGTATGGATGTGAAAATTGGACTGTGAAGAAGGCTGAGTGCCGAAGAATTGATGCTTTTGAACTGTGGTGTTGGAGAAGACTCTTGAGAGTCCCTTGGACTGCAAGGAGAACCCACCAGTCCATTCTGAAGGAGATCAACCCTGGGATTTCTTTGGAAGGAATGATGCTAAAGCTGAAGCTCCAGTACTTTGGCCACCTCATGTGAAGAGTTGACTCATTGGAAAAGACTCTGATGCTGGGAGGGATTGGGGTCAGGAGGAGCAGGGGACGACCGAGGATGAGATGGCTGGATGGCATCATGGACTCCATGGACGTGAGTCTGAGTGAACTCTGGGAGATGGTAATGGACAGGGAGGCCTGGCGTGCTGCGATTTATGGGGTCGCAAAGAGTCAGAGACGACTGAGTGACTGAACTGAACTGATGACCAGGTAATTCTGCTGAAGACAGACAAAAAAAAAAACAAACTTGTGCATGAATATTCATAACAACATTATGTATTATTATATGTATGTGATATATTATTATTATATAATATTATATATTATGAGTAGATAATAGCCGAAAGCTGAAAACAAACCAATTGTCCATTACTGGATTTTGAAAAGTATTGAAAGGAATGAATCTGAAAAATACAGTGTAGGAAAAAAATACAGTGCATGAAAGGACCCAGCCACAGATGACAACATATTTTATGATTCCATTTATACAAAATATCCAAATAGGCAAATCTATGGAAACAAAGTGTATTATTGGTTGCCTATGCTAGTGGCAACAGTATGAAAAGGCAAAATGATAGGATACTGAACGAGGAAGTCCCCAGGTCAGTAGGTGCCCAATATGCTACTGGAGATCAGTGGAGAAATAACTTCAGAGAGAATGAAGGGATGGAGCCAAAGCAACAACAATACCCAGCTGTGGATGTGACTGGTGATAGAAACAAGGTCCAATGTTGTAAAGAGCAATATTGCATAGGAACCTGGAATGTCAGGTCCATGAATCAAGGCAAATTGGAAGTGGTCAAACGAGATGGCAAGAGTGAACGTCGACATTCTAGGAATCAGCGAACTAAAATGGACTGGAATGGGTGAATTTAACTCAGATGACCATTATATCTACTACTGCAGTCAGGGATCCCTCAGAAGAAATGGAGTAGCCATCATGGTCAACAAAGGAGTCTGAAATGCAGTACTTGGATGCAATCTCAAAAATGACAGAATGATCTCTGTTCGTTTCCAGGGCAAACCATTCAATATCACAGTAATCCAAGTATATGCCCCAACCAGTAATGCTGAAGAAGCTGAAGTTGAATGGTTCTATGAAGACCTACAAGACCTTGTAGAACTAACACCCAAAAAAGATGTCCTTTTCACTATAGGGGACTGGAATGCAAAGGTAGGAATTCAAGAAACACCTGGAGTAACAGGCAAATTTGGCCTTGGAATGCGGAATGAAGCAGGGCAAAGACTAAGAGTTTTGCCAAGAAAATGCACTGGTCATAGCAAACACCCTCTTCCAACAACACAAGAGAAGACTCTACACATGGACAACACCAGATGGTCAACACCAAAATCAGATTGATTATATTCTTTGCAGCCAAAGATGGAGAAGCTCTATACAGTCAGCAAAAACAAGACTGGGAGCTGACTGTGGCTCAGATCATGGATTCCTTATTGCCAAATTCAGACTTAAATTGGAGAAAGTAGGGAAAACCGCTAGACTATTCAGGTATGACCTAAATCAAATCCCTTATGATTATACAGTGGAAGTGAGAAATAGATTTAAGGGTCTAGATCTGATAGAGTGCCTGATGAACTATGGAATGAGGTTCGTGACATTGTACAGGAGACAGGGATCAAGACCATCCCCATGGTCTTGATGGAAAAGAAATGCAAAAAAGCAAAATGGCTGTCTGGGGAGGCCTCACAAATAGCTGTGAGAAGAGGAGAAACGAAAAGCAAAGGAGAAAGGAAAGATATAAGCATCTGAATGCAGAATTCCAAAGAATAGCAAGAAGAGATAAGAAAGCCTTCTTCAGTGATCAATGGAAAGAAATAGAGGAAAAGAACAGAATGGGAAAGACTAGAGATCTCTTCAAGAAAATTAGAGATACCAAGGGAACATTTCATGCAAAAATGGGCTCCATAAAGGACAGAAATGGTATGGACCTAACAAAAGAAGAAAATATTAAGAAGAGGTGGCAAGAATACACGGAAGAACTGTACAAAAAAGATCTTCACGGCCAAGATAATCACGATGGTGTGATCACTCATCTAGAGCCAGACATCCTGGAATGTGAAGTCAAGTGGGCCTTGGAAAGCAGCACTACGAACAAAGCTAGTGGAGGTGATGGAATTCCAGTTGAGCTATTTCAAATCGTGAAAGATGATGCTGTGAAAGTGCTGCACTCAATATGCCAGCACGTTTGGAAAACTCAGCGATGGCCACGGGACTGGAAAAGGTCAGTTTTCATTCCAATCCCAAAGAAAGGCAATGCCAAAGAATGCTCAAGCTACCACACAATTGCACTCATCTCACATGCTAGTAAAGTAATGCTCAAAATTCTCCAAGCCAGGCTTCAGCAATACGTAAACCGTGAACTTCCTGATGTTCCAGCTGGTTTTAGAAAAGGCAGAGGAACCAGAGATCATATTGCCAACATCCGCTGGATCATGGAAAAAGCAAGAAAGTTCCAGAAAAATATCTATTTCTGCTTTATTGACTATGCCAAAGCCTTTGACTGTGTGGATCACAATAAACTGTGGAAAATTCTGAAAGAGATGGAAATACCAGACCACCTGACCTGCCTCTTGAGAAATCTGTATGCAGGTCAGGAATCAACAGTTAGAACTGGACATGGAACAACAGACTGGTTCCAAATAGGAAAAGGAGTGCATCAAGGCTGTCTACTGTCACCCTGCTTATTTAACTTACATGCAGAGAACATCATGAGAAACGCTGGACTGGAAGAAATACAAGCTGGAATCAAGATTGCCGGGAGAAATATCAATAACCTCAGATATGCAGATGACACCACCCTTATGGCAGAAAGTGAAGAGAAACTAAAGAGCCTCTTGATGAAAGTGAAAGAGGAGAGTGAAAAAGTTGGCCTGAAGCTCAACATTCAGAAAATGAAGATCATGGCATCCGGTTCCATCACTTCATGGGAAATAGATGGGGAAACAGTGGAAACAGTGTCAGACTTTATTATTTTGGGCTCCAAAATCACTGCAGATGGTGATTGCAGCCATGAAATTAAAAGACGCTTACTCCTTGGAAGCAAAGTTATGAGCAGCCTAGATCGTATATTCAAAAGCAGAGACATTACTTTGCCGACTAAGGCTAAGTAATGCTAAGGCTAGTGATGCTAGTGATGCTAGTCAAGGCTATGGTTTTTCCTGTGGTCATGTATGGATGTGAGAGTTGGACTGTGAAGAAGGCTGAGCACCGAAGAATTGACGCTTTTGAACTGTGGTGTTGGAGAAGACTCTTGAGAGTCCCTTGGACTGCAAGGAGATCCAACCAGTCCATTCTGAAGGAGATCAACCCTGGGATTTCTTTGGAAGGAATGATGCTAAAGCTGAAGCTCCAGTACTTTGGCCACCTCATGCAAAGAGTTGAATCTTTGGAAAAGACTCTGATGCTGGGAGGGATTGGGGTCAGGAGGAGCAGGTGACGACAGAGGATGAGATGGGTGGATGGCATCACTGACTTGATGGACGTGAGTCTGAGTGAACTCTGGGAGTTGGTGATGGACAGGGAGGCCTGGCGTGCTGCGATTTATGGGGTCACAAAGAGTCGGACACGACTGAGCGACTGAACTAAACTGAACTGATGCTAGTGGTTGATGGAGGATAAGGAGTTTAGGGATTGCTGAAGCCTAGCTTGGAGAATTTTGAGCATTACTTTACTGGCGTGTGAGATGAGTGCAGTTGTGCGGTAGTTTGAGCATTCTTTGGCATTGCCTTTCTTTGGGGTTGGAATGAAAACTGACCTTCTCCAGTCCTGTGGCCACTGCTGTGTTTTCCAAATTTGCTGGCATATTGAGTGCAGCACTTTCACAGCATCATCTTTCAGGATTTGAAATAGCTTTACTGGAATTCCATCACCTCCACTAGCTTTGTTCGTAGTGATGCTTTCTAAGGCCCACTTGACTTCACATTCCAAGATGTCTGGTTCTTCAGCAATACGTGAACCATGAACCCCCTGATGTTCAAGCTGGTTTTACAAAAGGCAGAGGAACCAGAGATCAAATTGCCACCATCCGCTGGATCATGGAAAAAACGAGAGTTCCAGAAAAACATCTATTTCTGCTTCACTGACTATGCCAAAGCCTTTGACTGTTGGATCACAATAAACTGTGGAAAATTCTGAAAGAGATGGGAATACCAGACCACCTGACCTGCCTCTTGAGAAATCTGTATGCAGGTCAGGAATCGACAGTTAGAACTGAACATGGAACAACAGACTGGTTCCAAATAGGAAAAGGAGTGCATCAAGGCTGTCTATTGTCACCCTGCTTATTTAACTTATATGCAGAGAACATCATGAAAACGCTGGGCTGGAAGAAACACAAGCTGGAATCAAGATTGCCGGGAGAAATATCAATAACCTCAGATATGCAGATGACACCATCCTTATGGCGGAAAGTGAAGAGAAACTAAAGAGCCTCTTGATGAAAGTGAAAGAGGACAAGTGAAAGAGTTGGCTTAAAGCTCAACATTCAGAAAATGAAGACCATGTCATCTGGTTCCATCACTCCATAGGAAATAGATGGAGAAGCAGTGGAAACAGTGTCAGACTTTATTTTATTGGGCTCCAAAATCACTGCAGATGGTGATTGCAGCCATGAAATTAAAAGACGCTTACTCCTTGGAAGGAAAGTTATCACCAAGCTAGACAGCATATTGAAAAGCAGAGACATTACTTTGCTGACTAAGGTCCACCTAGTCAAGGCTATGGTTTTTCCTGTGGTCATGTATGGATGTGAAAATTGGACTGTGAAGAAGGCTGAGTGCCAAAGAATTGATGCTTTTGAACTGTGGTGTTGGAGAAGACTCTTGAGAGTCCCTTGGACTGCAAGGAGATCCAACCAGTCCATTCTGAAGGAGATCAACCCTGGGATTTCTTTGGAAAGAATGATGCTAAAGCTGAAACTCCAGTACTTTGGCCACCTGATGCAAAGAGTTGACTCATTGGAAAAGACTCTGATGCTGGGAGGGATTGGGGGCAGGAGAAGAAGGGGACAACCGAGGATGAGATGGCTGGATGGCATCACTGACTCGATGGACGTGAGTCGGAGTGAACTCTGGGAGTTGGTTATGGACAGGGAGGCCTGGCATGCTGTGTTTCACGGGGTTACAAAGAGTCAGACATGATTGAGCAACTGAACTGAACTCAACTGAAGGGGTATGGAGTTTCTTTTGGGGTTGATGAAAATATTTTAAAATTATTTTGTGATAATGGTTGCATATCTCTGTACATATACTAAAAAGCATTGAGTTGTGCACTTTATCTGGTAAATTATATGGTATGTATATTATATCTCAATAAAGGGGCTTCTTTGGTGGCTCAGACAGTAAAGAATCTCTCTGCAATGGACAGCAGACCTGGGTTCGGTCCCTGGATCGGGAAGATCCCCTGGAGAAGAGAATGGCCACCTACTCCAGGATTCTTGCCTGGAGAATTCCATGGACAGAGGAGCCTGGCAGGCTATTTTCCATGGGGTCACGAAGAATCTGACGATTGAGCACAAAGCTGTTATGAAGGTTAGAATACTGCAGACATTAGGGTCAATCGCAGTTTGAATTTCAGTATATCCTGTATGTCTTCTTACGTTTAAAAAATGTTTATTTTTCTACTTTGCTCTTCTACTTCAGTAATCTGATTTTCTGCTGTATCTATTGGCTTCCATTACAGCTTTAATTCCAGTTTCATTTTTATCTCTATCCAGTCTATCTTGGTGTCAGATCATTACTGCTTCATGCCTCTTTGTTTTAGTTTCATAGATGCAATGTATCCTTGAATCTTGCTGGGAGTATGACATAAATACTTCAAAAATTTCTCCTGCTACTTGGAGTAAATCTCTTTCATAAGAGGACTTAAAAAAAAAGATATTCTCTCCCTCTGACCTTCAGTATTATTTATTTTGTAGATGTGACTTTACTGTTTCTCCACATGGGGCATCCCATCTCCAAGACGGCACTGCCTGGCCTTCCACAATGAACACTAATTAGCTGTTTCCTAAATGTTGTACATGCCCTGGGGTAATGCCAGTCTTCATTGTCTTCCCTGGGATCAGTCTATAAACAGCTAATGGAGTGTTAACTAAAGTTTGTTTGCCATTTACACTGAAATTTGTGAGTGGGGATATCAAATGTCTGCTGTAAGATATCAGATACCAGCTCTATCTTCCAGTCCCTTTTTTTTTTTATCTGTTAAAAGGTTTGATATTGAATTACCTCGACATAATTTAGGAAGATTGAGAGTCACAGATGTATTGGTAGGAATTCACATAATTGGAAAAGCACTTGGAAAACTTCAGCTTTGAGAGAAGAATGCCTTATCTTGTGATAGTAATTGTGGGAAGAGGCAACAAGAAGGCTTTTATCAGAAACACTGGTTAGCTAGACAAGTGGATCTCAGATTTGATTCCTACCGTATTCAAAATGAATTCCAGATGGATTCAAGAGTTTAAAGAATGTATAGTAAGAAAATGAACAAAAGTGAAATAGAGTTGTTATCTTTTCCTCTGCAGCAGAATACCTTACCAAGCACTGATGTCACAGAAAAATAATAATTTAAAGAGTTTCAAGTTTGAGTCTATAAAATGAAAACTTCTGTTCATCAACAAAAATAACCAAAATTTAAAAGGTAAACAAACCTACTTTGAATGGTAATGATAATGACAAAGTCATGATCCTAGTATTTAATATCTACATGGAACCTTAGGAATTATTGGGTTGGCCAACAACTCATTTGGGTTTTTTGTACTATGTTGTGGAAAAACCCAGATGAACTTTCTGGCCAACTCAATTCTTTGGTCATCTTCCTCCCCGGGTGCAGTGTAGGCTAGCAGACCCATAGTAGATTTCTGACTAACTTGAGCTATGGGAAGGCCGTCAAGTAAGTGTGCTGGTTAAGAGCATGGCCTTTGGAGTGTCTAAGCTTCAGCTTTACTACCTACTAGCTGTGATGTCTTAGGGAATTCATCTCCCTCTGAGCCTCAGTCTCTTCATCTGTAACATGAAGGATAATGACCATTTCTCCCTTACAAGGTGATAGTAAGGGACAACAAGAGGAGATAAAGGACTTAAAATCCCTAACAACGCCTAGCACATAGAAAGGGCTTGATAAATGGTACCGCTTTATTTATCATCACTGTTGTACTGTTCATCATGGATCTTTACCATTATCCCCATCCTCATCCGTCTCCGTCATCATCGTCACGACTTGTGTCTGAATCCTCCTTCAGGTTTTCTGAATCCTCCTTCAGGTTTTCTGAATCCTCCTTCAGGTTTTCTGAGGGTCAGAAGCTTCAGTGGATGAGAGAAAATGGGGTCAGATTGGGCAGGACATCACATGTCCTTGCTACTGTTCTGCCCTGGTTCCTCTCCTTGCTTGGCTGGTTTCCTGGTTTGGTACTGCCCGCTAACTCTGACATTCCATCCCCTAGCCAGTCCTGATGTGTTAGGGTGTTGTGTGACATTGGGAATGTTATGAAACCTGTGTTTCCTTCAGTGTCCTCACTTGGAAGCTGGGAATAACAATTGTACATTCCAGTTGTAATGAGGATTTTAAAAAGTGCATGATGATGAAATTTAGCATAGTAGCAGACATGTTGTAGGTCCTCCAAACTCGTAATTAATTTTGAGAGAGGGTGACTTGCTCAGTGTCACATGTCTGATTGAACTAAGGAATGCCCTTGGGCACCGTGTCTAAGTATTGTTAGATTTATGGCCCGGACTCATGTTAAATACAGAAGGACGGGCTGTTGCTTGGGTGTTCTCTGCTTGACCCGGTTCTCTCTGAGCACCGTTTTCATCCATTTCTGAAATTCCAATGGCGGCTTTTCCTCACTCAGTAGCCTTTTGGCTTTCTGTGATAGCTTACTTTTCTTTTGTTTCTTTTCAAATTACTTATGACCACTTGGGTTTTTTTTTTATATACATAATTTAAAGAACTGAAGCTAACACCCCTCCCCCATGTAACAGTTGGCAAAAACACTAAAAATATGCCAAACCTTAATTTTATGTGTGTACTTTTTTTTTTTACCCCCTTAAGAAATAATAAAAAAAAATTATACTTGCAAAACATACAGTGTGGGTCTTGAATCAAGTAATCAAGTTACTTCTGCCAGATGCCTCTGACAGCACCCAAGAAGGTCTAGATTTCTGGGAATTGCATTCCCGTGTGTTCCCGTCCACATGTCTGCACTTTGTGCGTATGTAAGGTGTGGGCTGGATGCAGCTCCCCCACCCCAGGACACAATTCCTGGTGTTAAATAACAATGCCGAGGACATTTGGGAGGGGGTTTCAAACAGCATATTTTTGTCTCAACAGTCTGATGCTGAAGCAGACCTCCTCTGGAAAAGCAAGTCTGTCCCTTGTGCAGTTTATCCCCAGCCCCCTCCCACCCTAGCCATATGCCTTTTCTATCTAACTCCCTTCTCTTGAATGCCATAAGGTTTGGCAGAATCTTGGCATGGGGCTCAGAGATCTGAAATTATGTTGGGTGTGATATCTGACCATCCTCTCCTTGTCTGTCCGGCTTTCCTTTCCGTGGTGAAATGGATATGCATGGTGATGTGGAGTTTGATGTGCCCCTCTGGCAGTTGGAACCAGTTGCCTCTCATTGATATTGATATGCTCACTCTGATTTAAACACTGCCTTTTAATTTAAAGCATTTTATTGGGAAGGTGTTCTTAGCATATGTTCCCAAATGACATTATTCTTCTGTAGCTGTAATTCAGTGGGAACTAGATTCAGTAGGAGCTGGATCATTGCCCCTTGGATGTGATTCCGCCACTTGTAAGACGTAGTGCCACAGTGTTAGGCATCACAGATGAATGCTTGTCCTTGTGTTACTAATATTTAATACAGAAGATGTACTCCAATACTTTGGCCACCTGATGTGAAGGGCTGACTCATTGGAAAAGACCCTGATGATGGGAAAGATTGAGAGCAGGAGGAGAAGGGGATGACAGAGGATGAGATGGTTGGATGGCATCACCGACTTAATGGACATGAGTTTGAGCAAACTCCAGGAGATGGCGAAGGACAAGGAAGCCTGGCGTGCTGCGGTTCATAGGGTTGCAAAGAGTCAGACATGACTGAGCGACTAAACAACAATGTTGTTACGGCCTCTATGCTGTAAACAATTCAGGGTCATTCGTGAAACACTAGAAAGATCACAGTATTATAGCTGCCATCTTGCTTCCCTGAACTCTGCCTTCCTCAACAATTTCCCACTGGGTTCCCTGACACCGTCCACCTATAGGATTTCCCTTCCTCAAGTCCTGAGCTCATCATGATTAAGAAAGCTCCTGTACTCCTTTCCCTTAACACTATGGTCCTCACAAGGAATTCACCTGTACCCTAGATCCAGGCTCTAGCAGCTAGCCACCACTCTTGGTTTCTTCTTTGACCCATCGCCTAAACCATTTACTAAAGTCTGTTTGGTGGTAACCACATTTTGGACCTGTGAACCACCAGGAGCTGGTTCAAGGTACCTATGCAGTTCTTCCTTCCTTCCTTCCTTCATTCACTCAACCACTCAAGAAAGATTTGCTGGATCCCTGCTCTTAAACAGACTTTCCCCCAGGCCTTGCGAAGGAGACAGAAAAGCAAGGGGACAATTACACAATAGTAATATAAAGGCTAAGTTAGAGTGAAGCCCAGAATGCTATGAAGAAGAGATTCTCAACCCAGTCAAGGGCTAAACAGAGAGCACAGAGAGGGCAATTGTGCAGACGGTTTGTTGGAAGCAAATTCATGGAACTGGGTTTGCACACAGCCAGCACTTAGCCTCTGTCCATGCACACAGCCTCTGTCCATGGGACTTGTTTCTGCCTTAGTTCTCTGCCTCATACTTTATTGGTTGCTCTTTCTAATTCTCCAGTCCTACCTTTGGCTGGAAGATCTTGACTAGAAGTGAATTTGACTAGAGCCCAAGTTCCATGCCTAATTCCCACCGGTACTCCCTTCCCCTCTGATACCTGAGCCTTGGACTCCCATCACTACAGCATCTTCCTGTGTAGTCAGACTGGACCAGACAGGTATGTGGAGAACCAGACTTTAGGAGCTGGGTTGAGGGGGTCACATACTGGTCCACACCAGCCTGTCCCGAGCCAGGTTAGCTCCCCCAGACCCCTTCTCTTTGGTCTCATATTCTGGATTCTCCTCCCAGCTCAGAGTCCACATTTAACCCCTGTCTCCTGCAAGGTTCCAGCATACCTTACTCTGAGCACAACCGAACTGCAAGTATAATTTATATATATGTTGAAAGGGCTGAATGTTGTAGAGTAAAATCTGAAAATAATTTTTTTTCCCAACCAAAACTCTTTAAATCAATACCCACTTCCTATTTGTGGGTTAAAATCTCAGAGATATGAGCTTTTCTGGCAATTTCTTGTATCAGAACAGACTCATTTTTAGAGTACTAACAAATTCTGTTTGATTTAAATTAAAATTTCACTCTCTTACCCAATTCTCTTTTGTCCTCCAGTCCCCAGCTCAGGGCAGACTCAGACTCAGCCTCCTGCCTTGGAAGGGAGGTCTGTTTTTTCACCCTGCCTTCCAACTCCTGCCCTCTCCTCTCCATTCACCTGCTTCTGGGGAGAAGGAATTAGAGGGGAGTAGTAATTCTTGTTTGACACTTGCTGGCATAATTGGGTCTTGATGTTCTCAGTGTGGCAGATGCCCAAATGCTCAAGGAGAGACTCTGTGAGTCCCTGAAGCCCCGTCCCCCCGGGCGCGGGGTTGGGGGGGAGGCGGCATATTTCTGGCATGGGTGATGCAGCCTCTGGCAGGCTAACAGCCTCCCCTCAGTTCTGACTCAGAGGGAACCAATCCGGGCTCTTCCTGCTCACGTGTCTTCAGCCTGCGGGCCATCCTCCTGTCTGGCTCCAGCCCAGTACTCTCAGTGGAGTCCACCTAACCTGTGGTAAACCTACCCCCATGCTTCACCTTCTGGGTAGGGGGTTCTGTCTCCACTCTGCAGTCACAGGCAGTTCCCTGGGGCTTGAGGTGGGCTGAACACCAGAACCCTTGTCATTTCCTTCCTTCATGGAGAGGGGACGGGGATGTCACATACTGCCTGCTGGATGGGCAACCCTTGTCCACAAAACCCTTCCTCCGACTCTCCTAAGCATGTCTAGGCTGAAGGTGGGTGATGAACGGAGGGCCCCGTGACTTCAAAGAAAATTCTGAGATACTAGCGATATTCCCATCTCACAAGAGATATGGTGTGGACTGTTTAATTTGAGAAAATGTACCAGACAGGAACAGGCCAGGCCTGGAGGAACCTGATCTTGAACCGATTGGATTCATGAACTGAGAGCCCCCTCACTCCCCAGGAGACTTCTGGAACCGCAGCTGTTGCTGTCTTGGGGACTTCCTGCCGCCATCCTGAGTCTCTGTCGGCACATTTTGAGGCACAGGATCTGGAGAGAACCCAGTGGCGAGCCAGAATTGAATTGTGAAGTGGATTAAAGTGATGCCTACTACCTGCTGTGGGCCACAAACATGCAATAAAGAGGAAACCGGCCTTGGACAAAAGCCGGTCGTGGCGACTGGCTGCGCGTGTGCCCTCTGAAGACCGGACATCGGAGGACTGGCCTCAGCGCCTGCCTAAGCCCGTGATGGTGGTGAGCTCGGGGAGGGAGGAGGAGAGATGGAGAGCGTGCATGTTGAGATTTGGTGCGCTTAAGCGAAAGCCCACTGGAAGAAATTTTGAGTCAGGAGGGGAGGGGACAGGGTGAGGAGAGAGGAGGAGGTAGGAAAAGGGATGGCAAGTGAGAGTGAGCGAGAGAGAAGGAGAATGCAACCTGGAGCAAGAAAGCCACAGCACAGCTCCAGAACGACCTGCGCTCTGGCCGCCTCGCCCAGGTGTAGCGGAGCACGTGCTGCCGGTTCCCTGACCTCGCAGGCCTGAGCTGCAGGGTTGTATTCTGGCCTCCTGGCCACCCTCATGCGACTCCTCGTCCAAGTGGAGGAGAGGATTAGTATGACGGGTTCAAAGCAGGAGACTCCAAGGGAAATGCAAGTAACGGCTTCCTGGAGGTGCAGGTATCCAGCCGGGGGGTGTTAACAATCAGGGATGCGGTGACTGGGGAAGGGGGCCTTCAGGAAGTGGGAGCAGCAGCAGGAAGGACACAGACCCCCACCCAGCAGGAGAGTAGACTGGGCAGAGGCCAAGAGTCGGGTCAGAGGTCACCAGCACCTTGGTTGGCTGGTTGCTTGCATTCTTTGACCTTTAATAATTTCCAAGCCACCCAGTGTAGTTGGAGCCCCTCCAGCTTAGCCTGCAGTGTTACAGTCTCGTTACAGTGAGTGAACCGACTTGTCTTCCAAGCAGCATCTTCGCCTCCGGCCGCCCCCTCCTCCCGCCCAGCCCCGCCCGCGCCCAGGTGGATGGTGTGTCGGCGGAGAGGAGAACCTTCGCGGCCTCTGTAGTCATAGTCTCCACCAGCACACCACTGAACGAAGGAGTGCAGAATAAAGAACAGGCAGGGACAGGGGAGCCTGGTGGGCTGCCGTCTATGGGGTCGCACAGAGTCGGACACGACTGAAGCAACTTAGCAGCAGCAGCAGCAAGAGTGTGGCTGACTCTGGCGTCTGAAAGCCTAACTTCATCACTTTCTCCTGGACAAGTAGGTCACTTACCTTCTTTGTTTCCAATTTCCACTTCACCCCCCTGGTGATTGTTTAAGAGTCCATCGAAGTCGCTGCTGCGTAATGCACAAATATCAGACGTTTAACAACAAAAACTACAAGGCAGGGATCCCCAACCGGGTCGTGGGCCGGTCCCGGCCCCGAGGCCTGTTAGGGACCAGGCTGTAGGGCAGGATGCCAGCAGGGGTGAGCGAGAAGCTTCCTCTGCCGCTCCCCATCTTTCCCCATCCATCGCATTACCCTTTGAGTCATTCTCCAGTCCTGTCTGGGGAAAACTTGTCTTCAGTGAAACCAGTCCCTGGCGCAAAAAGGTTGGGGACTGCTGCCCTAAGGCAATGGTGTTAATTGCATAGGATTGTTTTCTAGCTAAGAAATTTCCGAAATTACTTATCATGGCCTTACGTGTTATATCAGAGTTCTTCAGTGTTTCTCAGAGTAAGAGTTACCTGAAACTCTGCTTAGAAATACAGATTGCTAGGCTACTTCCTAGAATTAGAATTTCCAGGGGACAGGCCTGGTGATCTTGCTTTTAGCAAGCATTCCAGATAATTCGGGCAGCAGTCTGGTTTGGGAAATCGGGCTCTGTGATGTTATAAAAAACTCAGGTGCTGGGAATCCAGTAGAGGAGGTCAGAGTGAGACATGTAGGTTGAGGGTATGTGATAAGAGATGCAGCCAATAATTTATTAGAAGTGAAGTCGCTCAGTTGTGTCCAACTCTTTGCGACCCCATGGACTGTAGCCTACAGGCTGCTCTGTCCATGGGACTCTCCAGGCAAGAATACTGGAGTGGGTTGCCATTTTATTAGAAGTGAAGCCTTATTTTTTAAGCGTTGGGCATTATAGTTATTGGTTTTTGTCCTGGTTGTGAATCCGAGTCTTTGCACTGAGGAACCAGGCTGCTCCTCTTCCTGTTGCTCTCATCCTGAAGATTAACAGCCATGTTCTTCAGCAGCTGCTCCTGTGGGAGAAAGGCCAGGGCACCGAGAGCATGAAGAAAAAATCAGAATCTTGAGGGGATAACCATCGTCTCGACTTCTCTGCACCGTCATTCACAGCAGTCAAGCTGTGGAAGCAACATAATTGTCTGCTGATAGAAGAATGGATAATGAAATTGTGATAAATACAACCCACACACAAAACGGAATACTATTCAACCTTAAAAAAGAAGGAATCTTGCTATTTCCAGCAACACTGATGAGCCTACAAGACATTATGCTAAATGAAATAAGCACTGAAAGAGAAATGCCACATGGTCTCACTTATATGTGGAATCCAAAACGGTCAAACTCATAGAACCAGAGCAGGGGAAGCGTGGGGGGAAGAGGAAATGCTAGTCAAAGGGTACAGAATCTCAGTTTTGCAGGATGAGTAAGTTATAGAGGTCTAAGTTGCAGCATGGTGGGATTATGGTTATAACACTGTATTATGATATTAATGTTACAGATCTTAGATGTTCTTACTACATTAAAAAAAGGTAACTGTGAAGTAATAGATGTGTTAATTAGCCTGACTGTAGTACTAGTCATTTCATAACATGTGTATATCAAAACATCATGTTGCAGACTTTAAATATATACAATTTGTATAGAATGATAAAATGTAAAAAATAGGTTTACCAGCACTGACAATAGTTTCAGGCTCCTAGTAGACCCTTAAAGACTGCTGAATGAATGAGCTACTAGTAGATGGAGGCCCAGAATCATTTTGTGATGGCCAGGAGTTCATCCTAAACTGGGACAGTTCCTAGCAAAGGATGCGCTGGACAAATGATCCAGTTGTACCTTCCCGGGAGTGCTACTTTCACCAGCAGTAATCACAGGCACGACTAACTGAGCAGACGCCACTGGCCAGGCATTGTGCAGAGTGCTTCATTGCCGGCTGGGAGGCAGGTGCTACTGGCATCACCATTACCCCCTTTTCACAGAGGAAGCTCAGAGAGGATAAGTAAACCCTTAAGGATCTGCAGCCAGTGGGAGCGGACCTGAGATTTGAACCCAGGCAGCCTGACTGCAGTGCTGGAGTTATTATCGTTAATATTTTATTTATTTATTTGGCTGCACCAGGTCTTAGTTGTGGTACATGGAATCTTTTAGTTGCGGCATGCGAACTCGAGTTACAACATGTGGAATCTATTTTCCTGACCAGGGGTTGAACCTGGGCCCACCTGCAGCACAGTACCTTAGCCAGTGGACCACCAGGGAAGTCCCTAGTGCTGGAGTTATTAATGTGACCCTGAGCCATATCTCAGGCATCATGTGAGTTACTGGATATCTTTTACTAGAGCAATCAGGTTGGGTCCTCAGGCTGCAATTTGAAATGGTGCTTTGCAGATAGTTCGTGAGGCTAGAGGCAGGGTGACTGCATAAGAGATCAGGGCAGAGATGAGGAGGTCTGGATCAGGACAGAGGCTAGAGGGCTGGAGGGGAGACCCTGGAGGGGACATCCGACCTCACACCCACCCTCCAGCCCAACAGCCCTGCACATCTGTTTCTGATTTATGGTCTTCAGGCCCAGGGCACCACGTTCAGTGTGGTGAACCTTTGCTGACCCTGTAAGTCTGCTGCACTCCTGTGCTCTTGGGGCTGGCACCTGGTGAGGAATAATGGACTATTCTCCATCGTGGTAAGGACCTTTCAGTGCTGGGTCTGCCTTGACAAGCTTTACCCCTCGCACAGCTTTCTAGATTTATGAGGTTGATTGCAGTCACTGGTCACTTCCCTGTTCTGAATTCTCTAATGCCTTCTCTCTTGTTTGCTGCTTAAGAGTCTCCTTATCCTTTTCTTCTCTTTATATTTTATTCTGCTTGAGTCATGACAGTTTCCCTCTTTGTTGCATTGCTTCGAATAAACCCTTTCCCTCTAACCCAGTATTGTCCGTCAAAGCAGCTCCAAGTGTAGAAAAACCTGGAATCTAGAATCTGAAAAACCTGTGCCCAGGGACCATTTGCTAATTAGCTTGAGCCTTGATCTCCTTGACTGTAGAGTCAGGATCATTTACCTTGCAGAATTGTTCTAAAGGTTAAATGAAAAGATGTTTGTATAAAAAGGTTCTGTAAATCCTAGGACATTATGTAAATGTTGGTTAACTTTGTTTAGTTCAGTTGTTCATAATTTCTTCCCATTCAGTCATCTTCTTCTGCCTTGTTCTTGTGATACCTTCTTTCTGGCTGGATGACAGGCGTTACTAACATGTAAACCACCTGCCTGGGGTGGCGGGTAGGACCTGATTGAAATCACCTGGTCAGAGAGATGCACTGGATCACTTTCTCTGCTGGAAGTGGGCTTCTTCCTCCAGCGTGGTCAGAAGACTTTCTTTACCGCTCAGGGAGACAGACAGTTTTCATATTGTACTTTCTTTTCTGAAATTAATTATAGCAGTACTTTTCTTTATTAAAAGTTAATTGTCAGTCACATTAGGGAATTATTTAATGATTTGGTAGTTGCATTGCCAAAAATACTTGAGGCCAAAATTAGTGGACTCATGGGGAGGTGAAACATCTTGAAATTTGCAAGTTGGGTTTGAATAGTCTTTTCCCAATTCGCTGGGTTTCAGGAATAACCTGGGGTGCTCTCGAAAGCACACATTTCCTGCCCCCCCCCCAACCTTGAGGGCATGAATCAGCTAATTCTTAGCATCAGGCAACTCTGGAAAGCACTGATTTTGTACATCTGGGAGATATTTTTTATACTTGTCTTAGTATTCCTGCCTTATTCCTAAATCTTAGTTTTAAAAGCTAACAAACTCAACATATATATTATTTTAACAAATCCAGTGTGTGTGTGTGTGTGTGTGTGTGTGTGTGTGTGTGTGTTTTTTGCATATCCCCTGCATACTCATATACAGCAAAAGTGAAATACACTCCCCGGTTTATAAAAATAAAAGATTTATAATATTGAGTTATGAAGTTAGTTTAGTTTTTATTGTCTTTCTGTTTTGGGCTTCCCAGGTGGCACTAGTGGTAAAGAATCTAACTTGGGAATGGAAAGGTGAACTCCCTTGCTTTTGTTGTTGTTGTTATTAAAAAAAAATTATTTAATTTTAATGGAAGGATAATTGCTTTACAATATTCTGTTGGTCTCTTCCATACATTAACATGATTCAGCCACAGGTATACCTAGGTCCCCTCCCTCTTGAACCTTCCTCCCACCTCTCCCCTCAGCCCCTCTAGGTTGTTACAGAGCTCCAATTTGAGTTCCTTAAGTCCTATAGCAAGTTCCTAATGGCTGTCTGTTTTACATATGGTAATATATGTTTCCATGCTACTTTCTCCATTCGGCCCACCCTCTCTTTCCTCCTCCCTGCCACCCATATCCATAAGTGTTTTTTCTATCTCTATGTCTCCATTGCTGCCCTGCAAATAGGTTCATCAGTACTATCTTTCTAGATTCCATATGTATGCATTAATATATGATATTTGTTTTTCTTTTTCTGACTTACTTCACTCTGCATAATAGACTGTATCCCTTGCTTTCTTAATTCCCCAAAAGAATTTGTTCAAGGAAATAATTTTTTATAGCTACAAAAGTAATCAAGGCTGTTAGCAGTGAGGTGATCATTTTAGTGGTTTCTGACTGAAAAGGATTTTCCAACTATTTCAGTAGGACTAATTTGAAGACTCAGATTAAAGACATGGGCACTGTGCTGAGTGCTTTCTCATATATAATCTCATTTAATTTACATAGCAACTTTGCAAATATATGATCACCATTTTTCAGGTGAGCAAATAAAGGCTCTGAGAGTTTAGCAAATTCACCCCCAAGTTACACTGCTAGTAAGAGCTGTGACTTTCTTGAAAACCTCATCATCAAAAATCACAGTTATCTTGAAATGAATTGCTCTTGAGCCAGAAGAGTTGAATTTGGATGTGCTTTTTTGAGAGATTAACGATTAACCTTAGAATTTAGAATAACAGCATGGATGTTGGTAACATGCAGAAATGTATTTGCTGTAATAGAAAGAGAACAGATTTGAACAGTCAGAAAAAAATGGCATTTAGGAGTTTTATGACCTTGAACAAGTTACTGAACTTTCCTGAAATTTGGTCTGTGAAAAATGAAGACAGTAAGTGGCTAATTCACTCTTCAGAGATGGTTGTGAGAAGTGAATGAGACTCCGATTTAAAGGGTCTAAGAGTGTCTGTCACACAGTTAGTGCTTAATAAAGTTGAATTCTTTCTTCCTTCCTCCTTCTGGTCACAATTTGAATATGTGCAGTTTAAGCCTCATTATACATTTTCTTCTCAAGCTTTCTACCAACCCTTTTCTAACTGTAATAGGATTCTTAAGAATAATATTTAAATGTGTCCATAATAACTAACATTTATGGAGTGTTTTACGTGCGTTATCTTTGAATTCTCACCACAGCTTTTTGAGAAAGATAGTATTATAATTATCATTTTCAATTTACAGATGAGGAAGCAGACTAAGAGAGGGAACTGATTGTCCAAGGACACACACGTAGTAATGGCAGCTATGAGATGAGACTAGATCCACCTTATATATTTTTTTAAACAATATTTGTATTTATTTATTGGGCTGTGATGGGTCTTCACTGCAGCATGTGGGACCTAGTTCCCTGACCAGGGATTGAGCCCAGATCCCCTGTACTGGGAGTGTGGTGTCCTACCCACTGGACCACCAGGGAGGTTCCCCGCCTTATATTCTTAACTACCATGTTCGGTTGCTTCCAGAAAGATAATCACTTGTGAATTTTTCCTAGTCTGGAGAGATAGGTCCATGCGGAGGGGAGGGGGGCGGTCAACACCAGTCCTCTGGTTTTCTTGAGCCCAGGACAGTCAATTTTGGTTCTGAAGAATGGGTTGACTTGTTCATGTCTTTCTTTGGGAACTGGCATCTTGTGATGACTAATCTCATGTGTCAGTTGGACTAGACCATGGGATACTCAGACATTAATTTCTGAGTGTATCTGAGAGCATTTTTGGATCTGGTGAGCATTTGCATCAGGGGACTCAATCAAGCAGATTGCCCTCCCAAATTTGGATGGACATCATCCAAATCCATTGAGGACCTGAACAGAACAAAGAGGCAGAGCAAGGGGGGATTTCTCTCTCTCTGCCTGGCTACTTGAGCTGGGACATCAGTGGTTTGCCCACAGGCTGGGACTTGTGCCATCAGTGCTTTTGGTTTTCAGACCTTAGGAATTGGATTGAAACTTACACCATTGGCTTTCCTAGGTTGGTCTTTAGCTTGCAGGTGGCAGGTCATGGGGCTTCTCGGCCTCCATAATCACAAGAGCTAATTCCTCATTATCTGTCTCTCCATCTCTTTCTCTCTCCTGTTGGTTCTGTGTCTCTGGAGGGCCTGGACTAATACGCATCTAATCAGGCTAATTTCTAATGTGATGCTTAATCTCCTATTTATGATTTCCCTTGAGTTTTCCTGTAACTTTTCTAAGTAGCAGTAGGAGCAGTGGCAGCAGAACCAGCAAGAGTGATTTTGATCAAGTATGTACAGTTTCTGCAACTTTCTCCAGTGCTTCTAGAGCACCAAGAGGACTTGTCAGATGAAGGCTGCATCTGTATTACTAATGCCAGTGTTTGTCACTGATTTCTTTTAATCTCATGAGTTTATTTTCCCTGACAAGGTTATATCCCAGGGTCTTCAGCTTTCTTTACCATTTGTTCTAGTACCACTGCTTCCTCTTCTGTATGCCTTCTTGTATGCAACTGGTGTGACTGGAGCCCTTTATACTTTATAAAGCCCTGTGCAGTTTAATCTTGTCCCCACACTGGCATTGCCCTTGCTGTGCCTTCTGTTTGGAACACACTGCCCCTTTTAGGTCTGGCAGACTCCTATTCAGGTTCCCAGGTGGCTCAGTGGGAGAGAATCTGCCTGCCAATGCAGGATGTGCAGGTTTGATCCCTGAATCAGGAAGATCCCCTGGAGAAGGAAATGGCAACCCACTCCAGTATTCTTGCCTGGGAAATCCCATGGACAGAGGAGCCTGGTGGGGCTACAGTCCATGGGGTCACAAAAGAGGCAGACACGACTTAGTGACTAAACAACAACAACAAAAATTCATTCTGTAAGACCTAGGTCAGATATCCTGTCTGAGGGTTCTGAATGTCCCAACATTCTGCCGCTAAGATAGCTTTGAACATGCCAAGCATATCCAGCTTTGGACCTTTGCACTGACTATTCTCTCAGGTTGGAACATTCTTTTCCAGATTTCTGCATGACTTATTTCATTTCAGATTTCCCTCAAAACTTACCTCCTCTGAGAGGCCTTCATCCTTCATAGACATTAGCCTGTTACTAATGTTCACAAATATTGGTTAATTTTGCTTTCTAATGCTAGGCAGAAAAAAAGATTAATTGACTATAGGTGTGTTGGTTTATTTATGGCTGTCTGTTCTGTTCCATTGATCTACATGTCTGTTTTTGTGCCAATACCACACTATTTTGATTACTGTAGCTTTGTAGTATTGTCTAAAGTCTGGGAGGGTTATATTTCCTGCTTTGTTCTTTTTCCTCAGGATTGCTTTGGCAGTTCTGGATCTTTTATGGTTCCATGTAAATTTTAGGATTTTTTGGTAATAGTTTTGTGAGAAATGTCATGGGTAATTTGATAGAGATTGCTTTAAATCTGTAGATTGATTTGGGTGGTGTGGCCAGCAACTCCGGATTTTTAAAGTGTGGGCTACACATAATTTCCTTTCAAAGAGTAAAGTAGAGAAGTGACTAAAAAGAAAAAAAAAAGAGAGAGAATAGCATTACAGCAGAGAAAACTGACAAACACTACCTCCGTCAGGTGATTAGAGGCAGTATCAGCAGTAATGTCTCACTGACTGTTTGCACCCAGGAAATATGATGTGATGAGAGGGTTGCTTTACCTCACTGGTTTCCCTCCCCAAATCCATAGCCACAGACTGATCATCAGGAAAACATCAGATACACTTCAGTAGAAGGGGACCTGTAAAATATCTGAGCAGCTCTCCTCACAGTGGTCAAGTGCATCAAAAACAAGGAGGATCTGGGAAATTGTCACAGCCAAGAGGGGCCTAGGGAGACCCGATAGCTAAATGTGATATGGTATCCTGATGGGATTCTGGAACAGAAGGACACACTAGGTGAAAACTGAGGGAATCTGAATAAACGATGGCCTTCAATAAAAACATCTACATTGGTTCATAAATTTTAATACGTGTATTATGGGAATGTAAGGGTGAGAGGGTGTTTAGGAACTCCCTGTATACTGTCTTCCTAATTTTTCTGTGAATTTAAAACTGTTCCAAAAAATAAAGTCTATTAAAAAAGAAAAAAATGCAGATCCTGGATGAAGTCACTGGGGGTGGGGCCCAGGAAGCTGTGGATTTCCAGGTTTAGAGGCTTCCCAGGTGGCGCTAGTAGTAAAGAAAAAGTGAAAGCGAAAGTCGCTCAGTCGTGACCCACTCTTTGCGACCCTGTGGACTGTAGTCCATGGAATTCTCCAGGCCAGAATACTAGAGTGGGTAGCTTTTCCTTTCTCCAGGAGATCTCCCCAACCCAGGATTGAAACCAGGTCTCCCGCGCTACCAGCTGAGCCACAAGGGAAACCCAAGAATATTGGAGTGGGTAGTGTATTTCTTCTCCAGTGGATCTTCCCGACCCAGGAATTGAACCGGAGTCTCCTGCATTGGCCATCCACTCCAGTATTTTTGCCTGGAAAATCCCATGGACAGAGGAGCTGGTGGGCTGCACAGAGTTGGACACGACTGAAGCGACGTAGCACACACACGAACTTGCTATCAATCAGTGTTTAAAAAATCACTGGCCCATCATATAGTTGGTTGCTTGGCTGCTCCCCACTTGGACATGATTTAATCAAAGTCATGGAGCCTGTCTCCTAGTCTCTGAGTTCCTGGGCTGATACAGAACCTGGCTCAGGAAAGTACTCCATAGAAGTGGACTGAATAATTAGTATTAACGACCAGTTCTGCATCTGTGATGGCACCCGTGGAGAGAAACAGTTAAAACAATAACCCCCTAGGTTCAGTTTCAACTAATCTTAATGACACAGCACTTGCTTGCAGTCATTTCTCTCTTGACTCCATCAGGAGGCATTTACCCTGGGCAGTGCTGCAGTTGTTAATGATTCCTGGTCCCCATTGACTGGTCTTTGCAAGGCTGGAGTTGTGGCTTCCAGTCTTGGGGCGTGTTCTCTGCTCCCGTGGGTGCTGGGGGAATGAGAAGGGGTACAGCAAGGGGTGAGGGCCAGTCATCTGCAGATGTCCAGGGTGTGTGATGAGGGAGGTGCTAATTGAGCAGAGCTGGGAATCAGCCAGGCCACCGCCAGGGCCACCTGCCTGCTCATTCACAGACCCTTATGGGGCACTGGCCTCCTGCTGCCTGGCTGGAAGCTTGGGCCAGAGAAGCTCAGCAGCCTGGGGAACCTCTGGAGTCTCCTCCCTCCTCTTGTGGCTTCCCTGTGGCCTGGTCTCATTTCCTGTCGTTTTCTTCCCAGGTTGGCTGTCATTTCCTGGCTTTCATCTTTGACTCTGGCTTCTGGTCCCAGTTTCTTTTTGACTCCGGGGCAGCAGCATCTAAGCAGACTGAGCCTCTGCTGCTACGTTCTCTGGCGCTGCCCTGGGATGACCCATTGTGTGCTGTCTTTGGAGGGACCATGTGGACTGTCAAAACAAATTCAAGAGCAGCTTTCAAAAAGGGCTCCTATGTGTGAAACAGGAGCAGCAGCTGGCTCACTCTGGGCCAGGCAGTGTGCTTTGCATGTATTCTCCCAGGTACCACTAAACACCAGCCCCATGAAGAAATATAAATAGGCCCATTTCTCAGGAGGAGAAACTGAGGGCCAGGAAAGTTCTGTCCCTTGCCTCTAATAAGTGGTGGAGATGGGCTTTGAATGCAGAGTCTCATGCTAGTATATAAAGTAGGTTGATCCTTAACAGAAATGTATGCATTAACAGATACTAAGTAATGGTGACTTAAAAATAGGTTTTAAGTGACTTAAGGAAAAATGTGATTTAAAATAGGTTTATTTCTTTCCTAAAATTCCAAGCTAGGACAAAGGGATGGGGAGGTGGGTGAGTGTAGCAGACACATATGTATGATGAGATAGCCAAGACCCCTCAAGACTTTTCACATCTGTCCACCCAGATTATTGACATTCTAACACCTTTACCTGCCTGGGGCTCTCTCTGACCCCAGAGCATTCTGCCTGGAGTCAGAGTGCCCCCTTCTCTAGTATCCCTCAGTGAGTTTCTGCAAGCTGTTGGTACATAACTACCCCAGATCCCTCGCTCCTTGGGCAGGACATCTGAGTCACATTCTTCTCTCTCCCAGTATTCCCTGTTGTGACTGAGGTCCAGCTGCCCATATGCGATCAGTAGGTAATGAACACCTCGTTAATTTCTTTCCCGTCTCTGTTTTACTTCCCCACCCCCTAGTGGTGATTCCTGGAATCGCCTCTGAAATCAGTGCAGTGAAATCTTATAGTTCAGTTCAGTTCAGTCGCTCATTCGTGTCCAACTCTGCGACAGGGCAGCCCAAACCAAGTACAGCCGTGGTGTACTCTGCAAAGCCTCAGGGACCCAAGTTCCTTCTGTCTAGTTGCTGCATCACCCCGCCCACCCCCACCAGCTGTTATCTTCATCTACATGATCAAAGCTGGTGTATTACTAATACGTCCATTTTCTCATTCCTGAAAACAAATAGAAAGTGAAGACCAAGAAGCTTCTTTGTAAAACATGTTTTATCGTGATAAAAGTCACATAAAACATAGTGTTTTAACCATGTTTAACTGTACATTTCAGGGGCACTAAGTACATTCACACTGTTGTTCAACTGTCACGACCATCCATCTCTCGAATCTTCACTTTGCTAAGCTGAAACTCTCTATTAGAAGGGATGGGGGAATGGATTGAGAGGTTAGGACTGATACATACACAGTACTGTGTATAAGGTGGATGACTAGTGAGAACCTACTTTATAGCACAGGGGGGAAAAGGTGCAGTCTGCGGGACATGCATTGTTAACTTTAAAAATGCATCCCAATATACAGTAGGTGCAGACACACACTGATTTCACTTATGTGTGCTCCCTAGAATGGTCAGATTCATAGAGTCAGAAAGTACATTGGTAGATGCCAGAGGCCAAGGGTGAGGAGGTGAGGGGGTGGGAGAGGGAGTGAGGACTAAATATTAGTACAGAAGAAGGTTCTTTTGAGTGACATAACCCAGGAGTAGTGCACACCACGTTCCCTTATATCCCGTGGGTCACAGTCTCGTCACATAGCCATAGCTATCTGCAAGGGAGTCCTTGTGCTCAGTGAAAACTCCAGAGTTCCATCTCTAAAAGGAAAGAGTGGAGATGGATTAGCATGAGTTGGGCTTCCCCAGTGGCTCAGTGGTAAAAAATCTGCTTGGCAATGCAAGAGACATGGGTTCCATTCTTGGGTCAGGAAGATCCCCTTTAGAAGGGCATGGCAACCCACTCTAGTATTCTTGCCTGGGAAATCCAATGGAGAGAGGAGCCTGGCAAGCTGCAGTGGGGTCGGAAAAGAGTCGTCACGACCGATCAACTAAACAGCAATAACAAAGACACTGTACTATACTGCTTCACTGAGGGGGAGGGAATGGGGGTGTTAGGTGGATTGTGGTGAGGTTAAAGAGGCAACCTGGGTGAGAATATGCAGGAAGCTGTTAGGCAGGTTAAGCCATTATGGCTCTCTTTGCTGGGCAACCCATTCCAGTGTTCTTGCTTGGAGAATCCCCATGGACAGAGAGTCTGGTGGGCTGCAGTCCATAGGGTCGCAGAGTCAGAAACAACTGAGCGACTAAGTACAGCATAAATGAAGAAACGCTTCTATTAAATAAGGGCTTCCCTGGTAGCTTAGCTGGTAGGAATCTGCCTTCTATGCGGGAGACCTGGGTTCTATTCCTGGGTTCGAAGATCTCCTGGAGAAGAGAACGGCTACCCACTCCAGTATTCTGGCCTGGAGAATTCCATGGCCAGAGGAGCCTTGCAGGCTACAGTCCATGGGGTTGCAAAGAGTCAGACACAACTGAGCGACTTTCACTTGGAGATGATGGTGTGGGAGGGTCACTGTTTTCAACAAACCTGTGACCTGATGGAGTTAAATTTTTTAAAAAGAGTGCTCTGAAGGCAATGGCACCCCACTCCAGTACTCTTGCCTGGAAAATCCCATGGACGGAGGAGCCTGGTAGGCTGCAGTCCATGGGGTTGCTAAGAGTCGGACACGACTGAGCGACTGAGCGACTTCACTTTTCACTTTCATGCATTGGAGAAGGAAATGGCAACCCACTCCAGTGTTCTTGCCTGGAGAGTCCCAGGGATGGAGGAGCCTGGTGGGCTGCCGTCTATGGGGTCGCACAGAGTCAGACACGACTGAAGTGACTTAGCAGCAGCAGCAGCAGCTCTGTCTATGGATTGGGAGATTGGAATGGACATTGTATACACTACTATGTATAACATAGATAACCAAGGAGAACTGTCTGTTTAGCACAGAGATCTCTACTGAATGCCTTGTGGTGACCTAAATGGGAAGGAAATCCAAAAAAGAGGGGACTATATGTATGCTGCTGCTGCTGCTGTGAAGTCGCTTCAGTTGTGTCCAACTCTGTGCGATCCCATAGACAGCAGCCCACCAGGCTCCCCCATCCCTGGGATTCTCCAGGCAAGAACACTGGAGAGGGCTGCCATTGCCTTATCCAGGCTATATGTATACATATAGCTGATTCACTTTGCTGTACAGCAGAAACTAGCACAACACTATAAAGCAACTATACACAGGAAAAAAAAAAAAAGAGTCCTCTGTTGACAGCGAAGAGTTGAGTTGACCAGGAAGGACTGGAGTCAGGTCAGCAGGTGGCTGACTTGTGCAAGGATCCAGCTGAGAGACGGGGGCACTGACAGTGGGGACAGAGATGAATTCAAGGGATGTTTAATCGGTATTGAGATGAGAGTTCAGGAAAGCATTGAGGGTGACATTTGAGTTTCAGAGCTAGACTTCTGGGTTTTGTATTCAGAGATCTGGGACACTGGGGAGCAGTTTCAGCTCAGCCTAGAGGCAGTTTCTTACACGAGAGAAAGTTGCTTTTCTGTGATTCCAGGCATGCCAACTGAGTGGTCCGAGACAGCCAAGTCACAGTTTCTTTGCTTGCGAGACAGGCTATTCTTAGCTTTTGTGGGGTAATTGCTACAGTGAATAAAGAGGGGGCGATCCTTTGCATGCAAAGTTAATTCAGTCATGTCCGACTTTGCGACCCTGTGGACTCTAGCTGGCCAGGCTCCTCTGCCCCTGAGATTTCCCAGGCAGGAATACTGAGTGGGTTGTCATTACCTTCTCCCTTCCTGACCCAGGGATCGAATGCACGTCTCTTAAGTCTCCTGCATTAACAGGCAGGTTCTTTACCACTAGCACTACCTGGGAAGCCCATGGTCACCTCTGAGGGTGAGTTAAATGGAAAAATTTTATAATGAGAAGACTCAAGAAAGAATTGAGAAGGCTGAGATCTAAGAGGGAGCATATCACACAGGGATATTTGAAAGTGGAAGCTTTCAGAGAGGCTTTTATCGTATTTGTTGGTATGTTCTTGTTGTTCAGTAGCTCAGTTATGTCTGACTCTTTGCGGTCCCATGGACTACAGTATGCCAGGCTTCCCTGTCCTTCACCATCTCCTGGAGTTTGCTCAAACTTATGTCCATTGACTCATTGATGGCACCCATTATCTCATCCTCTGTTGTTCCCTTTTCCTCTTGCCCTCTGTCTTTCCCAGCATCAGGGTCTCTTTTAATAAGTTGGCTCTTTGCATCAGGTGACCAAAGTAATGGAACTTTGGCTTCAGCTTCAGTCCTTCCAATAAATATTCAGGGTTGATTTCCTTTAGAACTGACTAGTTTGACTCTTAGCTGTCCAAGGGACTCTCAAGAGTCTTCTCCAACACCATAGTTAGAAACTATCAATTCTTGGCGCTCAGCCTTCTTTATGGTCCAACTCTCACATCCATACATGACTACTAGGCATACACTTTGACTAGACAGACCTTAGTTGGCAAAGTCATGTCTCTGCTTTTCAATATGCTGTCTAGGTTGGTCATAGCTTTTCTTACACTGGTTGGTAAAACAGGCTTTGATGTCTAGCACCTAAGAGCTCCAAACCTGGCTCTCCCACCTGAGCTGTGTGACCTCAGGCAAGTTACTCAACCTCTCTGAACCTCAGGTGCCACCTTGGGAAAGCAGAAACAAACATGACTTTGTCACCAGATTGTGAATATTACATGACAGCGTGTGTGATGTGCCCAGCACAGAGCCTGGCACACAAAAGGTGCTTAACAAAGGTGACTTTCCCCATCTGTCTAAGAAGAACCGAAAGATCGATTTGATTCTGTTGGTTTAGTTTAAAAAACAAAACACAACAAACGGGGGGTGGGGCGTGAATTCAGACAGGAAAAGTCACCCCTTCTGATATTTGAAATTCAGTCAAGGGAACCTGGTTGTCTGACTCGAATCTTCTTTTCCCACCAGCTATGTTGGCATGGTCTCAGCATAGCCTTTGTCAGAGCCACTTGCTAGAATACCAAAAGAATGTGGAAATACAAGGCAGGATTGATATGGTGACTTTGGAAGCGTAAAACAGGGTGACATGAAATCGATTAAGTCATGTTTCCCCCTCCCACCTCAGGGTAATGACTCCAGGATTGAGGGGAACGGCTCCAGCAGAAGGGAGAGGGAACCACGGTTGTGGCCCATATGCCTGCTCCATTTTGCAGTCACTCCTAGTGGCCCATCTGCTCGTGGCTGCCTGGTCTAGCCAGGGGGCTTATAAAACGGCATCCACATCCATGGATGCCTTCACTCAGCAGCTGGGAGGATGAGGGAGACCCTCATCCAACACCAGGCGCTTTCTGCTGCACCTTCACGCCTCTCTCCACTCTTGTTTTCTCCTGTTTGCCTTTCAGTGTCACTTAAATATAGTTCTCAATTATTGGTGTTTGTAACAGAACGTAAAAAGGAAAGGATGCTAAAATTTATGGAATTCCTATTCTGTGCTAGGTACTCACTGGACGCTGTGTCTAACATCTCATTGTCTAATGATTCCCATCGGGTAGGCATGATGAGGAAACTTAGGCTCTGAGAAATTAAGTCACTTTTCCAAGTCCATACACTAGGAGATGGTGGCACTGGCGTAGGCCTCTGGTCTCTCTCTGCAGAGATTTTACTGTTAGGCTAATGATGAATAACAATTAGAATACCCTAACATACCCACCCACCCACACTCACACCCTATCATCACCACCACCAAGAGAGACACACCCACCCACACAGACACACACACACCCATCACCACTACCATCACGCCAATCAACACTTTCTAGGTTTTTGTCTCTGCTAACAGATGATCTCTTATTTTTAGTTTGAACTGAATGACTTCTTTGATGCTAAAGAATGAGCTCCCTCTAGTGGCAGAGTGTGGTTTGGCACAAGCTCACTTTCTTGGGGACACAGGTAAATATAGAAAGACAGACACTTTCTTTCATGTAGTACAGTCTTGTCAAAAGACACATTATTGAGACTTTCTTAATGCAGTGTAAAGGAGGAATCCAGATCTGGGCAGATCCCCATTGCAAAGTTAATGCCAAGGGGAATGATGACCTCTTTATCCCAGCGTAGCAAGAGGACAGTGGCGTTAGCGTTTTCACAGAGTTCTGTGATTTCCTGAGAGTTTTCACTTAGTGTCTCAAAATCATCACAACATCCCTGGGAGGCAGGCGTCCCTACTTTATAGTTAAGTGAGCTAGAAATCAGTGTTGTTAAATGGCTTTTTCAAGGTTACACAGCTGGTCAGTAGAGGAGCCATAATTCTAATTTGGGGGTTCTTGTACTCTTTAAACTACACCAGGGAGGTTTTCCAGTACAGAATCAGTTCTGTATCACGGTGGGTTGCCTGTCAGGTGAGGGACAGGTAATCATGGTGATGGATATCAGGATTAAATGAGACAGGTGAAATGATAACAGATGGTTATACTTTCCGTCACTTCTCGCCTCTGGCCCATCCTCTCACTGTGCCAGAAAGATTAAAATAAAAAGCACAAACTCCACTGGATCCTTGCTTGAAAACCCCTCCGGCTCCCGTGACTCTCAGGATGGAGCCCGAACTCTCAGGCTTGGCACTCACAGCCTTTCCCAATCAGAACTCTCCTTACCTCTCCAGGCAACTTCTCTTTTTGCACCTTAACTTTCTGTCACATTAGGAAACTCACCTTTTTCATCTTTCCCAACAAATACTAGCCCCTGTTATATCCTGTGCCATCTTCTCCATCCGGAGTGATTCTACTAACTTTCCTTTTCCAGGTGAGATATCACCTCTTTCTGAAGGGTCGTGGAATCCCACGGATTTCGCTCTGTGCTCCCTTCTCGGCTCTTCTCACATTTGATACGTAATTTTACTTTAAGTGCCTTTCTCCCTGTCTGTCTGTCTGTGTTTCCATCTCTCAGTTGTTGCTTAGGTCATCTCTGTGTCCTTAGCACCTGACATAGTTCCTGTAACCTGAGGAGTTGACGAGATGTTTGCTGAGCATCTACAGGAAAGGTACAGAGTATTTTCTTTGGGAATTATGGACAGAATCCAAGCCCGCTTGATGGGTAAATGGTGTTTAGGGCTCCTTGACAATTTGTCATAAAGATTTGTTGTGAGCCTGCATTCAAATGCCTTTGGCCATGGTTTTAAATTCAGTGTAAAAATAAAAAGTACTTTTAGGGGAAAAAATGATGCAAATAAAACCACTTGGTTAACTGTGGGGCTTTTTTCACCATCCTTCTACAAATGCTTTTGAGCGTGAGGAAGAAATGGGAGTTTGTGGCTTCTTCAGTGAGTTGACCTTGAAAGGTCTGGGCTATTGTACAGCCCAGATGCGGTTGAGCCGGTAACCACCAGAGGGCGCTGGCTGCAAGAGTGTGCCATCCCCTTCTCCATGGGCTACTGGGGACCACTCTCCCTTCAGGAACCCATGGAGATCTGACCCAGCTGTTCCCTATCCCACCTTCCCTGAGCTAAGTTTTGAATTATTTTAATGATCATCCATAAAATCTTATGATTAAACAAATTAAGCCAGAGTCTTTGACCCTCCCTAAGCCATAAAGAAAGTTGAGTGCCGAACTATTGATGCTTTTGAACTGTGGTGTTGGAGAAGACTCTCGAGAGTCCCTTGGACTGCAAGGAGATCCAACCAGCCAATCCTAAAGGAAATCAGTTCTGAATATTCATTGGAAGGACTGATGGTGAAGTAGGAACTCCAATACATTGGCCACCTGATGCAAAGAACTGACTCACTGGAAAAGATCATGATGCTGGAAAGACTGAAGGCAGGAAGAGAAGGGGATGACAGAGGATGAGATGGTTGGATGGTATCACTGACTCGATGCATGAGTTTGAGTAAGCTCCAGAGTTGGTGATGGACAGGGAAGCCTGGCGTGCTGCAGTCCATGGGGTCACAAAGAGTCGGACATGACTGAGCCACTGGACTGAACTGCTTCTGTGTCATCCTTGACCAGTGATCTTTCAGCAGCCGTTTGAAGCTAGTGGCCTTAATGCTGTGGAGATTGGCCATCAGTTGTTATTACAAACACTTTCCTTAAATATTGATCGAAACTCTGCCTCCTTTAACATCCCTCTTGCTAGCTGCTGGGTATGGGAAGAACAAAATCCTCTTTTCTTCCCTCCAAAAAAATATTTTCCCCTGTCACCAGCTTTTGAACCCATCTTGCTCAGAGGCTTTGCTGGTGGCTGCCCATGAGCAGTCTCCTCGCGGGCTTGGAGGTCTGCCTGAGTGTGGGTTGCACACAGCTGTCACTGTGCGTGTGAAATGCAAAAGAGCGTCTGCCGGCTGCCCGCCAGCATGGATGTGTCCTCAGCTTCCTCTGGTGGGAGACGGTCAAGGCTGAAAAAGAAGTATTTATTACACACTATGATAACAGGAATTAAAAACCATCCATGCTCCCTCAGTCATAAAAATCAGTGGTTTCATTTGCTGGGTTTGCTGCCAACGCCTGTCCATATGCAGAGCTCGTTTTTATAGTTACACCGATACAAGGTGGATATTTCATGTGCTTTTCTCTGCCCAATGAATCCGATTTTTCCTGTCATTTGAAAGTGACTGGAATTATTTGAAAGGCTGTAAGACAGGTCTATGAGGGGAAGCACACTGACTCATCTAGGGCCTGCTGTGGGACAGGCAGGTGTTCCCAGGTGATAATGGATTAAGAGCAACTGGGTGCAATCCCTCCCATGCCCACAGGCCAACAGTGGCTGCCAGGGCCCTGGCCTGGACTGAGTCATCCCAGTCTGCGAACGGTGGTCAATGGGGCTTCAAACACTCCACAGGGTCTGCGAGAAGTCCTGCTGCCTTCAGCCTGCTGCCCCCGGAGCCTGAGGAGGGCTCTGGTTCGTCATGCCCACAAAAACCCCCACCACCTGGCTCTGTCTGCCTGGGTCTCTGTACTGGTTTCCAGTCCCCTCACAGGGAGCCCAGCCCAGCCCCTGTGGTCACATGCACTCTCACTGATGTTGCTGTGCTGGACGCTGGGATGACCATTCAGATCCCTCTCAGAAATGCAGGCTGCAGTCCTCCAGCCGCCAGGAGTGATACCTTCAGACCCCTCTCCAGCATCGCCTCCACTGTAGACAGCTGCCTCGCCGAAGTCCTGGCCCCTTCTTTGGCCGCCTCCATGATAGAGCAGGGAAATAAAGGCCTTGCCGGCTCCCTGCAACCCTGGCAGCTATGAAGGGCTTCAGAGTGGAGGCCTCCGTTGAGGCTCCATCACAGCCCAGCTTCTCTCTCTCCTCAGTTCTGCCCCCTTCCCTCCCCTTCCTTCCATGGGTGGTGATCCCCCAGATCACACCCGAGTAAACCTCTATGTATTCTTCAGAGGTGAAAAATGAAGCTTAGAGAGGCCACGGCTTTTGCAAAATCAGATTTCATGATCTCTTTAATATAGAGCAGGTAAATAAGTCTATTTGCCCCTCACTTTTTTGGTATTTGGGGACACTGTGTAAATTTGGAGACTGTTGCAGCTTCCCAGAAAAGATAAGACCAAGTAGAAACAAATGCAAGAAGAACAGGATTGGGCTGTGAGGGTATGTGGTGAGCGGGGCGCAGCCAGCTCCCCTCGTCCTGCAGCTTCTCCTTCCTCCCCTTCTTGATTTCCTCATGCAGGCACCAGGTCGGGGAGACTCCCTGGACAGTGATCAGAGACCGGAGGGGCTCCTCAGTGAGAGAGTGACAGGTCCAGGAAGTCAGGGGCTGGCAGGCCAGACTCACTGTGTGCTTGGACCCTGTGGCCTGCATTTGGATTGTGGCCTTTAAAATCCTAGTGCGTGGGAGGCTCTGGCCACCCGGGTTTCCCCAGGTGGGTTTGAATTCACTCCTGCCTCATAGGGTGCACTGATGCCCTCAACACGTGCTGTCTCCTCTCTGCCCTCAACCCATCCAGGCTGAACCAAGACGAGGGCTTTCCTGGCAGGAACGGCGGGGAACGGTGGACTCGGCAGTGCATCAGCCTCTTTGTTAGAGTAGGGATGGGGTACCCAGCATGGGTCCCTGTGACCCCGGCTGTTGCCTGAAATGTGCCTCTTCACCCTGCCTCCCCTTGTATCAGGACACCCACTTCCGGCAGTGATTTTACTACTCCTGAGTTCCTCTAAATCTTGATGGATTCCCTACTGTGTTCTAGTTCTCCTGCTGAGTCCCTATGTGGTGGAGGGGGACTCCCTTCTTTAAGGCTGCCTTCCTGTTTCCCAACTCCAGTCCTCTTAGCCTGACCCGCAGTGCCAATGGTGGGCCCACCTTTTGTTGGGCATTGTCCATTTTTTATGATTAATACTCCAGGATCCAGCCTTATGCCTGGCACATAGTAGGAGCTGAATACATATTTTTTAAATAAATTGTAAACATTTAAGGGAAAGAATAAGGTTCCCCAGGTGTTTCAGTGGTAAAAAAAAATATCTGCCTGTAATGCAACAGATGCGAATTTGATCCCTGAGTCATGAAGATCCCCTGGAGAAGGAAATGGCAACCTATTTCAGTATTCTTGCCTGGGAAATCCCATGGACAGAGGAGCCTGCTGGGCTGCAGTCTGTGGGGTCACAAAAGAGTTGGACACAACTTAGCAATTAAACAGCAACACCAAGGTAAAGGATGTTGCGGGAATGGATGGTGATCAGTTATTTGTTTTCAAAGCCAGGATGATATAAAATGCTTGCATTGTTTCTCACCAAAACCTAACCTGTTAGAGAAACCTAAGACTGATCTCCTTAGATTTTAAGAGGTGCCGGAGGACTTAATTTAACATGCTGCAACTCTTCAGATTTCAGAGCAGTTACCTTGGTTGCTTTTGCTGTATAATCCTAAATCCTGTTCACAATTCTTCCATTTGGATTTGGTGTGTATTCCCATCCACTTGGGGATAAACCGCCTTTTTAATAATTCTTTGATAAAATGACTCCAGCCATCTTTGCTGTTTGAAACCCAAATGCACTCAGATATTTATTTATAAACACACCATCTCATGTGGTGTGAAGGGATTCAGATACTCTTTGGAGATACTTCCACTCTAAGAATTCACTTTTTGAAAATGAAACTTTGTGGTTGTTCCCTGTGGGGAAATTTTTAAAAAATTTTACTTTTTTTAATTGAAGGATAACTGCTTTATCGAATTGGGTTGGTTTTCTACCAAGCATCAACATGAATCAGCCACAGGTTTACTAAGTCCCTGTGGGGAGACCAGCCAATTGACTAAGAAGGGGCAGGGACTTCCCTGTGGTCCAGTGGTGAAGCCTCTTTGCATCCACTGCAGAGGGCCTGGGTTTGATCCCTGGTTTGGGAACTAAAATCCCATGTACCGAGCAGCATGGCCAAAAAAAAAAAACAAAAAGAGAAAAAGACACCTACATGTACTGCAGGCTCAATTAAAAAATAAAAATAAAGGGCAATAATAGGGCAGGGCATAAGCTACACGTGAGGCCGACTTGCGGAGGTGGCCGAGGGTAGGAGATTTTCCTCTAGGCCCTCCCTTTGCTGCTGCCTGTTCTTGGGCCATCACTGAGGAAGGTCCTGGGCCCAGTTCCTGGAAGTTAGCTTGTGTTCCAGAATGCCTGCCTCCACTTGCCGTGGCGGAGCCACTTCTGCATGCTCTGGATTTTCACATGTTGTTCACACGGCCTCTGTCACGGACCGAATTGTGTTTCCCCTAATTCGTATGTTGAATCCCCAGCCCCCACTGTGACTGTATTTTGAGAGAGGGCCTTTAGATGCTTCCCTGGTAGCTCAGATGGTAAAGAATCTGCCTGCAATGGGTTCGATCCCTGGGTTGGGAAGATCTCCTGAAGAAGGGAACAGTTACCAACTCCAGTATTCTGGCCTGGAGAACTCCATGGACAGAGGAGCCTGGCAGGCTACAGTGCATGGGGTTGCAAAGAGGTGGACACGATTGAGCGACTTTCACTTTAACTTTAGATGATGAAGCCAGAAAGGGAGGCTGGCATCTGATGGAACTGGTGTCCTTATAGCAAGAGGAAGCATTCTTCCTGTGTGAGCACAGAGGAAAGGCCATGCGAGGACTCAATGGCAAGGGGATGTCTGCTGTCCAAGAAGAGAGTCCTCGAAAGCAGGTTTGCCGGCACCTTGATTGTGGACTCCCAGCCTCCGAAACTGTGAGATATAAATGTTTTTTGTACCTCTCAGTCTGTGTACTTTGTTATGGTGATTCAAGGAAACTGAGGCAGCCTTCTCATGGGTTTTCTTTCTTCTTTCTCCTCGGGGACATTGTCTTAGTTTCCTAGGCCTGCCAAAACAGACTGCCATACCCTTGGCGGTTTAAAGCAGCGGAAATTCATTCTCTTATAGAGTTTCAAGAATTAGAAGTCTGAAATCAAGGTGCTGGCAGGGTCACACTCCCTTGAAAGTTTCTGGTGTGAAATCCTCCTTGCTGCTTCCTGCTTCTGCTGGCTCTAGGGCTTCCTTCCTTGGCTGTGCCAGCAGAACTCAGATCTCTCCTCCTTCTCTCTGAATCTTCTCCTGCCACTTGTCATTGGACTTAGGGTCCGCCCAGATAATCTGGGCTTCCCTAGTGGCTCAGACGATAAAGAATCTGCCTGCAATGCAGGAGACCTGAGTTCCATCCCTGGGTCAGGAAGATCCCCTGGAGAAGAGAATGACTACCCATTCCAGTATTCTTGTTTGGAGAATTCCATGGGCGGAGGAGCCTGGCAGGCTACAGTCCATGGGATCGCAAAGAGTTGAATATTACTGAGCAACTTTCACTTTCAGATAAGCCAGGATAATCTCATTTTGAGATCCACAACTTAATTATATCTCCAAAGACTCTTTTTGCATTAAAGGACATGCTCACAGGTTTTGGGGGTTAGGAATGAGACGTGTTTTTTTTGGTTGTTTTTTTAAATTTAATTTTTATTTTATATTGTCATATAGTTGATTTACAATATTGTGTTTCCACTGTATCAGCAAAGTGGTTAAGTTATACATATACATATATCCACTCTTTTTCAGATTATTTTCCCATATAGGCTATAGAAGAATATTAGGCAGAGTTCCATATACTTTCCAGCAGATCCTTATCGATTATTTTATGTATAGTAGTGTATATGTTAATCCTGAACTCCTAATTTATCCCCCTGCCCATCCATCCCCTTTGGTAACCAGAAGTTTGTTTCTGAAGCCTGTGAGTCTGTTTCGATTTTGTAAATAAGTCCATTTGTATCATTTTTTGGGTTTGTTTTTAGATTCCACATGTAAGTGATATCATATGATAATCTCTAGTTCCATTTGTGCAAAATATGTGCTTCCGTGTCCTGGCTGTTATAAATATTACAGTGCTGCACTGAACATTGGGGTACATGTATCTTTTCAAATTATGATTTTCTCTGGATATATGGCCGGGAGTGGAATTGCTGGGTCAGTTCTATTTTTAGGTTTTAAAGGAACCTCCATGCTGTGCTCCATAGTGGCTGCACCAATTTACATTTCTGCTAAGTATGAGGGTTCCCTTTTCTCTGTGTCCCTCTAGTGTTTATTGTTTGTGTGTGTATATATATATATATTTTTTTTTTCATGATGGCCATTCTGACAAGTGTGAGGTGATACCTCTCTGTAGTTTTGATTTGCATTTCACTAGTATTTAGTAATGTCGAGCATCTTTTCATGTGCTTTTTGGCTATCTGTGTGTCTTCTTTGGAGAAATGTTTATTTAGATCTGCCCATTTTTTAATTGGGTTTATTTTTTTGATAGTGAGCTGCATGAGCTATTTGTATATTTCAGAGATTAATGCACTGTCAGTTGCTTCATTCACAAATATTTTTCTCCTCATCTGTGTGTTGAGACATATTTTTTGGGTCAGCTCAGTCCACTGTTGATGGGTTATTTTATATAAATGATGAACAAAATTTTTGTGTTTCTTGGTAGATAAGCAGGAAACCCTTTTGACACATATGAGCTTATGAGATCCTGACAAATGTTGAGAGAGTAGCTCTTGTCACAATTTCTAGTTAAGAGGAGGAAAGGCTGTTAGAAGTGACTTGCTTATGGCTATACAGGGAACACATTATGTGGCTATGTTTTATCCAGGATTTCCTTTCTCCAGATTCCATGTTCTTCTCACTCTGCCCCTTAGGATCTCACTCTGTATGCATGAAATGAAGATGATAGTGTTAAAAAGAGTAATGACGAACCTGTCTGTGTTCAGTACTCTGGGCCTGGCCCTTTGCAAAGAATTTTATTTGCATCAACTCATTTCCTCTTCACCACACTCTAAAAGGTAGTTGGTTTTAGTATGTCCATTTTACATCAAAGAAACTGAAGCACAGAGATCTGAAGTTAGTTGTCCAAGCCTCCCAGCTTGGCAAACGGCAGAGCTGGGATTTGAATCCAGGTCTGTCTCAAGACTACCCATGGACATCACCAGATGGCCAACACTGAAATCAGATTGATTATATTCTTTGCAGCCAAAGATGGAGAAGCTCTATACAGTCAGCAAAAACAAGACCGGGAGCTGACTGTGGCTCAGATCATGAACTCCTTATTGCCAAATTCAGACTTAAATTGAAGAAAGTAAGGAATACCATTAGACCATTTAGGTCTGACCTAAATTAAATCCCTTATGATTATACAGAGGAAGTGAGAAATAGATTTAAAGGACTAGATCTGATAGACAGAGTGCCGGATGAACTATGGATGGAGGTTCATGACATTGAACAGGAGACAGGGATCAAGACCATCCCCAAGAAAAAGAAATGCAAAAAAGCAAAATGGCTGTCTGAGGAGGCTTTACAAATAGCTGTGAAAAGAAGTGAAAAGCAAAGGAGAAAAGGAAAGATATACCCATTTGAATGCAGAGTTCCAAAGAATAGCAAGGAGATATAAGAAAGCCTTCCTCAGTGATCAGTGCAAAGAAACAGAGGAAAACAATAGAGTGGGAAAGACTAGAGATCTCTTCAAGAAAATTAGAGATACCAAGGGAACATTTCATGCAAAGATGGGCACATTTAAGGACAGAAATGCTATGGACCTAACAGAAGCCGAAGCTATTAAGAAGAGGTGGCAAGAATACACAGAACTATACAAAAACGATCTTCATGACCCAGATATTCACAATGGTGTGATCACTCACCTAGAGCCAGACATCCTGGAATGTGAAGTCAAGTGGGCCTTAGGAAGCATCACTACGAACAAAGCTAGTGGAGGTGATGGAATTCCAGTTGAGCTGTTCCAAATCCTAAAAGATGATGCTGTGAAAGTGCTGCACTCATTATGCCAGCAAATTTGGAAAACTCAGCAGTGGCCACAGGACTGGAAAAGGTCAGTTTTCATTCCAATCCCAAAGAAAGGCAATGCCAAAGAATGCTCAAACTGCCGCACAATTGCACTCATCTCACACACTAGCAAAGTAATGCTCAAAATTCTCCAAGCCAGGCTTCAACAATACGTGAACCATGACCTTCCAGATGTTCAAGCTGGTTTTAGAAAAGGCAGAGGAACTAGAGATCAAATTGCCAACATCCGTTGGATCATCAAAAAAGCAAGAGAGTTCCAGAAAAACATCTATTTCTGCTTCATTGACTATGCCAAAGCCTTTGACTGTGTGGATCACAAGAAACTGGAAAATTTTGAAAGAGATGGGAATACCAGACCACCTGACCTGCCTCTTGAGAACCCTATATGCAGGTCAGGAAGCAACAGTTAGAACTGGACATGGAACACCAGACTGGTTCCAAATAGGAAAAGGAGTACGTCAAGGCTGTCATTGTCACCCTGCTTATTTAACTTATATGTAGAGTACATCATGAGAAACGCTGGGCTGGAAGCAGCACAAGCTGGGATCAAGATTGCCAGGAGAAATATCAATAACCTCAGATATGTAGATGACACCACCCTATGGCAGAAAGGGAAGAAGAACTAAAGAGCCTCTTGATGAAAGTGAAAGAGGAGAATAAAAAAGTCAGTTTAAAGCTCAACATTCAGAAAACTAAGATCATGGTATCTGGTCCCATCACTTCATGGCAAACAGTGGCTGACTTTATTTTTGGGGGCTCTAAAATCACTGCAGATGGTGACTGCAGCCATGAAATTAAAAGATGCTACTCATTGGAAGGAAAGTTATGACCAATCTAGACAGCATATTAAAAAGCAGAGACATTACTTTGCCAACAAAGGTCCATCTAGTCAAGGCTATGGTTTTTCCAGTGGATATGTATGGATGTGAGAGTTGGACTATAAAGAAGGCTGAGTGCCAAAGAATTGATGCTGTTGAACTATGGCGTTGGAGAAGACTCTTGAGAGTCCCTTGGACTGCAAGGAGATCCAACCAGTCCATCCTAAAGGAGATCAATCCTGAGTGTTCATTGGAAGGACTGATGCTGAAGCTGAAACTCTAATACTTTGGCCACCTGATGCGTAGAGCTGAAAAGACCCTGATACTGGGAAAGATTGAAGGCAGGAGGAGAAGGGGACGACAGAGGAGGTTGGTTGGCATCACCGACTCAATGGACGTGAGTTTGTTTAAACTCCAGGAATTGGTGATGGACGGGGAGGCCTGGCGTGCTGCAATTCATGGGGTTGCAAAGAGTTGGACATGACTGAGCGACTGAATTGAACTGAACTGTCTCAATCTCCAGCACAAAGTTTTAATCCATGTTAGCTGCTTTCTAGAAAGAATGATGTACTTGATATTTGCAAATACCTATGGAAGAAAACCCCAGATACAAATACCAGTCCAGGCCTTGAATTAAGCTTGCAGTCTATACTGTTTGCTTTTTGAGTCTGGAGAAGCAGCACAACATAACCATTAAGGTCATGGAATCTGGAGTTAGTCTGTCTCGGTTTGCATCCTTGCTCTGCCAGTTACTTTCTACATGAGATTGAGTGAGTAACTTCACCCTCTGGTCTGCTTCCCTGTAAGTAACACGGGAGTAATAGTCATAGTATCCATTTTATAGGGTGGCTACATGGATTTAATGAGTCATTATTTGTAAATGTTTTAGAACAATGCCTGGTTTGTTCAGTTCAGTTCAGTTGCTCAGTCGTGTCCGACTCTTTGCGACCCCATGAATCGCAGCATGCCAGGCCTCCCTGTCCATCACCAACTCCCGGAGTTCGCTCAGACTCGTGTCCATTGAGTCAGTGATGCCATCAGCCATCTCATCCTGTTATCCCCTTCTCCTCCTGCCCCCAATCCCTCCCAGCATCAGGGTCTTTTCCAATGAGTCAGCTCTTCGCATTAGGTGGCCAAAGTATTGGAGTTTCAGCTTTACCATCATTCCTTCCAAAGAACACCCAGGACTGATCTCCCTTAGAATGGACTGGTTGGATCTCCTTGCAGTCCAAGGGACTCTCAAGAGTCTTCTCCAACACCACAGTTCAAAAGCATCAATTCTTCGGCACTCAGCTTTCTTCACAGTCCAACTCTCACATCCATACATGACCACTGGAAAAACTGTAGCCTTGACTAGACGGACCTTTGTTGGCAAAGTAATGTCTCTGCTTTTGAATATGCTCTGTAGGTTGGTCATAACTTTCCTTCCAAGGAGTAAGCGTTTTCTAATTTCATGGCTGCAGTCACCATCTGCAGTGATTTTGGAGCCCCAAAATATAAAGTCTGACACTGTTAGTGCTAAATTAAATCACAGGCAAAACCCAGCAAGCTTCAAGTCGAGTTTCAAGACAGGAATAAGACACACTTTAGGAAACTCACGTGAAGGTTAAATGTAAAAGCTCCCAGTGCAGTGCTTGGTTCAGCACAGTGGTTCACCAGCAAACGGTGACTGTTTTTATGATATATGGGGAGGTGAAGGTTGCCTTGATCCCTCCTCTGGACCTTCTTTAAGCAAAAACACTGCAGCTTCAGGATTCCAGGAAAGGAAGTCCTCAGACTTCCCACACTAGTTGGCACAGAGAGGCAGAGCCAGCTTGGGTGCTATCAATCATAAATCCTGTTAGAGTGTAGTTTGCTGATGTGGGACCGCAGAAGACCTCAAGCAGGGAGCCCTGTCTCTCCAAAGACCCAAACCTCCTTGAAGTACCAGGACTAGCTCTGTTCAGATTTTCCCTGACTCCTTCCTCCAAAAGGCACCCAGCCCATACAGAGAGTGTGAGTAAAGTAATCCACAGGGCACTGTGTGTGAGAGCATCCCCAAGACACATGCTCCTTGACAACTCACTGTGTGTTCCTGGGATTCTGGGGTCTGGAACGGAGGCCATCCACCTCGCTTGCCTCCAGGGGAGTGGAGACACATCGGGTTATCTTCTCAGCTGTGTGATGGCTGATCTTCCACCACTGGGCTCTGGGCTTCATGAGGGGGAGAACTGGGCTCAGGTGAGATGCTTAGTGAATCAATGTTTCCAGAATTGAACTGTATGTGTGAAAGAGCAGGGCCAGCTCTGTGGGTGTGTGACCTCTGTAGTTGCCCAGTTAGGCCCTTATATTGGCTTAATTCTCTGCTGTCTCTGTCTTGAAACTGTTAATAATTTTAGAGTAAGGGCCCCTGGGAATCATGAATTGGCCCCAAGGAGGCTTGTTTACTTTAGAGTTGTCCGACCACAAGCTCTCAGGAGCTCCAAAAGCCTGATTTGTCCTTTGGATGGTGACTAAAAAGATGTACAGGAGTTGAACATTCTTACTTGATCACTTTTCTTCATTATGTATGCTTTTTGCCTTCATGGTGAGAAAGCTTCTCCCTGCCTTCCCAAGATGATGTATCTGCTGGTCTTTTTCTTTAATTACTGGGTTTATTTTTATTTATCTGCCAACCTGAGATTGCAGGTAAGCACTGCCTTTTGCCAATCGGACAGCTATCATTTTGCCCAAGAAAGGTAATAATTCAGGCTTGCCCAGGTAGAAACTTTTACACATTCTGCCCTGCTGAGTGCTGGGGCTATTGAAAGGATGGGCTGGATTGGATCATTCAAAGCAGGGACTAACCTAAAAGGTTGCGTCTTGGGATCCAGAAATGTCTAGTCCTCCTTCCTGGCGTTGCCCTCTGGAACACAGAGCAGCTTGTTGAATTAGGGGTCGTTGTTTGCAGGCAGAGGCACCCAGTTTGGATGTCATCGTCTCTAGCATGTACGATTTCTACGAACTTGGGCATCAAAGAGTGAGCAAGCGACAAGGTCTCTATCGTCACATAGCTGGGCGCCTAGGGAATGGAGCAGACAGAAGGAAGCCGCATAACAGCACAGATAGGTAATTATTGATAACAAGCACTGCTGTGTGTCACGGCAGGACACTGCAGGGAGTTACGAGTGTTTAACAGGGAGACAGGATCTGGGCACGGAAGGCCTCCAGGGGGACATGATGCGTGAAGGAGGAGTTTATCAGGCAAGGGAATGGGGGTGGGGGGAGAAGGCAGAGCAGGTGCGAAGCCTGCTTCCCTGAGATGGGAGAGAGTGCAGGGCGCTGGAGAAACGGACAACAACTGTGTGGAATGGAGGAAATCGGGGTTGAGAGGGGATCAATGAGACTGGACAGGTAGGTGAGGGGACAAAGCAGAGCTGAAGATTTTGTTTTCTCAGTCTTTAGAACAGGAAGTCATGGAAACCACCAAGAGAATTTAAAAACTTTGTGTTGTTAAAACTGGTCATCCTGAATGAAGGAGGTGGGTTGGATGAGACAGCCTGGGGAAAGGGCCCAACTAAGAGCTAAGGGGAGCCTGGACTTGGTGCATCAGTGGGAAAATCCGAGGGCTATTTAAGGAGAAAATGGGCCTTGTGACGGCTTGTTATGGAGGCTGTGAAGACTAGTCACACTCCTCGCCTCCTGGGGGAGTAAGGCTGGAACCAGAGGAGGTGGGAACCATATCTGCCCACGGCAGGCATTCAGGGTACTGGGTTTCCTTGCTCCTTCTCCATTCTGGGTTTCTGAGGTTCTGTCAGCCTTGGAGACCCCAACCCCTGTCCCAGCCTCCGGATGTCTGCCTACAGCCTCAACTTCTCGGAGAATTCAAGAGCATCAGCTCCCAGCTCTTTTGACCCCGGCCCCTGGCTGCTGCCGCTTACTTCGTGATGGGCCCCAGTAGGGAGATCACTGTCAGCCAAGGCCCTTAGCCTTTGTCCTCATGCCGCGGAGGCACACGGCTGCCACCATGGGCTTGCAGTCCAGACCCCCAGGCCACGGGTGAGGAGAGGCCGTGTGCAGGCGGGGGAATCCCGTGCCCAGGTGGGGCTGAGGTCCTGCCGGAGGCCCTGGGGGACCTAAACTACAGAGTGAGCTCTGCCTGCCCCCTCAGAGCAAGAGTGCGGAGGGGCAGGAGCCACGGGGCCCTCTTCCCCTAGGTGGTGGCTGGGAGGGCGGGGCTTCGTAATGAGTGAACTTGCTTGTTGGTGGAGATGCGCAGGCGCGTGCTAAGGAGCACGCGCTTTGTGTTCCCTCTCTGCTTGAACGCTGGAACGCAGATCTGCACGTCCAGGCATACGTGGCTCTGTCTGTGTGCACATGCTTGCTTGGAGGTGTGGAATGTGTGTTTCTGTGTGGGTGCATGTCATGGACTGGGGTGTCTCTGTGGGTCCCAGCAGCAGCCCTGGGCCTGAACAGCCCCGCCCCCCCAGAGTCACACATGCGCCCAACGGCCAGCAGGGGGCCCCTGAGCACCACGTGCAGGGCTCCTGGGAAGGGAGCCGGAGGCGTCTCTCTTGCCTTCTTGAATCATGATGAGGACGGCAGGGTCCTTCCTCTCTGTTCTAGTGCCTCCTGGCTTTAGCCCTCTCTCCTGCCCTCAGCCCACACGGAAGCAGAGGTATATCCATAGCCAAGGGAGACATTGGGCGTTGGAGGATGACTCTGACCTGGAGCAGGTTCCCTAGAATGGTGGGGACTGACCTTTCCCTAGGTTGCTGAAGACCTGCCACCCTCTTGGTTCCTTGTTGGGCTCTTGCTTAGAGATGCTAGGCCTGGACCTTGGCAGGCAACAGGCTCATAGGCGAAACTCCCTGGCCTGGACCGAGGCCTGGGAGGGGTACAGTCTGAGGACAAGGGCCCCTTCCCTGTGGACCACAGAAGCGGCAGAAGATAATGCTCAGAGATGCCTGCTAACCCCTGCTTGAAGTGGCATTGAAGTGGCAAGATAAACAGATGATGGCTCCCTTTCTTGAAGGTGGGGCTATAACATCATCTTAAAGGCAGCATGAGTGCCACAAAAACAGCCAGGCCTGACTGTGTGACCTCAGGAATTGTCAATCAGGAAGACTCCACAAAGAACTAGGGACCCACTGGGCTTGACACGCGCCTGTGAGAGCCACCAGAATGCCAGGGTCACTGCTGGTGTTGACTCGGGCCTGGCGTATCTCCCAGGTGCTGATTCTGCAGTACAGGGCCCTGGGCTGCTTGTCTCTGGACCCGCCATGCCCAGTGCAGGGCTGAGCTGAGGCTGGCACTCGTGGGTGCCTTCATGAGCAGGAGCATGGTGTGGGAGTGGATGCTACCTGGGTGTAGCAGTTGGGGTGATGGAGGCATCATGGGGAGACACAGGTGGAACTTAATGCTGAGTCTGGACCAGACCTGTTCTGGTTGTGCTGGCTAGAACCTGGAGGAGGTGGGCTTCCTGAGAAGGAGGGCTCAGGTCAGACCCTTGCAGACTGAACTGGAAAAGAGTGGAGTCATCGGGTGATCCTGTGGGTTTTATACAGTTTTTTGCCAGGCCCTGGTGGTCACCTGGATTTACCTTAAGGCAGCCCAGTGGTGGTGAGAAGGAAATGGAGAGGGAGATACTGGCAAGGCTCTGGACCCCTGGCTTCAATTCAGTTGAAGCTGCTCAGTTTATTTTTATTTTTTTTTAATCTTGAGTACAAATTGGAATTCATTTTTAATCAAGGGAGTATTTATGGAGTGCCTACTGTATGCATCTCACTGTTGTACATTCTAGAGATATTAGATTGATGAAAAAGTAATTGCAGTTTTGGACGGTGAATTTCACATTATTTTAACTAGCCTGAAACACATCTTTATTAATCAAAATAGGAACCATTACAATCAACACGTTTTTGCCAATGAGAAACAAGTTTGTTAATGCCTATAGCATAAAAATCCATGCTTTGGAATTCAGTGAACTCTTGGAAAGTATTTTCTGGCTCCTGCTGGTTGTGAACGCATTTTCACTGCAAAAAGTTGTCCAGATGCTTGAAGAAGTGGTAGTCAGTTGGTGAGAGATCAGGTGAATATGGCAGATGAGGCAAAACTCTGTAGCCCACTGTGTTCAATTTTTGAAGTATTGGTTGTGTGACGTGCGGTTGGGCGTTGTCATGGAGAAGAATTGTCCTTCCTCTTGACCGATGCCAGCGGCAGGCGTTGCAGTTTTTTATGCACCTCATTGGTTTGCTGAGCATACTTCTCAGATGTAATGGTTTTGCTGGGATTCAGAAAGCTGTAGTGGATCAGATTGGCAGCAGACCACTAAACAGTGACCAGGACCCTCATTTGGGTGCAAGCTTGGCTCACCGATTGTCTTATAAAATCCACTTTTCACTGCATGTCACAATCCAGTTGAGAAACGGTTCATTGTTGTTGCATAGAGTAAGAGAAGACGACCCGTTTCAAAACGATGATGTTTTTGATTTGTGGTCAGCTTATGAGGCACCCACTTATTAAGCTTTTTCACCTTTTCAATTTGCTTTAAATGCCAAATGACCATAGAATGGTTGCCAGTGAGTTCTTTGGCAACTCCTTGTGTAGTTGTAGGAGGATCAGTTTCAATGATGCTCTCAGTTGGTCGTTGTCAGCTTCTGTGGCTGGACACTACACTCCTCATCTTCAAGGCTCTCATCTCCTTTGCAAAACTTCTTGAACCACCACTGCACTGTACATTCATGAGAAGTTCTTGGGCCAAATGTGTTGTTGGTGTTGTGAGTTGTCTCTGCTGCTTTACAACCCATTTTGAACACGAGTAAAAAAAAAATCACTAGAATTTGCTTTTTGTCTAACATGATTTCTGTATTCTAAAATACATATAAAATAAACAGCAAGTAATGTCATTAGCAAAAAAATATAAAGCAAGAAATATGCATTCAAATGATTTATAACATAACCACAGTTAAGAATGTATTCCAAAGTCAAACAGCAAAGTTCAACAATGCAAAACCGTCATTACTTTTGCACCAACCTAATATTTGGAGAACAACACATGTAACAACTGTGCTCTCTTGACTCTTATGTTCTAGTAGGGAGGGCAGGTAAACTAATAAATGACAATTTAATTTTGGGGTGTAAGTGGTATCAGTAAAACAGAGTGCGGGAAAAAGCTACTTGGGTGAGGATGGATGGGGCCCCTCGAGGTCCCATGGTTAAGGATGGCCTCTCTGAGGAGGTGCTATTTGAGCTAAGGCCTGAATGATGACAGCGGGATGAACATTTTAGATAAGATTTTGTTTGAAGAAAACTCTCTGTGGAAAGATTTGAAAATCTCTCAGTCTTCTTTTATTTGTATTCATTTATTTAAATTTCAAAGGTAATACATATTCATTGTAACAATTTCCAACCTTGTTAATGTACATACAGTCAAATGCAGAAGTGACTCTTCCCGCTTCGTTTCTCCCACCCTCCACCCCCAATTCCACTTCCTGAAGAGAATCCCTTTATCACTTAGGTGGATAACCTCCCGAATTTTTCTCTGTGCAATTGTGAATATATATGTTAATTTCCAACTTGGTGTCTGCTGACTTGTCTTGTAGGACAGGCAAGCTCATCAAGGCCAAAATGGACTCTGGATTTTCTCTGCTAAACTTCTTCCTCCCCCAGGTTTTCTCCTCTTTGAAAATAACATCACCACCCCGGCCAGGTGTTCAGGCCCCAAGGCTGGGAGACATCCTTGGTTTTCCCTTTACTGTAGGACTCCAAGTCCAGTCTGCTAGCAAATCCTATAGACTCCAAAACATGTCCCTGCCGGACGTCTGCTACACCCCATTACCAACAGCCTGGTGTAAGCCACCAGTACACCTCGCCAGGACCTCCTCACTGCTCTTTGTCCTCTCTTGTTGCATCCTACAGTTCTTTCTGCACCCAGCAGCCAAAGTGGTCTTTTAAAATTGGTAAACCTGGTCCTGTCCCTCCTTACTTATACCCCAGTGGCTTCCCAGACTCTTCATCTGCAGACGGAGTTTCAAGGACTAAGTGATCTCAGACGATGGTCCTTCTCTCCAGTCTCATCATGTCCCTTTCACCTCCTTATTCATTAACCCCCATCTTCTTCCTGTTGGGTCTCAGGGCTTGCATTTGCTGAGCAAGTTCTTTGTCATCATTCTGATCTTAACTCTTTGTCACCCTCCAGGGAGGCATTCCCCATGGCTCCAGGTACACCAGTCTCCCTTTTGCTCTGCCCGCCTCTACATCTCCACACGTGCTCTATCCCATCACCTTGTTTTATTTCCTTTATAGTCCTCAGTTTATTGGAAGGCATCATGCTTATTTGTTTCCTGTTTATCATCTGTCTCCTCTGCCCCCCACTGAACTCAGGCTCTGTCAGGGCAGAGATCTTGACTCATGTTCGTGTTCACAGATCCACTGATGAGTAAATAAAACTGTTTCCAGATCGTTGCTAATGAGCAAGGCTCTAGTGAACATTCTTGGGCATATATACATCTTTGGGTGATTGTGGAAGGGATTCTGTGGGACACATTTTTAGAAGTGGAATTTCTAGGTCCAAGGTGATGTATTTTAAAATTTGATGGATATGTCAAATTGCTGCCCAAATTACTGTTCCAATTTACACTCCCACTGACTTTGATGGTGAACACCTTCTTTTAAGTCCTTGTCAACACTGGGTTATAAAATCTTTTCGGCCTGTGTTATGAGCAAAAATCAGGTATTTTATTTTGATTTGTATTTCTCTGATTATGTGAAGTTGAATGTCTTTTCGCATGTTTTTTTGTCATTGATAATTTTCTTTTGGGTGATAAACAGGGCTGGTCCCACTCCCTAATATAGTTCTGTTTGTAAGAAAGAAGAATAGGCAATGGGTAGAGATTACCACTGTCAGCCACACATCATTTGGCTATTACTACTTTTTTACTGGCTGTTTATCTCTTATTAATTAGTAATGCTCTTTATGTTTTGTGGAGTTTACTTTGTTATGTATGTTGCAAATACTCTCTGTCTTTCCTTTATCTTTCAGTGTTGTTTAAGCTATTAATATCTTTGGATCCTTAACTTTTTCTGTTATTGTGAAGATAGCATGTATACCTGTAAACATTTAAAAGCAATCTATCAGTTCAGTTCAGTTTATAGAAAGACATTAAATAAAAAGTGACTCTCTCCCATTACACTGTTACCCTTGCATATCTTCACATTTTTCATGTTTATATGCACATTCATATATCATTCATTTATCCTTCAGTGATTCATTCTTCTAGCAAATATTTACAAGCCGCTTATACTTCCAATATTTATTGGGTATATACTATATTTCTGGCATTGTATAGTTATACTAGAAAAAGATATATATATTATCCTCTGTTAAACTTGTTTTTGGAAGATGTGCTTATCTTTTTTTTTTTTTTCACATTTCAGATGCTCCTATAACAGGACCTGTATCTGCCTCATTGTTTTTTAATGTTTGCTCACTGTTCTATTTTATGCCTTTGCCAGAATATATTTAATCTGGTCCTTATTGATGGACATTTACATTGGTTCCTGTGTGTTTGCAATTACAAACCATGTTGTAGTGAGTATCTCCGTAGCTATATCTTTGCAGCCATGTGCAAATATATCTGTAGGGCAGACTCCTAAAATAGAATTGCATTTTAAGTTGATAGACATTGCCAAATTGTCCTCCAAAACTGTGTTCCAATTCACACTCCATCAAGATGTGTGAGAGTGCCCATTTTGCTACTTTATTTGCAACCCCGGATATTATGTCTTTTATCATTTTTGCAAACACCTAGTGCTGAGAATGGTGTTTCATTGTTTTATTTTGCACTTCCCTGATTAGAAGTGAAGCCAAGAATCTTTTCGTATGTTTATTGGTCACCTGTATTTCTTCTACGAATTGTATGTTCATATTCTTTCCTCATTTTTTAATATCAAGTTGTCTGTTAAAAAAATTTGATTTGTAAATTCCATATAGTAGGGGAATTCAAACTTTATTTGTAGATTGCAGATATTTTCTCCCAAGCTGTCTTTAGTCTTTTATTTGTTTAAATTTAATTTTTGGCTGTACTGGGTCTTCATTGCTGCATGTGAGCTTTCTCTAGTTGTGATGAGCGGTGGTTGCTTTCTAGTTGCAGTGTGCGATCTTCTCATTGCAGTGGCTTCTCTTGTTGCAGAGCATGAGCTCTAGGGCGAGGGCTCAGTAACTGTGGCACAGGACCCAGATACCCCACAATGCATCATATCCTCCGGGACCAGGGATCAAACCTCTATCCCCTGCCTTGGCAGACAGATTTTTAACTGGACCAGCAAGGAAATCCTTGTCTTTAGTCTCTCAATATCGTTTATGGTATAACCCCACCTTGTCAATGGTGGATACCGCTGAATCCCTAGGACTCCCTGGAGCAGCTTTAGAAATGATGATCTACAGCAAGGCTGAGGGGCCATGCCACGCTGTAGGTAATAGAGCTTTTCAAGTAACACAAGGACAGGAAATACTAAAAGTTTCAACAAACAAAAGTACCTCTGTTTGCAGGAAAATTTGCAAATCAGTGATGAAGCACCGTAACAACACAAGAGGAAACAGTGAGGCCAGTGGAAGATCCTCCTCACCTCGAGGTCAGGATTCAACTGTGGTCCCCAGAGTGGGATTCCCTGGAAATCTTGGCCAAAAGGAAAAAGGAGGAAATCTACCTAAATACAGGTTGATAACTGCTACAGGGAAAAGATAAGAGAAATGCGATCCACACAGGAATTGTAGTGGTCTCCTGGACCAGTCCCTGCCAAGAGGATGGGAGTAGTGCAGTCATTTACCACCTGTTCACTTGTAGTGGTTGGTGGACTGACCCTCAGCTGGGGAGAGGGTCACCTTCCCTTGAGTGGCGATAACCTCAAATTCAGGAAAGGTTATCATTCAGAAGGAGGGAGAAATGAAGAGGCAATTGACAGTGGTTGCTATGAGCTTCTTTTATTGTAATCAGTTAATTTTATTTTCCCCAAACATTAGCACAATTATTGTTGGAGCAATCTGATCCACTACTATGAGGTTTCTCAGTTCACTTCAAATGATCAGATACGTAAGAAAGAGTGCGTGTACGTGTCTTAAATCCAGCTCCACTTCTGGAAGGGACACTTGGTCGGGGAAGTGAGTCACACTTTCTCGCTGTGAACACAACTGAGCATTCAAGAGACTGAATAGTTGGTGTCAAGAAATAAAGCTGAAAAAAAAAAGAAAGTTGGAAATCTATTGGAGGCTGCGAATTACATATACGGTTCCTTTATGATGTCCTCACTCTCTCTTCTTTGAATATTTATTGAACACACACTATCCAATTGCAGAATTTTCTCTCTTTGAGTTTGCATCAGTCTAGTTTGGTAACAAAGCTACCATTTATTAAGAAGAATTTCAATGAATCGGTTAATTATTATTATTTTTTCGATGGGTTGAAAGGAGCTGGGACATGAGCATGGCAGCTAAATAGTGCTCAGCTGGTTCCGGGTATTTTCTCTCCATGAAACAAAGCCCAGCTTTTGTTGTTGTTTTTTTTCCAATGAAAATGTGCAGGTTCCACATGTTGGTTAAAGAGAACAGTAGGGTTGTGCAACTGGGGTCATCCTCAAGGGGTACCGCGGGCTCTGTGGGAGGTTACAGTTGCAACATGTAGATTCCCATCGACAGAAATGAGACTGAACGTGTTCTGACTGGAGCGGCTGCTGGGCTCAGAAGACACTGGAAATTTAGTTAAGTCACACACAGCGTGTGCCGTTCAGGATGTGTGGGATCATGAGAAGCACTGTGCCCTGGGTCTGGATGCCTGTGGTGCCCGGGGATTGCCACAGGCAGCGGAGAACAAGAATTATGTTGTAGGGAGCTCCAAGCTATTTGAGCTAAAATTCTGGAACCCAGTCCAGACTTCCTCCACCTGTTATACTGGGGAATGCAGGAAAGGGAAGAGAAGGCTCACCCCTTGAGATGTTTTTCGATGCTCTTGAACATCAGAACTGATTCTCCAGAATAGTTTTTGTTCGTGCATCCAGACATCTGAACGTTGCGGCAGAGTCAAGTCTTGAGCTTCCATAACAAGGTGACCTGAAATGAAATAGCATTCTCAGCTTGGCAAATGTATATTTCATGACCTCAGAGGAAGAGACCTGAGAGGTCCTGTCCACTTGGGGGAGTGAAGCTGGAAGTGCATCCTGGTGCTCTTGGTCTCAGCAGTGGGGGTAGGGGAGTGAGCCACAAAGAATGTTGATGATGAGAGAGAGAAGGAGAGGGTGGGTATGTGCCCTGTGCCTGTTTCTTTCTAAGAAAAGCTCTGGTAACAGGTTTCTGGGTAAATGAAAGTTGTATTGTCTCCCATCAGAGATGACTTGAAAATAAAGTGCTTTAAAGCTAATACTGCAGATGTCTGCAGGAAACTCAGCACCACACCGAACACTGTAGTTAGATAGCTGTGCAAAAAAGTACATGAAGGAAAGGGCTAATGTGCAATACTTCTATTTAAGATAGAAGGAGGAAATAGAAATTGTGATAGCATGCTATTTCAAGTAATAATAGAAAGTACTTGATGTTTACATGGTGAATGGATCAATACTAATTCTGTAGTCAGCGCACATACAGTAGTTTGGATTATACAAGTGATAGATGCACTCAGTATAGCTGAAATCTCCACCCTGCAACATTTATTTCTTGCTGCGTGTTAGATGGAATTTTCCACCCAACTATCTGGAAGGATTTGCATAAGAATGGTGATAGAGCAGTATTCTTTAATGATGTGCTTTTCTTTGTTAAACTTCAAAAATGTCTATGGTGCATGATGAGGTTTGGGTGAATTGCCAAGCTAATGCTTTTTATATTTTCTTTAAAGAGCTTATCTTCAGTGTGTTGTGGGAGTTACTTTATATTGTGGTTTTAAAGGCAGTGGCAGTAAAGCTGAATTTGTAGCAATCCCCAGTAAATGCCTCCTCCTCCTCCTCTAGGTCTTGGTCTTGCTAAGAAGGGAATCTGGGGAAGGCTGCCTCTGTTTCAGCTGCAAGGAGTCCTTGGGATTTATGTTCTCTGACCTGGTTTTGCTCACCAAGAAGTGAGGCTGTCACTCTCCTACCCGAACAATGACTTCTTGTTAGCCTAAATCAGCCCGGTTCTTGTCAGATGGGCTTGGAGCTCTCACGGAGGATGAGTTGAGTAATTCAGATCAGAGCCTGGGAGCAACTGTGGTTTGGAGAGTGACCGTTTTTGTCCTCCCCACAAGAACCTAATGTAGACAAAGTGAGGAGGAGAAGGGACTGGAATCTTGGGAATTCCAGGAATGCACCCTCCAAGCAAAAGAAGCTTTCCTTCCTGGCTTGTGCTCTCAGAATCTGCTCCGCGGCAAGGCTTTGCAAGTACAAAGGTGGAAAAACAAAACCCCAAAGCTGGAGCCCTCGAGGGTAATCCAATAGAGGACTTCATGTTAACCTCAGTTTCAATGAGACAAAGAATTTGAAAGCCAAGACTAGAAGGAAACTTAAGGTCACCTAATCTTCCCTTTTGTCTAATGCAGGAGTCTCTTTCCCAACACAGCTTTGCAGTGCATTGATCTGTTGCTGCTTGAATACCTCTGAGGACAAAGAACTCACTTCCTCTAAACAGCGATGACAACAGTGACACTATATGGAGGACTTACTGTGTAGGTCAGCCCTGTGATAAGCCTTGAAAAATCATGGTCTTACTTAATGCTTGCAACAACCTTATGAGAACTGATTGCACCATCACTTTACAGATGGGGGAACAGGCTTCATGTGTTGCAGAGAAAGGAATTTAGAGTGTGCTGCATTCTTACTCCCTGCACACACCCCCTGCCCAGGCTGTCCTGTGGGCTGTCCCATCATGGGCAGCCTCGGTTGTTATTTTTTGTTCCTTAGAGACACTTGGAATACACTGTCAACTTAAACAAAAAGCGTAATGTGAGAGTTGTGAGTTAAATTTTATCTGGGGCAAAATGAGGACTGTAGCTCAGGAGATAACACCTCAGATAGCTCTGAGAAACAGCTCCAAAGAGGTAGGGGGGAAGAACAGTGTATATGTGAGTTTGATGAAGGGCGTGTACATGCAATCAAGCATATATTTTCCCAGAAGGTTTGTGCTAGTCTTGTGAAGCTTTCTCTTAGTTGTTAGACACCACTGTCACCATGAAGGATTTTTGTGCTTTTCTAGATATGAGGAGATGTTCATACAAGAATTGAGCTCATAAAATTGCTCCTGATAATACCTAACTATCTGAAGACCTGTCTTGCCAGTACCCCCCCTCCCAACCAAGCACAGAGTGCCTCATTTCTGCTCTCCACCCTGAACTCCTTTCAGGCGGTGTTGAAGGTCAGCAGCTGCAGCAGCACATGACTTAATCCTAGTAGAGGTTAGATGGCAAGCACCCGTGGCAAGTGCCAATTTGTAGTTGAGAACACCTTGCCAGTCTTGCACACACCAGCCCTTCAGACACTTGAGGCAGCCTTCCTGTCCCTCAACCTGCCTCCCAGTTTTCCTTTTTCCTCTGTTCCATGTCAACTGACATTGCATCTCAGTTTGGCAAGTTCCTCTGGACCCCTTCCTGCTTACCAGTGCTCTTCTCAAAACATGTGTCATTTCCGTTTGGAACATTTTGAAGAGACCTTATCACTGTTGCCTAGTTCTATTAGGAGACCATGGGCTCTGTTGGCAACAGGGAACCATGAAGGCATCTATTCTGGGTGCAGAGGGAGGCTTTCCAAAGAGCACACAGTGAACTTTTTCCACAGCCCTTTTCAGGGAGAAGGCATTTAAAAAATCCAGAGTATTACAACAAGCCAGGGTTGAGCTTCCATGCCATGGCTGGCGGGAAAACCAGTGACAGAGTAAAGGACGGAGCGTTTTTGCAGGGTTTTTGTGGTGGTCCTCCCAGGTCCTGGCGGAGACAGCTGCTCTGAGATCTAACTCGGCCTCTGAGCTGGATTCTCCACAGCTCACTGGCACATCCCTGATGAGACCCTCTGCACTAGCCTCCCAACTTATGAAAGGTGATCGTGTTGTTGACACTCTGGAGTTGTCTTTCTCATGGAGTGAGTCCTGACTCAGAATCAGGCCATCTCCCGTTCACTGTGTGACCTTGGGCAAATACCTCTCCCACTTTAGGCTTTCATATCCATATCTGTAGAGCTCAGTGTCATCTTAACAGTGTTAAATTAATTAAACAAGGAGAACATTAGACTGAGTTGGTTTGGATGCCATGGTGCCCACATCAGCAAACCAAAATTTAAGGCTGTAAATGCCTGTGCTTAGTTGCTCAGTCATGTCCAGCTCTTTGTGACCCAGTGGACTGCAGCCCTCCAGGATCCTCTCTCCATGGGGAGTCTCCAGGCAAGAATACTGGAGTGGGTTGCCATGCCCTCCTCCACGGGATCTTCCTAACCCAGGGATCGAATCCAGGTCTTCCGAATTACAGGAGGATTCTTTACCATTTGAGCCACCAGGGAAGCCCTAAACGAAGAGTGGTGCTGGCCCCGCCCACAGGGCCGGCGCGGCCCCGCCCACTCCTGTGAAGGTGAGGGAGGTTCTGCCCGTATGCCCTGGCAGTCGCCCTGGTGGCCACTGCGCAGTTGGGAGGGGCAGCGGCTGGGGGTTCTGGTATCCCAAGACCTAGAAGGCCACAAGATCAAAACACTGAGGACAGCCAGTCACAGAGGCCAACCAATACAGAGGCCAACCTATCACAGAGGCCCCACCAGTCCTAAGCTCTGCCAATCAGTAATTTCCTTCCTTCACTTTTGTGTCTTCTCTATAAAATCTCTCCTTAGCTCCTGTTGGTGGGGTTTGGTGCTGCCTGATTGGAATGGATTTTTGTTGTTTTTGTTATTGTTCAGTCGTTCAGTCGTGTATGACTCTTTGTGACCCCCCCCGCCCCCCCGCCCCCACCGCCCCTCCCCGCCCCCCCCCCCCCCCCCGCCCCCCCGCCGCCGCCGCCATGGACTGCAGTACACCAGGCTTCCCTGTCCTTCACTATTTCTTGGAGTTTGCTCAAACTCATCTGTTGAGTTGGTGATGCCATTCACCCATCTCATCTCCTGTCGCCCCCTTCTCCTCCTGTCCTCAATCTTTCCCAGCAACAAGGTCTTTTCCAGTGAGTCAGCTCTTTGCATCAGATGGTCAAAATACTGGAGCTTCAGTTTCAACATCAGTCCTTCCAATGAATATTCAGGTTGATTTCCTTTAGGATTGACTGGTTTGATCTCCTTGCTCTCCAAGAGATGCTCAAGAATCTTCACCAGCACCACAGTTCAAAAGCATCCATTCTTTGGCACTCAGCTTTCTTTATGGTCCAGCTCTCACATCTGTTCGTGACTACTGGAAAACCATAACTTGGGCTATGCAGACATTTGTTGGCAGAGTGATGTTTCTGCTTTATAAAATGCTGTCTTGGTTCATCATAGCTTTTCTTCCAAGTAACAAGCATCTTTTACTGAAATAAACTCTTAAAATTTTTACCATTTAAAATGGTGTAGTTCATCTTTTAACAGTTCTGGTGTCAGAAGAAGGAACTGCAGGAGGCCCCTCAGAGTCTCCAGGAGCAGGAAGCAGCCATCAGTGGGGACTGTTGTAGCCCCTTCAGTGGCTGCCTTCTTGTGGTCTCTGGATGTGGTGGGTGAGTCCCTCCGAAGTCCTAGATTCCAGCTCCACAGCTTTCAGATTTGATTTGAGCATTTCTTTTTTCCAGACTGGGTCTGGAACCTGGACGGTAATAAATTGGATCCTACTTAGAAATTGGTCTGAGTCTGGGGTTGAACTGGGTTTGACTTAAGCTGGACTGGGGCCAGCGGGAGGCCTCAGGTGAATAAACTTAAAGGCTGAACAAGTAGGTTAACCTTTCCAAAGGTCGTCTTGAACTACCTTTGGCATGGTGGAGAACTTTTAACCCAGATGAGTTCATTCATTAAAAGGTGCCCTAGAGAAAAAAGGGGTCTTGGCCACTTTAAAGGGTGGAGGGAAAATTATTTTTCCTTCTTTGCAGTTTCTGGGGACCAGGATAAGACCCACTGAGACACCAACATGTTCCGGAGCCTCTAGACAGCACCTCGGGAAAACTAGCAGAAGCCTGCAAAGAGTAAGAATTCTTTGCAAAGTTGGCTTTCCTTGATCCCTATCTGTGGTGCCTGTTCCAGAGACTAAGGTAAAATTTCAAATTGTTCCTTCCTTTCTAAGGGCTTCCCTGGTGGCTCAGATGGTAAAGAATCTGCCTGCAGTGCAGGAGACGCAGGTTCGATCCCTGAATCAGGAAGATCCCCTGGCGAAGGGAATGGCAACCCACTCCTGTATTCTTGGAGAATCCCATGGACAGAGGAGGTACTGATTCTTTCTCTCCCAGAGATGAAGTTTGTCTCATGCTGTGTTCTAAGAATGTGGCTGACAGCCATCAGGTTGGAGGCCTCCAAAATATAGCTGGTCAGAAATGTCGATTGCACCCTATTTGCAGCTGGGATCCTACTGACTATAGCCAGGCTCTCAGGGGGAACTCTATGAGAGTCCCTTGGACAGTGAGAAGATCAAACCAGTCAATCCTAAAGGACATCACTCCTGAATATTCATTGGAAGGACTGATGCTGGAGCTCCAATACTTTGGCCTCTGGAAGTGAAGAGCCAACTAATTAGAAAAGACCCTGATGCTGGGAAGAATTGAGGGCAAGAGGGCTAGGGGTGACAGGAGGAGATGCTTAGATGGCATCACTGACTCAATAGACATGAGTTTGAGCAAACTCCGGGAGACAGTGAAGGACAGGGAAGCCTGGCAGGTTGCAGTTTACGGGGTCACAAAGAATCGGACATGACTTAACGACTGAACAACAACAGGGAAACTATCTCTTTCTTTTGGTAATCTGTGAGAGTGGCTCTGGATCTTGGGAAGGGAAGTTCTTTTGCACATTCTGGTATCTAGGGAGTTATTCAGTACTAGCAGGGATATTTTTATTATTTGTCCAAACTGAAACTTGATATGATGTTTGAAATGATTTTCAAAATGATTTTTAAAGTAAGTATCTCTGTGGTCAGAAGTTGGCCAAGTTGGAAGCTAATGTTCAGAACCTGATAGGAAAAAAAAATTTTTTTAGGCCTTCTCCCGAAGCTAAAATGAAACTATGTACGTGGAGGGAAAGAAAAACATTCTGAAGCCATTGTGGACAGATTTACTAAAACATTCCAAAGAAATACAGCTCTAAATCTAGAACATGGGAATCATTTGATTTCCGTCTTAGCTGAAGATCTTCTCCTTAATATAAAAGTGAGTTAAAGATACTGTAGTTGGATGGCTGGATCAGCAGCTGGATATAATTCAGATGGCAACCCAATGATTTGAGGAATTAAAAACAACTCTGGGTACGTGCTCAGTCGCTGTCACGTCCAGTTCTTTGCAACTCCATGGACTGCAGCCCGCTAGGCTCCTCTGTTCACGGGATTTCCCAGGCAAGAATACTGGAGTGGGTCACCATTTTCTTCTCCAGGGTATTTTTCTGACCTAGGGATCGAATCCGTGTCTCCTTCATTGGCAGGTAGGTTCTTTACCGCTGAGCCCCCAGGGAAGCCCCCAAAATAACTGTACTTGACTTATAAATCAAGCTTTTGTAAGAATATAGCTGAAGCTCTAGAAACAGTTCAAAACCCGCTATTGTTTTCACCAATCCCCAGACCTCCCCTATTCAAACAAAAGAGATAAAATACCTCTCCAGCTATGATGAAGGTCTTTCTGGCGGCCAGGTTGTGTCACTGCATGCCCCCAGGACCCCCATGATGGTACTGCACTGTGTGAATCAGTATCAGTACAACAAATGAAATTTCACTAAAATGAAATTGATGACAGATGACCACGCTGAAATAACTGTAAGCTTAAGACACGGACTTGCTAAATCAAGGTTATTTTGAGTTAAAGAATGGTCAACACTTGTAAATTAAAAAAAATACTCTTTTAAGGAACAGTTTTTATAAATAGCAATTTTTTGTAATCCTTGTGCTTTTCTCTGCCTTTCTGAAGAATGATTTTCTTTCTTTACCCACCCATCTTTCATCAGATCCCATAGCAAAGTTAGGAGAGGGAAAGGGAGAGTCATGTCTCTTTATTGGTTTAAAAATATTAAGCATTATATAATTAACTTTTTAATTCTAAGTTTTCATTCATTGAAGTGGAAAGAGCACTAGGCTGAATTGGGAGATGCGGCTTCTGGCTGTGGTTTTGTGTGACCTTAAGAGAATCTCATTCCCTCTCCAGGTCTCCGGTTCTTCTCTTGGGAGCTGGTAAAAGTGATTTGTAAAGTTGTCCCCAAGTCTGGCTTTCATGTGTAAAAGCAACTTCAGGCTGGGCAAGACAAGTCAATCTAGTCAGCACTATTGGAGTCCCTATTAAGTTCTAGACCTTGTGCTGGGCATGGGATATAGTTGGTGAAAATAGACATGGAACCATTCCAGCTGCTGCCGCCTGGGATTATAGCCCAATACCCGCTCTTGCTTGCTAGAGAATCTTAGTCCAATTGTTTCTCTTCTGTGCCTCGTTCTCCTCATGGGATTATGGTACTACTGAAATAAAGGAGTACATGTCAAGGCATTCCTATAGTACCTGGTGCATGGTGAACATTAAATGATGTTGACTTTTATTTTTATTGTTGGTAGATGATGTAGATATTAATCCAGTAAGCACAAAAATAAATATAGCATTTTAGTTGTACTAAGTGCTCTGAGAACACGTATCAGGAGGATTCCTTCAGCATGGGAAGTAGTGATTAAACTTAAGATCTGAAGGATAAGTTCACCAGTTGAAGGAGAATGGAACAGACTCCAGGGAATGGTATATGCAAAGCTCCTGTGGTGGGAAGAAGCACAGATTTCTGTGGATTTAGAGTAGGCCAGGGTGAAGCGGAACAAGGAGGAAGAGAGTAGAGGTGGGGCAGGGGCCAGGCTGTGCTGGGCTCTGCTGGAGCCCAAGATTTGGAAAAATTGGTTTTGTAAGTGCCTCCTGGAAGTCAGAGTTCCCAGTTAGACCCATGGCTCTGACACTCTGAGTTGATATCCGTGAGGATTTGGCTATCTTCAGATTGGAACCCATTGGAACCAGATTCTAAGGGACACTAGGAAAGTGCATGTGATGAGTTGTGGCTCAAAAGGCTTGACACCTCCTGGGCCATCTTGCACTTAGATCATGCTCTCAGGACCAGAGTCCCAGGCTATATTCTGATTCTTTCAGTGTACTAGTCAGGGTGTCCGTGGGTGGTCACATTTGAATAGGGTTGGAAAGACAAAACCAAATTCTTCCCTGTCTACAGGGAGACAAGGCTTCATGGGTCTTAAGTTCTTGAGAGCATACTTACTATTTGAGAATCAGATGAAATCTGTGGATTTTTCTACTTGAGAGATGCATTTACACACTTAAATCCAAATTAGGGTATACTTTTAGGTTGGGTTTGTGGGTCCCCTTGAAGCTCAAAAATGGTCCCAGGTTAAATGTCCTTCTAGTATAAGACAATGCCCAACATTATGGACATTCAATATCCCTTTCAGTATCTAACCCCTCCCTCTCTGTCTCCCCCATCTATCTCTTCTTTCCTTCTCTGTTGCCTCCATTTTGGACTCTTATTGAGGGTCATTTTGCCCTTAGACTACTTTAATTTTCTTTACCTTTATCTTTCTGTCTTTAGATTCTTATCCAGTCACCTCTTCACATTCTGTGGGAAAAAGAAAATGTATTGAAGGGAGGGATGAAAGTGAAAGAAATGAATAAAATTATAAATACTGATTTTCAGAATAAATCAAGCTTATTATAGATACTTTGGAAAGAACATACAAGTTAAAAAGTTTATAGTCTCAGCACCTAAAGGGAACCAATGGTATTTTTTTTTCCTAGTATTTTTCTGTGAAAAAAATTTTTTTAATAGAGTCATGATCAAAATGTGTATGTATATGTATTTTTATATTTAAATGTCTTACTTAACATTTATTTTCCCTTTAGCCCAAATGCATATATGTATTAAGTTTCTTTTATTATGGAAAGTATGATGCATACACCAAACCAAGGCAACATTTTAATGAACCTACCACCCATCCCATGTACCCAACACCTAGCTTTAAAAAGTATTAGCATTGTATCCATGAACTTCTGATGTGCAACAAATAGCCTCAAACTTTGGTAGCCATTAAAATAGTAACCATTGATTTTGTTCAGGATTTTCTAGAGGAGTGATTTTGGCTGGGCTTAGCTGTGTGACTCTTCAGCTAGTCATGTCTGGCCTCAGTCTTGCATCTATGTTTCGCTGCCACTTAGCTAGATGGCTTTGCTTCTGGGATTGACTGGCTGACATGTAGGGCCACAAGAGGGACTGGGTCCCTGTGTCTCTTGTCATTCAGCAGGTTATCCTTGGGCTTCTTCACATGGTGATAGAAGGCTTCCAACCGTAGCAAGAGGCAAGTGCCGATGCATAAGTGTTTTTCAGACTTCTGGTTGTAGCTCACTAATACTGCTATTGGCCAAAGCAGGCCACAGAGTCAATTTACACTCCAAGGGTGGAGAAATAGATTCCACTTCTTGATGAAGAATCTGAAGCATCATTTTGTAAGGATGTGAATATAAGCAGAATAATTTGTGGCTTTTTTTTAGTAAGGGTACAGCTATAGGCAAGAGAAGAATTTGTGGCCAATTTTAGAATCTACCACAAATGTGCTGCTAATACTGATGTTGGTAAATCATCATTTCTGATGTTATTGGTAGATTGTCATGAATAAAATTTAGATGGCTGAGTAACGTACCACCCAGTGCATTGCTGAACCTTGTGTGACCATTCGCCTATTGTCGAGGAGCGAGGTCATTGACTTTTTTTTGCAATTATGAATAATGCTACAATAGATGCTTTGTGCATAAAGCTTTTTCTGGTTTTGGGATTATTTCCTTGGAGTAGTCACAAAAGTGGTATTACTGTGTCAAACATTTTAGAGCTCTTAGTACACTTTGCCAAATTGCTTTCCAAAAGGATTGTATCAATTTACACTCCCACCAGTGTGTGTGAGAGTACCCCACAGGGATCCTTCTAAAATGCAAATCTGATTATCTCATGCCCAGTTTAAAAATGATCTCTACTGCCTTTGTAATAAAGATTAAACAATGTAAGACAGAACTATGTCTGCTACGTGACTTTTGAAAAACTGAAAGACTGTTTCAGCTCGATAAGACCCTGTATCCAAGGTTTATAGAATCTAGTGAGGAGGAAACAAGACTTGATAGGCTCAGAACCAAGTGAAGACATCACCCTCAAGTTGTCCTGGAATGCAGGTGTCATTGTTATAGATGAGGAAACTCAGGGTAAAAGACGGCAGTATTTAAAGTAGAAACCTGTTCACAACTTTCTATCTATGGCATCATCTATGGATGTGAGAGTTGGACCATAAGGAAAGCTGAGCACCGAAGAATTGATGCTTTTGAACTGTGGTGTTGGAGAAGACTCTTGAGAGTCCCTTGGACTGCAAGGAGATCCAAACAGTCAATCCTACAGGGAATCAGTCCTGAATATTCATTGGAAGGCCTGATGCTGAAGCTGAAGCTCCAATACTTTGGCCACCTGCTGCAAAGAACTGACTCTTTGGAAAAGACCCTGATGCTGGGAGAGATTGAAGGCGGGAGGAGAAGGGGATGACAGAGGATGAAATGGATAGCATCACCGACTCGATGGACATGATTTTGAGTAGGCTCCAGGAGTTGGTGATGGACAGGGAAACCTGGTGTGTTTCAGTCCATGGGGTCACAAAGAGTGACCCAACTGAGTTGGACACAACTGAGTGACTGACCTGAACTGACTGATTTTAGCATCACCTTTGCAAAGGAATGTACATATAAAAGTTTAAGTATATATTTAATCAATGCAAAGTAACTATAATACATTTCTTTTATTGGTTAGAATTCTTTAGTTCCAAAACCTGAAGACTGTGAGTCTTGGAATGAGACAGATCTGAGTTTGAATTCTGGCATTTACTAGAATTTGAGCAAGACTTAACATCTCTAAGTCTCATCCGCTTTGTAAGATGTGGGTAATAATGCCTACATTCTAGGGGTTTGGTGATGATTCAACATACATACCAAATGTCTAGCAGAGCTATTCTTCTTCCTATGTGAGATGAATGGATAAGTAGAAGGGAACCATACATGTAACCAAAATGAGGAGGCATTGATAATCTAGGACTATAAATAAGGCTTTGTGACTTTTTATACCCACATTACCATGATTTGAATCTCGGCTCAGTCTGCTTGCTGGAATTCTTGCCTTTACTGAGGGTTCCTTCTTCCCAGTGTTACTGAGAATCCCCAGGTTCATGAATCATTGGTTCCCCTTGATTCTCACATTCTGTCCCCTTGATGCTCACATTCTGTCCCCTTGATGCTCACCTGGAGAGGGAGAACAGAGACCAGGATGCATTCCTCAAGATGCAGTTCCTCAGCTGGGGCTCTCCAGGCGGCCCTATCTGAGCTCTGGATGCCTCTGGCACACAGCTAGTGGGGGAGGGCAGCTGTTGGCCAGAGCGGGCGCCCCACACCCTTGGCACTTTTCCATAGGAGTATCTGATGGAGCTCTTCCTGGGCCCCAGGAGTCCCAGGACTTGCTTGTTATCCATTGAAAATATATATCTACAGATTTGCTCAAGCCAACCTGATTTTCTGGTGCTCTTTTTTTTTTTTTTTAAAGTTCTTATGTTACTTAGGAGTGCCTGGTGGCTCAGACAGTAAAGTGTCTGTCTGTAATGCGGGAGACCTCGGTTTGATCCCTTGGTTGGGAAGATCCCCTGGAGAAGGAAATGGCAACCCACTCCAGGACTCTTGCCTGGAAAATTCCATGAATAGAGGAGCCTGAAAGGCTACAGTCCATGGGGTCACGGAGCCGGACACGACTGAGCAACTTCACTGGTAGGTGATTAATGATGCTATGTTAGTTTGAGTTATACAGCAAAGTGATTTGGTTATACATATATGTTAGTTGCTCATTCATGTCTGACTCTTGGCAACCCCATGGACTGTTGTCTGCCAGGCTCCTCTGTCCATGGAATTCTCCAGAGAAGAAGACTGGAGTGCTAGCCACTCCCTTCTCCAGGATATCTTCCTGTCCCAGGGATCAAAGCTGGGTCTCCCACATTGCAGGCAGATTACCATCTGAGCCACTCTATTCCTTTTCAAATTCATTTACATTGTTAGTTTCAAATTCATTTAGGTTGTTATGTAATATTGAGCAGAGCTTCCTGTGCTATACTAGGTCCTTGTTGGTTTTCCATTTTAATATACAATGTATACATGTCAATCCCAAATTCCATAACTGTTCCCTGCACCCCCCCCCCCCACCGTTTCCTCCTGGTAATGGTAAGTTTGTTCTCTAAGTCTGTGAGGCTATTTCTGTTTTATAAATACATTTATTTATATCATTTTTTGGATTCTGCATAGAAGCAATGTCTTACAATATTTGTCTTTCTCACGTTACTCAACAAGACAGTCTCTAGGTCCATCCATGTTGCTGCAAATGGTGTTATTTCATTCTTTTTAACGGGTGAGTAATATTCCATTGTATGTATACACCATATCTTCTTTATCCATTCATCTGTTGATGAGTGTTTAGGATGCTTCCATGTCTTGGCTATTGTAAACAGTGCTGCAATGAATATTGGGATTCATGTATCCTTTTGGACCAAGCTAACCTGGTTTTCTGATAGTCTTTTTCATAGACTTGTTTTAGTGTGAGAAAATATATAATGTCAGTCACAGGTATAATTTTACATTTTCTAGCAGCCATATTAAAATATGTAAAGAAATAGATGAAATTAATTTCAACAATATGTTATTTAATGCAGTGTATCTATTATTTAGCATATAAAACATATACAATTATTAATGAAATGATCGACATGATTTTAAAATCATATATCTCAAAACTGGTGTATTAATATATCTCATGCTTATGGCACATCTGAAGTTGGACTAGCCACCTTTTCATTGCTTAGTAACCGCAGATGGCTAGTGGCCACTACATGGAACAGCACCATTCTGAAACAAAACTACCTGGATTCTGAGTGGTACACTTCTCCAGGAGTACGGGTCTTGATACCCACATGCAACTATTTTTCCTGAAAACCTGCTTCTCATTTCAGCTTGGATGGATCTGTGGGGAGTCACTATACTATATACTGTACCTAGAATTATTCTTTTTGACATAGTATTGTGTCCGGTTTACCAATTTGGACTCTTGTTTCCCTTACAGTGAATTCCCTTTTCAGGAGTCTCTTGTGTTTTCCCACTTTGCTGCCACGCTAAATTATCAGAGAAGAAATATTTTTAATCCTTGAACATTAATAAGAAAGGAGCAAGAGAGTCAGAGTTTTATTTTTATTCCTCCCATGAGGTTCCTCTGCTCCTCTGTGGATTTGTGGAATAAGAGAATGTGTGGGAATCTGTAATCCAGTGCACAGGCTACGGTGGGGGATATCTCCTTGCAGTGACCAGCAGTGTCTGAGCCGTAGGCAATGGCCCAGCTAAAATGTAGACACTTTCTAGAAAGAATTTTCAATTAGTGATAATAGGTCCTACTATGTGTAAGAGTTTTACATGCCTCATTTCCCAAGGTAGACATTATTATCATCCCTGTTTTATAGATGAAACAGAGAGGTTAAGGAACTTAGTTAAGGTCATAAAAAGAACCCTGACTTGGATCTTCAGTGACCTGATGCTTCCCCTTGTCTCAAGGCCACCCTTCAATACTGGGTGGCTAAGATTGGCTCTGAGGATCAGCTGGCATGTAGCTGGAGACTTTGCTAGAGAAAGAGAGATCTTTGCAAGAAATATTTGTCATTACTTACAAAGAGATGGTTATAGAGCATCACTGTTGCAGTTACTATTGCTGTAAAACAAGTCACCCCCAAATGGCAGGCATGAGAGGCCTCAGTTGGAGGACTTCAAAGGCTAAGATCAGAAAACAGCCAAAGAAACTTGTTTACTCGTGGACTTGCTGGTCAGTTAGGTAGCTCAAACCTCTCCTTGTGGCCTTTCCACACTGTCTCCCTGTGTGGACTGGTTCTGGCTTCCTCCCTCATGGCACGGCAACTGGGTCCAAAAGGCTAGAAGAGACACACCGCTTATCATGGTCTCACCCCAGAAAGTCCTGCACCAGGCACTTCATGCATTTTATTCAACATGGTGGTCACAGAGTTCTGTCTCAAGGCGGGGTGAAACAGATTCTGCCTGCTTATGGGACATGGTAAGGTTTGAGCAGGGCGAGTGGACCCACAAACATTGTTGTGGCTGTTTTTGGAAAATACAGTCTGCCGTGGTCATTCTCAGTGTTACAGAGAAGGACGATGGATAGGTTCCAGGGAAGGAAATGTTCTGTTGAGTGCCTGGGTCTCTAGAAAACGTCAGAATAGTGAAAGGGAGCTAGGAAAATAATGGAAAGGGAAAGAAGGTCAAATGCAAATGAGGAGTATTGGAAGAGGCTTCCTCCAGCCAAAGATCCCTTCCAAAAAAGCAATGATTGCGCCCTCGACTTAGTCCACTGGCCTGACTTACGCTCTTTTTGTAGCCTCAGGTGGCCTCCACTGGCCAGAGCAGGGTGTCCTGAGTAGCCTCCTACAGCCCAGTCCCAGGAAGGGCCACAGCATCTTGCTTTCGGCCTGCCCTCCTGGCTTCATGGCTTAACCCTAAACCTCCTTTTCCTAGAGATTTGGAATTTCAGTAAATCAGGGCTTGAACTGAGAAATAATGACTGCCTTTATATGCACTGGCTCTTTACTGGCAGGCCATTACAGGGAAGATAAGGTTCTATAACACTGTAGGAATAAAGCCCAGAAAATTATGCGAAAAGCGCCGCCATCCAGGATAAATGTTATAGAAGGCATTAACCTTCCATAAAAAATCCCTTTGCTAGGCAGGAATTTAAATGACAGCCACTGTGAGAGGAGATATTTAGCCTTAGAAACATATCACCACCTTCTCTTAGAATAGCAGGGTCTTTGGTTATCAGCAGTTGAGTATTGTCCCTCTTTTTCATAGGAATGCTCAGCAGAATAGCAAATACGTAGACGAAGTCTTTCTGGGTACACCCCTATATCGCAGTATATACTTCCCGAGATGTTATGTGTACGTTCTCTGCCTTTATTTAGGAAAGTTGAATAAGAGATTGATATTCAAATAAAGCTGAAACAAACCTTTATGATAGCCTCCAAATTACTTGTCTTGAGAGAAAAATAATTTTTTCTCCCTGAGGTATAAGTGCAATTCTCCAATGAATGTGTTAGGGCAGAAATTACAGTGATTATCCTCTTTTTTTATATAAATTTGGCTCTTCCAGCAAGCGAGCCAACCCAATCACAGGGCAGAGACTTTGTAGAGAAGTTTATGCATGTTCCACATACATATTTATATGCTTTAGGAGAAACAATCTTAGATGATAGCGTGAAAGTGATTATTCTGTTTGAAGTAGTCAATCTCTGGGTCTCCATGCTGAAAGCATTTGCAGCAGGAGGAGAGACAGGACTCTACTCCATTGTCTCAGAGACTCAGCTCAAGTCCCAGAACTGCTTCTGGCCCTTCCAGAGTTTGGTGTGGAAAAGAGGTTGAATATCCCAATGTGCTAAGTGGATTGAGTTGTAATACCTACCCTCTTGAGCTCCACTCTGCCTCCCAACTGGCAGGAATTCACACATGGGACATTATTTTCCTGTTAACTGAGCAGCTTTGTAAATATTGTTTGGAGGACCCAGTATTGAAACTTAGCATCATGGGTGGTTGAGAAATCCACAGTTGCCTCTCAGTTTGTTTAATCAAGTTGACATACTTATGAGGCAATAAGTTTAAGAATTTTAAGACTCTCTCTAGACTAAATCACAATAAGACCAAACTGATTAACTTTGAGAGTCAGAAACAACTCCAAAGAAATGAAAGGAAAATAGATCTTCTAAAAGGCTTTATGGTTTTTCCTAATGATAACCTAGTGATATACCTGACTAATTTGTATTAGAAAATATTTATTTAGAATATTTAAAAGTTTTGTACTTTAAAGTAGACTAAGTGAAAAAAGTCCTCTTCAGAGGACTGTATCTGATCCCAAATGAGATGTTATTTTTAGGAAGAATGAAACTAATGTTTATCTAGGGCCAAGATGTGCCAGTACTCTGTAAATTTTTATGATCACTGGACAATGTACATATTATTATCCCCCCTTTAAAAAATTATATATATATATACATATATATATATATATATATATATATATGAAAAACCAAGGCTGAAAGAGGTCTATCAACTTGCTCAGACTTCAGATTACCTGGACTAAACAGAGTTTGTTACTCCTCACTTGAGAATCTTTCTAGTTCTTTAGAATTTCTCTAAATTCCAGCAGGGCCAGACAGTTTCTTAAGTGACAAACCTAGGTAAGATGTCTGATTCTTCCTTCCAGTTAAATCTAATCCATTGAAAAGTCCTCTCAGTTGTACTCCTAAACCGATCACAAAAGCATGTATTTCTTTCTGTCGTCAGTAGAGTCGTCCCCGGAGCCCTGGGTACCACCATCTTCTGACCCCTTCCCTGGTTCCTAGGTGTGCTCCCTCCTCCCATGCTTGCTCACCTGGCATCATGGTTCACAGCAGCTGGAACCATCTTCCAGGAAATTATGATACAGTGTGTCTCCCCTCTGTCTGGGACTCTGCAGATCTCCTGCTGTGCCTAGAGTAACGTTCGACTGTCTTACCTTTGCTTGTAAAAGCTAGTGGCATCCGGCCCTGACCCCCCACTCCCCTTATCTCCTGCACTCTCTGCTCTGCTCTCCAAGCCATACTCCCCCATACACATTTGACTGTTTCTGGAATAGAGCAAGCTTTCCCCCTTCTTGTTCTTTTTCTCTCCTTAGAACATTCTTCCCCTGGCTCTTCATATGGCCTGAGTCTTGCCCTTCAGGTCTTGGTTTAGAGACCAGTCTTTCTTTCACCGCCCTATTAAAGATGCTCCCTCCACCATGTTAGTTGCCATCAGAGGGCCTTGCTGGCTTTCTTCATGGTGCTTGTCATTACCTATAATTACGTACAGTAAATCCCCTACATACAAACACATTCTGTTCTGAGAGCACGATCATAAGTCCAACCTGTTCGTTGAGTCCAACAAAGTTAGCCTAGGCACTCAACTAACACAAAAGGCTACGTAGTGCTGCACAGTAATATACTTTATGGGCTTCCCTGGTGGCTCAGATGGTAAAGAATCTGCCTACTCTGCAGGAGACCCAGGTTCAATCCTTGGGTCAGAAAGATCCCCCGGAGAAGGGCATGGCAACCCACTCCAGTATTGTTGCCTGCAAAGTCCCATGGACAGAGGAGCCTGGTGGGCTACAGCCCATGGGGTCTCAAAGGGTGAGACATGACTTAGCAACCGACTAACACACATAATATTTTTCACATGTAATACATAAAAGCACAAAAAATAAAATATTTTTAACCTTATAGTATGGTACCTTGAAAAGTACAGTAAAACAGCTGGCATACAGGGGCTGGCATCAAGTGAACAGGCAAGAAGGGTGACTGACTGGAGGAGGGAGAGGAGGTGGGAGATGGTAGAGCTGAAGGATCAGCAGCAGCAGGTTATGGAGGGCAAGCTGCATTTTCACTCACCCTGATGCTGACGGAACGCCCGTTCACACCTTTGAAGGTTCACGACTTGAAGGTTAGTCTGTAGGGGACTTTCTGTGTTTGGTGTATTTGCTTACTTGTTTGTTATCTATCCCTGTTCCTCACCCAGCTCAAACTAAGTCACACGTGACCAGGAACCCTTATCGTCACTGTTAACCTCAGTTTCTGGCACTCAACAAACTTTTGGTGCAAAAATTAATCATACTTGTGTAGTGCTTCTGCTCTTAAAACCCTTCCCCATCCCAAACCACAGTCTATTCGGTAATCCATCATCTTTTTGGTGTTACTAGGCAAAAATATTGGAGTTGACTTTGAGAACCTTGGTCCATACTCCCATCACGCATACTAAGTCACTTCAGTGGTGTCCGACTCAGTGCGACCCTGTGGACTGTAGCCCGCCAGGCTCCTCTGTCCATGGGATTTTCCAGGCAAGAATACTGGAGTGGGTTGCCATGCCCTCCTCCAAGGGATCTTCCCGACCCAGGGAAGCCATGTCTCACAGCCATTAATTTGCTATACCAGCTTAAGCAAGTCGTTATTCCTCTCCAAATGATCTTTAAATCCCCTCTGAGTCCTGACCCCGGATTGTTTCCAGTTTTTCTACTACTGTCCCCTTCAAGCAACCTTGACAGAAGCAACTTGGTTTTAACTAAGTCATTATGTTGAGATGCAGCCTGCAGTTTATTTAGGGGGACCCAGTGTTTCCCCTCTGTTTGGAGACTCTTGAATGGTGTTAATGGAGGGTGTCAGGTGATGACGTCTGGGGGAAAAAGGATCCTTCCAGGCAGCAGTGCACATGAGAGGCAGATGGGATTTATTTCCAGCAGCCTCCGTAAAGATGGGGAGAAACCCATTTGCCTTTTGTAACACCTCCTCTGGCTGAACAGGCACAAAGGAACTGGTGCCTAATTGTATCTAGAGTCTCAACATTATCACCTCAAGAATGCGAATTCCTCACCAGGAATCGCAGCCTGCAAAGGCAGCCAAGGGCCAGAGAAAGCAAGATCCTGCCTGTGCACGGGCTCTGGACAGGGGCTGGCTGCCTGTCTGTGCCTCCTGCTTGTGGGAACCTGCTCTCTTCTACAGTGTTCATCTGGGGATGGAGGAGGAGAGCAAGGTGGGTGTCATGGGCTGTGCTAAACACTCTGTGTACATTGCCTCTCCAAATGCCGTGAGGCAGTTATTATTTCCATACTGTGCCCATTTTCCAGATGGGGACCCCGAGGCATAGAGATGGAGTGATCTGCTTGAAGCCTCAGCGTTAGGGAGTAACTATGTTCCGGGGCACTCCTTGCGATCTCCATGTCGGCTCCTTTCTTGTGCCGTTGGTCAGTTTCTGCTGTCACAGGGAACCCAGCTACACAGAAGGCATCATTTTCAGGGGCTGTAAAGCCGTTGTAGTGAATCAAATGTATGGGGTTAGATCTGGCAAATGAAGTCCCAGAGGCCCAGCTTCATGACTTGCAAAATAAAGCTAGGCAGAGTGCATCAGATGTCCACATGGAGACAAATGAACTGTGGGAAAGAATCATCTGCTTAATGGAGAAAAAAATAGAAGTACTTCTGTGAACTTTAAGAGATGTGTACTTTTCTTTTTTAAATTAAAAAAAAATTTTTTTTTGACCACATCATGTGGCATGTGGGATCTCAGTTCCCCAACCAGGGACCAAACCTGTGCCCCCTACATTTGAAGCATGAAGTCTTAACCACTGGACCACAAGGAAAGTCCCTGTGTTTCTCTTTATACCCCTGTTGGCATCACGATTTTTCAGTGTTTCAGGAAAGCCAAATTTTTCTTGAGCCAGCAAATCAACCTTCTAGAAGATCATCTGGGGCCTGAAAGAAAAGCCATTCAACAGTGTTTATGGAATGACGATGTTGGACTGGGCCCTGCTGGTCACTGGAGATAACGAGGTGAAGAAGGTGCAGCCCTGCCCTTGCAGAGATCAGGCTGAGGCTGCAGGGCAGGGACAGATAGGTGAGAGGCCAGTTTAATACTCCGTGATTTAGAGCTTAGAACAGGAGCGTGTGCGAACATGGGAGAAAAAGTTCCTTAGAGGAGGCAAATTTTGAGATGAGGTTTGAAGGATAAGTCAGCAAAATGGGGAAGATAATGTGGGCAAAACCCACAGAATCATGGTATGTACAGAGTGTCTGGGGCAGTAGGAAAAGAGGCTGGAGAGAAATTCAACCCAACTGTGAAGGGCCTTCCAAGTTGGACTTTGGAGCACAGACATTATCCTGTGCTAATAGCTAGAAGGCAATGGCAACCCACTCTAGGACTCTTGCCTGGAAAATCCCATGGACGGAGAAGCCCGGTAGGCTGCAGTCCATTTGGTCACTAAGAGTTGGGCACAACTGAGCGACTTCACTTTCACTTTTCACTTTCATGCATTGGAGAAGGAAATGGCAACCCACTCCAGTGTTCTTGCCTGGAGAATCCCAGGGACGGGGGAGCCTGGTGGGCTGCCGTCTATGGGGTCATACCGAGTCAGACATGACTGAAGCGACTTAGCAGCAATAGCTAGAAAGATCCCTCTGGGGGGTGGGTGAAGCTATTTGAGGCTGTATTGGAGAGAACTGACTGGAGGAAGGTTGTCCTGGTAGTCACACACACACACTGGAATAGTACTCAGCTATAAAAAGAAAGAATGCCATTTGCAGCAACATGGAGGGACCTAGAAATGATCATACTGAGTGAGACAGAGAAGGACAAATACTATATGATATCACTTATATGTGGAATCTGGGACTTCCCTGGTGGCTCAGACGGTAAAGCATCTGCCTACAATGTGGGAGACCCGGGTTCAATCCCTGGGTCGGGAAGATCCCCTGGAGAAGGAAATGGCAACCCACTCAAGTATTCTTGCCTGGAAAATCCCATGGACGGTGGGACCTGGTAGGCTATAGTCCATGGCGTCGCAAGAAGTTGGACACAACGGAGCAACTTCACTTTCATATGTGGAATCTAAAAAAAAAAAAATGGTACAAATAAACTTATCTACAAAACAGAAATAGACCAACAGACATAGAAAACAAACTTATGGTTACCAAAGGGGAAAGGGGAAGGGAGGGATAAATTAGGAGTTTGGGATGAACAGATACATACTACTTTATATAAAACAGATAAACAACAAGGTCTTCCTATATAGCACAGAAAACTATATTCAGTATCTTATAATAATGTATAAAAGAACAGACTCAGAAAAAGAATATATAGAACTGTGTATATATAAAAAGGTGTTAGTCACTCAGTCTTGTCGAACTCTTTGCTATCCCATGGGTTGTAGCCCACCAGGGTTCTCTGTCCATGGAATTCTCCAGGCAAGAATAGTGGAGTGGGTTGTCATCTCTTCCCAACCTAGGGATCTAAGCTGAGTATCACATATTACAGGCAAATTCTTTACTGTCTGAGCCACCAGGGAAGCCCATGTATATATAAAGAATATATAAAACTGAAGCACTTTGCTGTATGCCTGAAACATTGTAAACTAACTATACTTCAGTTGGAAAAAAAAGATGGTATAGGGAAAGGACCTGAAACAAAATGGATGCTTACCGTGTGAGGTGAAAGTTGAATACAGATGAATCGTATTATGTTTATAGTTAGACATTTATATACAGATGCACACTCACCTATACCAGCTATATAATTTTTATGATAAACATGCATACCTGGAAATTTTAAAATATTTACTTTCATTACAGAAAGTGAGTGCGCATTATGGCAATTTTGAAGTGTCTAATGTTCCCTGTGTTAGGATGACAAATTGTTCCTTCCAGATATTCGTATTTAGTAACAAAGTTTTCTACTTGATTGCTTATTATTTTGTTGTACTATTACAGATGTTGTATTTGATTTTAGAGTGGAATTTGCTGTTCCATATCATTAAATAAATTCTCAGGGCTATAATTTATTTCACTCCTCAGAGAATAGAAGGAATTCAAGAGTTTTGAAGCATATGCCTGTCTTCCAAGGAGTTAGAAAAACACAAAACACCCTATTGAATTTTTTTTTTTTAACCACCAATAAAGATAGCTCTTCTTGGGGAGGGGAAGGGGAAGATGATGTTGAAGATAGGCCGTATTTTTTGTATGATGAAGACAGGCTCCCTTTTAAAGCTTATGCCTACTTACCCTTCAGAGCTGGAGAGAACCCAGAGCTGCCTGTTCACCTGAGTTAAATTGGATTTCCCCCCTCAGTCCCCATCCCTCATGGCACCCTGTTCTCATCCTTCACAGTATTTTTCACGATTGTGAAATTATATATTTGTGGTAGATGGACTGCGGCTGCAGAGTCTTTCTTCTTCTGTCAGAAAGAGGTGAGATTGTTTGTCCTTGCATTGAATCTGGGCAGGCTTTCTGACCATGAGGCCAACAGGCTGTGGCACACCTTATGACGTGAGAGTTTCTAGGCTCTGACCTTAATAAACTGGGAGCTTCTGCTTCCCGTCTCTTGGGGCACTTTCTGGGAGCTGCACGCCCCTCAGCAAGATGCCTGATTACTCTGACACTGCCAGGCCAGAGGGTCCTCATAGAGTCTCTTGGTCGACCGTCCTAGCCAAGTGTAGTTTTCCAGCTGTTATTGCCAAGGCATCTGACATGTGAGTGAACTGCACTGGACCCTGCAGACTACACCATACCTTCCTGTTGAACTCTGTCATGTGACCTGCATTGACACCACGTGGAACACACTGCCTAGCTGAACCCTGCCTGAATTCCTGATCCTCAACATTGTGAGATCTAACACAGTGGTTGCTGCTTGAAGCCACTGTGGTTTGGAATAGTTTGTTTTGCAGTAATAGATGACTGGGATAACACTGATTCAAGTTTAGTTATTTATTAATATCTGTTTTCTCTTTTAGATTGTAAGCATTGTGAAGACCACAGGGACCGTGCCTGGTTTGTTCACACTGTGTGCTCATTCAGCCCAGTATTGAGACACTTGTTTGAACTTGGTACTTGTATTTCAGTATTGGTACTTGTTTTTCAGTTGTTGAGTTGTGTCTGACTCTTTGTGACCCCATGGCCTGCAGCATGCCAGACTTCCTTGTCCTTCCCTATCTCCCAGAGTTTGCTCAAACTCATGTCCATTGAGTCAGTGATGCCATCCACCCATCTCACCCTCTGTTGCCCTCTTCTCCTCCTGCCCTCAATCATTCCCAGTATCAGGGTCTTTTCCAGTGAGTTGGCTCTTTGCATCAGGTGGTCAAAATATTGGAACTTCAGCATCAGTCCTTCCAATAATATTTAGGGTTAATTTCCTTTAGGATTGACTGGTTTGATCTTCTTGCAGTCCAGGGGACTCTCAAGAGTCTTCTTCCCAGTGCCACAGTTTGAAAGCATCGATTCTTCAGCGCTCAGCTTTCTTTATGGTCCAGCTCTCATATGCATACATGACTAGTGAAAAAAACATAGCTTTGACTATACAGATCTTTGTCAGCAAAGTGATGTCTCTGCTTTTTAATACACTATCTAAGTTTGTTATGTTTTTTCTTCCAAGGAGCAAGCATCTTTAATTTCATGGCTATAGTCACTGCAATGATTTTTGGAGGCCCAGCAAATAAAAGCTGTAACTGTTTCCTCTTTTTCCCCATCTATTGCCATGAAATGATGGGACCAGATGCCATGATTTTAGTTTTTTGAATGTTGAGTTTTAAGCCAGCTTTTTCACTCCCCTCTTTCACCTTCAAGAGGCTCTGTATTTCCTCTTTGCTTTATGTCATTAGTGGTATCATCTGTGTATCTGAGGTTATTACTATTTCTCCTGGCAATCTTGATTCCAGCTTGTGAGTAGGTACTTAATAAATACTTATTTAAATAACGACCATTCCATGATGGAAGCTGCACAAAGGAGAGTTAGCTTATAATGTAGGTATGGATCTCCTATTCAGGTTCCTGAATTAATGTGTACTCTCTTGTTGATTGCTTCATTTTTCCCCATCATGCATCTGTGCCCTGATATGAAATTATTCTGTTTGCATGCAATGCATTTTGAGGATAAGGATGCTGTTTGCTTTAAGTTAAGGACATAAATTTTTACCAGAACGCATCACATGCACAATTATCTCAGAGAGGTGATGGCAAAGGGTGAATACCCAGGGTATTGCCTGGGTCTGAAATGAATTAAGAAGCAATATCTGTCTATCTAGGGGCTTCCCAGGTGGAATTTATGGTAAAGAACACACCAGCCAATGCAAAAAACGTGAGATGTAATAGATGCAGGTTTGATCCCTGGGTCAGGACGATCCCCTGGAGAAGGGCATGGCAACCCACTCCAGTATTCTTGCCTGGAAAACCCCATGGACAGAGGAGCCTGGGGAGTTATAGTCCATAAGGTCACAAAGAGAAGGACATGATTGAAGCAACTTAGCCCACACACATCTGTCTGTCTGTCTATCCATCCATCCATTCCATCAAGTATAATTTTGGCTCTAATGCAAAAATGGAAAAATAATCCTTGGGCTAGAGTTTGGTACCACCCTGTACACAGAGAAACAAGCATGCTTATAGTAAGAAGAATGGCTTCTTTGCCTGATTTGCTTTGACAGCCAAGCTTCTGCTTTCTTAGTGTCCACAAATCTCAGCTATTAGTAAGGCTTTTGTTAAAAAGCGGTGCACTCGCACTGGGTGCTTTGTCTTTTCAACAGACAATTCTGTGTCTGTACCAGCAATTCTAATTATTATTATTCCTATTATTATTTTGTTGGGTTGCAATTTCACTTTCCACACCACAGTAAGCATATGGTGATTCTTGAAGCGTCTTTATTAACTTTCTCTGAGAACCTTTTCTATCACCTAGAAGATAGGTCTTGGAAAGGGCCAAGCTGATGTGACTGCCAAGGGGGTTTCACTGATAACATTTTACTTTGTTCAGAGAAGCTCTTTATAGTTAATTAAAAATGCTGTTATGAACTTTCAGCAGTCTTTAAAAAGTTTTTATTTTATGTTGAACTATAGTTGATCTACAATGTTGAGTTAGTTTCAGGTGTACAGTGCAGTGATTCAGTTACATAGGAACATATAGTTATTCTTTTTCAAAGTTTTTTTTTTCCCATTTAGGTTCTTACAGAATATTGAGCAGAGGTCCCTACAACAGGCTTTGTTTCAGATGGGTTGTCCAGTCCGAATGCCCATCATTAATACTGCCCTTTGGCTGGAGGTGGGTATGTACCAAGGCAGCAGGATTGTGGATTGGATGCTTATTCCCTCACAGCGGGGCCCTTTTCTATTAGGTAAACAAGAATCCTAAAAACCCAGTTGCTTCAGTTATGTGTATTTTTTCCCTTAGGGGAATTTGAAAGAATTTAATGACAGTGTAGTCAGAGATAATGCAAAAGTAGTGCCTAGTAATAATTTGTTTGGGAGACTCAGGGAGTAATTCCATGTCGGGGGTCCATTGGGTATAGATGTGTAAGTGGGTGGGGGAAGGGGGTGCTCACATTGTCAGTGATCATGTTCAAAGCTGTGTTGCACCAGAGAAGCCTTCAAATTTCAATCATGATTGAAACTCATTGAGAAAAGTTGGTGTGATAGTTAGGATTCACTTGCTTGCAAATGATGACACAACTCAGACTTTTTTTAAGGTAAAATTTATTGACCTATAACTGAAAAGTCTAGGTCTTCAGACATTATTTGAATCTAGGAGTTCAAACAATGTTAACGTGTTGGATTTATTCTAAGGAAGGCTTTTTTGAACTAGTGACAAAGATGGCCTCTAGCAACTCAAGGCTTTTATAATCCTTACAATTTACAGTCCCAGAGAACATAGATTCTTTTCTGAAAGTTCTAGCAAAAATCCTGGGGATGATTCTCGTTGGCCTTATTTAAGTATAATTATCTCTGAACCAATAACTGTGGCCAGAAGGAGGGTGTGTGTTCTAAAATATCCAGGATCATGTGATATTGCTTATATGTGGAATCTAGAAAAATAGTACAAATGAACTTATTGACAAAACAAAAATAGAGTCACAGATGTAGAAAGTAAACTTCCGGTTACCGAGGGGGAAAGTGGGGGAGGGATGAATTGGGATATTGGGATTGACATATACACATTATTGTATATAAAATAGATAACTAATAAGGACCTACTGTATAGTGCAGGGACTCCACTCAATACTCTGTAATGGTCTATCTGAGAAAAGAATCTAAAAAAGAGTGGATATATTTACAACTGATTTACTTTGCTATATGCCTGAAGCTAGCACAGCATTGTAAATCAACCATACTTCAATAAATTTTTTTTTTTTTAATCTAGGTCTGGGCCATGTGCCTCTTCTTGGAACTGGGAAGTGAGGTCAACCTCCAGTGAGTCATGTTGACTAGAAATGATGGCAACACAACATGGTTTCTTAGAGGATATCCTCAAGATACATTCCTTTACCGTTGCTTATTAGTCTTCTGGGATCCCAGAAGCAAAGAATGCAATGCTTCCTGAACTTAGATTCAGGTGGGAGAGAGGTCTGACCCATTTTGTCATTCACCCACTAAACGATTGTGGGCTGGTCACTTTTCCTTGTGGGGGTCTCAGATTCCTTATTGGTACAGGGAGAAGTTTGGATCAGGTGATTCTGATGATTCCATCAAATCAAAAGTTCTTCAGTTTCCTCTTCCCTAGCTGGAAGGATTATTGGGAGTGTCCAGAGAGCTGGAGTATCGTGTTGTGCTGTGTAAACTCCAGGGGTTTCTGACTCTGATGTTGGCGGTGATGGTGAAGGCAGTCCTGCTCTCTATGAGAAACAGCCCCCCGTCCTCTGCTGTCACAGACGCTGCTTCAGAGCTCCCTCCTCCTCTGGCCCTCAGTCCCCAACCCCAGTTCAGTAGTGATGTTGGCGAGAAACTTCCTGACTGCTGTAAGGTCACGGGGATAAATGGAAGGTTGGCCCATTGCCTGAAAATGAGTTTGGCTTAAAGGTTCCTTGCCCAAGAAAAGGAAACAGAAACCTGCTGGGATAGCCAAGGGGGAAAGAGAAGAGTGAGTGACCTCTTTAGAAAGAATTGCATCCCTGGAAATCTGACTAATGGCTGGAGAGGGTATGTGATGATAACTCACAGCGGCCACTTGGATTTAATTATAGCAACATTTGCAGACAATAAGTGGGTCTTGAGTGAAGCCAGCCTGATAATATGGCAGTGACAAAAGCTGATCTGGATTTCTGGCCAAAAGGATGGATGAGGAATGACAAATGGCATAGCATTTCCTTTAGGAGATAATATGTGTGTGTGCACATATGTGTGTGTGTGCATATGTGTGTGTGTGCATATGTGTGTGTGTGCACGTATATGTGTGTGTGTGTGTGTGTATTTCTCTTTTCTATCACCATGGTTAATTATTTGTAGAGATTCCTGTGGTGAAGATGATAGTATTCTGAGCTGTAGCAAGACCTGGAGTTTGGAGACCTAGGTTTATGTGTAGTTTCCACTTATTCCCAGAGCCTCGTTCTCATCATGTGTAAAATGAGGAGCTTTGCTCTTTGTAGTCTTGAAAATTAGTAATTTTCAAGCTAGAGGTTTACTAATATACATTCTATTTTTTTCACTCTTTGCCTTTTTTTTAAAAAAAAATTGTTTATTTATTTTTGACTGCCCTGGGTCTTTGTTGCCGCCCGGGCTTCTCTGCAGTTGTGGTGAGCAGGGGAAATGGGGGCAACTAGGTCTCATGTCTTTCATTAACCAGCAGGATAACCTGGGCTTGTTCACTTGATGGCTGGATGGGATTTCAAGGGGGATGGGAACTTTTCAAGTTCTTTTGAATCTTAGCAAACTGTCTTAACTTTGCTTCTGTTGCATTCTATTTATTGAAACAAGTCACAAAACCCACCCAGATTCAAGGAGTAGAGAAGTAAAGTCCACCTTCTGAGAGGCATTGCTGCAAAGTCATGCTGCAAAGTAGCATTCACACAGGCAATAAAACCATTGTATCCTTTTTTCTGAACTATCTCCCACCGCCATTCCTGTTGGCACTGGGTGACTGCAGAGATTGCCACAGTTGCTATGGAATCATAGCACCCTGCAGAAAACAGTCAGAAAACAAGGCATTGTCTTTAGCAACTAAGTGGAACTTTAGTTGTAGATTTTTGTTCTTTTTCACCTCAGAAGAGATTTGGGTTGGGTTTTAGAGTTACAAGTAACAACACTAAAGAGAAAATGAAAAGTATAGGATAAAAGTGAAATAGAAAAAGCTGAAGTCAGGAGCACTGTTAGTGTAAGAATGCAAGCTTAGAAGTCCTGCATAGTTGCTAGAGGTGGGCATGTTTGGATCTGGGCTCCTAGAAGCCAAGGTACAGAGGAGAACTTCATCACTTGTATGAACTGTGGTGCCCATGAGAGAGAAGGAAGCTAGTATCTGATGTTCAGTCTGAGTCAGAGTTAGTAGAGAATAGCTCAGGGAGGGAGGTTTTTATTTCTCAAGGGAACACCAGAGGGGTTGAATGTACTAAGAAGAATTTGAAAAGAGGGAAGGGTAATTGAAGTTGATCCATATATATTGAGTATTGTTGTTGTTTGGTTGCTAAGTGGTGTCCGACTCTCTGCAACCCCATGGACTATAGCCTGCCAAGCTCCTCTGTCCATGGATTTCCCAGGCAAAAATACTGGAGTAGGTTGCCTTTTCCTTCTCCAGGCAGGTCTTCCCAACCCAGGGGTTGAATCTGCGTCTCCTGCATTGGCAGGTGGATTCTTTACTGCTGAGCCACCAGGGAAGTCCCTATATTGAGTATATTTGATGGTAACTAAGGCTAACAGTCACATTTTGTAGATTGCAGGTACTTTTTAGATAATGCAGTACTATACATCATCATCTACTTGTTGTCTCTTAGCAGTGGTATGAAATAACCAGGGGAAATACAGTAATATGACTCACTTATCAGACAGGGAAACTCAGAGAGGTCAAGTGAGTTGTTCAAGGTCGTATAGTAAATAAGGCATATCTTTGGCTTTCAAGTCAGTGTGCTGAGTGTGGTAAATTGGGTGAGATGCCTTGGAGGATACAGAAGAGTGCCATGGTGTCACGAAACTATGAACTCTCTGGAGGAGAAAGGGTTTGATCATGGTACAAATAATAATAAAGCCTATTTTTCTTTTGGTTTCTTTTTTGGTGTCTTCTTTCTTTTGGTCTTGGCACGGTCCCTTTGCGATAGTATCCCCATTTTACAGGTGGTAAACAAAAACAGAGCTCTAAGAGCCAAAATACTTGACTGTGATTTCCCAGATGGTAATAGCAATATTGGTTTCAGGCTCTCTTATAAAATTCTGGGACTTTCCACTAATTGCTGCTGGCTGAGGCACATGTAAAGTTGATATTTTTATTTTTTTCATGTTTTTATTGGAGGATAATTCCTTTACAATGTTGTGGTGTTCTCCGCTGTACATCAGCATGAATCAGTCATAATCATATATATCTCCTCCCTCTCCTTCCCCCCACTCCATTCCACTCTCTAGATGGTCGCAGAGCGCCAGGCTGGGCTCCCTGTGTTATATAGCCGCTTCCTGCTAGCTATCTATTTTACACACGATAGTGTTTTCATCAGTGCTACTTTCTCAGTTTGTCATAGCCTCTCCTTCCCCTGCTGTGTTCTCTACGTCTGTGTCTCCATTTCTTCTCTGTAAATAGGTTCATCAGTACTATTTTTCTAGATTCCATATATATATATGTTAATATATGATGTTTGTTTTTCTCTTTCTGACTTACTTCACTCTGTATAACAGGTTGTAGGTTCATCCACCTCACTACAACTGATATTCCATCGTATATATGTACCCATATTTTCTTTTTTCATTCATCTGTTGATGGACATCTAGGTTGCTTCCATGTCCTAGATGTTTTAAATAGTGCTGCAGTGAACACTGGGGTACATGTGTCTTTTTGAATTATGGCTTTCTCGGGGTATATGATCTTAGTTTTTTGAATGTTGAGTTTTAAGCCAGCTTTTTCCACTCTCCTCTTTCACCTTCATCTAGAGGCTCTTTAGTTCTTCTTTGCTTTCTGCCAAAAGGGTGGTGTCATCTGCATATCTGAGGTTATTGATATTTCTCCCGGCAATCTTGATTCCAGCCTGTGCTTCATGCAGCCCAGGGTTTCGCATGATGTCCTCTGCAGCGCACTAGGGTTCGCTTTTCTCCTCATCCTCTCCAGCATTTATTGTTTGCAGGTATTTTGGATGATGGCCATTCTGATTGGTATGAGGTGATGCTAAACTTGATATTAATAGAGGATGCTGTAAGTACAGTGGCCATATCTGAATAGAGCCTTAGGGAATCAGAAGCAGGGGCTCAAATCAGGAGCAGAAAGTTCGTGGAGGGACTCAGAACTATCTGGAACCCGAAGGGCTGGCAAAGATGTGAATGGGAAGTTGCTAGGCTGGGGGCGGGGATGGTACAAAGACAGGTGCAGAGGCAGATGTGAGTGAGGTACACTCACTCACAATGATGAAAAAAAGTAGTCTGATTATACTGGACAGTAATTGTTAACATTTTAATTCAACACGATAAGGCCTTATGTGCAGAAGGTAAAAAGATGCACTAGTTACAGCTTGGTCTTCAGAAAATTCAGCAGACAAACAACCGTAAGGAACGTAGTAGAACCTAAATTTCGGACAGTACTGTTTGACCAAATATTGGGAGAATTGTCAGGGTAAGGATCTTGGTCTTGATTCTACTGGAGATAAAGAACCATGGGTATCACAATGAAAGCATTCCATGAGCCATATCACAGGTGTAGGGAGAGAGAATCCTAATGTCAACTATTAAATAGAAAGACCCCTGACCTGTGTGTCCTGGGGACAGTTTAAATCAAGTCCCTGGACTGATCTGTGGCAGAGTTCCAGCATTCTCAATGTAGGGAATGGTATATCACCTCAGCACCATTGTGTATCCTGGTCTACAGGATGTATTCAGACCTATAATGTATTTACGTGACTCTCTTAAAAAATATTGTTTTCTCTGATAATAAATGTAATATGTGTTCATGGTAGGAAATTTTTAAAATATAGAAAATAATTTTTAAAAGATATATATGGTCCAGAGAGAAACATTGTGAACCCTTTGGAAGAACTTCCTTTAGATTCTTTTTCCTAGTTCTGTGTCTTACATAGATGTCTTCATCCAGTTCCTCCTAAGTGTGGAGCAGAGAGAGAGCTCAGTCCTTGTCTTTATCTCTGATAATTTTTTTGGAAGTCTTAGAAATGAAATCACTCGTTTGTATGAAGTATCATCACATTATTAAATTTTTTTTCTAGGAAAGGTGTAGCAATTTTTACTCTCACAATATGAGAATGCTTTTCTTAATGCACCTCTCTCAGCCTTGAGCATAATCATTAAAGATAATCTGTTATTCTAAACCCATGAACCCAGTATAATCATTCATCAGGCAAATCACGATGGAAGGTCAGTTTACAAAATACTTCTCAAAACTGTGAAAGTCATCAAAAATAAGGAAAGCTAAAAAAACTGTCATAGTCGAGAGGAGACTAAGTGAAGTGAAAGTCGCTCAGCCGTGTCCAACTCTTTGCAACCTCATGGTGCCCAGTCCATGGAATTCTCTAGGCCAGAATGCTGGAGCGGGTAGCCATTCCCTTCTACAGGGCATCCTTTCAACCCAGGGACTGAACCCAGTTCTTCCTCATTGTGGGTGGATTCTTTACCAGTTGAGTCAGTCACAAGGGAAGCCCGAGAATACTAGAATGGGTGAAGTGAAGAAGTGAAGTCGCTCAGTCGTGTCCGACTCTTTGCGACCCCGTGGACTGTAGTCCACCGGGCTCCTCTGTCCGTGGGATTCTCTAGGCAAGAATACTGGAGTGGGTTGCCATTCCCTTCTCCAGGGGATATTCCCAACCCAGGGATCGAACCCGGGTCTCCTGCATTGCAGGCAGACGCTTTAACCTCTGAACTACCGGGAGCCCATCCCATCTCCAGCAGATCTTCCTGACCCAGGATTCAAACGGGGGTCCCCTGCATTCCAGGTGAAATCTATACCAACTGAGCTAGAAGAGGAGACCAAGGAGACGTGATAATTAAATGTAGTGTGGCCTCCTGAATGGGACCCTGGAACAGGAAAAGGCTGTTAGAGAAAATAAGAAAATGTGACTAAAATGTGAACTTTACTTAATAATAATGAATCAGAATCAACCAGTATTATAATCAGTATTAACTGTCTTTGGAGTAAGTTCTGAAGTTAAATAGTATGCCAACTTTGTTCTTTTTCATTTCCATATATATCTATTAAGATATAAAAATTTTATAGTTAACTTGTGATTTTCTATATAAAAAGCCTTACTGGAATGTTTATTGGCATTATGTTGAAATCACAGGTGCATTTAGAGAGAGACATCTTAATTATATGGAGTCCTCTAATCCATGGACATTGTATGTTTTTCCATTTAGATATTTGATTTCTCTCAGCAATACTCTGTACTTTTTTTGTATAGGAGTCTTATATAGATTTTGTTAAATGTATTCCTGAGAATATTTTCATTTTTTGGTGCTATTAGAAATGACATTTAAAAATTGTGTTCCTATTGTTTGCTGCTATTATATAAAAATTCAATTAATCTTTATTTTAATCTTTATTTTTAGAAATTTAAATTCATATTATGAGATCTTGCTTTATTCACTAATTAGTTCTAGTAGTTGTTTTGTGTCTCCCTGAGGATTTTCTACATAAATAATCTTGTCTTCTGCAAGTAGAGACAGTTTTCCTTCTTTTTTTGTGTGTGATCTTTATGACTTTGAGAGGGAGAGGGTGGGATGATTTGGGAGAATGGCATTGAAACATGTATACTATCATGTAAGAAACAAATCGCCAGTCTAGGTTCAATACAGGATACAGGATGCTGGGGGCTGGTGCACTGGGATGACCCAGAGAGATGATACGGGGAGAGAGGTGGGAGGGGGGTTCAGGATTGGGAACTCATGTACACCCGTGGCGGATTCATGTCAATGTATGGCAAAACCAATACTGTATTGTAAAGTAAAATAAAAAATTAATTAATTAATTAAAATGTTTTTTCTTAATTTATTGCAATGGCTAGCATGACCTGTGTTAAGACATCCTTGCCTTCTTCCTGATCTTAAGGGTAAAGCATTCATTGTGTCCTCATAATGATGACTTTGGCTGTAAGTTTTCCCCTGGATATCCTTTACTACATAGAGGAGGTTTCCTTCTATTCATAGTTTGTCTCTGAGAATTTTTATCATGAACAGGAGTGAAATTTTGTCACGTAATTTTCCCCTTCATTTTATTTTTCTCTTTTGTTCTGTTAATATGGTTAATTGCATTGGTTTCTTTTTAAATATTAAGGCAGCCTTGCATTACTGGTGTAAACTTAACTTGATCATGATGTATTATTTTTTTGATATCTTACTGAATTTGATTTTCTTAAAGTTTAGGGTTTTTTCATCTATGTTCATGAAATATATGGATCTTTCAGTTCAGTCGCTCAGGCATGTCGGACCCTTTGTGATCCCATAAACTGCAGCATGCCAGGCCTCCCTGTCCATCATCAACTCCCGGAGTTTACCCAAACTCATGTCCATTGAGTCGGTGATGCCATCCAACCATCTCATCCTCTGTTGTCCCCTTCTCCTCCTGCCTTCAATCTTTCCCAACATCAGGGTCTTTCCAAATGAGTCAGCTCTTTGCATCAGGTAGCCAAAATTTGGAGTTTCAGCTTTAACATCAGTCCTTCCAATGAACACCCAGGACTGATCTCCTTTAGAATGGACTGGTTGGATCTCCTTGCAGTCCAAGGGACTCTCAAGAGTCTTCTCCAACACCACAGTTCAAAAGCATCAGTTCTTCAGCACTCAGCCTTCTTCATAGTCCAACTCTCACATCCATACGTGACTACAGGAAAAACCATAGCCTTGACTAGATGGGCCTTTGTTGACAAAGTAATGTCTCTGCTTTTTAATATGCTGTCTAGGTTGGTCATAACTTTCCTTCCAAGGAGTAAGTGTCTTTTAATTTCATGGCTGCAGTCACTATCTGCAGTGATTTTTGAGCCCCCCAAAAATAAAGTCAGCCACTGTTTACACTGTTTCCCCATCTATTTGCCATGGAGTGCTGGGACGGATGCTGTGATTTTAGTTTTCTGAATGTTGAGCTTTAAGCCAACTTTTTCACTCTCCTCTTTGACTTTCATCAAGAGGCTCTTTAGTTCTTCTTCACTTTCTGCCATAAGGGTGGTGACATCTGCATATCTGAGGTTATTGATATTTCTCCCAGCAAGCTGATATTCCAGCTTGTGCTTCCTCCAGTCTAGCGTTTCTCATGACGTACTCTGCACATAAGTTAAATAAGCAGGGTGACAATATATGCCTTGACGTACTCCTTTTCCTGTTTGGAACCAGCTTGTTGTTCCATGTCCAACATGGAATCTTTACTTTTATTGTAATATCTTAATATGTATTAGCATCAGGACGGTTTCACTTTTCTCCTCTATTTTCTGGAGCAGTTTGTGTAGAATTGGTATTTTTTCCTTAAGTTTGCCGGAATTCACCACTAGAGACATCTGAGTCTAGTGTTTTTCTTTGTAATTAGAATTTTTAACAAGGTATTTTCATTTCTTTAATAGCTATCAAGCAGTCTCTTTCTTCTTGATTGTACTGTGCTAGCTTTCAAGAAATATATTTATTTTACTTAGGTTGTCAAAATTTTTATATAAAACGGGTTTATAATTTTTCTTCTTAATAGTATTTTAGTTTTAACACTTTCTAAAAATTCCTGACATTGGTCATTTTTGTCCTCCTCTCATACTCCCCCTCCCACTTTCAGCTCAGTCTAACTAGGGAGCTAGGAGATTTGTTGATCAGAGAATAAGCTTCTGCCTTTAGTATTCTATTTATTGTTTGCTTTCTATTTTATTGTTTTTTTGCTCTTAGTTTTATTTCCTTTTTTTCCTGTTTTGAGTTTGTTAATGCTTTGCTGTCCTTTTTCTAGGTTTTCAAGGTCATTAATTGTAGATCTTTCTTTTTCCAATAGATATTTAAAATCATAATTTTTCCTCTAAGTACTACTTGAACTGTTTACATCCCACAAATATTTTATATGTTGTGTTTTCATTATCATGCAGCTCCAGATATTTTCTAATTCTTCAGTGATTTCTTCTTTGACCTTTGGATTATTGAGGAGACTGTTGTCAAATTTCTAGATGTTTGTGATAATCCTAGCTATATTGTTGGTACTGATTCCTGATTTAATCTTGTAATAGTCAAAGGACATACTTTGTATGGCTTTAATTCTTTGAAATTGTTGAAACTTGCATTGAGGCCTAACGTATGGTTTATCTTGATGAATTTACAATATGCTTGTGAAAATAATGTGTGTACTGTGCAGTGTATGTACATTTATAGGAATGCTATGTCCAGTTATTCTATTCTGTGTATTTACTGGTATTTGTCTAGCTTTTCTATCATTTGTTGAAAGAGGGCTGTTAAATTCTCTCAGTCTGATTGTAGCCTCATTTCTTTCTTTCTTTCATCCTGTTAGTTTTTTCACTCATAGATTTTAAGGCTCTGTTACTAGGTACATGCACATTTATGATGGCTATGCCTTTCTAATGAACTGATCCCTTTATTATTAGGAAATGTTCTTCATCATTTTTCGTAATACTCTTGAGATCTGTTTTATCTGATATTACTACAGCCATTTCATCCTTACTATGTTTACTGTTTATGTAGTGCCTTTTTTCTGTCCATTATTTACATTTACAATGTGTCTCTTAATGCATAGCATTTCCTTTGGACTTGATTTTTTAAAATTCATTCTGTTGACTTGTGTCTTTTAATCAGAATGATTAGCCAATTAATATTTAATATATTGATATGGTTGGACTTAGAAAATGGTCTGCCATTTTATTCTTTGTGTGTGTGTTTTTGATTAATTAATTTTTGGCGGTGCTGGGTCTTCATTGCTGTACAGGCTGTTCTCTGGTTGAGGCGGACAGGGGCTACTTTCTGGTTGCAGTGTACAAGCTTCTCATTTCAGCGGCTTCTCTCGTTGCAGAACGCAGGCTCCAGACCCGCGGGCTTCGGTAGTTGTGGCTCATGGGCTCCAGAGTGTGGAACCTTAGTTGTGGTGCATGGACTTGTTTACCAGTGGCACGTGGAATCTTCACAGATTAAGGACTGAACCCATGTCCCCTGCATTGGCAGGAAAATTCTTAACCAATGGACCGCCAGGGAAGTACTTTTTTCAAGTTTTTCATCTTTCTTATTCAAATAGAGTAACTTCTATTAATCCATTTTAAAATTCACTTTTACTTTTCATCTTTGTTTTACCATTTAGGCCCATCGGTTGAATTTAAAATTTCAGATTTGTTGTTGTTGTTGTTCTAAAATTTCCATTTGTTACATTTTCACATTTTCTGTTTCTCTGCTGAAGTTTCTTTCATTCACTGTGAGTGTATTTTCCTTGACTTCCTTGAATATATTTATAATAGCTATTTTGAAATACTTTTTTTGTAAACCAAAATAAGGACCATATTGAGGTTGGCATCTATCATTTACATTCCCTTTAGATTCAATCATATGTTGAATATTTTTTACATTATATCCTGGATATTGTGAATGTTATCATGGAGAGACTCTGGATTTTGTTATATTGCCCTAAGGAGTGTTGATATTTTATTTTAGTGGCCAACGAACTTCGTTTGATTGAAACGGAAAACTGCAATGTCTATGGTGAGTGGAATTTCAGACCTGAGATCAGTTCTTTAAGTCTTAACCGCTAGCTGATTTCCATTTGACCCACCAGTGAATGGTTTAGGGGTCAAGTAGAGACAGGCTGAATTTAAGCACAAAATTTACTTTCTTCTTTCCTGACTCTCTTCTCCCTCTGCTCTCTGGTTGTCCGATTTCCCTGGGCTTTTTTTCAGGTGGTTCTTCCAGCCAGAATAGTAGCAGACTTTTTTTTTTTTTTTTTTTAAATTTCAAACATGCCACTTTGGCCACGATTCTGGCTGCCTTCAGGACATGCCGGAAAAAACTGGAGCTCACTTAGTGTTGATTTCTTGCTATAATTTTTGATTGCCTTCCAAAATATGCCTACTTTTTTTTTTTTTTGAGTTCCTGTAGCCCTCCAGGCTTTATATTTTTCTTCCACCATTTATAGATGTTATTTATGGGAGGAAAAGTTGTTACACTCTCACTCCTTGTTAAAAGCAGAACTTTGTACTTTGTTTCCTATCCTTGGAGGTCTATGATTTGCTTAGTGCTTCCTTCTAAGGAATCCCCACTGTACTTGAGCTAGCTTGATTGTGTTTCTCTTTCTCTCAAAACCATAACAGAAGCAATTAGTTATGGAGCAGAGAACTGCTATAGACTTGGCATAAAGGGGCACTGGCAAGGGCATAGGTTTGGGAAACAGACATACCACTCTTTCAGCCATAGGACTTAAGCAAGTATTTGTATTAGTTATCTATTGTTGTATAATAAATTACTCGAACACTTAGTAACTTAAAACCAGAAACATTTATTATCTCACAAACATTCCAAGGGTCAGGAATTTGGGAGCTAACTTAGATGGATGGTTCTGGCTCAGACTCTCTCAGGGGGTTTTGCAGAGAAGCTGTCAGACAAAGTTGCAAAGCTAAAGACTTGACTGGGGCTGGAAAAATCTTATTTCTAAGTTCAGTCACTGTTGGCAGGAGCCATTTGGCAGAAGGCTTCCGTTCTTTGCCACATGGGCCTCTCTAAAGGGCTGCTGACTGCATAACTGCTCCCCTAAAGCAAGTAGAGAGGGAGAAAGAGAGAAGAAGGATGAGAGAAAATGAGAGTGAGTGAGTGAGAGGAAGAAGGTGGTTAGCACTTAATCCGCACAAATAAGCTTCTTTTCTTAGGCTGCCCTTAGCAATTGACTTTGAATTGCCTGGAATCTAAAATTCAAAGTGACTGGTTTACTTACCATGGCTTTCTCAGCTCTTGGTCTCACTGAACCTGTTAGAGATGCCTAGTGACATTCCCAGAACCTTTAACCTGGGTCAGTCTTACAGTTCTGAGATGAATTTGGAGATATACAAGAATCCCAAGTATCAAGCTTTGGCTCACTGATGTACTGAGAATTCACTTTGAACTTTGTGAAGACCACCAAGGACTTGGAGCATGCAAAATTAGGAGGAGAATAACCAAGCTGATTCTGGTCCTTCTGTCATCTAACAGAATCCCCTCCCCTCCTTCAAACTCCCTTCTTGAGTGATTCCCACCAGTACTGCAGTAGGGAGGCCTATATACTGGCTTTTCCCACACAGTTCCATTCATTCTATTCTTGTCCTGGGGAGGAAACAAAAGTTGGACCTTAATGGTCAACTCCTTTAAGGTTCTCCTGGTTATTCCCATCTGTGAGACATTGCTTCTGTGCTACTTCTGGAGTTTCCCATTCTCAATCTCTTTGTGCTCTTTGGATCCATATTATTTGTACCATACAACTGGGACAGAAGCTAGCATTTTGGTTGTAGCTTGTGAACCTTAGAGTAAATTTAAATTCTGAGGGGCTTTTTAGCTTGGGAGGTTGCTAAACACATGGAAATATGTTTGCTTTTAACCTCCTATACCTGTAACATCAACAAATCCTCTCTGGGAGGGAACCTGAAGAATATGACATCTGAACCAAGTCTCCCTCTTGGTTTTTGCCTGTCACAGGTTGCCTGACAGAGATTTCAAGTGTCAGAGATTAGACAATGAAGATGCCTTCACCTGTCACTTCCATATATCTCCTTCAATATTCAAAGGTACCACTCAAACAATAAGGACACTCAGCCATTCGTCTGATTGATTCTAAAGACCAAAGAGGGCATGGAAGGGAAGGCAGGAACCAGTGTGCTTCTAAGCGTCCTCACTTCCCCCGTGATTTGGAATTGGTTGGCCGGATGAGATGCAGACTGCAGCAGGCACAGGCTTGCTTGGGCACCATTTTTTTGAACTAGTGGCTGTACCACCACAGCCCTTTCTGAATTTTTCATGTCAGAGAGTATTTTTAAGCCCCTGGATTTCTTGTTTTCTGTTCAAAATGACATTGTAGTGCCTCTAGGAAAGTGATAGGCATACCTATCACTTTGAGCGCTCTGCTGTCTTTAGTTGAGAGCTCTCTGATATCGTGAGTTGCTTCTTTGGGTCTTATAGCAGTAGCCACTAGCGCACACCCTGGAGCCATTCTGTTTGGGTTTGCATCCTGGCTCTGACACTTACTAGCAATGTAATCTTGAGCAAATCCCATACTCCTTGCTTGGTGCCTCATTTTTCTTATCTGTGCAATAGGGATAACTATGGTACCACTCTATGGAGATGTTATGCATATGAACTGAGTTAATAAATATGAACAGCTTAGAACAATTCCTGGTACTGTGTAAGCACTTTCAGTATGAGTTGCTGCTGTTGGCCCTCATTCTCTCCTTTTATTTGCCCTTCTCTTTCTTCTTCTTGTGTATTATGCATCCTGGCCTTTCCTGTGTTTCCTGAGATGACCACAAGATGTGCCGACATAGGGAGGAACAGACAGCAAGGCTGGAGGAATTGTGCTCCAGGCCCGTATAACTTGTATTTCCAGAAAAATATTATCTATTGAAACCTTAACACATATTAAATACTTAACATATATTTCTGTAATTCTTACAGCAATACTAGAAAGGAGGTATTATCATTGTTTTACAGGTGAAGAAACGAGACAGGTAACTTGATCAGAATCCTACAGTTAGTAAGGGCAGCTCTGAAAATCGAACTTGACCCTTTCTTACTTTAACACCTATGAGATTTTCTCTAGGCTCATCAGGATTTTAGTTCCTTCCACTCAAATTCTCAACCCTAGTCCTGGGGAAATGGGTGGATGGCAGAGGCTGTGTGTGTTCAAGTGATGCCAGGAGCTCTCCTTGTAGAAAGAGTACAGAGAAGGACTATGGATCGTGTGGCTAATTGAGTGTGCAACTCCTAGGTTAACTGGCTGTAGGTGGCACCAGCAGCATGACCAATGAATCTGTGGCATTTCGCCCTTTATGAATGTAATCTTGGCCTTGGTATATTTCCAACTAATTACACTGAGTGCCTTCGGGTATATGTCTAGGTCTGTACAAGGCAGTGCAATGGATGGGAGCTTCTTTATTCTGCATGATGTCGATACAGTTTTGCCAAATATGTGGAATATTTCCAACTCCACTGATTCCTTTCCTGGTAACAAAATTATGAGCCATAAATGAACTCACCTATGAACCTTTCTACTGAAAGATGTAGAGTATGGCATTGTGCTTTTGAGTTAGTAAGCAGAGAAGTGTGAGCTTTTCTTTTGCTTCTTGTTTTTCCCGCGGTTGTCACTTGGCATTGTGGGTAATGTGCATATTGACTGGGGGTCACAACCATCCAAACAAAATGTATAAATGATATGTAGAGTTTCTCCTTTAACATACGAACTTGTGGGAAGATGCTGAATTAAAGGGAAGATGCCTTGGTGCAAAATAAAGTGAGTTAGGCTGCCAGCAGAAGTGCTAACAAGGAGACATTTTATAATTTATCATGTTTTAAGTGGTTGTCTCCGTCTCACCAATAAACAGCAGAGTTATTCATTTGGATTAGCTAAAAAGCCTTCTCACAGACAGGGATCTGCATCTGAGTTTGGGGATTCCTTGCTGATTATAAAAGTTGAAGTTCCTGAATGGGTTTCCTTGTCATCTCTCCTTTCCCACCCAGCAGAAGGTGGAGTTCTTGGCAGTTCCATTCTAACTCTGTAATTCCTTATTTTGCCTCCTTCCTCACTAATTCATTTTGAACTCCAGACACACTGATTTCTCCTTACTTCAAATGGGTTTTACCTAATTATTAACCCAGCAGGAAGAATTAACTTTTAACTCCAGTGTTGTTTTCTTTGGTCTCTTGAGACCGCTCAGCGTGACTGAGCACCGTGAAATCTGAGCAGTGATTTCTGGACCTGGAGTCTGGTTGTAGAGGAGGAAACTTGAGGGCTGTCCTGTAACATAAGAAAATCATTTTGATGGGAATGTCTGCAAGTGAGCATTCACTAATGAGGCTGAGAGGTTGTTTATAGCAAATAATAACAGTTATTATTCTTTGCTGGCTATGAATCACCCTAGCACTGGATCATCTACAACATGCCAAGGTTTTTGCTATTTCCTTCTTAAGGCATAGGGACAGAACAATTTAACAATGTGATGAGTAATCCAATTAGAAGAGTAGAGATCTTTGTCACTAAGTCAATAAATAAAGACAAATCGCTAATGTGTATATATGTGAAATAACATATCTACAATCTATGTAGTCAAGAAAGGGTGTGTAGTGGCCATTGAGAGAGAGGGACAGTGTGGAAAGAAAATAATAAACACAGTTAAGCGCTATTTTGCTATAAATGTGTTGAGCTCTCCTTGAGCTCTTACTTGGTGTCACGTGATTGTAAGCACTGCCATTTGGTCATATATCATCCATTGCTGTTTTCACACTGTGATAGCAGGGTAGAGAGGTTGCCACAGGACTGCATGGGCCACAATGCCTGAAATATTTACTGTCTGGCCCTGTGTAGGAAAAGTTAGCTGACCTCTGTATTAACTCATTTGGCTCTCCAAATGTCCTTGAAAGTGAAAGTATTAATTGCCCAGTTGTATCCAACTCTGTGACCCCATGGACCGTAGCCCACCAGACTCCTCTGTCCATGGAATTTTCCAGGCAAGAACACTGGAGCAGGTAGTCATTCCCTTCTCCAGGGGATCTTCCTGACTCAAGGATCAAATCCAGACATCCTTAGGTGACTATTGTTCAGTCAGTAAGCCATGTCTGACTCTTTTCGACCCCATGAACGGTAGTGCACCAGGCTTTCCTGTCCTTCGCTAGCTCTCGGAGTTTGCTCAAACTCATGTCCATTGAGTTGGTCATGCAACCATCTCATCTCATAATTATAGGTGACTGCAATTATCCCCATTTTACAGGTAAAGAACCTGAAGCCTAGAGAGGTCAAACACCTTGCAAGGTCATACAGTTTGGGAGTGGCCAACTCAAGATTCAAACTCAAATTGTCAGACTCCAGAACCTGTAACTCTTAACTGCTACACTGTAACTGCTCTTCTTGCTGTGACCTGACTCTAGGGTTTTAGTTGCCTTGCAAATAGAAAACAATTTGAACTCACCACCCTGCCGGGCCTTTCAACAGCCTGGCTTAAGCTCTGGACAGAAGAGTGCTTTGGGTGAGTTAGAGATTAAAATGGGGAAGTTGTTGATGATTGGGTCCAGATACGCTCGACTGAGTTCCGCTTAGACATTGTTTTATTAATTTTTTGCCTCTTGCCTGCAATTGGCATACAATAGGAAATCAAAAGAAGGGTAAAAAGTGGAAACAGTGACAGGTTTTATTTTCTTAGGCTCCGAAATCACCACAGACAGTGACTGTAGCCATGAAATTAGGAGGAACTTGCTCTTTGGAAGGAAAGCTATGACAAACCTAGACAGTGTATTAAAAAGCAGAGGCATCACTTTGCCAATAAAGGTTTGTAGTTTGTAGTTCATAGTCAAAGCTGTGGTTTTTCCAGTAGTCATGTATGGATATGAGAGTTGGACCATAAAAAAGGCTGAGCGTTGAAGAATTGATGCTTTTGGATTGTGGTGTTGGAGAAGACTCTTGAGAGTCCCTTGGACTGCAAGGAGATCTAACCAGTCAATCCTAAAGGAAATCAACCCTGAATATGCATTGGAAGAACTGATGCTGAAGCTCCAATACTTTGGCCACCTGATACAAAGAGCCAACTCTTTGGAAAAGACCCTCATGCTGGAAAAGACTGAAGGCAGAAGGAGGAGAGCGTGACAGAGAATGAGATGATTGGGTGTTATTATTGACTCAATGGACATGAGTTTGAGCAAAGTCCAGGAGAAAGTGGAGGACAGGGAAGCCTGGTGTGCTGCAGTCCATGGGCTTGCAGAGTTGGACACAACTTAGCTACTGAACAACAACAACAAGGAGTTCAAAGAATATCTGTAGAATAAAGGACTGGATGTCATTGTGGGGTTCCTGCCCAGATTCCATTGCCTCTCTTTCCTGATAACAGCACCTTGAATTTCCTTTGGAAAAGTACCTCTTCACCATAGTCATTCATGTAGACTGAGTTGGACTGACCTCACTTCTGACCCTGATGGTGGGCTCTGATTAGCCTAAACTAACCAAAATATCCTTTCCTTCCACCTATTATGGTTGGTTCAGGGATGGACACATGATTAAGCTAGTCCAATCAGAGTGAAGCTCACCACCCTATGGAATTGCCGAGACAATTCCCATGGAGGATGGCCCTGTAAGGATTTGAGGAATGAAACTGCCTCTACCATGGGAAGAGATCTTGTACTTGCTAGAGCACCACCACATGGAGGGAGCCAACTCAGACTTTAACCTGAGTTTTGCAACAAGACTTATCCCTGAACTATTTAGTTATTTTAAAAAAATAACAGCAACAACAACAAAAAAGGAAAAACTAGGGGGGAGAGAGAAAAGAAAAAATTAACTTTTTTTGTTTAAGAAGATTTGGACTGGATTTTCTGTTATTTGTCATCAAAAGATTTCCAATTGATGATGACAGTACTATACTTTGGTATAGTTCAAAGAACATGGGACTGGAGTGAGGAAATCTGTGTTTAAGACATGGTTTTCCAGCTGAGTTGTGTGTTTCTACATATTTTACCCTACTTCTGATTTTTCAGTTTCCCCAACTGCCCCATCTTCATCGTAAGACTGTTGTGAGGAGGAGGCTACGTCAGTTATATGATCAGAGTTGCATCTGAGGGTAGAGAAAGAGAGTATCCCCAGCAAGTGATGGTACCTTGCAGACACAGTCAGCTCTGTTCTGTCCACCGGGTAGAGCAAAGCCTTCCAGAGCTTTTTCAGGCTTGCTCCACTAAAAATCACACAATGGTTAGATGATACCATTTATGTGTATGGTTTGATGGACATCTCATGGTATTAGTTTCCAAAGGAAAAGATTCTTCTTCTGGATTTTCTATTTTGGATCAGGAGTGGAGAACACAGAGCTAGTTAGATGACTGAGGAGAGTACTGTGCTGACTCAGATGAAAGGAGTCAGGCAGAGGCTAGATGACTGCACATTAGGATGCAGAGAGCAGACAGGGCACAACTGTGCCAGACCTGCATGAGTTCCATGCTTGTTTCCAGGTGGGAATGTTTAAGTAGTCAGCTCAGCGTACCATGGGGATGGGAAGCAGACAACCAGGCTTGTGGTCTAGATTGTCAAGACCCCCCTAGACAACCTAGGGGGTCTAGACAATCTAGATTGTTGCACCACCTCTCTGCAACACTGAGCTAGTAACTAAATGACTACAACCTCTTGAGGCCTCTGGTTTTCTCATCTGTTAAATGGGTATCTTACACTTGTCCTCACAACCTCACATTGCTGGTATGGGGTTAAAATGAGAGAACATCAGTGAAAATGCTTTGTAGAAAGTCCAAGTAAGATGATCTCTCTGCAAAAATTCAGAAGTTGCTCATGTTTTCAAGATGTAGTTCTTGCTCACTGAAATACTTTGCACAGGGAATGCTCACTGTATGAATTACGCTTCCCAATGTCATTTCTAACAGGTGATGGTCTTTCCTAAGCTACTTGTGATCTTTAGGACTTGGTGTGTATTTGTAGCTGCTTTCTAGAAAAGGCCTGTGCATCAGCTTCCTTATTCTCATCATTGTCACCTCTTGTATCATCTTGCATTAGCTACATCCTGCTCATCATTACTACCATTTATTTATTAAATGCCAAAGGTATGTCAGGTATTGTGGCTGGTGCTTTGTGTACAACCTCTAATATAAAACTTTCGATAACCCTGTGAGATAGTATCCCCTTTTCATAAAAGAGAAAAATCAAAATACAAGAGATGGTGTTTCCCAAGGTCACATAGTTCAAGGAGAGCTATGCTGTAACCCAAGCCCTCACTCTTTCCAGTGCAGCGTTATTGCCTCCACCAAAGGGAGCTTTGGAATTAGACCTGGAAGTTCTGATCTCATTCCATTGCTTCAGCAATTCAACACAAAGGCTCTGGTCCAACTCCCTTTCTTTTGTGTCTCAGTAAGTCATATTTCATTCCTCTCCCCTCTGATCCCACCCTCATTGCCAGATTCTGGGACTGTCTGTGTGTTTCTGGTCTATAGTTCAGCCTCTCTCCCCAGGCATTTGAGAAAGGCATTCTCCACACAAAGGGAAACCACATTTTATTAAAGCAAACATGCCGTCCTCAGCACTTTTACTTATCTTATTTATGCACTGCAGTGCCGCTTTCTATGACCTAGTGATTATCATTTCCCAGAGCTATCATCATTTTAAAGCTACCTGTTCATCCCGCTTCAGCAGATGGTAGTATGCTAGGAGTATTGTAAGAGCTTTAAAGAAAGAAAACAAACAAGCAAAGGAAAGATGTGCGGTTGGTTCAGCTGGAGGAAGGACTCACTTATTTTGGCTCCTGACACTGTTCTGCTTCAGCTGGGGCTGAGCGGGTGGAACATTTCTTTTAGAGGTCTCCAACTCCCAGGCAAATTTAGGTGGTGAGATTCTTTTTTTTTTTTTCTTTTTCTCCCTCTCTCTCTTATTCCCTATCAATAGGTGGTGTAAAGTAGGCAGTCTACTCCTATTTTTTTGGTTTAAAAAATTCTTGCACCTGATCTTTTCAATGAAATCTCTTTATCAAAGTCCTTTTTCCCTTCCCTCACTCATGTAACCAAACACTATTTGGACACCTACTAATGCAAGGTGCTGTTCTGGGTTTGAATTCAGACTGCCACAAATAGTACTACATCTTGGGACAAACTTTTTGCTTCTCTGGACCTCAGTTTTTCCTTCTGCAAAATGAGGGGGCTGGCTCAAGTTGCTAAGATTCCTCGCAGAAGCAAAGGGATTGAAGCTCATAAAAGCCTTTTACGGGGAGCAAATCTTTGGGTTGCAAGCAAGCCAGGCTTATTCTCCAAGGAGAACTCCTCACAGAGTTACAATTCACATTACATAGGCTGCTCAAGCTGAGTAAGGACCAAGCTATTGCTCTTTTCTGTTTCAAACTCTGAAATTCTTAATACCCTAGAGCAGTATTTTTCAACCTTTTTTTCATTGTCTCCTCCATAAAGAACTTTTTAGACTTTTTCCTAATCCCCTTCTCCCTATGAAAATTTAATATAGCAAAAATACTGGATACTTGTTTATGTAAATACTATGACCCTCGGGAAGGCGGGAAAAAGTCTTGCAGTAGCTAAGATTGTGGGCCCTCAAAAACAATGCATTGTCACCCTCTCCTTGAGATTGCATGCCCTACAGCAGGGATGGTCAAGCCTTTTTTTTTTTTTTAACCGATACAAATTCTGTACAAATTCAATATGTGAAATTGATAAAAGGCATCATTTTAGTAGTATACATGTACTTTACATGTTAAATTATATGAATGTGTTCTGTTACAAAGTCAGCCAGCAGTTAAACCAGTCCATATCCTGGGAGTCTCCGAAAAGTTCTCATTGAGTATATAATACTTGAATGAACCTCCTGTGTTTTGTTCTAGTCTTAAAGTATTTCAAAAGATATTTGAAAATTCAAATCAAATTTGAGGAGCCTCTAAAATGCTGGGACACAGTCTGGAAACCATTTCTCCAGTCTTCTGGAACGTAACCTTCTGAATCAGATGGGCTGAGGTCTGAGTTTATTCCTAGTCCCACAGTCTCCAACTATGAGATTGTGGGCAAGACTTCGTGCTTCCATTTGATCATTTGTAAAGCACTGGAGAAGACTCTTGAGAGTTCCTTGGACTGCAAGGAGATCAAACCAGTCCATCCTAAAGGAGATCAGTCTTGAGTATTCATCGGAAGGACTGATGCTGAAACTCCAATTCTTTGGCCACCTGATACAAAGAAATGATTCATTAGAAAAGACCCTGATGCTGAGCAAGATTGAAGGCGGGAGGAGAAGGGGGCGACAAAGGATGGGATGGTTGGATGGCATCACTGACTCAATTGCCATGAGTTTGAGCAAGCTCCTGGGATTAGTGATGGACAGGGAAGCTTGGCCTGCTGCAGTCTGTAGGGTCGCACAGAATCAGACATGAGCAACTGAACTGAACTGAAGTGGGTACTGGGATCTTTTCCCCATAGGGTAACTCTGAGGATTGAAAGAGATGATCAGCTGTGCCCAGCACATGGTAAACATAAGTTATCTTTTACTTCGTTCTATGTCTTTGTATCTTCCATTGATCATCACCGCCCATGCTGAACACACAGCAGACAATGGCTGCAAAGGAATATGGGGCCAGATCAAACAAGGAGGGGTTCCAGTATCACTCTCTGGTTTTCTTTTCCTGGACCTGGAACAAGGAGGTGTATTGTTACTCTGCCTGAGATCGTGTTGAACTGGCATGAATCCCAACTTTTTTTTTTTTTTTTTAATGAAACTGGTGGGCCCAGCTATGAGCTCTTCATATTTGGAGTAATGTAAATCTTGTCTTGAAAAAAAAAATCACATATCATTAAATAGAGGCCACCCAGTTTTATAGGTGGAAATACCACATGCTGTTTCATAACAAACTTTCTTGTAAAGTGTGCTGCGTCCTAATAGAGTTTAGCAGTGCATGCCATTCCCCGCCCGCCCCACCCCCCCACCTTTTGGACCTCTGAGTAGTCTATCTATCTATGTATGTTTATGGATCAGGTGCATCTTAAATGTGATGACAACCATGAACTACCACTGACCAAACCTTGTCCAAAGCTCTCATTGGGCTTGCTTTCCATAAAGATGAGAAATGAGTTTGTGGGCTTTGAGACCAAGATAATGAAGAATACTACCAGATATAGATGTTATGAGGACAATTCAGAGAATCAGGCTGTGGTCGAGTCCCACTTGAATTCCTTCTGGGATTTTCCTGTGGTCATTTGCAGAAGAGCTAGTGTGGGTTCACTGAATGTGTATTGTCTCAGATCCATCAACATGAAAATCAGAAATGATGGCCTCAACGACCCCCTTCTCCACCCTAACCTGTTTGAAGAGGGAAAAATGAGGTGGGTGGGTTGGAGGGGGCTGGGGAGTGAGAAAAGCATGCACAAATGGTTCTCTGGGTTAACTTTTTACATTTCTGCTAAGGGAAAAAAAATTATGTCTGTCTCCCTTTGTATGTGTGTTGAAGCCTACGGTTGATAAAACAAGCTCTACATCGTAAATTCCCATTTGGACATTCAGTTTTGAGAACCTGCATCCAGCAGCCTTATCACTTTGAAGGGAAGTCACAATCACTAATGGAATCTGCTAGCTTTTCACACACTGAAATTAGCTTTGATTCTTCCCCCAAACATATGTTGAAAAGCAACATGCGCATACACTACACTGACCCATCAAAGCAACAATCAGGGCTGTGGAGGAAGTTTGTGGACTCACCTGCTGGGGTTGGGAGAGAGAAATGTATTTCTTTCAGGAATGGAAACAATTTCTGAGCCCTCTTCTGGCCCCAGAGAATGGAGAGCCTCCTCCTTCCCTTCCTATGGAGAAAGAGAAAGTAAATGCCATTTTCCTTTGCAACTGTGAATAATAACATTTATGCTCTGAGATCGGGTTTGCTTCTTTAATATGAAAAACGATATCCTGTTTGGATGAGACATTTCCTTGAATGCTTAGCATAAATTGAGCCCTTAAGCTTTTAACAAGAAATTCTGGACTGTCTTGCCTGAAAACTCAGAGTGGATCTTGGAAACACTGCAGGTTTCTTGATTTGTGAAAACTAGCCTCTTCCATGAGATTACTAACAGCCCTCTGCGTTTGATATTCAGGGGAAGCCATCTGAAATAATCCTTGTTTGGTTATCTTTTTTTTCTCTCTCTGTCTTTGTCTCATTGTCTCTTTCTGAGTCTAGTGTTCTCTTATCCCTTTCTGTCTTTCTCTCTCTTCCTACTTTCTCTGTCTCTCATGTGTTCACACATACACTTCTTTTCTTCCCCCTGCCCCTGATTTTTTTTTTAAATCACACTTTCAAATAACACGGACCCAGTGAAGGTATTACAAAACTGAGAGGTAAGTATGCAGGAGCAGGAACTGCATTTTTCGTCACTCACAGTGACAATTAAAATGACAACAACAAGGCCAGGCTCTTCCATCATTGTTTTTTAATGCTGTCAGCACCAACTTTGCCAGAATTATCCTGTCTGATGCATGAGTGGACTTTGTCATTTTTCACATTGTGCCACCCAGAGCCAGAATATCATTTAAGAGAATAAATTAGCCTCCATCTCATTTAAAGGAGCCCTGTAAAAACCCTTCTCAGCAACATGCTTCCCTAGCCAGAGAAGGTTAATTTGGTGGGCTAGGAGGTGTCTTTGGATGTAAAATCTCTGTCTCTTTGTGGCATGGATGATGGTTTGGATTCTGGTGTCAAGAGAGTATGTCAGTAAACCACATTTGGTTCATGAAGAGGACTCAGTGGGTCAGTTGTAGCCTTTGCAACTGGGATTTTAATATACCTATATATGAATGTATAGAAGTATTCTAATGCATATAGCAAAGATATTCATATATTCTATTCTAATATATAGTAAAATATTCATTTCTATTCTAATATATATAAATATGTTACTTTTATATATGTGTATGATGTATATGATATATGCCTTGATCATCGTTCAGTTCTGGAGAACACAGTTAGGATGACAGTAACACTTGGAGCCCTTCCAAGGAGATATAAATGGCCAGTTATTTCACAGGGTGGCTTCCATCTTTGTACCAGGCAGGATGAAGCTCCCTGCTAGGCAGAGACTTCACTGAACTTCTTTGAGAAAGGGTCCCGGCCCTGCTTCTCCCTTCTCATTTAGACCCTACAATTGATAGTCTACTGATGGACTGAATGGGGTCTGAAGAGGACCTGTATCGTGTCTGCAGCTGCCAGGGACCTCAGAGAATTGGGCTCTTTCAGGGTTTTTTTTCTGGAAAGGGAATGAGCTGGAGAGTTGACTGCCGGGCAGAGGCCGGAGCCACAAAAATCTCAACTCAGAGAGACTGAAGTCTGACCTGTCTCATAACATGGAAACTTCTAAAGTAGACCCTTGGGTGACATGAATCAGTTCTTGATCATTAGGGAGCATGGATAATAGAACAAATCTGACTTGGCACAGCCAACATATTTTTGTGTTCCTGGAGGTTGTTGTATTTCGAGGTATATTTATTTGCTTGTCTAAAGATGAGGACCTCACCTGAGGCCTCTTTCTCATTTGTCCTTCTCTCCAATGGTTAATGTCTTTAAGCCACCACTCAAGTGAATTATATTTTTTGTTTCTCTCTCTCTGAGAGCAAGGCCTGGATTGTGCCGATCTTGTGGCCCAGTACCTAGTAAAGGACTCACACATTCTAGGTGCTTGGTGAATACTGAAGTCCATGGACTGATTTATGAAAACATTTTGAGAAAAAGAAGTATGATTCTGTGCTCTTGGGCCAAGCCTTTCCCAGCCTTAGTTCAGGCACATGCTTGGAGAAAATTCAGAAACCATGGCATAGAGAAAGGTTATAAATCACTTACATAAAGTCAAAGGAAGTTGAATGTCCCTGGGAACTCATCAGTCCTCATTTACTAGGAGTGCGAGATGCTTCACATTTCAAATCCTGGCTTTCTGGTTTTCAAGGGTAATGCCGTATTGACCAATTGTTCATGGCCAGTGTGTACCCCCCTGCTGCTTTTCATCTGTGAATACCAATCTCATTGATGTTGGGAGATGTTCATGGACGTTGAAAGCATTTCACTTTGTTGTTTAAAGAAGCCTTTGTCCCAAAGGCATGAGATTATTCTTTCACATGGGGTGGAAAGGAAAATAAGAAAGCCTCCCTCTGTCCTTGGGTTCACATGGTAGGAATTCTTTCTGGCAGCAATAAAAGCCTTTGGAGGAGACCTTTCATTCTAGGGGTTTCATGTTAAGAATTGCTCATGGGGATGGATGCTAAATCCCAATTTACTCAGCTGTATTTCCCAAGATCTGTTCCCTGGCAGACAGAAGCTCCATGCAAGCTCCACCAAGCCACTGCAGACCGAGTTAGAGGATTTGAATATTAATGCCATTCGGGTTTCCTTTTAGAAGAAGGCCTCTTAGTCACAATAGTGAGACACTGCCTGAAAGTCTATGACTGAACGTAAGAATAAAGAGTTCAGAGTGTATCCATAAAAGGAGAGATCGAGAAAATGCACACAAATCATGTCCAACTGTCCAACCTGTCCCACCTTCTCTCTCTCAGTATGTAGAGAATGCTCTTTCCAGGGACGTGCTTGTTGCATAATGAAGTCTCGTCATTTGGGAGCCAAAAGAAAATCAGTTTTCTGTGTAGTCAGATACATTCTTGATGAGATTCCGAGCCTCACAAAAGAATGTTGCAGATTCCTTCCACTCATATCAAGCCTCTAAAATGTTGATCTGGAGAAACAAAGAAATGGAAAAGGAAAAACGAGTTTGTTGTCAAATTGAAATACCACATTTTTGTATCGCTGGCTGATATATCTGTAATTCTCATCTGCCATTCCTCCATCCTCTCTGTGTGTGTGCGCGTATGTTTGTGTGTGTGTGTGTGTGTGTGTGTGTGTGTAATTTGTCCCTCAAAACCTGCAAAACATTGCAAAACTGGATTTAAATATTTCAGGCGGATTGCGCCCAGCATTTGCATTCCTCTGACTCATTCAAAGAAGAGACATCTGAGCAGAAGTACTGCAGATAAAAGAGAAACCATTAATCCAAGGAAGATTACTGGCACAGAATCTTTATCCTGTATCCTTCCTGAAATGAGACAAAAATCTCACTATGCACATCCCTCTGGCTTACCTTCAGATAGTAAGCAATATAGAGGGATAGATGTGGTCCTTTTTAAAGGCGCACTGCATTTGTCTGCAGTCTGAAGCATCATCCTTCTGTTAGAGTCTTGCTTTCTTGAGTGTCTTGCTTTCTTCCCCAGGTCTTCTGCCCTTGTTCTCATTCCTTCCATTGTACCTTTCTAATTGGGTTTCTTCCTTCCCCGGGATGTTAGAGATCTGGTTAGTTAAAAGACCATTATGTAACATCCAGGGTAGTACTAAGTGCTTTGGGCCATGAGGAGGAGAGATAGGGTCTCAGCTTAACTCTATGTATGACTTTACTTTCTTCATCTGTAAAATGGGCAAATAATGACCCTTATGCCCTGCTTTACACACAAGAGATACTGAGTTTATTTGAAGAAGCTTTGAGAGGAGAAGCAATGTGAAAATACAAGCTATAATATTTTTAAGCATAATATTCAGAGCAAATTGGATACAGAAATATCTCATTTGGGGAGTATTAGTCCTATTTACTAAGAATATTTATTTTTTAAAATTTTATTTATTTTTTAATTGAAGGGTAATTGGTTTACAGAATTTTGTTGTTTTCTGTCAAACCTTAACATGAATCAGTCATAGGTATACAGATGTCCCCTCCTTTTAAAACCTCCCTCCCATTTCCCTCCCCATCCCTCTAGGTTGATATAGAACCCCTGTTTGAGTTCCCTGAGACATACAGCAAATTCCCACTGGCTATCTTATTTTACATATGGTAATGTAAGTCTCCGTGTTTCTCTCTCCATGCATCTCACCCTCTCCTCCCCTCTCCCATGTCTATAAGTCAGTTCTCTATGTCTGTTTCTCCATTGCTGCCCTGCAAATAAATTCTTCAGCATCATCTTTCTAGATTCTGTATATATGCATTAGTATATGAGATTTGTTTTTCTCTTTCTGACTCACTTCACTCTGTATAATAGGCTCTAAGTTCACCCACCTCATTAGAACTGACTCAAATATGTTCCTTTTTATGGCTGAGTAATATTCCGTTGTGTGTCTGTACCACAACTTCTTTATCCATTCATCTGCCAGTGGATATCTAGGTTGCTTCCATGTTCTACCTATTGTAAATAGTACTGCAGTGAACATTGGGAGTACTTGTGTCTTTTTCAATTTTGGTTTTCTCAGGGTATATGCCTTGGAGTGGGATTATTGGGTCATATGGTGGTTTTATTCCTAGTTTTTAAAGGAATCTCCAAACTGTCTTCCATAGTGGCTGTATCAATTTACATTCCCACCAACAGTACAAGAGGGTTCCCTTTTCTCCACACCCTCTCCAGCATTTTTTGTTTATATACCTTTTGATGATGGCCATTCTGACTGGTGTGAGGTGATATCTCATTGTAGTTTTGATTTGCCTTTCTCTAATAATGAGGGATGTTGAGCATGTTTTCATGTGTTTGTTAGCCGTTTGTATGTCTTCTTTGGAGAAATGTCTGTTTAGGTCTTTTTCCCACTTTTTGATTGGATTGTCTGGTATTGAGTTGTATGAGCTGCTTGTATATTTTGGAAATTAATCCTTTGTCAGTTGTTTCATTTGCTGTTATTTTCTCCCATTCTCTAATGACATTTAAATCAGCCTTTCTTAGGAAGGAACTTTCCTGCTGTCTTAGTTGAAGCCAAATACTGTAATAGTTATTACCTTTGCCATTTCTTGAGCATTTACTGCACTGTGCCAGATATTATTCAGGAATCATTGCGTTCCATTCTTACAGTAACCCTGAAAAGTGTTATCTATTGACATTTGCATTTTGAAGATGAAGAAACGAAGCTCAGAGAGGGTAAGAAATTTGCCCAAAGACAGATAGCTAATGGCAGTGTGGATTTGAACTCAGGTTTGAGTTTAAACTCTATTATTTACACTCTAAATTATTTTCAGTACATTGTCCTGCTGTTGCAATTTCCAAGAGCACAATCAGGTTAATGTTCTCAACTTTTATGTTTCTCCATTTACATATTTCCACTCCAGATGGGTGAGAATATGTACAGTTATAAATGTATTAACACACGGTGGTTTAATATGCAATTTCCAAGTTTAACAACCCTTGCTGTCATTTCCTCATGAATCACCCGTCTGTGGGTCAAGCCTAGTGCCTTAAATTCTTGACAAAAACCAGGAGCACTGGTCCTCACTCTCACACATAAAGTGGCATTCTTACCTCGAGTGTCCCAATGCGAGGAGGTGCCAAGTCTGAATCTCTCTCAGACAAGTGACACTGGTCTGATAGGTCTCCGGTCACTGCAGTTATCTCTGTCTTTATGTATTGGAAAGATGTTATCAGATAAAGTGTACTAAAGAACTCTGATGTCCGTGTGTGTTTGTGTGTGTATGTGTGTGAGTCTCTCAGTTGTATCTGACTCTTTGTGACCCCATGGACTGTAGCCCGCCAGGCGCCTCTGTCCATGGGATTTTTCCAGCAAGAATACTGAAGTGGGTTGCCATTTCCTCCTCCAGGGGACCCTTCTGACCCAGGGATCAATTCCGTGTCTTCTGCATTGGCAGGTAAGTTCTTTACCACCATGCCACCTGGGAAGCCCCTCTGACAGCCATGACCTCTGCAGATGGAAGGGATGATGATGATAAGGATGACGGTGCTTTAAAGCAGGGATTGGCAAAGTAAGGGGCCAGCTGGTAAACATTTTAAGTTTTGCAGGTCACACAGCCTCTGTCATTAACCGCTGACCCCTGCCATTCTACTGCAAAAACAACCATTGATAATACATCAGTGATGAGTGTGGCTGGGTTCCAATAAAGCTTTATTTACAAATACAGGTACTGATCTAGATTTGGACTGTGGGTGTAGTTTGCCAAACCCTGACTAAAAGGAAGGTGACCGCAATATTTTGAGCAGAAATGATAGTCAAGAGGTGTTCATCCCACTTTCATTTCAGTGGACCTCCTTAACCAAAGATCAAAAGAGCATGGACAATAGTTTTTCTCTCTGGTCATTGTCCTTTTTTAAGATGGCTAGATAAATATAGGGCAGGATGACAGCAATGATGATGATTATGAAATAATGAAGCTACTCACAGCCATTGGAAATTGACATAAGCAGCTGTTTCCATCGGAGGCAATAATTGAAAGTCAAAAAATTTTTTTCTGACTGCTTTGCCTGCTGTGGTCACTGGCCTTTTTTAAAGTAATATATTTCCACATTACAACAGTAGCAAAACCTACTGTGTCCAATTAAATCTCCACTTTCGGCAGCCCAGGGTGTGTGATCGCTTTCTGGAGAAAAATCCATGTCCTTGTGACCTTATCTTCTTATACTTTGCATTCAGCTCCAAAATTAAGTTGCAGGAAGTGATTCCGTATTGAACCATTCCATTCAAAAAGGCAGAAGCCAACAGTTCTCTGAGGAGTGGCAAGCATGTGGACTGCTTTTTCACATGGGCTAGATTGGCTAACATCTTTAAGCAGCCTCTGTAAACTGGGCCAGAGGTTCAGACATCTCCAGGCCTGGTGGGGCTGGAGCTTTCAGATTTGCTCCAGCTAGTTTTTATTTTTGACAAAGGCCCTTATTTAGATAGAGTTTATTTTCCTTGTTTCCTAGGAAAAAAAAATTTTTTTTTTTAGTTCCCCAGAAAAGACTCTTCTAGAGGCATTCTCAGTCTAACTTCCTCTTCTGGTTAAGAATCTGAAGGACAACATTAAAAGTTGAGGTTATAGACATTATGCCAACTGGGACTAAGCTGTGAATATTGTGTTGATTTAGAGACGGAAAGGTGAGGTTGGAATAGAATCATGTTTCTCCTGTAATTTAGAGGCTGGGAACCATGATGCCTTCCCCCCTCCCCCCCAGTAATGGTCAAATTATCCATTCAGAGTGACTTGATTTCAGGTTTGAAGCTGGAGATTGCAGTAATAATCTATCTCAGTATGAAGCACTTATTGATGGAGTAGTCTTTGCCATTTTTAATTGCACTTTCCCCTCATGCTCTTATTAATTATCTCTCTGGTTCCTCTTAGATCTTGTCATGATGCCAAATATTGAAATAGAAAGGTTTATTTATTTCCAAAGACACACAGAATGGGACAAGTTTTGCAATTTACTGGTTTGACTCTTAAAGGTTCATACTTTCAGAGAGTATGTTTCATAAAAATGGGGGTGCTTTATGAAAATTGAGTGCCCCTGTGGATTTCCTGTTGGTTACAGACCCTTAGGAGTGTTCCTTGCTTGGAGCATCCCTGGACTTCTCACAAAGCAAGGTGTTTTGTGAGCCTCGTGAAGGTCAGTGGTGCCCAAATGCCCCTGGGATTGCATCCCACCTTCTCTAGTTCTCCCACCTAACCGTCCCTGTACTCTCACCGCAGACAAACAGGTCCTTCAGCACGCCCAAACTGGTCACAACACTTTTCTGCATCCAGACTCTTGTCATTGCCTGTATTTGGAATATCCTCGTCCATGCCCCAATCTGTTGAAATCTTACTTATAGCCCTTCAAGGCTCATCAACCTTTCCATTTCACATGGAGCCTTCTATAATGCCTCCTTTGACTCTGCTTGGACACTTGGATTATACCTCTTTGGTGGCGTTCTGTTGTGCAGCCAGATCTTGTCAACATTAGTAATCTGGTCTTACCTGTCCTAGCTCGATTGTGAACTCCTTCGGGACAAGAAGATACCGACTCATTTTTGTTGTCCCTGCAGTGCTTCACAGGGTGTTGGGTGCAATAGTTTCCTATTTAGGCTCAGCTAACTCAATTGCAATAAAAATACTCAAGTTCAGTTCCAGGCGAACCACTCCAGAGAAGGTTGGCAATAAAGATCGTCCTCTGAAAGAACAGGTCTGTCCTACTGGGGCCTCGAATACTTCAGGGCGGTGGGTGAGGCCTGAAACAAAGTTGATCCTAAAGCTTATTGGGAATAGCAACCCCACAAAATGCCCTTCCTTTACTTGTGTTGACAGAGACATAAAAAAATAAGATGATCCTTTGTCGTGCATGCTAAGTCGATTAAGTCTTTGCAGCCCTGTAGACAGTAGCCCACCAGGCTCCTCTGTCCATGGGATTCTCCAGGCAAGAATACTAGAGTGGGTTGCCATGTCCTCCTCCAGGGCATCTTCCTGACCCAGGGATTGAACCCACGCCTCCTATGTCTCCTACGTCTCCTGCATTGGCAGGCGAGTTCCTTACCACTAGTGCCACCTGGGAAGCTTGATCCTTTGGCAGTAAACCAAAAAAGTGTATGGGAATCAAAAGTAATAGGAGTTGAGTATATGTAAAATACATATATATAAGTTTATATATAAATTTATTATATATATATAAATTAGTTTCCTAATATTTTGGATTTGAAATATCTATAAACTGTAGAGGGAACCTTTTGGAGTTATAGTGGGATCTTTTTGAGGTTGACTGCAACTTTCTTGTACAAAAATATTCTTTGTGATGAGTGTTAGAGATGAGTGTTATCCACAGAGACAACTTTTACGTTTTACTCTTAAAGAATAATTTCAATTCTCAAACTTACCCGTTTCTAACTTGTAGGGCAGTTAGGTGTCTTGTAACTGAATGATCTCGGCAAGACATCCTGACCTTCTGAGGAGGTCAGCATTCCAACAAACATTTGGCTTAGAGGACTCCTAAAAAAGCAATATGTACTCTGAAGGGCAGTTAAGATTCAAGAAGCTGGTGGAAGCTGTGTGTGTGTGTGTGTGTGTATGTGTTGCGCTCTCTGGAATGTGAGAGCTGGTGTTCTCCCTCACAATTTTAATTTTTTTCTCTCACCCTGATTACACACTCAGATCCCATATGTAACAGAGTGTATATTATGTTATTCCTAGACTATTTTAAAGGAAACGAAACATTCCTTCCTTCATGAGTCAGTTTCCTAGTTGTGGTATAGAAAAAGGCAGAGAAGCTGTCAGAGAAGCTGATGAAATGACAGATTTTTTTTTTTTAATGGGCTTAAATGTTCTGCAATATTCTAAGTCTGAAGCATCAGCTGAGTAGCTCTCCTTTTTGTGTGTAGGTTTTAAGAGTGCCAGTTGTGGTTGAATGTTAATAGTCAATCTGGCCATTGATCTCTGAAGACGCAGAGTACCTCTCCAAATGTGCTGACTCTGACGTTTCATGCAATTTTATGTTCTTGGTATGGGGAGGAAGGAGAGGACGATTACAGACCAGTGGCATTTGTTTGGTTTTGACATTTTGACATTTGGGCATCTTTCCTTATACATCCATCCCTCCACGCTCATCCCTCCACCCTGCCAAGGTTTACTCTGCACCCCCTGTGCCATGCCAGGCTCTGTGCTAGGAGCTGAGAAGTGTTTGTCAAAAAGCAAAGCCCCCATGGGAGACAACGAAAGAATGACTTCCAAGAAAAAAGCTTTAGACGGTTCCCCAATCACTGCCCTTTCAGAGCCTCTGTTGTCTGCTGCTGGCTTGATCCAAACCTCTTTTCCTCCTTTTCTAACTCTGTGGCCCCCTGAGACCTTTGTGTGCCTTGGAGGTCGGCTCACAGATGTGGCCGTGGGCCACCCTCCTCTTTATCTATATTGTACTTACAAGAGAACAAGGCACATGGGGCTTTTATAATTTTTTTTTTCCTTTTTCTTTTTTTGATTAGCATCTGCACAAATGGCCTCAGTTCATTGCTTGAAACTAACTAATCCGGCTTGTTAAGATGGAGATCGTCATCCACAAGTTGTTATTAGCCGGCTTCTAAAGGAAGAGGGTCTCAGGCAGAGCGGGGCGGGCTTGGAGAAAGGTTATATAATATAATATGTTCTTCAGGCGCCATATGAGGGGGAGACAAAGCTGCCTTACGGGACCTGCTCTCAAGTGCTACTTAGAGGCTTACATAGTCCTGGCTATTCTACCTCATGAAAAGGGAGATCCAATCACTGCTTTCTGGAGACTATTCTCCTCATCTCTTTGGCTGTCATATGTATTTAACAGTAGTGCCCTCAAGGACAATGGGGTGGGAAAGCGTGCTAGGGGGCTCCAGCCTCCAGCCCGTAGTTTTTCATTTCACATTGCAGGCTTTGCTAAGAATGGTCTTCTTTGTTTCCATTTTGAGTCATGGCTGAATTCTTATATGTTGTCTGATCTTCAAGCTCAAATACCCAAGGGACCAGGCAGCTGTGAATCAATCCTGTCTGTGTGTGTGTGTGTCAGCTAGCAGGTACTATAGCAAAGAAGACAGTATACTTTTCCTTATTTCTTTAAATCGATAGGGATTTGGAGGAAAAGCCTTTAATAAAATAGAACTGTGACTGATTATTTCCCCCTTTCTGAGCACTGTTGTAAAATCAGAAGGTTATGAATGGCATGAGGGAAAAAAATAATAAAAGACCCATTTCTAATGTAGTCCTGTGGGTTTAAGCCCAAACCTTCGATTTATAATGAAAGCTCAGTGTCTATACACGAACCTCCCCTTATGAGATGGATCTCCTTTCTGATTGCAGGGGGTAAGGAAATCTTCCACATGCTTTCACTTACTGGGAAGGTACACAGTTGCTTATCTGTTGTTTTTCTTCCACATAGTCTACGATTTGGAAATTCGACATCATGTATTTTTTTTCCCTAGGCCAGATGTTTTATCCTGCTACGTTAAGTCATCTTGACATGCTGCCACGAAGTGGAAACAACTGCTAGTTTTAATATCGCTCCATATCTTTATTACAAGGTACGTCCCATGCATCTTAATTCCTCCTATTCTCCCTCTCTGTTCCTCTGATCTTCTTCATCCCAACCCCCCACTTTGCTCCTGAAGAAGGCATATTGTCATTGCATGACAGTCGTGTCCCAGTAGCTAAAGAGGTTCTAGATAGTGTGATGAATATGCAGTGCATTATCTCCCAGGATGTGTGCCTGTGTCTTTAATCACAGCTGGAATGCAAAATCGGGCTCCACCTTTCAACTCTATCTCCATCATGCTGAGAGAGTGAGAGCGAGCGAGACGGAGACTGCTAGACAGCTCGAAAGAGATTGCAGCTCAGATGTCCTGAAAAACAGCAAATCCCTCAGACCTGGCAGATTCCGTTACCATGAGAACTGCAGATATTTCCATTGTGATGGTTTGCTCCAGCAGCCATCTGTTACACCCATTTGATTAGGAAGTACAGTTCAGCTTGTATGGGATTTTCATCACACCTTATCCCAAGGCAGTATACAGAGCCTCTTGCTTTTTTATATGCTAAACTCCAAGGCTTCAAAGTACTGTAATTTACCAAGGCGGAGGGCATTTAATGAAATGCTATGAGAAGGTCATCAAAGACCAGAACTCCAAGAAGAAATACACACAGGAGATGTGAAAGAGGATTAGATTCCACAGCAGAAATGCAACCAACGCAGAAAATCAACCATATTTACCAATCCCTTCTTCTCTTGGTGGAGGGGAGGGAGATGAAGACCTAGGTTCTGAGACCTGCAGCGAGGAAGATGTTTTCTGTAGTCATGGCGTGAGTGCTTCCAGAGCAGTAATTCTGCCTAAGGACTCCAGGATGGTCAGAAGAAAGGGGGAAAGAAGGGTAGTGCCTCAAACCCATCTCGTCAGTTGAGTTGAATCCACTGTATAAAGATTGCATTAGCTCTAAAAATTTTATGTTGCCATCTAACTTTCCTGTAGACACAAAATGACCTTAAAAGTTCCTTGAAGCAGTGCTGTAATTTACAGATTTAAACCAGTTATTTGGACTAGTGGCCCCTCAGTGTATTTTTGTAGGGGAGGAAATGCTGATGGTACATCATATAGACATAAAAAGAGGAATTCCCTTCAATTAAGTTTCTCCAAATACCCTTCCCGGGTGGTAGGCATTCTAGGTCCAAGCTTCCGAGTCGGCTGGTGGAATCTGGAAGGAGCTGCCTTGAGTGTCTTAAATTGACTGGAGTTCTTGCGAATCCAGGAAGCTAATTAAATGCTTACAAACCAATGTGACTTTGTGATTGCTGCACTGGGGCTCTTGATGTGGGCTCCCTTTGTCTCCCGGCCTGTGTTTTCTAGAACGGACCTCTGATAATGTATCATTCAGATTGGGCCAGAGCTGCCAGATATTTTGAAATTGCAAGTCCCATTATGCCCTGTTCTTTTGGTTGGGCTTCTGGCTGACTCTTGCTAAACAAGGGAGACACTTTCCTGATCTGATTGCTATGTGGGCTAGAGAACTTGCCCTCTACTCTCCTTTCCTGGTTTGGTGTCAGGTTGCCATCTAGGGAGGCCGGAATGTCTGGAGGAACCAGAAAACTCAGTCTCAGCTTTGATGCCAGAGATAAAATCAGTGACCAGGCCCTTAGAGATGAAAAAATGAAAACCAGGACAAGTTGTTGTCTTTTTTTTTTAAAGTGGATTCTTTTTAAACCTTTTTAGTCGAAAGGCTTGAACTTCATGGATGAGGACTTGTGTTTTCATTGAATGAGGAACCAACTGTCTGAGCCAGCAGCTGAAGATTCCAAAGAATCATGGTGTCTCCTCTGACAGTGGGTCCTTAGAAGGTCGTCTTCTATCCCATCAGCAAAGGCCCCGTACTGTGATCTTCTGGTGGTGGTGACTTGCCCATGAAACCCTCAATCCTAGACCTTGGAGACTGCCTTCTGTCCAAAGTGTTTGAGACGGGGCCCTGGTTTTATGAACCCAGTGCCTGTCTCTGAAAGACAGCAGATGCAATGAGGGCCCGGATGGAAACAATAAATACCATTCAGATTTCCCGCGCGGAGCTTCTTATAGTGGTGCCTTTGTTGAGGGAAACAGGGATTGAAATGCCGTCCCCCACCCTTCCTTTTCCCTCCAGCCCCCTTTCACTGCTAGGATCTCAACCACCTCTGGAAAGCAAAGGTTAAGTATCTGAGGAGAAATCGGTTGACACACCAAAGAGACTCCAGCGAGTGTATCACTCACTTGCCAGCAATTCGGAGGGGCGGAGAGCTTCTGGGGAGGGGAATGAATTTTGCTTGAAGCCAGAAGAAAAGCAGCCCTGGGAGGGGAGTGCTTGCTAGAAATATCCTCCTCTGAGCTGGGATGTTAACAGTGGCACCTTCTGACTTAATGTGGCATCTTTCTTCATCGTTATCAATCTCATGAGAGCTTTCCTGCCATCTGTACCATTTGTGCTTCAGGCTCCCATATGAAAGTCCAATCTGGCAGCATAAATACTGGCTAATGAAGAGTAGGTGTCTGACTGACTGGGAGAGAAGGGATCCTGTCTCAATGATGGGGCAGGATTCATTCATTTGAGGAAGAAAAAAAAAACAACAAAAAACACCCTGCATTTCTGTAGCCATTCAAGAAGAAATCCTCTCTCCTTCTCTCTCTTTACCCCCCTTTCTTCCCCTCTCTGATCCTCCTTTCTCATTTTCTTCCTGTGTCATCCTTTGTTAATGGAGTTCATGCAAAAGTCAGCACAAAAATGTTCTTTGCCTAGAGTGTTATACCTCGGAGATTAAAAATAGGAACGTGATGTGGACTTGCCGACATGTGGTGGGTTATGTTTTATTTTTTTTTCTCTTCAGTGGGAAAGCTATAACTACATAGATTAGCAAAACTTGTGCAAGAATGGATGTAAAACAGATTTATCTCTGTGTCAGCTTTATCTGATCCATTTGGTCTTGCCGAGTTTGGATGGCCTCCTTTGTTACAATAACCAGCTCTCAAACATCTATATCCTTAGGGTATTAAATGTCAGCCTCCTGATGTACCCGTCGAGGAGAGAGGGTTGACAGTCTGTGGGCTGGGGAAGTTCTCCTTGTGTGCAGGGCAGAGGGGCTGCTTGTACATCCAGGCCGGCTGCTGGAATGACCTCCAGAAACTTCCACCACCTCCCCGCGTCACCGTGCAGGGGTGTTGAAGCTTACCACCGCCATTAATATCCTTTTACACAGAATTCAAAAAGATTTCCTGTCACTGACAAGGACAGATTTGTTAGAGGTCTCTCAAGGAAATGGACAATAACTAATTAATTGAGCTCTCCAGGACTTCCCATGCTGTCGTTCCGCATTTATCTGTTCTCATTTCTCACCACGCAGGTCCAGCTCTCCTTTTTCTTTCTTTCCTTCCTACCGTCCCCTCTTTGATTATGTCCATCACCCCCATGTTTCCATTTTGCGTCATGCTCTCCCAGTTCTTTCTTCTTTCTCTTTTATAGAATTTCTACATTAAAAAAAAAAAAAGCCAAACCCTCGCAGGGCACGCAGATGTGAAGATTTTTCTAGAAATATGGATCATTTCTTTTGAGTCCAAAAACTATCTTCTTCCAAGGTTGGAAGTGGCCTCAGAAGTTTCTACTTTGTACTGGATATGTAGATAATCTTTAGTATCCTTGATAAAGAATTGCACACTTTTTGCTAAAAATCTACAGTGACCATATCTGTGTCTATAACTACATCTGTATGTGTATCTGCATGTATTTCTGTATCTATAGTCTCCTATCTAGTTAAATGGAAAATTCATCATAACCTGCAAACAGTTCCATGAGACCCTGAATACCCCATGTAGATGTCGCTTCACCTTTCTCCTCATAATTGGGCTCCTTGGCTCCTTGGTTTAGAGCAGGGCATCAACAAACTCAAATTTTCCTGGTCTCTTTTCAGTCACTCTGTGCACAGAGAGCCTGAATTTCCAATATGCCTGCTCCACTACTTTTGTTTTCGTGTCCATCTATGCAGAGAAGCAGCAGGCATGGAGTGGGGTTATTGGAGGTGGCTCAAGATCAAAGCGGCCAGATCTGGGACTGAACCCTGGCTCTGCCACTTTCTTTATGTTTGTGATCTTCAGCGGTCATTGGACTTATTGATTCCTCAGTTTTACCATCTGGAAAGTGGGGATACCAACATCTTGAATCACAGTAGTTTATTGTATGAATCAGATGAAGGAAGCCTGTGAAGGTGTTGGAAACTTGATGCTGACTTGAGGGTACCTACGAGTGGAAGGTTGCTTTGGGGAAAGGACTTTCGGTGTAAAAACTGGAAAAACTGGGATGGTTGGTCATCCTACTCAGAGCAGTCCATTCTGCCCACACACCCCTGCAAAGACCCAACCCAACTTAAACAATTACCCCAGTGGGTAACGGAACTTTCTCCCCCCTTGAAGGAAATCTTTTTTCGTTTGTTTTTAGGTGGATTAATTGCCTGATCTCTTCAATCAGTGGACTATGAACTTTGGTTTGGAGAATCAGAGTTACTCACTATCTTACTGTCTGTCCCCTCAATATCTCAAGGAGTGGCATGAAACTTTAAGCAAAAGTATGAAAATATTTAAAATGAAGCACAGATTCCTTCCTCTGAGTTGGAGCTTGTTCATTCTTCAAGACCTAGTACATTCGGTACCCCATTCATGAGCTTTTGCCCATGAGATCTCACTCCTCAGCATGATTTGTGCTTTTAGTGGGTAATGTGTTAGGTTATTACTTTACCTGCAAGCATATTTTTTAAACTCCTTGAAGGCAGCCTGCCTTATATTTTCTGAGTATTCACTGAATGAATGAATCAATGAGAGAATGAATGATTTATAAGTGGGGAAATGAGTCAGAGGGAATAAATGGAGCATGAGAGAGCAAATAAATGCATGAGCAAATTAATGACTTTTCTGTGCTAATTTACAAGCACACATGCCTCTCTAGTCTAGCCTTGTTGTGTATCTCATGTCTAGAATTTTTGACTTGAAATCCTGAATCCCAAGTCCTAGTTCTCAGCCTTAACTACCATCAGTTCATTTCAGTTCAGTCACTCAGTCATGTCTGACCCTTTGCAACCCGATGGACTGCAGCAGGCAAGGCTTCCCTGTCCAGCATGCTGGAGCTTGCTCAAACTCATGTCCATCAAGTCGGTGATGCCATTCACCCATTTCATCCTCTGTCCTCCCGTTCTCATCCTGCCTTCAGTCTTTCCCAGCATCAGGGTCTTTTCCAATGAGTCATTTCATAGCTGCCATAACAAATTCCTAATACTCAAAATGACCCAGCTTACCTTGGGGGCACCACATACTGTTTGATAAACTGGGAGAATACAGCTTATTTTTTTCTTTAAAATTTTAAAGATTAATTTAAAAATGAGAGTAAAACCTTCATGTGGCAAATAGAAAAAAAATGTTCAAACTACATATGAATCTAAAATGAAAAGTAAATATCTGTCTTTTCCATTTCCTTTTTCTGAAGGAAAGAAATACCCCCCATTTCATTCCTCTGAAATTAAAGTTTCTTCTTTTAGTTGTTTGATGGCTACAGTTGAAATTCTAAATAAAATAAATTTATGTTTTTGGTATATCAGGATCTGAGCATGTACTCTGACATCCTGTTATGGAAATTGAGGTATTAGTCATTTTCAGCATTGTCCACCTTTCTTTCTCTGCTTCCTGAGATTCAGTAATTCTAATGGTCAGCTTCATGCCTTCACAGATTCACCCTTATCTGTTTGTCTCTTACATTTAGTTATTGTGCTTTTGATATTTCCACTAAATAGTCCACTTACATTGATTTCTACAACTCCCCTCTGCTCCTGAATTTTGTGGTATTTATTTTTATGTTATTAAGTTTTGTAATATTTGCATTCTGTCCTGTCATTTTTAATTGTATTTAATAGTGCCTTTTGCATAGGTTCATTCTAAATATTAACCAAATAATGACAGAACTCAACCAAGTGAGGTGACTGGATCCAAAGAGAAGGAAATGAAATGCTAAGTCATTTGCAAGAGATCCTGAGTCACAGGGCTGAGGGGTTTTTCTTTTGATTTATTCAGAGCTCTCTTTCCTCCTGGGTCATGCTTAGCAATATATATATATATATTTATCAGGTATTTCTCATATCTTGTTTTCTTCTTACATTTTTGTTTTACTGGAGCACCTCATTGAAACTTTTTTTTCCTTTTGCATGTCTGAGAATTTGTGTGTGTGTGTGTGTGCTTGTTTGTTTTGTTTTGGTTGTTTGTTGTTAGAATATTTTTATTTTTATTTCACTTTTGCTTGATAGTTTGGCTGAGTATATATTTCTAATGTCAAACATCTCCCTCAATGCTTTGATGGTATTGCTATTGAGATGTATGCGGTCATTCTGATCTTATTACTTTGTAGGTAACCTCTCTTCCCTAGAAGTATTCTTGCCTGGAGAATCCCATGGACAGAGAAATCTGGTGGGCTATAGTCTATGGGGTCACAAAGAGTCGGACACGACTGAGTGACTCACACTGAGATATTTGTATTCTTCATTTATGTAATATGTACTGAAATTATATGGTACTAAATTATATGTTGGAGAAGGCAGTGGCACCCCGCTCCAGTGCTCTTGCCTGGAAAATCCCATGGATGAAGAAGCCTGGTAGGCTGCAGTCCATGGGATCGCTAAGAGTCGGACATGACTGAGCGACTTCACTTCATTTTCTCTTCCCTAGGTTAATTTTTAGGATTTTTATCTTTGCCCTTGGAGTTCTGAAATTTTATGGAAGTTTGTTCAGATGTATGTTGTTTCTATTCACTTTGCTTTGTAGGTCTTTTCACTATAAAGAGATATCTCTTTGTTTACCTCTGGAACTTCCTCTCTCTCCCCTCATTCCTGTTCTTTCTTTGTTATTTTCTTTTCTTTGTTGTCCCAATTTTTGCTTCTAGGCATCATATTAGATATATGTTGACTTCTGGCTCTGTCATCCATCATCTTGTATTTTCTATCTCTTTTCATTTTTATTCTTTTTAATAGAAAATGTTTTCTCCAATCTTTAACCTTAGCCATTGTAATTATCTATTCTATACATTGCTTTTAAAAATATTTTGGTAATCATATTTTTAATTTTCAGGGATTTTTTTCTTATACGCTGATTGCTTTTATAGCACAGTAGCAATTATACTTAAGTTGTGTTTTTTTTTAAATTTGTGTGTTTCTAAAAGAGGTACAGACTTCCAGTTATAATCACTAATTTATTTTGATGTATAGTCAACATCCACTAAAATATCTCTGAAGACACATATTAGAATATTTAAAATTAGTTTCTTTAATCATTTCTATTTCTTTTGGTGTCATATTGGCTTCATCCTTTTAATTAAAATTGATCTTCTCGGATGTCTCTTGATCTTGATGATAAATGAAGGAGAGGTTTGATTCATGAAGTTTTCTTTGCAGGTTTTAAAAGTCTGTGTCCTCGGTAGGCTTCTCTCCTGACTGGGATGTCTTACTCTGCTGCTGCTGCTGCTAAGTCGCTTCAGTCGTGTCTGATTCTGTGCGACCCCATAGATGGCAGCCCACCAGGTTCCCCCGTCCCTGGGATTCTCCAGGCAAGAACACTGGAGTGGGTTGCCATTTCCTTCTCCAATGCGTGAAAATGAAGTTGCTCAGTTGGGTCCGACTGTTCATGACCCCATGGACGGCAGCCTACCAGGCTCCTCTGCCCACGGGATTTTTTTCCAGGCAAGAGTACTGGAGTGGGGTGCCATTGCCTTCTCTGTGTCTTACTCTGCTGCTGCTGCTGCTAAGTCACATCAGTCGTGTTCGACTCTGTGTGACCCCATAGACGGCAGCCCACCAGGCTCCCCTGTCCCTGGGGTTCTCCAGGCAAGAGTACTGGAGTGGGGTTGCCATTGCCTTCTCCAATGCATGAAAGTGAAAAGTGAAAGTGAAGTCGCTCAGTCATGTCTGACTCTTCGTGACCCCATGGCCTGCAGCCTACCAGGCTCCGCCGTTTATGAGACCTCCAGGCAGAGTACTGGAGTGGGTGGCCATTGCCTTCTCCAGTGTCTTACTCTGGGCACCTATAAAATGATTGGACATATTTTCCCATATCTTCCATAAGCAGGTAAAGTAGATGTTCCCACAATTTCCAGGGAGAGTTCTCAGAACTTTATCTGAGGTTAGAGAACTTTAGTTAATTTTGTGCTTAAATGGAGCTAAGACCTCCCCCTACCTGGTCTGATGTGGAAGTTGACAGTGATTTTTTTTCAAACTCTTTCAGGTTTCTTATACTAACTAACTCCCTTTCCCAGTCACATCCCCATTATTCCTAGAGAGAATTTTTCATGCTTCATCCTGGGCGCATAACATTGTGCTCCCAATCTCTTACACTCTCTAAGCCTGGGGACAGAGCAAAGGTCTGATCAACACTGTGATTCCTGTTACCATTTTGTAGCTTATTGCCCTGATGATGAGCCCTCTGCTTATTCAGACTCTTGCATCTTAAGGGTACTTTGATTGTCTTTGGACTGTAATTTTATCAACAGTTATTCTTTATTGATCTTATCCTAGCAGCTGTACAATTTGCAAGGGTTCTTCAATATTTCTGTGACAGCTAGCTCACTTTCTTGTATTTGATTTGATCAAGACAAAAATTTTTTTCTATCATATCAATATATAAGTGTGAATCCAATTGATGGAGAGGTGGGGTATATGGTGTATCAGCTAGACATGGAAGATGGAATAGAATTTCTGAAAAAGATATGTATAATGGTGGTGGGGTGACTGATTTGCTTAAAGTATTTTTTTTTTTAAATTTATTTGGCTACACTGAGGCTTAGTTGCGGCACATGGGATCTTTAGTTGCGGCACATGGGATCTTTAGTTGCAGCATGATAACTCTTAGTTGCAGCATGTGGGATCTAGTTCCCTGACCAGGGATTGAACCCAGGTCCCCTGAATTGGGAGCATGGAGTCTTAGCCACTGGACCACCAGGGAAGTCTCTCCTCTATGTTTCTTTAAATCACCTTTTTCCCTTGGCCAAACACAGTTTCTTCATTTCTCTGTCGGCCTGTCCTCTTCTGCCATCTATCTCACAAGCCCAGATGCTTTAGCACTTTCTCTCTGAAGCTTCCTTTGACTTCTCTAGCTCAGTTCAGTTCAGCGGCTCAGTCATGTCTGACTCTTTGCGACCACATGGACTGAAGCACACTAGGCCTCCCTGTCCATCACCAACTCCCAGAGCTTGCTCAACCTCATGTCCATTGAGTTGGTGATGCCATCCAACTATCTCATCCTCTGTCGTCCCCTTCTCCTCCTGCCTCCAATCTTTCCCTGCATCAGGGTCTTTTCCAATGAGTCAGTTCTTTGTATCGGGTGGCCAAAGTATTAGAGCTTCAGCTTCTCTAGCTCACCTAGAGTCTTTGTTTCTGGAACTCTAGAAGCACCTCAAGTGATGGCCAGAGAGGTAAATGCATCAGACGTTTTTACAGCTTTTGTCTGTCTTCTACAATAAACTGATGGTAAAAGCCCTCAGGACTGGATCATGTATCTTTGTTCTTGTGAATTTATGAAAGTGTGTGTACACTGGTAGGTGGAGTAGGGTTTAGTGAGTGAAAAGGTGTGGTCTGCCAGCCCCACAGGACATGGTTGCCAAACACTTAACTGATGAGGTTAAAAGAAATAAAAGTCTACTCTCTTAAGAAGCTGGATCATCGAAAACGCAAGAGAGTTCCAGAAAAACATCTATTTCTACTTTATTGACTATGCAAAAGCCTTTGACTGTGTGGATCACAATAAACTGTGGAAAATTCTTAAAGAGATGGGAATACCAGGTCACCTGACCTGCCTCTTGAGAAATCTGTATGCAGGTCAGGAAGCAGCAGTTAGAACTGGACATGGAACAACAGACTGGTTCCAAATAGGAAAAGGAGTACACCAAGGCTGTATATTGTCACCCTGCTCATTTAACTTATATGCAGAGTACATCATGAGAAATGCTGGGCTGGATGACGCCCAAGCTGAAATCAAGATTCCTGGAAGAAATATCAATAACGTTGGGTATGCAGATGACACCACCCTTATGGCAGAAAGTGAAGAACTAAAGAGCCTCTTGATGAAAGTGAAAGAGGAGAGTGAAAAAGTTGACTTAAAGCTCAGTATTCAGAAAACGAAGATCATGGCATCTGGTCCCATCACTTCATGGCAAATAGATGGGGAAACAGTGGAAGCAGTGACAGATATTATTTTTTTGGGCTCTAAAATCAATGCAGATGGTGACTGCAGCCATGAAATTAAAAGACGCTTACTCCTTGGAAGGAAAGTTATGACCAACCTAGACAGCATATTAAAAAGCAGAGACATTACTTTGCCAACATATATCTGTCTAGTCAAGGCTATAGTTTTTCCAGGAGTCATGTATGGATGTGAGAGTTGGACTATAAAGAAAGCTGAACACCGAAAAACTGATGCTTTTGAACTGTGGTGTTGGAGAAGACTCTTGAGACTCCCTTGGACTGCAAGGATAACCAATCAGTCCATCCTAAAGGAGATCAGCCCTGAGTATTCATTGGAAGGACTGATATTGAAGCTGAAACTCCAGTATTTTGGCCACCTGATGTGAAGAGCTGACTCATTGGAAAAGACCCTGATGCTGGGAAAGATTGAGAGCAGGTGGAAAAGGGGACGACAGAGGATGAGATGGTTGGATGGAATCACTGATTCAATTGACATTAGTTTGGGCAAGCTCTGGCAGTTTGTGATGGACAGGGAGGCCTGGCGTGCTGCAGTCCATGGGGTCTCAAAGAGTTGGACATGACTGAGTGACTGAACTGAACTGAACTCTTACGAAGCTTGCCTATGCATTATTTCTCTTTGATAACATAACTTAGGAATGTGGTAGAACTGTTCTACAGAAACCTTGATTAAAAACTCTTTTTAACATGTGAAAATATCCCATTATGTGCCCAAGAGGTTAGGCTTATAATACATATTTAGGGGTCTCCCTCCCTTCCCCATTTCCCCTTTCTCCTATTCCCTCACAGATCTGATTTCACATATTCATGAGGTCCAACATCTCTGTGATCTTATTCTTTTCTTTCTTGCTCAAGGAAGGTTGAAATAGTAATTGCTGCATCAAGCATTTTCAGATTTCATTTTCTCCCCCCATTCTAAGGGCTGCCTACCTCCTGCTCAACTTCTGTCTATTCTGACAATTGTCTGAGCGATAAATAACTGTTAAGTCTCTGCATGTAATCTATAAAACAAATTCAAATTCATGTATCCAAATGATCCTTTGTTTAATCTCTAAAATGGCTCTCCTAGAGGCTTGCTAGTGAACTTCAACTGGAGACATTATGTTTTCCACCCACTCCTATTCCTGTTAAATGCATTAGTGTTAGAAAAGGAATAGAACAGGTGAAACAGGCCTTCAAAGCCTCTGACAGCTAGAAAGGTTGCATGGTTACAGTAGGATACCCTGGTTTAAGTCAGTAAACCTTGGCTATTGAAAGAAAACCAGAAAAATGATAATGAAATTGGTAGTTTGGTGCTAGAAGAGGCATCCTTTGTGAACGCTGTTTGGCATACCATTGCTCTCAGATGACGAGAAAAATTCTTAATTCCAGTCATTGTTTAATGTTCTTACTCCAAAGAGAGGGTGTGAGGGCTGAGTGATCATATTAGCGTCAGCTCATCCATTTCTCGTCATTTGCCTGAGTGGTATTTCAAGTTGCATGCCATCTAGTTCATTCTGCTCCTCTAACCTTGTCTCCAGCCTCCAATCCTGGTGGGTCAGAGACCCCGCCATGCTCTGCATGGCGTGTTTTCTTCATTCTCACCTCCACGCCTTTCCTCCTGCCATTCTCCTATCTGGCTTGCCTTCCATAGTTTCCATCTCTAAAGCTACTTTTCCAGTGAGCAAGTAACTTTTCCATGCTATCTCTCAAAATCAAAGAATTAAATGATTACTTACTGAGGTCCTACTAAGTTCCTCTTATTCTGTTAGCTGTGTCAGATATGGAGAAAGATGTATAATTAGCATTTATTTAGCACCTAACTATGTGCCTGGCACTGGACAAGACCATTTGCATGGAGCATTATCTGAGTCAACTCTTACATCTTACAATTTCTAGTTTGTAGATGAAGAAACAGACTAGGAAATCATGCGCTTAATAAATGGAAGAACTAAACCCGTATCTGCCTGTGTTAGTCGCTCAGTCATGTCCAACTCACTGCGACCCTATGGACTATAGTCCGCTAGGCTCCTCTGTCCATGGAATTCTCCAGGCAACAATACTGGAGTGGGTTACCATTCCCTTCTCCAGGGGATCTTCCTGACCCAGGGATCGAACCTGGGTCTCCTGCATTGCAGGCAGATTCTCTACTGTCTGAGCCACCAGGGAAGCCCAAAACACTCATGTCTACTTAACTCTGAATTTCAGATGCTTTTCATTTTGCCATGATGTCCATGCCAGTAGATTCATAATTGACTTGGGGTACAAGATAGGGATATGTATAGAATCTGAAAATACTACAATCTTGAAGTTGGGAGTGTTTTTTGACATCTTATATTTCAGCCCTCTCCTGGATACTGAATAGTCTGTAAATATTTTAAGAATGAAAAAAAAAAAAAAAACTTCTATCAGAAAACCTTCAGTGCCAGAGATTTCCTATCGGTCATGTTGGATGAATGGACCTGGGTAAAACACCTTAAATTTGTCTCCAATGAATGCCTTATTGTCAGTGTTGGCTTTTTTTCCAACTAGTTCAGAAAATTTTGTAACGTTGTTTCATCATTTAATATTTTTTTCCTCTGATATATTTTGATCAGAGTGCCATAATTATTACCATCCTGCCATTAACAAAAATGTCCTAGGGATGGACCTGTGAGCACACTGTCAGAGCTCTCTTTGCTAGTTGACAACTATGCAATGATTGGCATCCTTTAGGTGTGGTCATTGGATTATCTAGAAAGTTCATCAGGATTATTATTGCTCTTAAATTTTTGGTGCGGGGAGACTTTATGAAGTATGTAATGAAATGCAGAAGCATTGTGTTTGCTCCATTTTACCTTTGTAAAATTCCCAAACAGAAGGAAACAAGTCACCTGGTGTGATTTGTTCTTGCCGAGCTGGCATCATGGCATCTTTCTATTTCTTTCCAAGTCTGCAGAAACTGCCTATTTGCTAATCTGTTCTAGAATTTGCCCTGAAATGATACAGATGACTGGTGACATCCCAATTCTTGCAATTTTGAAAAATCGGGACACTTTGTGAAAGAACATGAGACAGTGACCTGGTTACAGTCTATAATGAGGTGCCTTGTTTGACGTAGAGCAGATGTACTTGTGGGAGAGCAGAAGGGCAGGATGTAATCAAGAAAGTCTTCATTAGAAAGGTAGACTCTGGAGCATGGTTAGACTTGAGTCACAGTGGGAGAAGAGGAAAGAAAATTCCAAATGATGGGGGTATAGTTTGGGCAAAGGCATAAGGTCTAAGAGATGAATGAATGTGGTGTGTTTGTGGACCCAAAAAACATTGATTTGACTCCAGTGTGTGCGTACATGCCAGGGGTTATCAAGATTGCAGTGGAATAGGCAGGGTGGGGCTTGCTTGTAGGATGGTATGGAAGGTGATGCAAAGAAACTTGGCTCCAAACAATGTGTAGGATAAAAGGCATTGGAGATTTTTAAGTAGAGGAGTAAGCTAGCAAGAGCAACATGGGAAGAAGCTGATCCTGAGTTCAGGAATGCATAATATGGAGGAAGTGCTGGAATCTAGGGGGTTTATTGGAATTGACACAGCAATCCCAGGATAAGGGCAGGATTGCTACAGGGATATTGGAACTGCACAGCCATAGACATGAGAGTCATTTCAATAGGAAATAAGTCAGATTGAATGTGTGGTGGTTAATTTTAAGTGTCAGCTTAATTAGGCCATGGGATGCCTAAATATCCAGTTAAACATCAATTCTGGATGTGTCCATGAGGTTGTTTACAAAAAGATTAGCATCTGAAGCTGTGGAACCAGTTCAGATTGCCTTCCCCAATGTGGATGGGTATTATCCAGTCCACTGAGGGCCAGAATAGAACCAAAAAGGCAGAGAAAGGGAGAATTGTCTTGTCTACCTAACTGACTGAGTTGGAACATTAGTCTTCCACCTTTGGATAACCAGCAATCCTGGTTCCAGGCCTTTAGACTTGAACCAGAACCGGCTTGCAAATGGAAGATTGCAGAAGTTCTTGGCCTCCATAATCACATGAGCCAATTCCTCAGAATCACTCTCTCTCACAGAGAGAGGTCATCTCTTAGACCTTATTGCCCATACTATACCCCCATCTTTTGGGGTTTTCTTTCATCTTCTCCCACTGTGACTCAAGTCTAACCATGCTCCAGAGTCTACCTTCCTAATGAAGACTTTCTTGATTACATCCTGCCCTTCTGCTCTCCCACAAGTACATCTGCTCTATGTCTATGCTCTATCTCTATTTCTCTCTGTCTTCCGTCTATGTCTCTCTGTCTGTCTCTGTCTCTTTAAATATCCTATTGATTCTGTGTTTCAGAGAGCCCAATACAGGATCCTTGACTAGCTCAGTGATGGAATGAGGATATGAGGAATGAAAGAGGGCGGTGAGTCAAAGACAGGTATATCAGGGTGGGTATGTATACTTTGGCTGCAAAACTGTATTAATTAGAAATGAAATCCTTTTATAGAACATGGCTTTCAGAGGCATTCTAAACACTCCTCTGCCAAAACTTACATTTGGAGGTGAATTCATTGTAGGTATCTCTTTAAATACAAAATAGAGGGGCAGCAAAATAACCTCCCACCCCAGATCTTTACAGAAAATAAGAGGCCCTGTAACTATTGAGGAAAAATACATTCACCTTCAAATTATATTGTTTTAGAGGTTAAAAGTATATAATTTCCTCAGGAACACATTGCGATTCAGCCTGCTGGGAGGCTATTGCTCAATTACTCCCAGCAGTGGTGAAGGTGCCTGCAATTCCTCCAGCTCTGCTTACGCTGGTGGGAGCAGAGGCCTGGCCCAGGCCACGGGCGCAGAGGGCAGATTCAGGCCTGACCAGGCACATAGTCCTGCCCCCTGGGCTGTGGTCCCTCTGCCCTGATGTGTCAAGAGCCTGCCTAATGGCAGGTTGCCCGCACAGGTGGCCCTGGCCTCTGTTCTCCCTGCCTGTTAGCTAATTTGTCTGGCTGGCATAGCTCCGAGCATGTTTGTGCTGCAGGCTCCATCCCCGGGGTGTGACCGAGTGAAAAGATTCATGTAGTTTCCTTGTCTCCACAGAAAGAGGCCAAGTCTGAGCTTGGCCAGTTGGAGGGACCAGGGTGACCACCAGAGGTGACCCTACCCTTGTGATTGTAGACTCTGTCACCTTTGAGCTGCAGAGGTCTTGCTGAGCAGGATGGGTTGCTGAGAACTCAGTAAGCAGGTCAAGGCCTGATGCCTGAGAATGCATCTTATTAGGGAGGCAGTTGCTCTTTCTGAGTCTCTAGGAGGGGCTGTGGCCACCTTGAATTTTTGTTACTTTAATAATTTAGCTTCTGATGTCACCAGTGGTGTCTGATGAGATGCGAGGGGTCATCAGACATGTATGCATCGACATACATTGATCATCTATGGAGATACTTTGCTTTTCTGTATTTTGTTTTTACCACGTGCACAATTCTGGTAGTCTGAAAAAACAGAATTGTCAAAACCCACTGAAGAATTTTAGGTCTGTCTTTCTTCCCGCGGCTCTTCCTTAATGCTGTCAATTCGAATGTCAGTTGGCATGGGGAGGAAACAGTCCTGGGCCCGGGCAGAGGATGGAGATGAGAGTGAGCTGCTATCTTCAGAAAGTAGCAAGAAGAAGGAGCTAATCCGAGCAGGAAAGTGGGAGTGGGTGCGGGGGTCTGGGAAGCCTTCATTCTCTCACATCCTCCCTCTCATGACATCAGTGCTCCCACTACAACCCTTGAAAGGTTGCTCGTTAAGATTCCCGAGAAGGTGCCACCAAACAGACCCATTATAGTCATTTCAGAGGTTGATGCTGGTCTGCAGGTGGAGGTTTTGGAAAAGGATCACTGGCTCACGTTAAAGATTTATAAACAGGCCCCCAGTGTCAGTCAAAGGCAGAGTGTTAAGGAAAGGGAAATGCTAGACTCTTTGACTCCTCAAAGAGAGTCGGTAGCTTTTCTAGCTCTCCCTCCTTTCTGTCTCAGCATCTCTCCTGGTAACAAGGAGAGTTTGGAAATTGTTTTTTAGCAAATGCATTAGATGAAGGTTGAAGGGAAGTGACACATTGACAAGTGACTGAGGGAGCAAACCTGGAGAAGGATGCTTAAAAAAAAAAAGGCTGCTGAAAAGGAGGGCTCCCCAGATCCCTTCAAGGTGTATTTGCAGGTGTGCAATTGACCCACGTAAACTGGAAACTCCAAGATGCGGCAGGATGTCTTCCTCCCTTTGAGGAACCAGCAGACCTTCACAGAGCCCCGTAGCAGAGGCAGTAGCCCCCGCCCAGATTCTGCAGGCTGGCTCTGACCTGTTGCTGGGCGCTCTCCATCTGCAGTTTGCTTTACGCGTCTCTATCCTTCACCTCCGTGCAGATTTCCTACAGTCTCTCACCATCGTCATTGTTGTCGTCATCACAGTAGCAGCTAGCTTGTCGTGATGCTCATTCTGTGCCAGGCACTATACACAGGAATTGTTTTTTTTCCTACCAAGTAAGCCTGTGAGGTCATTACTATGATTATTTCCATTTTACAGAAGGGGAACATTGAGACTTAAGAAATTAAGTGCTTCATTCATGTCACATATCCAGTAAGTCTTGGGTTCAACTCAGGAAACCTGTCCTGTGTCTAGAGCCTCTGTGCTGTAAATGGATAGATGGATGGATGAATGGAAGGAAGCATGAACACTTTCCAGTAGGCTCTGCAGCAGAGTTCTCTTTGCCCTGATTTCAACATTTCCAGAATCCCTGGGGGTGGGCTAGGGCAAACATCCTGTGAGATCCCCCAGAAATTCCAGAGAAAACAGGGTCCTCATCTCACATTCCAGAGCCACCCTCACTCCTCTTGGCAGCACCCAGAATCAGAGGGTGCACATCGAGCTTCCTCTCTGTGAGTGGAGATGCAGAGGAGGAGGAGGGGGTAGGACCAAGCACCAAAGTCTGATCCCCCAAATCACCGAATTCTGCTTTAGTTTTGAAGACACCATCTGTAATGGGTTAAAATCGTGTTCCCCGAAGATCTATTCAAGTCCCAGCACTACCTTGGTACCTGTGCATGTGACTTTATTTGGAAATAGTGTCTTTGCATATGTGATTAGTTAAGATGAGAGTATACTAGGTTAGTGTTAGTAACTCAATCCTCTTTCCATAAGGACATCAGTCACTGGATGTAGGGCCTACCCTAACCCAATATGAAAGTGTTAGTCACTCAATCGTATCCAACTCTTTGTGACCCCAAGGATAGTAGCCCACCAGGCTCCTCTGTCCATGGAATTCTCCAGGCAAGAACACTGGAGTGGGTCCCATGCCCTTCTCCAGGGGATCTTCCTAACCCAGGGACTGAACCTGGGTCTCCTGCATTTTAGGCAGATTCTTTACTGTCTGAGCCACCAGACAAGCCCCTAGGGATAAAGAATCTGCCTGCAGTGTAGAAGAGCCAGGTTCAATCCCTGGGTCAGAAAGATGCCCTGGAGAAGGGAATGGAAACCCACTCTAGTATTCTTGCCTGGAGACTTCCATGGACAGAGGAGTCTGGCCGGCTACAGTCCATGGGGTTGCAGAGGGTCAGATACAATTGAGCGACTAACACTTTCATATTGGGTGAGGGTGGGTTCTGCATCCAGTGACTGATGTCCTTGTGGGAAGAGGAGAGGACACACACAGGGAAGACGGCCATGTGAAGATGGAGACAGAGATTGGAGTATGCTGCCACAAGCCAAGGAACCCCCACAGCTCCCAGAAGCCTGAAGAGCCAAGGAAGGACTCTCCCCTTGTGTCTTCAGAGGGATCATGGCCCTTCGGACACCTTGATTTTGGATGTCTATCCTTGAGAACTCTGAGGGAATATATCCTGGTGTTTTAAGTCATCCAGCCTGTGGTCATCTGTCACGGTAGCACTAGGAGGCTAACATACCCCCTTCTAGTTTCTCTTCCCCATCTTGCTTTTTGTCTTAGGATGTCACTTCTTCTGGCACTTTTACCCATGTCTACACCACCTTGTATAGTCTTCACTGGATGTAGCCTTTGATAATTTGGGTGAGAAATAAGCTAGAAAGAAAAAAGAGAGTTTGATATTTCAAGCTGTTGCCACAAAGAAATATATCACATCACCAAGTTCCACCTTGACACTTAGTAAGTGCTCATTAATGTCTATTGTGTCAAAGAAAGAGACTGATTTCACTCACAGGGCATAGCTTTCCATCTCCCTCTCTGCCCCTGAGTCACTATTCTGTGGAGTGAATTTTCACGAAATAAAAGATTGATGCTATGTTTCAGATCTTCTACTTCTAAGTATAGATTTAGTTCTTTGGGTGTACAAGCCAGGAAGCAATTACCTAGGGCATCAGGATTAATTGCCTCCACAGATAAAGAGCCTACTGTGTGCCAGGCACCATGCTAGGTCCTTGCATGCATCATCTCATTTACTTACTGCAACCCAATGGGGTACCTACTTTGTTATTATTTAATTGATGTAGGATCTAAAATCCAGATAATTATATTAATGATAATAGCAAATATGTTTTGAATACTTATTTTATGCCACGCTGGGGCTTTTTATACATGGTTTCATGTCATGCTCCTAGGGACCCTCTGAGGTTGATTGTATTATTTCCCCCAGTTTTACAGAGAGGCTAAGTGACTCATTCCACATTGCATGGCACACACAAAAAGTCTGAAGATGTGGCTCTAGCCCTTTTGGAGTTCACAATCCAGATGGGAAAAGGAGACTCTAATTCACGGAACAAGTCTGTGTATCTTTATAGATGGGCATAAGGTTGGGCTGAGGCAGAGGCCGGCTTTGAGAAAAGACTTCACTCTGGGGAAATGAGAAGGAATGGGAGGAAGCTACAGAGATTATTGGTGAAATGACTCATTTTAATTGTGTTGAATAAGATGTCAGACATGATGGCAGAAAGTCCTCAAAAATAAGAGGAACAGTTATAAACATCAGTGCAGAATGGCTAAGCTTGGCTGTCTTCATAAGAAAAAAGCTTGAGGGGCGGTCCTTAGATCTGTTCACTTAACAAACATTAGATGTCCACACTGAATTAGGATCAACAGTGTCCAGGTGTGTTGAGAATGTCATCTCTTGTCACCTTCCTATCTGGGATGATGTGATGCTTCGTGAGGCTTTGGCTACATCCTGGAGGACTCACTCTTAGGATCTTAAATTCTGTGGGCTTGGAGCCAGTGTCCTCAACCTGACTAGGGGGTCTGAGAGGAGTAGAGAGCTCTTGATAGAGGCCATATTGACACTGCACCTCATTCCCACTGTCTGCAATGGTCCAGTCTCCTCGTTGCTAAGCCAGTAAAGGCTGTGGAGCCAGGGACTCAGGCATAATGCCTTGGGAGGTAGCGCATCATATCCAAGTGTTCCGGTGGGCAGGGCCGAGAGGAGTGACAAGAGAGACAGCGTGTGAGGCAGAAACTGCATCAAAGTGTGGAAACCACCCAATCCCTCTGAAAGGGCTGAAGAGAGCTTGAATTTACAATGGAAGAAAGTAAAAAATTAGGGCAGAATGTTATTTTGTCTATTTTAAAAATTTGATTGGAGTTGAGTTGATTTACAATGTGGTTAGTCTTAAGTGTGCAGCATGGTGATTCAGTTATAACATGCATTCATTCGTTTTCAGTTTCTTTTCTTGTATAGGTTGTTATGGAATATTGAGTAGAGTTCCCTGTGCTATCTGTTTTATCTATAGTAGTATGTGTTTGTTAATCTCAAGCCCCTAAGGGACCAAAATTTAAAGATGAATGTAGAGGACTTCCCGGATTTAGAGAAGGTGACTGGAGGGAATTTTTGTTAAGGGCCCTTTGGCTGTGAGTTTGGGCAAGAAGGGTTCATAACAAGATCAAACATCAGTGAGCATCATGGGTGTGCTCACTCACCCGGAAAACTCCTATGCATTCTTCAAAACCCAGTACAGGCATTACATCTCCTAAATGTCTTCCTTGATCCCTCAGCATGTTCTAGGGGCTATCATCTGTATTACTGTAACATTGTCTGCTCACCTTTGTATGAACCCTTATTACCTTCTCTTGTAATCCTCACTTTATTTTCTCTTTCATCTACTGTGAACGGTTTTATGAAGACCTACGAGACCTTTTAGAACTAACACCCCAAAAAGATGTCCTTTACATTATAGGGGATTGGAATGCAAAAGTAGGAAGTCAAGAAACACCTGGAGTAACAGGCAAATTTGGCCTTGGAATGCAGAATGAAGCAGGGCAAAGACTAATAGAGTTTTGCCAAGAAAATGCACTGGTCATAGCAAACACCCTCTTCCAACAACACAAGAGAAGACTCTACACATGGACATCACCAGATGGTCAACACCGAAATCAGATTGATTATATTCTCTGCAGCAAAAGATAGAGAAGCTCTATACAGTCAACAAAAACAAGACCAGGAGCTGACTGTGGCTCAGATCATGAACTCCTTATTAGCAAGTTGAGACTTAAATTGAAGAAAGTAGGGAAAACCGCTAGACCATTCAGGTATGACCTAAATCAAATCCCTTATGATTATACAGTGGAAGTGAGAAATAGATTTAAGGGCCTAGATCTGATAGATAGAGTGCCTGATGAACTATGGAATGAGGTTCGTGACATTGTACAGGAGACAGGGATCAAGATCATCCCCATGGAAAAGAAATGCAAAAAAGCAAAATGGCTGTCTGGGGAGGCCTTACAAATAGCTGTGAAAAGAAGAGAGGTGAAAAGCAAAGGAGAAAAGGAAAGATATAAGCATCTGAATGCAGAGTTCCAAAGAATAGCAAGAAGAGATAAGAAAGCCTTCTTCAGTGATCAATGCAAACAAATAGAGGAAAAGAACAGAATGGGAAAGACTAGAGATCTCTTCAAGAAAATTAGAGATACCAAGGAAACATTTCATGCAAAGATGGGCTCGATAAAGGACAGAAATGGTCTGGACCTAACAGAAGCAGAAGATATTAAGAAGAGGTAGCAAGAATACACGGGAGAACTGTACAAAAAAGATCTTCACGACTCAGATAATCATGATGATGTTATCACTAATCTAGAGCCAGACATCTTGGAATGTGAAGTCAAGTGGGCCTTAGAAAGCATCACTACGAACAAAGCTAGAGGAAGTGATGGAATTCCAGTTGAGTTATTTCAAATCCTGAAAGATGATGCTGTGAAAGTGCTGCACTCAATATGCCAGAAAATTTGCAAAACTCAGCAGTGGCCACAGGACTGGAAAAGGTCCGTTTTCATTCCAATTCCAAAGAAAGGCAATGCCAAAGAATGCTCAAACTACCGCACAATTGCACTCATCTCACATGTTAGTAAAATAATGCTCAAAATTCTCCAAGCCAGGCTTCAGCAATATGTGAACTGTGAACTCCTTGATGTTCAAGCTGGTTTTAGAAAAGGCAGAGGAACCAGAGATCAAATTGCCAACATTCGCTGGATCATGGAAAAAGCAAGAAAGTTCCAAAAAAACATCTATTTCTGCTTTCTTGACTGTGCCAAAGCCTTTGACTGTGTGGATCACAAGAAACTGGAAAATTCTGAAAGAGATGGGAATACCAGACCACCTAACCTGCCTCCTGAGAAATCTGTATGCAGGTCAGGAAGCAGCAGTTAGAACTGGACATGGAACAACAGACTGGTTCCAAATAGGAAAAGGAGTACGTCAAGGCTGTATATTGTCACCCTGCTTATTTAACTTATATGCAGAGTACATCATGAGAAACGCTGGACTGGAAGAAACACAAGCTGGAATCAAAATTGCTGGGAGAAATATCAATCACCTCAGATGTGCAGATGACACCACCCTTATGGCAGAAAGTGAAGAGGAGATAAAAAGCCTCTTGATGGAAGTGAAAGAGGAGAGTGAAAAAGTTGGCTTAAAGCTCAACATTTCAAAAACGAAGATCATGGCATCTGGTCCCATCACTTCATGGGAAATAGATGGGGAAACAGTGGAAACAGTGTCAGACTTTATTTTTTTGGGCTCCAAAATCACTGCAGATGGTGACTGCAGCCATGAAATTAAAAGACGCTTACTCCTTAGAAGAAAAGTTATGACCAACCTAGATAGTATATTCAGAAGCAGAGACATTACTTTGCTGACTAAGGTCCGTCTAGTCAAGGCTATGGTTTTTCCTGTGGTCATGTATGGATGTGAGAGTTGGACTGTGAAGAAGGCTGAGCACCGAAGAACTGATGATTTTGAACTGTGGTGTTGGAGAAGACTCTTGAGAGTACCTTGGACCACAAGGAGTTCCAACCAGTCCATTCTGAAGGAGATCAACCCTGGGATTTCTTTGGAAGGAATGATGCTAAAGCTGAAACTCCAGTACTTTGCCCACCTCTTGAGAAGAGTTGACTCATTGGAAAAGACTCTGATGCTGGGAGGGATTGGGGTCAGGAGGAGAAGGGGACGACCGAGGATGAGATGGCTGAATGGCATTACGGACTCAATGGACGTGAGTCTGAGTGAACTCCAGGAGTTGGTGATGGACAGGGAGGCCTGGCGTGCTGCGATTCATGGGGTTGCAAAGAGTCGGACATGACTGATCGACTGAACTGAACTGAACTGAACTGAACTACTGTGAGCAACTTAGTGTCAGAACAGTAAAATCTTATTTGCTCCATTTCCAAGTAGCGCATGGCTCATAGTAGAAACTCAAAACATTTTTGTTGACCCCAGTTACTAATTTAAAAATGGCCATTTTTTCCCACTCACTTTTGTTGTTAATCCAAAACTGCCCTAAAGATAGTCTATTGCAAAAAAAGGCATTTTGCTCTAAACATCAGTCTCATGAGTTTAGTTGGAACATGAGTTCTTAAGAACTTGATCAGCTCAAGGTACCTGAGCAGAATCATATTTTTGGATCTGGAAAGCTAAGTGGGCACACCAAGCCCCCACAGGCACAGGCCCTAGGGAGGGAGGTCAGCTGACATTGTGAGTCCCTGTCTGACACTCCTGCTCTTTAGATTCAGCGGGGTTTGAGGCTGCCTCTGTCCCATCGGTCTGTGGAATCTACAGATGGTAACTGACAGGTGCTCAACTTGGTGCCTCTTGGTGCCCCTTACTCCTCTGCTGGCAGTCACTGCACAGTGGGCCTCATGCTGGTAGAAATGATAGGACGTCTGGGTGAAGGGGTGGATCTGGGTGGATGTCTGGGAAATCTGACTTTCATGCTTGGAATGACAACTCCCCGTGTGGCCCGGAGAAAGCGTTCTGGCCTTTTTTGCATGACTTGTGCTGAAATGGCCGTGGAGCTGTCATGGCCTGCTGACCCTGGGAAAGGTTTGTGGGCACAGTCTTCCATTTCCATCTTCAGAGTGGAAAGATGTCCTGCTTCTGCCTTCAGAGAGCCTTTCTCCGTGCTTCTTTAGGAGATGTTTCTGAGAAGCGCCTGCATTCCGTTTCTGGTGGTGAATTGATTTAGAAGATCCTTTGTTGATAGCCCAGCTTCAAAAGCGCTCAGGGTCTGCTGTTTATCTTCCTTCTTCCTTCCAAACCAGGAGATGCTTTGAAGAAGGAGAAGAGGAAAAAAAAAATGCCCTTTTATTGGCTTATAAACTCATTGAGCCCTTTGGAGTGTGTGTGTGTGTGTGTGGGGGGGGCCATAGTGTAACTATTTTGTGGGTAAATAGTGTGATTTCCACATGTTTTAGACTCAGTTAACTGGTGCGGAGGTGGGGAGTAATGCTAAATCAAACCATCCTGTGTCTGTGAAGAGTGTGTGAGTTTTATATTACCTGTTTCAGTTTTGTTTTCTAGATGCTTATTTAATTTTATTTCCGCAAACATTGATTGAGCCCTTAGTGGGTGGCAAATGTAGATGCAATGAGATCCACAACTTGGAGGGGCTCGTGGGCCATTGGAAGAGAGGCAGGGAAACAAACAGCTGAAGTTTGGGGTCAACTAGGACACCAAGACCCTTTCAGATACTTGCTATCAAGGTCATATTTCTCTGAAAGCAGGTCTACACTATCTTTATATACTCCAAGGCTCGGGCCAGAGCTAGGCCATATTTTTTTAGCTTGGAGTCCGGGGAAGAAAATCTTGTTTGCAGCTTGGCAAATCCTGGGGATGGACTGATTAGTCTGGCTGAGTCCCGTGATTGTTTGTGTGGCCTGTGGTAGGGTGGGAAGTGTGATTGGCCAACTCCACTAGAATAGGTGGTTGGAGAAAGGAGAGGCACCGTACCTATATTAGAAAGGGGATACTGTCCCCAGAAAGAGGGAGATGTGCTTGGCAGACAAGGAGTAGTTCACTACAGCCTAAGGAGCACTCACTGATCAACATTGATTCCTGGCTGAAGAGTAAGCCAAGTCTTAGATTCATCCACTTTAGATGTTTTCATCCTCAGCCACCCCTTTGGTTTAGGGACATCATAGGCTATCCTCCTCTTCCTCCTCCTGATCATACTTGTTTTCTTTTTTTAATTGAAATATAGTTGATTTACAGTGTTATAAATCAACTGTAAAAAAAAAAGCTGTATAGCACAGCAACTCAGTTATAAACATATACGTTATTTTTTAATACTCATTTTCATTATGGTTTATCCCAGGAGGTTGGATGTAGTTCCCTGTGATGTACAGTAGGACCTTGTGGTTTAGCCATTAGAAATGTAATAGTTTGCATCTACCAACCCCAAACTCCCAGTCTATCCCTCTCCTTCCTCCCCACCTCCCTGGCAACTGCAAGTCTGAGCTCTGCATGTCATCCTTACTTAGTGAGGATCTGCTATGTGTGAGATACCTGACCCGGTGCTTTACTCACACTGTCTTACCAATTTCTACAACAATCCCTTAAGGCAGAAGTTATTTTGCTACTTTGCTGAGGCTCACTCGCATGAAGGGACTTCCCAGTCTTACACCTAGTAAGTGGGGAAGCTGGATTTGACTTCCAGTTCCTCTGGCTTCAATGTCTGTCTTCTTCCTGCTGCCCTATTTGTGCTTAAGATCTTTGCATCTCTAGGATGAAAGAAGATCTCTAGTATGTCACTAAACTCAATGACTTTGACCTCAGCCATGGTCTCCAAAAGGCTCACTGGAAATTCTGTGATTATTTGTGCTCCAGGCAAAAGGAAGGGTATTCGGAACAGGCTTGGAGCAACCCACTCTTGTAGCACATCTCCCAGGCAGATATGCAGGTATTCATGGTCAGCCAGCTGGCAAAACCGGGAATGGGTGATGGAGCACATGGGTTACTGGTTGTTGATGGAAACAGTTATGGTGTTTATGATGATTATGACTCATTTGCGAATGTCTGGAAAAACAAACTGAAGGAATGCCATAAAAATGGGTAATAGTCCCAGGAGAATGTTCTGTGTTTAGCCCTAGGCCACCACAGACTCTCAATTTTGGTTGACTAATACAATAGTAATAACAATGATGACAGTTCTAAATGTCCACAGTCTGCCGCTGGTTCTTATTTTCCTCAAGTAGTGAAATACATGGACTTCCCTGGCTCAGACAGTAAAGAGTCCCCCCGCAGTGCAGGAGACCGAGTTTTGATCTGTGAGATGAGAAGATCCCCTGGAGAAGGGAATGGCAACCCACTCCAGTATTCGTACCTGGAGAATTCCATGCACAGAGGAGCCTGGGGGGCTACAGTCCACGGAGTCGCAAAGAGTCGGACACAACTGAGCGACTAACACACACAGTAAAATACATGAAAAGGAGATAATGAAGTTTTATTCTGTTTATTTTTAAAATTTCTTTTATGTTGTGGTAAAAGATACATAACATAAAACTTATCTTGGCCATTTTCAAGTACACAGTTCATTGACATCAAGTACCATTGTGTTGTACACTCCTCATTACCATCCATCTCTAGAACTCTTTTCATCTTATAAAACTGAAACTCATAACTGCTTAAATAATAACTCCCCACAGCACTCCCCTTGCTGCCCTTGGAAACCACTGTTCTACTTTGTGTTACTGTGAGTTTGGCTATTTTAAAATAATTCTCCACATATAAGTTCAGTTCAGTCACTCAGTCATGTCTGACTCTGCGACCCCATGGACTGCAGCACACCAGGCTTCCCTGTTCATCACCAACTCCTGGAGCTTGCCCAGACTCATGTCCATTGAGTCAGCTGGATGATGCCATCCAACCATCTCATCCTCTGTCATCCGCATATCTTCCTGGCTTCAATCTTTCCCAGCATCAGGGTCTTTTCTAATGAGTCAGTTCTTCGCATCAGGTGGCCAAAATATTGGAGTGTCAGCTTCAGCATCAGTCTTTCCAATGAATATTCAGGACTGATTTCCTTTAGGATTGACTGGTATGATCACCTTGAAGTCCAAGGGACTGTCAAGAGTCTTCTCTAATACCACAATTCAAAAGCATCGATTCTTCAGTGCTCAGGTTTCTTTATATTCCAACATCCATACATGACTATTGGAAAACCATAGCTTTGACTAGACGGACCTTTGTTGGCAAAGTAAATGTCTGCATACTGTCTAGGTTGGTCATAGCTTTTCTTCCAGGGAGTAAGTGTCTTTTAATTTCATGGCTGCAATCACCATCTGCAGTGATTTTGGAGCCCCCCAAATAAAGTCTGTTACTGTTTCCACTGTTTTCCCATCTATTTGCCATGAAGTGATGGGGCCGGGTGCCATGATCTTAGTTTTCTCAATGTTGAGTTTTAAGCCAACATTTTCACTCTACTTTTTCACTTTCATCAAGAGGCTCTTTAGTTTCTCTTCACTTTCTGCCATAAGAGTGGTGTCATCTGCATATTGGAGGTTATTGATATTTCTCCCGGCAATCTTGATTCCAGCTTGTGCTTCAAAAGCCTGGCATTTCTCATGAGGTGTGTATGCTGCATATTACTTAAATAAGCAGGGTGACAAAATACAGCTTTGATGTACTCCTTTCCTATTTGGAACCATTCTGTTGTTCCATGTTCAGTTCTAACCGTTGCTTCTCGACCTGCATACAGATTTCTCAGGAGGCAGGTCAGGTGGTCTTCCCATCTCATGAAGAATTTCCCACAGTTTGTTGTTATGCACACAGTCAAAGGCTTTGGTTTAGGCAATGAAGCATAAGTAGATGTTTTGCTGGAACACTCTTGCTTTTTATATTATTCAGCAGATGTTGGCAATTTGATCTCTGATTCCTCTGCCTTTTCTAAGTGCAGCTTGAACATCTGGAAGTTATCGGTTCATGTGCTGTTGAAGCCTATCTTGGAGAATTTTGAGCATTACTTTGCCATCATGTGCCGCTGCTGCTGCTAAGTCGCTTCAGTCGTGTCCGACTCTGTGCGACCCCACAGATGGCAGACCAGCAGGCTCCCCCGTCCCTGGGATTCTCCAGGCAAGAACACTGGAGTGGGTTGCCATTTCCTTCTCCAATGCATGAAAGATGAGTGTAATTGTGCAGTAGTTTGAACATTCTTTGGCATTGCCTTTCTTTGGGATTAGAAAGAAAACTGACCTTTTCCAGTCCTGTGACCACTGCTGAGTTTTCCAATTTTGCTGGCACATTGAGTGCAGCACTTTCACAGCATCATCTTTTAGGATTTGAAATAGTTCAACTGCAATTCTGTTACCTCCAGTAGCTTTGTTTGTAGTGGTGGTTCCTAAGGCCCCTTTTTCTTCACATTCCAGGATGTCTGGCTCTAGGTGAATGATCACACCATTGTGGTTATCTGGGTCATGAAGATCTTTTTTATATAGTTCTTCCGTGTATTCTTGCCACTTCTTAATATTTTCTGCTTGTGTTAGGTCCATACAGTTTCTGACCTTTATTGTGCCCATCTTTGCATGAAGTGACATCATGCAATATTTGCTTTTCTTTGTCTTGCTTGTTTGATTTAGCATAATGTCCTCCAGGCTCATCCATGTTGTCACAAATGGCCAGTTTCCTTCTTTTTTAAAGGCTGAATAATATTCCATTGTGTATGTATGTTTATACATACATTTATATATGTATATATACACACACACTATTTTCTTCATTCATCAATCAGTCTTATTTTTGTGTTTTATTTTTTACTTTTTATTTTTAATAGCAGAATAATTGCTGTACAATGTGTGTTGGTTTCTGCCAAACAACAACTTGAATCAGTCATAACTATACATATATATCTTAAGCCTTCCTCTCACCCCTCTCCATGCTACCCCTCTAGGTCATTACAGAGAGCCAGGCTGGGCTCCCTGTCTTGTATAACAGCTTCTCACTAACTAACTAGTCCATATATATATCAGTGCTATGTTCTCACCTCATCCCACCATCTCCTTCCCCTGCTGTGTCCGCAAGTCCATTCTGTATGTCTGTGTCTCCATTCGTTCCATGCAAACAGGTTCATCAGTACTGTTTTTCTAATTTCCATATATATGCCTTACTGTGGATGGTAACTATAGCCATGCAATTAAAAGACACTTGCTCCTTGGAAGAAAAGCTATGGTAAACCTAGACAGTGTATTAAAAAGCAGAGACATCACTTTGCCAACAAATCTGTGGCTTTTCCAGTAGTCACGTATGGATGTCTGACTTGAACCATAAAGAATACTGAGTGCCAAAGAATTGATACTTTCGAACTGTGGTCCTGGAGAGTCTTGAAAATCCCTTGGGCAACAAGGAGTTCAAACCAGTCAATCCTAAAGGAAATCAACCCTGAATGTTCATTAGAAGGACTGATGCTGAAGCTAAAGTTCCAATACTTGGGCTACCTGTTGTGCTGCAGTCCATGGGGTCACAAACAGCTGGGTACAACCGGGTGTCTGACAACATGCAGAATCCAAGACTCTGTTTTTCTTTTGGTTGCCCAGTCTTCTAGTTCAGGGATGGCCAAGATTTAATTTTCATGGACCAATTAAAACACTGAGGGGAATGGATGTATATACCCATGTGTTCTGACCAAACATGGTCCACTGGAGAAGGGAATGGCAAACCACTTCAGTATTCTTGCCATGAGAACCCCATGAACAGTATAAAAAGGCAAAAAGATAGGACACTGAAAGATGAACTCCCCCAGTCAGTAGGTGCCCAATATGCTACTGGAGATCAGTGGAGAAATAACTCCAGAAGGAATGAAGAGATGGAGCCAAAGCAAAAACAACACCCAGCTGTGGATGTGACTGGTGATGGAAGTAAAGTCCAATACTGTAAAGAGCAATATTGCATAGGAACCTGGAATGTTAAGTCCATGAATCAAGGCAAATTGGAAGTGGTCAAACAAGAGATGGCAAGAGTGAACATCAACATTTTAGGAATCAGCAAACTAAAATGGACTGGAAAGGGTGAATTTAACTCAGGTGACTGTAACATCTACTACTGTGGGCAAGAATCCCTTAGAAGAAATGGAGCAGCTATCATAGTCAACAAGGCAGTCCAAAATGCATGTACTTGGATGCAATCTCAAAAATGACAGAATGATCTGTGTTCATTTCCAAGACAAACCATTCAGTATCACAGTAATCCAAGTCTATGCCCCGACCAGTCATGCTAAAGAAGCTGAAGTTGAACAGTTCTATGAAGACCTACAAGACCTTCTAGAACTAACACCCAAAAAAGATGTACTTTTCAATATAGGGGACTGGAATGCAAAAGTAGGAAGTCAAGAAGATAATTGGAGTCACAGCAAATTTGGCCATGGAGTACAGAATGAACAGGGCAAAGACTAATAGAGTTTTGCCAACAGAATGCACTGGTCATAGCAAACACCCTCTTCCAACAACACAAGAGAAAACTCTACACATGGACATCATCAGATGGTCAACAGCGAAATCAGATTGATTATATTCTTTGTGGCCAAAGATGAAGAAGAAGCTCTGTTCAGTCAGAAAAACCAGACTGGGAGCTGACTGTGGCTCAGATCATGAACTCCTTAATGCCAAATTCAGACTTAAATTGAAGAAAGTAGGGAAACCATTGGACCATTCAGGTATGACCTAAATTGAATCCCTTACAGTGTAAGCGAGAAATATATTCAAGGGATTAGATCAGATAGACAGAGTACCTGAAGAACTATGGAAGTTTGTGACATTGTACAGGAGGCAGTGATCAAGAGCATTCCCAAGGAAAAGAAATGCAAAAAAGCAAAATGGCTGTCTGAGGAGGCCTTACAAATAGCTGTGAAAAGAAGAGAAGTGAAAGGCAAAGGAGAAAAGGAGAGATATACCCATTTGAATGTGGATTTCCAAAGAATAGCAAGGAGAGATAAGAAAGCCTTTCTCAGTGATCAAGGCAAAGAAATAGAGGAAAATGACAGAAAGGGAAAGACTAGAGATGTCTTCAAGAAAATTAGAGACACCAAGGGAACATTTCATGCAAGTTCAGTTCATTTCAGTCACATCTGACTCTTTGCGACCCCATGAACCTCAGCACATCAGGCCTCCCTGTCCATCACCATCTCCTGGAGTCCACCCAAACCCATGTCCATTGAGTCAGTTATGCCATCCAACCATCTCGTCCTCTGTCATCCCCTTCTTCTCCTGCCCTTAATCTTTCCCAGCCTCAAGGTCTTTTCAAATGACTCAGTTCTTCACATCAGGTGTCCAATGTATTGGAGTTTCAGCTTCAACATCAGTCCTTCCAAAGAACACCCAGGACTGATCTCCTTTAGAATGGACTGGTTGGATCTCCTTGCAGTCCAAGGGACTCCCAAGAGTCTTCTCCAACACCACAGTTCAAAAGCATTAATTCTTCAGCACTCAGCTTTCTTGATAGTCCAACTCTCACATCCATACATGACCACTGGAAAAACCGTAGCCTTGACTAGACGGACCTTTGTTGACAAAGTAATGTCTCTGCTTTTTAGTATGCTGTCTAGGTTGGTCATAACGTTCCTTCTAAGGAGTAAGAGTCTTTTAATTTCATGGCTGCAGTCACCATCTGCAGTGATTTTGGAGCCCCAAAAAATAAAGTCTGACACTGTTTCCCCATCTATTTGCCATGAAGTGATGGGACCGGATGCCATGATCTTAGTTTTCTGAATGTTGAGCTTTCAGCCAACTTTTACACTCTCCTCTTTCACTTTCATCAAGAGGCTCTTTAGTTCTTCTTCACTTTCTGCCATAAGGATGGTGTCATCTGCATGTCTGAGGTTATTGATATTTCTCCCGTCAATCTTGATTATAGCTTGTGCTGCCTCCAGCCCAGCATTTCTCATGATGTCCTCTGCATATAAGTTAAATAAGCAGGGTGACAATATACAGCCTTGATGTACTCCTTTTCCTGTTTGGAAATTATTTGGAAATATTTTATGCAAAGATGGGCACAATAAAGGATAGAAATAGTATGGACCTAACAGAAGAAGAAAATATTAAGAAGAGGTGGCAAGAACACACAGAAGAACTATACAAAAAAGATCTTCATGAGCTAGATAATCATGATGATGTGATCACTCACCTAGAGCCAAACATCCTGGAATGTGAAGTCAAGTGGGCCTTAGGAGGCAAAACTATACGAACAAAACTAGTGGAGGTGATGGAATTTCAGTTGAGCTATTTCAAATCCTAAAAGATCATGCTGCACTCAATATGCCAGCAAATAGGGAAAACTCAGCAGTGGCCTCAGGACTAGAAAAGGTCAATTTTCATTCCAATCTCAAAGAAAGGCAATGCCAAAGAATACTCAAACTACCACACAATTGGACTCATCTTACATGCTTAAAGTAACACTCAAAATTCTCTAAGCCAGGCTTCAACAGTATGTGAACCGTGAACTTCCAGATGTCCAAGCTGGATTTAGAAAAGGCAGAGGGACCAAAGATCAAATTTTGGTTGTAGGATCATCAAAAAAGGAAGAGAGTTCCATAAAAACTTCTGTTTCTGCTTTATTGACTATGCCAAAGCCTTTGAATGTGTGGATCACAACAAACTGGGAAAATTCTTAAAGAGATGGGAATACCAGACCACCTGACTTGCCTCCTAAGAAATCTGTATGCAGGTCAAGAAGCAGCAGTTAGAGCTGAACATGGAACAACTGACTGGTTCCAAATTGGGAAAGGAGTACATCAAGGCTGTATTTTGTCACCCTGCTTATTTAACTTATGTGCAGAATATATCATGCAACATGCCGGGCTGGATGAAGCACAAGCTGAAATCAAGATTGCCAGGAGAAATATCAATAACTTCAGATATGCAGATGATACCACCCTTATGGCAGTAAGTGAAGAACTAAAGAGCCTTTTGATGAAAGTGAAAGAGGAGAGTGAAAAAGTTGGCTTAGAACTCAGCATTCAGAAAACTAAGATCATGACATCTGGTCCCATAGCTTCGTGGCAAATAGATGGGAAAACAATGGAAACAGTGACAGACTTTATATTTCTGGGCTCCAAAATCACTGCAGATGGTGACTGCAGTCACCATGAAATTAAAAGATGCTTGCTCCCTGGAAAAAAAGTTATGACCAACCTAGACAGCATATTAAAAAGCAGAGACATTACTTTGCCAAGAAAGATCCGTCTAGTCAAAGCTGTGGTTTTTCCAGTAGTCAGGTATGGATGTAAGAGTTGGACTATAAAGAAAGCTGAGCTCCAAAGAATTGATGCTTTTGAACTGTGGTGTTGGAGAAGACTCTTGAGAGTCCCTTGGACTGCAAGGAGATCCAACCAGTCCATCCTAAAGGAAATCAGTTCTGAATATTCATTGGAAGGGCTGATGTTGAAGCTGGAACGCCAATACTTTGGCCACCTGATGTGAAGAACTGACTTATTTGAAAAGACCCTGATGCTAGGAAAGATTGATGGTGGGAGGAGAAGGGGACAACAGAGGATGAGATGGTTGGACGGCATTACCGACTCAATGGGCCTAAGTTTAAGTAAGCTCCTACAGTTGGTGATGGATAGGGAAGACTGGCATGCTGCAGTCTATGGGGTCACAGAGTCAGACACGACTGAGTGACTGAACTGAACTGATGGTCATAGTAGCAGTATTCACAATAGCAAAGATATGGAAGCAACTTAAATGTCCATTGAGAGATAAATGGATAAATAGGAAGTAGTACATATATATGCAATGGAATATTACTCAGCCATAGAAACAGATGAAAAAGATGCCATTTGTAGCAACATGGATAGTCCTAGAGATTATCATACTAAGCCAAATAAGTCAGAAAGAGAAAGGCAAATATATGATATCACTTATAAGTGAAATCTAAAATACAATAGAAATGAACATATCTACAAAACAGAAATAGACCCACAGATATAGAGAACAGATATGTGGTTGCCAAAGGTGAGTGGAAGAGGGACAGATTAGGAATTTAGCAGATGCAAACTATTATATGTAGGGTGGATAAACAACAAAGTCCTACCATATGACTCTTTCATGAGTGGGCTTTTTATATCAGATGCCCAAAATGTTGGAGCTTCAGCTTCAGCATCAGTCCTTCCAATGAATATTCAGGGTTGACTTTCTTTATTATTAACTGGTTTAATCACCTATATTCAATATTCTGTTATAAATCATAATGTAAAAGAATGTTTAAAGGAGTATATGTATGCATAACAGAATCACTTTTCTGTACAGCAGAAATTTACAACATTGTAAATCAACTATACTTCAATAAAATTTTTGTGAAAATTGAGGGGAACAATGCAGCTTATTCCTAATTTTTCTCCTTCCCCCAATCCATTCTGTGCCCACCTCTGATCTTCTCTGTGCCTAGTAGGCTGCCCCTCATGAGCCTTGCAATTTAGCCATCTTTGCTGGCTGGGTGCCAGTTGGATGTGGCTAGTGAAGTCCCTGGCAGAAGGCTTGGGGGGGGGGTGGGTGACAAGAGAGAAACTTTGCTTCAGTGCTGCATGTCAGGAGTAGTGATGTCCACTCAGCCCATGGCCTTCTGCTGGGTGGCATTTTCTCTAAGGCTTTAGCAGCCACCATGCTCCAGGGACATTGTATCCTTGCCTTGACTGTTCTGGGCATCTCACCACCCTTGTTTATTCTCCCAGCCCTCTCAGCTTTGTGAGTGATCCCTTCATTAAAGTCTCCTTATTTGAACCATCTGGTGTGAATTCTGTTTCCTGCTGAGACCCTGACTGTTACAAAGACCAATATTGACTTGCTTATTTTTAGATTGCCAAGTAAAGGCATTAACAAGTAGGCAAAATCTGAACAAAACTGCCGTTTACTACTGCTTCACTTATCTCACTAAAATAAAGGTATTGTAATACAAAAAACATTAGGAGGAAAGGAATAATTGTAGAAAATCTCGAGATGTTTCTTTATTCTGATTTTATCATGACCTAGTAAAAACTTTATCCAACATTGGGTGTGGTCCATAGGCCAATGTTTGGAGGCAGATAAGTGAGATCACTTTACCACTCCAGTGACTTGTTCTGGAATGTAACATAGTTGGAAAGAGATGCCTATATATTACACATGCATTTCTCAATAGATTTCACACTGCACTTCGTTCCATAAGTGCCTCATGGTCATTTTTCAACAGACCTAAGGCCATCCCCAAGAAAAATAAATGCCAAAAAGCAAAATGGCTGTCTGGGGAGGCCTTACAAATAGCTGTAAAAAGAAGAGAAGTGAAAAACAAAGGAGAAAAGGAAAGATATACCCATTTGAATGCAGAGTTCCAAAGAATAGCAAGGAGAGATAAGAAAGCCTTCCTCAGTGATCAATGCAAAGAAATAGAGGAAAACAATAGAGTGGTAAAGACTAGAGATCTCTTCAAGAAAATTAGAGATACCAAGGGAACATTTCATGCAAAGATGGGTTCAATAAAGGACAGAAATGATATGGCCCTAAGAGAAGCAGAAGATAATTAAGAAGAGGTCGCAAGAATACATGAAAAGATCTTCACGACTCAGATAATCATGATGGTGTAATCACTCACCTAGAGCCAGACATCCTGGAATGTGAAGTCAAGTGGGCCTTAGGAATAATCACTACAAACAATGCTAGTGGAGGTGATGGAATTCCAGTGGAGCTATTTCAAATCCTAAAAGATGCTGTGAAAGTGCTGCACTCAATATGTCAGCAAATTTGGAAAACTCAGCAGTGGCCACAGGACTGGAAAAGGTCAGTTTTCATTCCAATCCCAAAGAAAGACAATGCCAAAGAATGTTCAAACTACCACACAATTGCACTCATCTCACATGCTAGTAAAGAAATGCTCAAAATTCTCCAAGCCAGGCTTCAACAATATGTTAACCATGAACTTCCAGATGTTCAAGCTGGTTTTAGAAAAAGGCACAGGAACCTGAGATCAAATTGCCAACATTTGCTCGATTATGGAAAAAGCAAGAGAGTTCCAGAAAAACATCTATTTCTGCTTTATTGACTATGCCAAAGCCTTTGACTGTGTGGATCACAATAAACTATGGAAAATTCTGAAAGAGATGGGAATACCAGACCACCTGACCTGCCTCTTGAGAAACCTATATGCAGGTAAGGAAGCAGAAGTTAGAACTGGACATGGAACAACAGAATGGTTCCAAATCGGGAAAGGAGTATGTCAAGGCTATATATTGTCTCCCTGCTTATTTAACTTATATGCAGAGTACATCATGAGAAACGCTGGGCTGGAGAAAGCACAAGCTGGAATCAAGATTGCTGGGAGAAATATCAATAACCTCAGATATGCAGATAACACCACCCTTATGTCAGAAAGTGAAGAACTAAAGAGCCTCTTGATGAAAGTGAAAGAGGAGAGTGAAAAAGTTGGCTGAAAGCTCAACATTCAGAAAACTAAGATCATGGCATCCGGTCCCATCACTTCATGGCAAATAGATGGGGAAACAGTGTAAACAGTGGCTGACTTTATTTCTTTTGGACTCCAAAATCACTGCAGATGGTGACTGCAGCCATGAAATTAAAAGACACTTACTCCTTTGAAGGAACGTTATGACCAACCTAGACAGCATATTCAAAAGCAGAGACATTACTTTGTCAACAAAGGCCCATCTAGTCAAGGCTATGGTTTTTCTAGTAGTCATGTATGGATGTGAGAATTGGACTATAAAGAGAACTGAGTGCTGAAGAATTGATGCTTTTGAACTGAGGTGTTGGAGAAGACTCTTGAGAGTCCTTTGGACTGCAAGGAGATCCAACCAGTCCATCCTAAAGGAAATCAGTTCTGAATATTCATTGAAAGGACTGATGCTGAAGCTGAAACTCCAATATTTTGGCCACCTGATACAAAGAGCTGACTCATTGGAAAAGGCCTTGATGTTGGGAAAGATTGAAGTCAGGAAGAGAGGGGAAGACAGAGGATGAGATGATTAGGTAGCATCACGGAGTCAATGGATATGAGTTTAGGTAACCTCCAGGAGTTGGTGATGGATAGGGAGGCCTGGCGTGCTGCAGTTCATGGGGTCACAAAGAGTCAGACATGACTGAGCAACTGAACTGACTGGAATATCTATTCTGTTTCCCTTGCAATACTGGGAATATACAGGTATATAAGCCATTAACCCTGCCATCAAATCTAGCTGGGGTAACGGATAAGAAAAGAGATATTTGTAACCTGTGGAGGACAATGCAGCAGAGAAACGATCAGCATGGGGGCTGTAGGAGCACATTGCAGATACAGCAACTAATTCTCTTGGGGATGAGGGTGGAGTGGTCTAGACCAGATGACATTTGAGCTGAAGCATTGGAGCATTGTATGAGTTTTTCTAAGGGACAAAGGGAAAGGGCATTTCAAGCAAAAAGTCTGGCTTCGGTATAGGCATGGGGGCATGAGAGAATATGATGCCCATGGGAGTAAATGTGGGATTCAGGGTGAGACACAGAATGGAGCCAAAGGATGGGGAACTTCAGATGCAGCACTGAGGGATTTGGCCTTTATTATCCTGAAGGCAGCCATGATATATTGGAGGTTTTATTTTAATATACATTTAGAGGTGTGACATGGTCAGATTGTCATCTTACTATAATCACTCTGGTTATCAGTTAAGAGAGAGATTGGAGAGAACTACGCATGACTACAGTGTTTTAGAAAATAAAAAAGTGAGGTTCTTGATTAAAGTGACAGAGTAGATGCAATATGCCCAGTGCAGATCTTCTTAAACCCACCTTCAGGTCAAGGAGAAGTCAGCAAGGGTCTTCCTTTGACTGTTCCTCTTAGCTTCAGCTTCCAGTCAGCCACCTTGTAACCTTAGACCCCATCAGCGTATGAAAGATAACTGAGAACTTCCCATCTTCTCATGAGTCTTTGGACTCACAGAGATCAGGATCTCATGAATGCTATAATTTTACACAGTGGTGTATTGGTGAAATAAAGGGCAGGCTGCATGTCCCAGGAAGTATCTCTAGGCAAGCACTTTCTTTGATTTGTGTGTTTGTACAATTAAAGCCTGAAGGTTTGGCAGACCTCTTCTGTGTGTGTCTGTGTGTGTCTTGTTCTCCCTGTATCCAGTTGCCCAATATGACTTTGGACAATGAAACCTTGTTTGCCATCTGCCTGGGAGAAAACCTCCTCATTGCAAAGTTGGACTCTGAATTTTCAGATATACTGAGTGAACTTCCAGATATTCAAGCTGGATTTAGAAAAGGCAGAGGAACCAGCAAAGGTCTGTCTAGTCAAAGCTGTGGTTTTTCCAGTAGTCATGTGTGGATGTGAGAGTTGGACTATAAAGAAAGCTGAGCGCTGAAGAGTTGATGGTTTTGAACTGAAGTGTTCGAGAAGACTGTTGAGAGTCCTTTGGACAGCAAGGAGATCAGTCCTGAGTGTTCATTGGGAGGACTGATGTTGAAGCTGAAGCTCTAATACTTTGGCCACCTGATGTGAAGAACTGACTCATTTGAAAATATCCTGATGCTGGGAGGGATTGGTGGCAGGAGAAGGGGATGACAGAGGATGAGATGGCTGGATGGCATCACCGATTCAATGAGTTTGAGAAGGCTCCTGGAGTTGGTGATGCACAGGGAGGCCTGGTGTTCTGCAGTCCATGGGGTCACAAAGAGTCTGACATGAATGAACAACTGAATTGAAGTGAACTGTGTAATTGGGGCCACATTTCTGTGGCCTTTTTGTCAGTTTTTTTTTTTCCATTGGAATTTCAAAACAATGAAAATGTTACATATAGACTTTAACAATTTTCATGAGTAGCTAGCATGGAGAGTTCCAGTTTTATGTATCATATGCATTGTTTTGTCTGTGTATTTGTATATGTATTCTAGAAATTTTCTTACAGTTCCATGGGAAACTAGGAAACCTGGTTTACCCAACTGTAACCTAAGCATCCTTGTCTTATTCGACTATGGAACATTAGGCAAATTACTTAACCTCTCTGAATCTCAGTATCATCATGAGTAAGACAGAAGTGTTTCATAAACTCTAGGGGGCTCCGTGAAGGCTCTTATTGCTATTTTTATTAATAGCACAATTTGGATATATTGCAAATGTCAGTGTAACCTTTGTAAAACTATCCTTCTGACGGTGATTAGATGAGTCTTGATGGCTCTTACAGATTTCAGATCTGGTATCTTTAATAGGTAAATACAAGAAGAACTACTCTTGCCTGAGTAGAATAGATTGCTTGTTTGTTTATATGTTTAAGATCTAAAGAAATTTCAACTATAGTTGCTGCTCTGTACAGCGTTAGCAGCAGCAGCTCCTACTACTGTAATTTAGAATAAGGATAAAATTGATAATTGAGCTACTGGTAGTGCTGGGGCAAGACTCGAGGGTTCACACAGGTGAAGATTAAAGTGTTCATTGGGTTGTGTGATGTGGAGTTCACAGGTATTCTTGGTGAGAGCATTTAGGGGGTTGAATAGAGAATGAATGGTAGAATTAAAATACATGTAAAGTGAACAACTTCCTAGATACTTGGTTTTAAAAAAGAGGGAGGGACTTCCCTGGTGGTCCAGTGATTAAGCCTTTGCCTTCCAATGCAGGGGTGCGGGTTCGATCCCTGCTTGGGGAGCTAAGATCCCACATGCTTTGCAGCCAAAAAAACCAAGTATAAAACTAAAGCAATATTGCAACAAGCTCAATACAATTTTTAAAAATGGTCCACATAATTTTTTTTTTTTTAAAGGGGAAAAAATGGGCTGCAGCTACTTAGGGATGGGTGAAGGTGAAGTCACTCAGTCGTGTCCAACTCTTTGCGACCCCGTGGACTGTAACCTACTAGGCTTCTCCATCCATGGGATTCTCCAGGCAAGAATACTGGAGAGGATTGCCATTTCCTTCTCCAGGGGATCTTCCCGACCCAGGGATTGAACCCGGGTCTCCTGCATTGGAGGCAGATGCTTTAACCTCTGAGCCACCAGGGGAGTTCCTTAGGGATGGGAGAAGACATCAAAATTAGGAGAAGCTTACGCATGTTTCTCAGAGGTGGAGAAGGAGTCAGTAGAGAGGGAGGAATTGGATTGTCCAAAGTTGAAGGACAATTGATGGGAAAAGTTAAGGCAAGAACGATAAGAAGAATGTGCTTCTAGCAGGAGGAGAAACATTTCTTCCTTGGGTATTGGAGGCAGACGGTCAGGATAACATTGTAGGATGGTGGTTGGTGTAGAGGGCGGAGGGTAAGAGAATCCAGGCTGGGTCACCTATTTTGTCTTTGAAATAGTTTTCTGTGAGATCATCTGAGGTGGGGGTTTGAAGTGACTGGTAAGGTTTGGAGCGGTTTCTGAAGGGGATAGAGAGGAGGCTGGTCTCAGAGACGTGAAAGCAGTGCTCGTTAAAGCACGTTGATGACTTGGCTCTTATGAAGGAGCCTGACGCCGTCCTGGCACCACTCTGAAGAGCAGTACCACCTTCTTGGCCTCCATCTTCCTTCCACCTTCCGAGGATACCCAGGATGAAACAGTGCAGTTGACACTTGAACAGCGCAAGTGTTAGGTGTGCTGACCTTTTGTGGCTGCAAATCAAGGTGGGATTTTGTGACTCTAGATCTTTCAGTTCCACGTTACTAGTCTGAGGCCCCCACGGGGCTCCCTCCTTCCTAGCTGTCTCTCCCCCACTGCAGAGGGGACACTTTCTATCACACACCTTTTGGGAGAATAGTTGCTGCCATTTCTACGTCTTGATGCTAGATCCATCAAGAAGATGGACCTTGAGAAGACCTTTTGTTCACGCTTGATCAGGTAACAGTGACAGCGTACAGTGCAGTAAGCTCTGGAGTCATAGCACATGACGCATGGATGAGGAGCTCGATTCCTCAGAGCAGACAGGATGGAGATATAGTAGCAGGAGCAACAAGAGCACAAAGTTAGCTTCAATTCCATTTATCAGTTGCCTATTACGCCTTCTATGCTTTATGTGCATTACCCTTCATCCTTACGTAGACCCTGTTGAGAGGACTATCATCATCCCATTTCATAGCTGTAAGAAAAATGAGGCTCTGAGACATAAAGTAACTTATCTAAGGTCACAAAGCAAGTGGAAGGGTTGGGAGTCTAGTCGGATCTGCCTGACCCCAAAGTACCATCTTTTCCTGTTAATTCTCACGTTGAAGTCCCACGTGTAGGACTGTAGGAGGAGTGAGACATTTAGAGGCGCATCTGTGGTCACTGGGAGGAGAAGCCTCCTCTCAGGAGCCTCCTCTCAGGGCAAAGCTCAGGGAGAGAAAGCCCTGGTGGTAGCCTGGTCCAGAAGAAACACCGGAGGAGACAGGGGTCTAACCTGAATTCTTAACGTGGTTTGTGTGGGGAGGAAATTGTCAGGCTCCTCTTCCATCTTCTCCACAGGCCTTGAGTCATGGTGATTTTGCTCATCACTTGTTATTGGAAGGGTCCTGAAGAGGGTTTAGTTTGGCATTTGGCCTGATGTGGGGTGAAGAGAGCATGCCTGGGAGTGAGGAGCTGGAGATGCAGAGGACAGAGGACCTTGGGGATATCTGTGTGTGAGGAATGTTCTTCTTGGGAGAAAGAGAAGAAAGGAGAGAGATGAAGGGGAAGAGAAAGGAAGAGAGACAGACATGCAGTGGAAGAATGGAAGGTAAAAAAGCCTTCTGAGAGATAATGACAGTTGCTCAGTCGTGTCTGACTCTTTGTGAGCCCATGGACTACAGAGTCCATGGAATTCTCCAGGCCAGAATACTGGAGTGGATAGCCAATCCCTTCTCCAGGGGATCTTCCCAGCCCAAGGATCAAACCCAGGTCTCCTGCATTGCAGGTGGATTGTTTACCAGCTGAGCCACTAGGGAAACGCAACATTCAGAAAACTAAGATCATGGCATCTGGTCCCATTACTTCATGGCAAATAGTTGGAGAAACAGTGGAAACAGTGACGGACTACTTTTGGGGGCTCCGAAATCACTGCAGATGGTGACTGCAGCTGTGAAATTAAAAGACACTTGCTCCTTGGAAGAAAAGTTACGACCAACCTAGACAGCTTATTAAAAAGCAGAAACATTACTTTGCCAACAAAGGTCCGTCTAGTCAAAGCTATGGTTTTTCCAGTAGTCATGTATGGATATGAGACTTGGACTATAAAGAAAGCTGAGCGCCGAAGAATTGATGCTTTTGAACTGTGGTGTTGGAGAAGACTCTCAAGAGTCCCTTGGACAGAAAGGAGATCCAACCAGTCCATCCTAAAGGAGGTCAGTCCTGAATGTTCATTGGAAGGACTGATGCTGAAGCTGAAGCTCCAATACTTTGGCCACCTGATGTGAAGCATTGACTCATTTGAAAAGACCCTGGTGCTGGGAAAGATTGAAGGCAAGAGGAGAAGGGGATGACAGAGGATGAGATGGTTGGATGGCATCACCGACTCAATAGACATGAGTTTGAGTAAACTGTGGGAGTTGGTGATGGACAGGGAGATCTCACTTGCTGCTGCAGTCCAGGGGGTTGCAAAGATTTGGATACAACTGAGCAACTGAACTGAGAGGTCTTGAAGTCCAAGCCAAAACAAAGCAGGGGGAGTATTGAAGAGGAGCCAGATTTCAGGATCTTTTTGAGGTAGAACCAAGCATTCTTGGTGATTTAGGAGGAGAAAAAGGGCAGAGTCCAGGCTAACTCAGAGCGTTATGGATTGTGTGTACATTGGCTTCCCTAGCGGTTCAGAGGGTAAAGAATCCTCCTGCTGTGTGGGAGACCTGGGTTTGATCTCTGGGTTGGGAAGATCCACTAGAGGAGAGCGTGGCTACCCACTCTAGTATTCTTTCCTGGAGAATCCTCATGGACAGAGGAGCCTGCCTGGCTACAGAGTCGAACACTACCGAGCGACTAAGCACAGCATGGCATATTGGGAATGCTGAAGGAAAGAAGGCTGAGAGCCCCCAAAAGGAGACAGAGACACGTGTCATAAAAAGTACGAGCAGGAGTCTCCAACACAGTCCAGCGGGTGGAGCGGTGGTTTTCACACTGACTAAAGCCTCAGACTCAGAATCCTTTCTTCACGTGGTGTTTTAGCCGAAACCCAAGAAGTACCAGATGCAGTGGCTTTGCCTGGAGGTTGGGGGAGGGGGCTCCCTGCCTGCTGCCCACTCCGTGCCCTGTGCTGGGGTTCTCAGGAGTTCCCACTGATCCTCAGAGAACGGTCTGAGAAATCCGTGAATAGAAGGTAAGGAGGCTAAACTGTGAGAGGTGCAGAAAAGAACAGAATAGGAACAAAAGAGATAGTTTCCACAATATTATGCATTGCAGACTGCTGGTGAAAGAAAGTTCCTGGCTTCTTCATGCCCCATAGCAAAAGGCTTTAGAGCCAGAGGACTAATTACGAGGCAGAAAGAAAAAAACAGAGTGGCTAGCTATTGTCACAAAGAGATGTGGGACTTTATTAGAAAGAAAGGGGAGGAAGAACAAACCCCCTCCTAAGTGGAAGATACGAACCCTTTAAGACATCAGAAAAACCTGGAAATGTGTAAAAATGTGCATCAGATGAAGCTTTTTATGGATAAGAGAAGAAAGGAGAGGTAGGGGAAAATGATTATTTTTCAAAGCAGAGAGTTTCTACAAATTGATATAAAAATTGTGTAGTTTTTTTGTTTTTTGGTTAGGGGATGGGAAAATAATTTGCAAATATGTATTTTCATGGCAAGATTTGACTTTATAAAACCTTCTAAGGGTGAAACAAGAAAATCTATGAACATGTTTTTGAAATGCTTGAAGATAAATAGTATGTGGTGTCAACATATTATTATTGCAATTTTCCCACACACTTTTCTGTTCCTGGTCATTCATTCAGTCCACAATATTAATTAGCAGCTAATACCTTGTACACAGTATATTCCGCTAGAAGATGCTGTCTTCAAGAAAGTCAGAGTCAGTTGATTGAAGTCAAAGAACTTGGTCCCCTGTGTTACTTGTTTCCGGTGGATATGTGCTAGGCATACCCTGAGTGGCAGAGGGGAAGGATGGGGAGGAGGAGTAGGTGGAGCTAACCGGGTTTAAGGACTGGGTTGAACTGAGATTTTCCAGATGAGTAAGCTGCCGCCAGGTAGACAAGGAGTGGATGTGGGAAGTGTATGTGTGGATTAAGAAAGTGAAGAGTCAAGCATGTACCTCCAGGAGCTGCAGAGAGGTGGGTGTGGCTACAGTATGTGAAGATGTGGAGGGACGGATATGAAGGTGGAGGGGTCATCCAAGGCCAGCCCATGGAGGACCTTGTAGGGGTTGCTGAAGGGCTTGAATTGTATCCTGAAGGCAAAGCAGAACCACTTGAAGGTGTGTCTGTCACCTGCATCGCCAGCACTCTACCACCATTGATTCTAGATTGTGTGCTGAAATTAGCCAGAATTTAGCCACACTGAGACTTTGGATGTATGTCACTCACATGCCTTTGGCCTCAGTCTCCTCATTTGTACAGTGGGTTTTTAACAGTACATACCTCATAAGGCTAGAGTAAGAATTGAATTACTTCCTAATGTGGAAAAGGACCTGTAAGATTTCTATTATTAGAGCAAATTAATTTTTGTCCTGTTTTCCTTTCTGCTTCTTAAACTACCATGTTCCCACCGTACGAAACATGCAGAAAATACTTCCAGTGTTGTTTTAGATGTGAGCACTTTGGTCTAGAATCATATTTTAATCATGAAGGAAAGAGTCATCACTTGAATACACTCAGAGGGTGAACAGGAATCTCTGAGTTTTTTCACTTTGGAGCCGAGAAGGGTTTACTGCAGGGCCAGGTAGGAGAACTCTAAACTCCTGAGGCTGATGTTTTGGAAGGAAAGGCCAAAAGCCAAACAATGAGGGTGATTTAGGGGTTTACCCTCCCCTGGAGCCAGGATACTTGATGGCCATAACCAACATATCTAGAGCTTTTCAATTTACCTGGTGTTTTTTGCATCCATATGTAAATCCATCCATTTAGTAATGCTTATAGATCTTTGACTTCCCTGGCGGCTCAGACCCTAAAGAATCTGCCTGCAATGTGGGAGACCTGGGTTCAATCCCTGGATTAGGAATATCCACTGGAGAAGGGCATGGTGACCCACTCTAGTATTCTTCCTTGGAGAATCCCCATGGATAGAGGAGCCTGGTGGGCTATGTGGTCCCCAAGAGTTGGACACAGCTGAGCGACAAAGCATAGCAGCACATGGATCTGTAGTTACTATTCTAATGTTCAGGGCAAGGAGACTGAGACTTAATCCATATCCATAAATAGGCAAGACTTGATCCAGGTCCTTGATTCCACATCTTGTGTTCTTTCCGTTTTCCCACATCGGGTAGGAATTAAGTGAAAAGCTAATTTTTCCTTTGAGGTCACAGAGGTCCAAGCTGGCTGCTTACTGCATTCCTTGTTTGAGAGTTCAGGGAAACTCTGGCCAGCTTCAAGCTCCTTCCTATAGATTTTCCTAAACCCGAGCGGGAAGATGGGTGAAACATAGCCTGATTTATTGTCTAGTGTCCAACAAGTTTCCAGTAAACACCATGAGTTTCCTTGGATTTTCCAAATGTGTGGACTCCTAGTGGGCTGGAAAAAGTGGACTTAGAATTCTTAAAAAATTTTTTCTCCTCTCTTTCTACCCCTTATTCTTTCCTCACTTAAACTTTTACAAAAGTATCATTTTCATGTTTAAGCCTCCTGATTTTGTAGCATCAATAATTTGTTTTGAATATAACCACATCTAGTAATTTTAAATGCTTTAGACATAAACTCCTGGGATGCTGACTACATAAAGGAGGAAAAATCTCAGTGCGAGAAAAGCTTGTCAACCATCATGGGGAGGCTTAAAAATTCTGTAGCCGCCCTGTGTACTTCTCATCCGGGAAAAAAAAAAAAAATCATTGGTAAGAACCAGCTGCAGTGTCCTGCTGAACTGATTGTTCCAAGACAAAGCATCATCATCTCTGTAGCTTCCTGCTTCCCATCCATCTCCTCTCTTCTTAGCAACACTCTTCCCTTTGCTTTTTTCTGTTCTTTTGCCTCACTCTTTACTCCTCCACCACCTTGGATATTGTGTTTCTTTTCATGACTACCCACTGGAACAAAAGAAAAAACAGCTGTGAAAGAAAGAAAATAGCTTAAGAAGAAGCCATTTTCTTAAGAGAAACAGTAATTTGTTTTTTCCTGGGGAATTAAACAAAAAGAAGCTTGGGTCCACCTCTTTGCAAAGTTGCAGGTCTCGGTCGTGCTCTTGCTCATGGATAATGTGGAAGCAACATGTAAGCTTGAAAAATGAACCTTTCCTTGCTGGGTGAAATTTTGCCTATCCCCCTCTATCATAATTATCGACAGATTTAGATTGAAGTGATTGTGGAACGCATTGTCCTTTTAAGATATTCAGGGACGTGACCACGAGCAACTCTGATGGAAAGACTGAAAGCAGTGCAGTTCATCATCTGAGCCCCTGAAATGGCTGAGATATGCAAAAGTGCTGGTTTGATCCAAAAGGTATAAATAGCATGCGAGGGGGGAGGGTGAGCTGGGCTTGCAGGCTGCTGTGTTGGAGGAACAATTTGACAGAGACAGAGCAAGATGATGATAACTTGGAAAAAGGATAATTTGTCATGATTACCTCTTTCCCCCTCCTCACTAGAGAGAAGAGCTTGCACCCAATGGAATTCATGTGTGGGTTAAAAAAATATGCAAATTGGCATCGTAACAAAGAAAACATATCATTTTATCTTTTTCCTTTCTGGGTCGACACTTTGGGTGCACAGTGGCATCAGATTATAACCATTCTGCTAGAAAGATATGGCCTGCGGATAGGGTTCTTCTGAGATTTTAGACATTTTTGGGCCAGCAGCTTCTTCCTAAGTGGTGTTCCTAAATGCAGGTGCTTCTGGTTTATGACTGCTTATGCAGAGTCATCAGACACCCTTGTCTGCCCCACCGATTTTGTTGCAAATGCATCTGCCCCATGAACTCAACGAGTGCTCACTGCTATCAAAGGTCTGAGGATAAATCCTAAAATTTTCATGGCAAAATTTTCAAATAGTCTACTTTTCCTTTTAAAACAACACTGAGTTTTAGAGTTAACTGAGTTTTAAAGATCTGATTAAAAAGTAGCATATAGCCAATGTAGCAGTTTTGGAAATAAGGAAAAGTATGAATATTCATGCTTTCGAACTGTGGTGCTGGAGAAGACTTTTGAGAGTCCCTTCGACTGCAAGGAGATCAAGCCAGCTAATCTTAAAGGAAATCAACCCTGAATACTCATTGGAAGGACTGATGTTGAAGCTGAAGCGAAGAGCTGACTCATTGGAAAAGACACTGATGCTGTGAAAGATTGAAGGCAGCAGGAGAAAGGGGCACAGAGGATGAGACAGATGGCTGGATGGCATCACTGATGCAATGGATATGAACTTGGGCAAACTCCGGGAGATGGTGAGGGACAGAGAAGCCTCGAGTGCTGCAGTCCATGGGGTCATGAAGAGTCAGACATGACTGGATAACTGAACAACAAGTACACTGGGGAGTAAAACAGTATCTGTAATTCCATCACCAATGTTGTGGTACAATTTCCCGAAGACCACGAAATCTTGGGTCTAACCTATGATGGAAGTGGTTTCCTTTCCGTTATCCTGGCCCTCTTCCTCTTCTCATAGTTGCCTTTTCTCTTCCTCTGCCCTCCTTTGTCTCTCTGATTTTGGTCTTTATTCTCTTCCTATGGCTAATCCCTGAGTTCTTTCAGGAACGACCCTGGAGGAGGATGGTGGAAGTTTCTTTATTCAAAAATTGGATGAGCCACAGAAATGCATTAGAGAAAAACAACTCTGCTTATTTGCCAAGAAGGGAGCACTCTAGAACAGCGTTTGAAGACTCCTGTTCTGTGGCTAGATAACACCTCCTCAGATTTCCGCTCCAGGCCATGGGCAGGGTCACAGTGGGGATCCCTGGATGAAGATGTGGGCTGAAACATAGTCAGATTAAGTAAATAAAAATGCCCTGAGACTTCCCCAGAAGTCCAGTGTTTAAGACTCTGTGCTTCCACTGCAGGGAACACAGGTTCGATCCCTAGCTGGGGAACAACGATCCCACATGCCATGTGTGTGACCAAAAAATAATAAACATTAAAAAGAAATTCAGAATGCCCAGATGTTTCACAGGACTTACTTAGATGTAAAAAATTTATTGTTCATCTGAAATTCCAGTTTAACTGGGTATTCTATATTTTATCTGGCAAGCCCTCACTGAAACAGTAGCCGAACCTCTAGAAGGGCAAGAGTTGAAAAACAAGAGGAGAGACCATGGAAAGTATACTCATTCTGATTCACTGGGTTCATGGAAGCCCCGTTTGTTTCCAGAATGGGATGGTTCTACCCAAAGACCTAAGTCAGACCCTCTCCCTCCTCTCTCTACCCTCAAACCATTACCCACCCTGGTGTTGCCATCACGTAAAACCCTTTACCTTCACTCTGCACCCCGACCCCCACCATCCACTGAGGCTTGCGTTGTTGAGGACCTTGACCGTCATGATGCATCCTTAGACCAGACTATAATATGTTCTCTTCTGAACCAGCTTCTACAATGGTGCTGAGAGATCTTTCTAACCACCAAGTTGGTTAAGTCCACTCCTCTGTTTAAAACCCTTCTCCAGGTCCCCTTAGGAGACTGCCCTTAGGAGAAAGTCTAGACTCTAGGAAACCTGGCCAGACCTCGCTGAGATGGCCTCTGCCCTGCTCTCCACCCTCTGCCAGGCTCCACCTTTACATTCGTCTTAATTTTTGCCCCCAGCTCTCTGAAAAAGACGTGCTCTTTTTTGCATCAGGCCCCTTGTACACACTTTTAATTCATTCAAAAAACACTTATTTCTCCTCCACTAAGTGCCGGGCACTGTATGTGGTATTGAATCCACAGAGGTGATAAAGACATGGTTCCTACCATTATGGAGATCTAGACCAGGGGCTCAACACTCAAATGTGTATAAGGTCTGGTCAGCCATACTGATGAGTGTAGAGAGCAGGGGGAAACATGGCTCCCTCCCTCTATCCTACCCTGTCTATTTTTGCAAAAATACGGAGGTAAGAAACATCTTGCTTTTTCTTGAACTCTTCTATTAGAAGGACAACATTGCAAGGTCTGCAATGAATATCAACGAATCTAAGCTTCTCTGCTGGTGCACAAGAAGGGACGGTAGGGACTGTAGCAAATTAGGGCCTGTTTAAAGGGGCCGGTCAGTACTCGGTTCTAGCAGATTATTTTTATGAGGGAACTTCCAGAGAAATCAGAAATCTGAATTTTCATGTGAAACCTTCATTTTGTTGGCCAGGAATGAACAGCAGCAGCAATGAAAGCAACGATGTCAAACCGACAAAACCGTGCGCCACACACAACACGTTCACGAGTTTGCTTTTCCTCTTGGTCCTGTCGTGCTTCAACTCTGAATGTTCCAATAGCTTGATTCATTCCGTACCTCCTCTTTACCTGAAAAACTCTGACTCACCCTTTAGGCCACAGCTTACAATTTATTCTGATAGTAACTTTCTGTAACCACCACTCAACCCTGGACTGTGTCCTGTCACTGTGCAGGGTGTTTCCATGGCAGGGCTCTACAGGAAGCCTGCCTTCCCTGCCATAGCACTTGTTTCAATTGCACAGTATTGTAATTGCCTTGGTGATTGTTTGTCTTGTAGCAGATAGTCATCCCCATGAGGCTAACAGTTCTGCTGATGGTGTGACTTCCGGTCCCACGGTACAGGATGCCTGGAGCATAAGGGTGCCTAGAGATTAATGGCCAAATGAATGAGTGAAGTTTGTATTCTCCTGCATATGTGGCTATGAGCCCACTTTTTCTCTACTCTTTTAGGACTTGGACTATTCATTTATTTGCAGGATTCTGCGCCCTCTGCCTTCTCCTCATCTTTATGCTCCAGGCTTCGGTCAGCTGTCGCTGGGCTCAGCTCTTACTGCAGAGATGTGAGAAAGGTTTAATCTTGCTTGGTTCTTGCCAGATAGATTGGAGTATGAATAAATAAAAAGCAGATCCCTTGTTGGGCAGAAACATGGATGCTCAGACACTATCTGTATGTAGTATCATGCAACATCCCTCACTCGCTCCATCTCTCCCTCACCAACTCAGTGGGTATCCATGTTTAACCCTTTCATACCTGGTGTCATCTGGCTCCAGGAGTGTTCCTTGACATCAGCAAAATGTGTCAAACACTTGATGAATAAGGATGATGCCCTCAGAGAGAAGTTTTATTATAGTAACTACTTCAAGTAAGACTTTGATATTATTTTAAGTCAGTTCTTCAGAGCAAATATTCTATTTTATTTGTTAACAGGCTGAGTTCTTTTCTCCCTAAAAATGTGCCTTTGTTGGTTTAGTTTCGGAAACTCTTTGTGAGGTCTGAGGGGTACTTTACGCATATGTAAGGGCAGCAGATGGAGTTGTATGTATATGTGTGTGTGTCCATCCCAGTTCCACCTTGGTGGGAGACCTTAAGCTGGTTCCACCTGGTCTCACCGTGAACAAGTGTGGGGATAACCCCCAGCCCCATCCCTGTGTCTGCAAGGCACTATTTTCTACTTAGTGCAGGTGTGTGAGTGTGTGTGTGTATAGAGGGAACCCTTCAAGTGCCCTGGGCCATTTCTGACATGGAATGAGTTGAATGAGAAGCTGGGCGAACTTTTGGATGGAGAGGAGATGAACCCCTCCCCTCCTGGGTGATGCAGGGCTGTCATTGATTGGTCATCATCAGTAGTTGAAAGTGAGGGAGCTGGGTTTCCATTCAACTCCCAGGTTGATGATGGTGATGGGTGACTCCTGCTCAGGGAGATGCCAGATGCCAGCGGTCATTCCCTCTCACTGTTTCTGTCCATGGGGTCTCTCCTCTTCTACTCTCTCAACCTGTCTTTTTAGTCCAGTCTAGTGTCAAGAAGTACTCACTCTGAAAATATGCTCTAGATCTGTCTTATACTTGGACCAGGGATGTTGAACTTAATATTTAAGAATGTTCCCTCTTAGTTTTCTGGTTCCTCCATTTCTCTCTTACTTCCACACATTAGATGACTCACATACGTGGAGGTGGATGTCCTTGGAGGAGCAGTGAAGAAAATCAGTCATGAAGGAAAGACACACTGATTACTCCTCCAAAGTATTATTTTGTACCACATAGGTGTGTCTTATATCCTTTCTGCTATTTGGTCGCCATATCGTGTCTGATTCTTTGCAACCCCATGGACTGTAGCCAGGCTCCTCTGTCCATGGGGTTTCCCAGGCAAGAATCCTGGAGTGGGTTGCCATCTCCTTCTCCAGGGGATCTTTCTAATTCAGGGATCAAACCTGCGTCTCCTTCATTGGCATGCAGATTCTTTACCATTAACCCCCCTTGGAAGCCATCTTATATCCTACTTGCTTGTAAATGTATGTTCAAGATTTTAATGAAAGAACATTTCTAGGAGGCAGACATTTAAAGAATTTAGGCACATTTGCTGAGCTGACCAGAGGATAGACCCTTAAGAAACTCAAATAAGGACGATGCTTATATCACGCTTGGTTAGCAGAATACTCTTACATATGATCCTGTCCTTCTGTCCAGATAATGAAACAGCCAGGATAGGTGGTATCATTCTAACTAACAAATGAAGACCCAGATAGTCATGTGACTTCTGCAGAGTTGCAAAGCAAGAGGCAGAGGATCCACCCCTTTGGACTTCAGTTCCTGGCTTCCTCTGCACCCCCAGGCTGCCTCTCCAGGATATGAAGGGTTAATCGTGTCACTGAGGTTTCTCTTCCCAGGAGGTGCCTACAGGGTGGGCCGGTGCCTAAGGCGGCCTGTGCCTTACATGGCACCATCCCTCCATCCTACGGAAGGTCAGCCCTAGACAGACAAGCTTTCAGGCTTCCCCGGTGGCTCAGCAGTAAAGAACCTGCCTGCAATGCAGGAGCTGCAGGAGATTCAAATTTGATCCCTGGGTCAGGAAGATCCCCTGGAGGAGGGCATGGCAACCCACTCCAGGATTCTTTCCTGGAGAATCCCGTGGACAGAGGAGCCTGGCGGGCTATAGTCCTTGGGGTCTCAAAGAGTCGAACACAACTAAAGCGACTTAGCACACACGCAGGGGAGCTTGCATGAAGACCTCTTGGCCTCTTTTCCTGCCACGGCTGCCAGGACTGCAGGATCCTCTGGCTAGTTTCTCTGATGTTTAATGAATTAGTTAATCTATGCATCAGTTTTTACTGATGATCATCCTAGGGTAGGCTGAGCGGAGAGAGATGTGTGAGTTGTCCCCTGTCTGGCTGAGATGCAGAGGGATGAGGAAGAGGGGATGAGGCTTAGTGCCAGTGAGTGGCTGACTGCCCGTGCAGTGCTGTGGGGCAAGAGAAGGGGTCAGGGAGAGCTTCATGGAGTGGGTTGAGATGCTGGCCAGGCTGGTGTGGGGAAGGGACATCAGGCAGAGGGGTCAGCTTGAAGAAAGTCATGGATGCCTGAGAGTGGGTAGGTTTATCTTACTGGTGCTAAGCTTGGGCAGTGATGGGAGAAAAGGCCATGGAGATGAAACCATTTTCCTCTGATTGAGACTGAACCCATGTACCAGGACTCAAACTTGGCCAAAACCTTGCTTGGGACTCTCACCTACATGGCTGGTACTCGAACCCAGCCAAAACCCACAGTAATGAAGCTCAGGTTCTTGAAGTCTCATCGCAGAACAAAATCAGTGAGAAAAGAAACAAAGTGATGGTAAGAAGTGGATTTATTGAGAGAGAAACACACTGCACAGAGTGTGGGCCATTGCACAGGGCAAGTGCAGTGGCCTTGACATATGGTGTGGTTAGTTTTTATGGGCTGGGTAATTTCATAGACTAATGAGCAGGAGGATTATCCAGCTATTTTGGTGAGGGGCTGGAGATGCCCACGAATTGGGCCACCGCCCACATTTTCGTCTTTAGATGGTGCCTCGGGGTGTATCATTTAGCTTGCTGATTGAGGATCAAGTTCCAGTCAAAGTGTAACTTATTTGTCATCTCGACCCGTTTGATTCTAATTGGTTTGTGTGGCGTCCTTAGGCTGTGTCGTTCTTTCAAATGTTGTGCCCTGCCTGCTTCCTCCGGTTTCAGAGATGGACAAAGGTGAGATGATGAGGGGCCCCAGAGCCCAGACTAGGTCTGGACCTTATGCTGAGGCAGGTGAGAATCACTGGGAGGTGGTGAAGAAGGTGAACAGAATAGTAATTAAAAAACAACAACAACAGCAAACATGCGCTTTCCTGCTGTAGCATAGAGGAGGAATTAGAGGAAAGTGAGGCTTCAGGCTGCAACATCAGCTAGGAATGAAGAAGGCTGCACTGGGGCACCCTCACAGGCTGGACAAGAGGGCGCGGGTACATTTGAGACGTAGTCCGCAGAGAAGGTTGACCTCAGCAGGGATGGATTTGATGAGGTGACGGGGGACAGAGGGAAGTCTCTGGGCTGACAACCCTTCCTGGACAAGGGGAGCATTGCTGCTCAGGAAAATGAGGGGTGGAGGATGAATCCAGTCTGGCCAGGAAAAGTAGAGAGCCCCGCAGTGGTGTGTACCAGGCAGGAGGGGATGTGGGTCCAGTGTGGCCGAGCGCAGTGTGCTGAGGTGCCTCCTTCCAGCCCTGAAGGAACTCCAGCAGAGGGCTGTCATCCCCTCTCCTCTCCTGCAGCAGCGTCGCCTTCATCCCTGAGACAGGGTCTGGACCAGCCCTGAGCGGGGAGGTGTTCTCAGTTCCAAACGTGCGTCCTCACACTGCCGGCCCTTCATCTCAGGAGTTTAAGGTGTGCTCAGGCAGTGAGGGGAGAGAAAAGAAGGCAAACACTTGTAAAGCAACTGCAATTAAAACCAAGATTAGAGCATCAGGTTCTGGCCCGGCCTGTCAGCGGAGAAGAGGAGTAAGTTCGAATTAAACCTCACTTGATCCGGGTCTGAAATAGATTTAAAGCAGCTCCACCAAGCCAGGGCAGGTCCTTAAATCAAAGCCGGGGCTTCGGGTTCCTTTTGTTAAAGAAATGCCCTTACTGGATGGAACACCAAAACCTCATTAAATTGCAAACACTGGACTATGAGAGATGGAGAATGAGCAATTCCACTTAAATGCGGCAGCTCTCCACACGTTGCCCCAGAAGGACAATGAGTTCTAAAGTTCAGGGTTACACATGGCGTGGTAAGTGTTTTTCCGCGTCTAACACTAAACAGGCTTGGAAAAGGGCCAATGTGAGAAGGAAAGAGAGCAAGAGAGAGAGGGAGAGACATTCTGTAGTCAGCCTCCTTCAAGAATGAAAAATAAACTTTTCCCCCCTGCAGGAAAAAAAAAAAAAAGAAAAAACCCTGAAGAAAAGCAGACAGCTGCTAACTAGTTGTCTAGCTGTCTATTTGTGGACACTTCCTTTCATCTTGTCATATCTTTTGTGCTGTTTGAAATGTTTGGAGCTTAAGAGTGGAAGAACGCTCAGTGGAATCCAAACTTTCATTAAAAGAAAGGGAAAAGGAGACAGCAAAGTTCTGACAACAAGTGTGTGTTTAGATGTCTGGGCCATATTCTGCCCAAATACCAAGCAGAGGAGAGATTTATTTTTAGCTAAATGAAGCCCTGCAACACACTTCTATTAAAAAATACACAAGAAGCTAACGTGTAGGAAGCCAACCGATTTTGTGGGGAGGCTGCAGAGAGATACAAATGGACCTTAAGAAAGGTCCTGGAGGAGAGGGGCCTCCTTCCCAGGCTTGGTCAGAGTCCCTTTGTGCTGGTTCATTGGAATGCTAATTTCTGCCCCATTGTCCCTCGGAAGCCACTCTCCTTTCTCTCGCTGGAAGCCCTTTCTCATTCTCTTGTCTTAGGTGGTCTTCACCAGCTGCTCCTATTAGCTGAGAACCTCAGGAGATTTTATTTCTCTGAGTGCCGTTGTGCTCAGACCTCTGTTTTTGTGTTTTGATCGATTCCTCAATTTGATTTTCATTTTTTCCCCGTTGCATTCTTCGTCAGGGGTTAGACCACCAGATTATGGTTTCCGTGTCAAAATTAGAAACCCAGCGTGGATGGTCACAAGAATCCCAGGGTTTTTTTTGCCTTTGACATCCATTTTGGAGGAAATGGAGATTGAAATCTTAGCAGGAGAAGCTCTTCAGGGACTCTTTGATTTTTCCTTTAAAAGGAACCAAGTCCCGAATTAAAATAAATACCTAGACTTCAGATGAGGCGACGTTGAATCAACAGAGGGCCCAGGCCTTTGTTTCTCGGGCTGTCTGTGTGCACCATAATTAGAGGGAGAGAGCTTGGGGAATTATCTACAGCTCAGCTCACACAGCCAGGTTTCTTTTCAGACCCAGTCCTCACCGAAACACTCAGAGAATGCATTTGAAGGGCTTGTCTGGGTGCCGTTGGTATGCTGCGGAATGGCAGAGGGGCAGGAGCAGAAGAGATGGGCTCTGCTCATTCGTGTTCCAAAATTTCAGCAGCCTTTGGTCTGCCCATCCCTGTGGTTCTGGCTGCTTTTTACCCAGTATTAACCTGCGTTGTGCCCTCTTTCATTTTTCCACTGTGTCAGGAGGCAGCTGGTGCAGGGTGACATGGTGGCGTGAGAGGAGGAGCTGGGGTGGGGGTCAGCCAGATCTGGCTTCTGCCCCACCTCCTCCCTGGGCCTCGTTCTCCATGCCTGTAGAATGGGGATCGTCTGCTTTCTGGTCTTGTGGATGATATGAGATCATGTATGTTGAATTCCAGGGATCTGGAAGGCATTCAAGAAATATCAGTCTCCCCCCCCTGTATTCCTCCACCCCTGCCCTCAGGGAAGATTGTGGTATGATTCTCAACTTAATACCCAGTCTGAGTCTGTCGCTTGAATGTGCTCTGCTTCTTCATGGCTCAGTGATTTATTTGACCCCACTGCTCTTCTGACTGCAGTGGTCTTGCCCCAGATCCTCCCACAGCTGGTTCCTATGCATCATTTAAGTCTTAGCTCAAATTTCAAAACCCTTTCTTGACCTGACTAAGGTAACCCTTGGTTGGTTCCTTTCTAATAACCCTGTTTGTTTTTTCATAGCACTTGCTGCTGTCTGAAATGTTCCTGTTCTTTTGTTTTGCCTTGATGGGTGTTATTGACTTCCCTCTACCAGAATGTAAGGTTGCAGGGTTAGGGGCTTTGTCTGTCTTCTTCACTAGCTGGCATCAAAGTTTATATACTTTAGTCTGGTCCTGGCTGGAGATACAGCATGAGAAAGACCCAGATCCTGCTCTCCAGGAGTTTATAGACATGTAAACAAATAATGATGATGTGCACAGGATTCTTAGGATGATTCAATTGACTTCTGGCTTCCAGAGAGGAAACAGACGTATACACACAATTACATAGTACTCTGAGGTCAAGGCATCAATAAAAGTGTTCTAGGTATAATTGTGACACTAAAAAAAAAAAAAGATTTAACAGTTTTGCCTGGATGTGCTTGGTAGGGCTTCCAAGAGAAGACAGTCCAGCTAGGATGTGCAGAATGAAGAGCAGATCCTGGCTAGGTAGGCCAGGAAGGGACCTGTTCTAGGCAGGCGACCAGCATGAAACGAGGAGACATAAAGCGGCACCCAGGGGCAGTGGGGCATACCTGGTTCAGGTTTCGATATTAAATCTGTAAGATTTCATCAAATTGGTTTCTGCTCTACATTCCAACCTGTTGCTTTCAATTCTTCACCCAACATCTGTGATATTAATCATCTCTCCTGACTTAGAGTCATCCGGAATGTGTTCATAAAGCCCTATAAAATTGATCAGCAGCTGAGACTGAAGAGGAAGAATGGAAATGGGCATAGGAAGGGAGATGTTTGCCCAGGACAGTGATGAAATTTGAGCTAGTCACGGTGTGGGCAGAAAGCAAGGTGCAAAGAATTCTGGATCTGAACTTGGAAGCCTTGGACTCTTGCTCTTTTCTGTCCCTCCTTGTGTAGTCTTAGGTGGATCATTTAATCTTTCTAAACCTCAGTTTCTTCATCCGTTTAAAAAACTCAGAACCATTAGTTTAGCTAGTAATGGTAAGAAATGAGAATCACAGGAGAAAAATCTGAGCTTCCAAGTACACTTTGCCATCAGTGAAGTGGTACTAATGGCTATGAGAGCACCTGGAGGTGCTAGGATTCCCTGGGCTTGAAATGCCACTTATTCAGTTTCCTAATTGTTTCCAGGTTTAGGTTTAAATATTTTTAAATAATTTTATTTATTTGTTCATTTTTGGCTGTGCTGGGTCTTTGTTGCTGCACGGGCATTTTTCTCTAGTTGTGGCTACCCAGTGGCTACTTTCTAGTTGCAATGCTTGGGCTTCTCATTGCAGTGGCTTCTCTTGTTGTGGAGCACAGGCTCTAGGCACGTGGGCCTCAGTAGCTGTGTACGTTGGCTCAGTAGTTGTGGTTCCTAGAGCACAGGATCAGTAGTTGTGGCTCATGGGCTAGGTTGCTCTGAGACATGTGGAATCTCCCTGGACCAGGGATCAAATCAGTGTTGCCTGCACTGGAGGTGGATTCTTTACCACTGAACCATCAGAGAAGCCCCAGGTTTAGGTTTATAAAGCCTTTTCACTTACTTTTTTCCTTAATCTCCCCTACATTCATTTTTAATCCAGAGTATTGGTGTGTCTTCTATTAGTCAACAGTTCAGCACTGGAGAGATTTCCATCCCAGGTCCTTCTCAAGAAGCGATCAAATAATACCCGTTCTTTGATGTATCTCCTTACGGGGACATTTAGTGAAGGTTGGAGAGTCTCTGGGCATCTCACCTTATGTCAGCATGTTAAATCCATTTTTCAGATTGCTCAGGATATAAGTCTTTGTTGCCATGATATCAGCTGGAGTTCTGCCCTTCACTGGCTGTGCCATCTGTATATATGGTGTGATAACTTTTAAGGAACCCTGGGCATCATCTAATTCATCTCATCTATTTTGCAGAAGAAGAAACTGAGGCCTTAAGAGAGGAGGGGATTTGTTCAAGGCTTTGCAGTCAGTAGGTGAGTCAAAACAAAGCAACAAAAGACAACAGAAGAATGAAAAAAATCACCCCTGGTATAACCTTCATTATTCTATTCATATTTAAAAATATGTAAAAAGTGTCATGTTAATGTATGGCAGAAACCACTACAATACTGTAAAGTAATTAGCCTCCAATTAAAATAAATTAATTAAAAAAAACTATCAATATACTAACTTGTTTCCAAAAGGATCAGTGTGACTTTTAAAAATATACACTACAAAAAGATTTCTATGAAGAAATTGAGAATGAGAAGACAGGCCACGGATTCAGAGAAAACATATGCAAAGACATATTTGATTCAAGGACTGTTATCCAAAAATATACAAAGGACTCTTAAAACTAAAACGACCCAGTTAAAAATGGGCAAAATATCTGAACAGACACCACACCGAAGAAGATATACAGATGTCACACACTGTATGAAAAGATGCTCAACATCACATGTCATTAGGGAAATGCAAATTAAAACAACATGGTACCACTATACACTTATTGTTCTTCAGTCCCTAAGTCGTGTCTGACTCTTTGAGACCCCACGGACTGCAGCACTTCAGGTTTTCCTATCCCTTCACTGCCTCCTGAAGTTTGCTTCACTCATGGCTATTGACTCGGTGATGTCATCCAACCATCTCTTCCTCTATTGCCCCCTTCTCCTCCTGCCCTCTCTCATTTCCAGCATCAGGGTCTTCTCCAGTGAGTTGGATGTTCGCATCAGGTGGCCAAAGTGTTGGAGCTTCAGCATCAGTCCTTCCAATGAATATTCAGGACTGATTTCCTTTAGGATTGACTGGTTTGATCTCCTTGCTGTCCAAGGGGCTCTCAAGAGTCTTTTCCAGCACACAATTTGAAAGCATCAATTCTTTGGTGCTCAGCCTTCTTCACAGTCCAACTCTCACATCCATACATGACCACAGGAAAAACCACAGCCTTGACTAGACGGACCTTAGTCGGCAAAGTAATGTCATTAGGAAAATGCAAATTAAAACAACATGGTACCACTATACACTTATTGTTCTTCAGTCCCTAAGTCGTGTCTGACTCTTTGAGACCCCACGGACTGCAGCACCTCAGGTTTCCCTATCCTTTCACTGCCTCCTGAAGTTTGCTTCACTCATGGCTATTGACTCGGTGATGCCATCCAACCATCTCTTCCTCTGTTGCCCCCTTCTCCTCCTGCCCTCTCTCATTCCCAGCATCAGGGTCTTTTCCAGTGAGTTGGATGTTCACATCAGGTGGCCAAAGTATTAGAGCTTCAGTATCAGTCCTTCCAATGAATATTCAGGACTGATTTCCTTTAGGATTGACTGGTTTGATCTCCTTGCTGTCCAAGGGGCTCTCAAGAGTCTTTTCCAGCACACAATTTGAAAGCATCAATTCTTTGGTGCTCAGCCTTCTTCACAGTCCAACTCTCACATCCATACATGACCACAGGAAAAACCACAGCCTTGACTAGACGGACCTTAGTCGGCAAAGTAATGTCATTAGGAAAATGCAAATTAAAACAACATGGTACCACTATACACTTATTGTTCTTCAGTCCCTAAGTCGTGTCTGACTCTTTGAGACCCCACGGACTGCAGCACCTCAGGTTTCCCTATCCTTTCACTGCCTCCTGAAGTTTGCTTCACTCATGGCTATTGACTCGGTGATGCCATCCAACCATCTCTTCCTCTGTTGCCCCCTTCTCCTCCTGCCCTCTCTCATTCCCAGCATCAGGGTCTTTTCCAGTGAGTTGGATGTTCACATCAGGTGGCCAAAGTATTAGAGCTTCAGTATCAGTCCTTCCAATGAATATTCAGGACTGATTTCCTTTAGGATTGACTGGTTTGATCTCCTTGCTGTCCAAGGGGCTCTCAAGAGTCTTTTCCAGCACACAATTCAAAAGCATCAATTCTTTGGTGCTCAGCCTCTCTGTGGTCCAACTCTCACATTCATACATGACTACTGGAAAAACTGTAGCTTTGACTATACAGACCTTTGTTGGCAAAGTGGTGTCTCTGCTTTTTAATACTCTGTCTAGGTTTGTCCTAGCTTTTCTTCAAAAGAGCAAGCGTCTTTTAGTTTCACGGCTGCAGTCACCATCCACAGTGATTTTGGAGCCCAAGAGAAGAAAATCTGTCACTGCTTCCACTTTTTCCCCATCTAGTTGCCATGAAGTAATGGGACCAGATACCATGATATTAGTTTTTTGAATGTTGAGTTTTAAGACGGTTTTTTTTACTCTCCTCTTTCACTCTCATCAAGAAGGCTCTTTATTTCCTCTTTGCTTTCTGCCATTCAGTTCAGTTCAGTCACTCAGTCATGTCCGACTCTTTGTAGCCCCATGGACTGCAGCATGCCAGGCTTCCCTGTCCATCACCAACTCCCGGAGCTTGCTCAAACTCATGTCCACCAAGTTGGTGATGCCATCCAACCATCTCATCCTCTGTTGTCCCCTTCTCCTCCTGCCCTCAGTCTTTCCCAGCATCAGGGTCTTTTCTGCCATTAGAGTGGCATCATCTGCATATCTGAAGTTGTCGATGTTTCTCTCAGCAATCTTGATTCCAGCTTGTGTTTACCCAGCCTGGCATTTTGAATGATATACTCTGCATATGTTAATTAAGCAGGGTGACAATACACAACCCTGTCATATTCCTTTCCTAGAGTTGTTCCAGTCCATCATTCCATGTCCAGTTCTAACTGTTGCTTCTTGACCTCCATACAGGTTTCTCAGGAGGCAGGTAAGGTGGTCTGGTATTCCCATCTCTTTAAAAATTTTCCACAGTTTGTGGTGATCCACACAGTAAAAGGCTTCAGTGTAGTCAGTGAAGAAGAAGTAAATGTATTTGTGGATTTCGCTTGCTTTTTCTATGACGCAGCAAATGTTGGCAGGTCCCTCTACCTTTTCTAAATCCAGCTTGTACATTTGCAGGTTCTCAGTTCATGTACTGCTGAAGCCTAGCTTGAAGGATTTTGAGTATAACCTTGCTAGCATGTGAAATGAATGCAATGGTATGGTAGTTTGAACATTCTTTGACATTGCCCTTTTTTGGGATTGGAATGAAAACTGACCTTTTCAGTCCTGTGGCCACTGCTGAGTTTTACAAATCTGTTGGCATATTGAGTGCAGCACTTTCACAGTATCATCTTTTAGGATGAAATAGCTCAGCTGGAATTCCATCACCTCTAGTAGCTTTGTTCATAGTAATTCTTCCTAAGACCCAGTTGACTTCACACTCCAGGATGTCTGACTCTAGGTGAGAGACTACACCATCGTGGTTATCCAGATTAGTAAGACCTTCTTACTAGACACTCTTATTAGAATGGCTAAAATCCAAACGACTGATAACATCAAATGCTGAATAAGATGTAGAGCAGTAGGAACTCTTGTTTTATTGCTGGTGGGAATGCAAAGTGGTACAGTCCTTTTAGAAGACAGTTTGGAGGTTTCTTACAAAACTAAATATACTCTTACCATACAGCCCAGCAATTGTACTCCTTGGTATTTAGCCAGAGGACTTGAAACCATATGTCCACATAGAAACCTGCACACACATAGCAATTTTATTCATAATTTCCAAAACTTAGACCAACCAAGATATCCTTCAGTAGGTGAATGGATAAACTATAATATATCCAGATAATAAAATATTATTTATTGCTAAAAAGAGCTATCAAGCCTTGAAAAAGGCTTTAAATGCATATTACTAAGTGAAAGAAGCCAATCAGAAAGGCTACGTACTGTATAACTCCAACCATATGACATTCTGGAAAAGGTAAAACTATGAGAACAGTAAAAATTTAGTGGTTACTAAGGGCTAGGGGCTAGGGGTGGGGGAAGGGATTAAATGATGGAACACAAGGCACTGAAACTATTCTCTGTGATACTATAATGGTGGGTACACATTTGTCCAAGCTCACAGAATATACAACTTAAGTGTGGATCCCAATGTAAGCTATGGATTCTGGGTAATACTGAGGTCAGTTGGTATCAGTGCAGGTTCATAGATTAATACAGTACTAGTCTGGCTGGTGATGTTGATAATAGGAGAGATTGCATGGGTAGAGGAAGGGAATATATAGAAAACCTCTACTTTCTGCTCAGTTTTTCTGTGATCCTAAACCTTCCTAAAATAAAGTTTATTGAAAAGTGTAATTGAGGAAATTAAGACAAAAGGAGAATAATGACAGGGAAATAGATGGGAACCCTGGGTGAGGTTAATGGATCAAATGTGTGCTTCAAATTTTGGCACACTTGCTGGAGGTGGGTCACATACTTAACTTCCAAACAGATAATTTCAAAAAAGGAATCATATTAGTACTGGATTGGCCAAAAATTTTGTTTGGATTTTTTCCATACCATCTTACAGAAAAACCTGAACGAACTTTTGGCTAACCGAATATATATTAAGGGCTGCTAGTATCTCAGTTGATAAAGAATCTGCCTGCAAAGCTGGAAACCTGGGTTTGATTCCTGGGAAGGGAAGATCTTTGGAGGAAGAAATGGCAACCCACTCCAGTATTCTTGTCTGTAGAATCCCATGGACAGAGGAGCCTGGCAGGCTACAGTCCATGGGGTCACAAGAGTCAAACATGACTTAGCAACTAAACTAACCAATATGAATTAATATTCATATGTGAAAAACAGTTTAGCACAGTTGATTCCTTTAATTCTGCAACTAAGATCAGAGAAGAATTTCTCTTATGTTTCTCTGTACTGGGGACAGGATGAAATAGTGAACAATGTCCTCAACAACATTTGCTATGTAATTAAAACAGTAGATTCCCTATGTAGAGGCCCTAGCCTTATAATGCAGTTTACCCAAAGGGGTCCTCAGTGCTCAGCTGGGGCATTCTGGCCTGGCAGTGTAGGTCAGTATGCAAACAGGTTGGCAGACCTCCCGAAAGAAATTGTCACTATTGCTGCTAGGTCCGGTTGCTACCTGTCAGGGGAACAGAGGGTGTCCTCAGGGTCTCAGGCAGTGGACTGGACACTGCTGAGAGTTGGCATTCACCTCCCCCCACCCCATTAATTAAATGCCAGGACTGTGGAGTGACTTCAGATAGAGCACTGTAATTGTGTCGACCTCCTTCCCTCTAAGGAACTTGTTTCTTTTTTTGAAAGAATATTGCACAGGACTGAAAGAATGAGGAAATTTTAAAAGATCAACTTCATTGAGGTGTAATTTGCATGTAATGAAACTCACACTTGCTAGTGTACAGGCTGCTGACCCGTGTAACTCCCACCCCATGAAGACACAGAACATTTCCATCTCCTCTGACAGTTTTATGAATGTCTCTCTCTTTTTCGGTTAATCTCTGCCTCCTTTCTCCTCTCCCCGTCCCCCACCCCAGGCACAAGCTGACACATCACAGCTGATTGGTGGTCTGGCTAGTGTTTCATAGAAATGGAACCATACAATGTGGGTTCTTCTTTTGTGTCTCATTTCTTTCATTTTGTATAAAGTCTGTGAGACTCATTCAGTGTCCTTTCAGATGTCAGTAGTATACTCCTTATTGTTGACTACTATTTCATTTCAGAAGTATACCACTATGGATTTATCTGTTCACCTGTTGATGAACATTATGGTTGTCTCCCGTGCTAGGCTGTGAGTGTAGCTTCTGTGAACACCCATGTGTGACTGCTTATGTGGACACATGTTGTTGTGTCTACTATTACCGTGACTAGCAGGTGGTGGTGTGTGTTAAAGATTACCTACTCCTCATCTCTTCCTGCCTGTTTCCTGCTTCCTTTTACCCTCCAACTAACTTAACATAGCCGACCTAAGAGGGCTCCTCTTGTATTTTTCATTCCCAGGTGGTAACACTTACTCAGGTGGTGCCTCTTCTTTATGAAGATGCTCATCAGCCTCTGTTCAACCTGTGATGGGCTTTTTCTTTAACTGAAGCTCCAGAGTATTCTCTGGAGGCATGCCTGAGCTTGCAGGTTCTCATTTTTGGCCTTAAGGCAAGCCTAGTTCTAAAATACAGCTTTTCCCAGAGAGAACAACATGGAGGGGTGATGTAGTGCTTGCTCTGTTTAATAACCCTCACCCGCCTATTATTCTCTCTTATAAAATTCAGTTACTTGCCTTCATTATATTTATCACAGTTGTTAATTGTATACAGTTTATTTGTGGTTTGTTGGTTATAATGCTTGTCTCTTCTATTACATTGCCATTTTATTAACCACTGTGTACCCAGCACTTAACATGGAATTTGGTTTGAGTAGGCACTAAAAAATATTGTTGAATGAATACAGAGTCTCCAGCTATCGTACAATCTCCATTATTGCATGTTTCAGACCAGGATGCCTAAAGGTAGTTCAGCTTCCTGGCCCTGAGATGGTTTGCCCAGGTTGCCGAGGGCATTAAGATTTCCCTTCCTCTGTTTAATGTACACATGATGCGGAAATCTGCCAGACATCAGTAGCTGAAGTGATGGAGCTGCATCCTCATACTGATGGGGACTGAGACCCAAAGGGATTTTTCAAAGACATCAAGCCCTATTTCAAGCATAATGGTTTGGGGACTTAGAATGGTAAGGCTAGAGTTTGATTCTCAGCTCTCCCACCAAGTCATTGTGATTTTGATCAAGTAACTCCCTGAGCCTTGGTTTCTATCCTAACAGGCCTTTTGATATGATCACAGCTCTTACGTCACTTAAAGCCATCTCCAGGCCAGATGGTTTCTTTGACAGGTTCTCTTGTGCCATGAGTTTAAGTCCACTTATGTTATGGATACTTTCGACTGAGTTTTCCATTCTCTTCTTGTGGAGTGGACTCCAGAGGTGAGAGCAGCCACTGCTCAAGATGTGGCCTGATAGTGCAGAGAGAGGCAGGTTATTTTCCCCTTCTTCTGGGTGCAGCTGAGGGGCATGTCAGCTCTCATGGTGGACACGTTGCTGATTCAGGTCCAATTCCTCATTGATTAATAACCCCACCTCCTCTCTTTATGTCAGTCATTATTAGCATGGCTATTATCTTTCTAAATTCAGTTTTAAGCCCACTTGCTGTCTTGGTGACTTTAGAAAGTCAAACCCTCTTGGGTATTTTCCTGTTGGTTCTCAGTTGGTCCTATTGCCTTGAGGTAAGAGCAGAAGCCTCATTATTGCCCTTATCTCCAGGAAAAACTTGTCGTTTCATCTCTGTGGGTAAATCCTCAGGACAGGGTTACTTAACAACATCTGTGAGTTCTTACTATGTGCCAGGTGATGTGTCAAGTTCAGTAGGGAAGACAGAAAAGAGGAAATTCTTCTGCAGGTAGTAAGTACATGGATGAAGGGATATACAGGGGCTCAAACAGCAGAGGAGGGACCCCAAACACAGAGACTGGAGCAGCAAGCCAGCAGTTCAGCATACAGGCTGGAGGAATAGTTAGAGTTGATCCTTGGGGTAGACAGTATCTAATTCATCAAATTCTTTGCAATTTGAAGCTTCTGCTTCTCCCAATCTTGCCATACCATTAACCAGCACCATATAAAAGAGGAATTCCATACCTGGATGATCCATCGATTTCTTTCAGTTCAGTTCAGTTCAGTTCAGTTGCTCAGCCATGTCCAACTCTTTGTGACCCCATGGACTGCAGCATGCCAGGCCTCCCTGTCCATCACCAAAGACCAGAGTTTACTCAAACTCATGTCCATTGAGTCAGTGATGCCATCCAACTATCTCATCCTTTGTTGTACCCTTCTCTTCCCACCTTCAATCTTTCCCAGCATGAGGGTCCTTTCAAATGAGTCAGTTCTTTGCATCAAGTCTGCCACTGTTTCTACTCTTTCTCCATCTATTTGCTATGAAGTGATGGGACCAGATGCCATGATCTTAGTTTTCTGAATGTTGAGCTTTTTTTTTTTTCCATATTCCTATAGGTTTTATTTTTTTTCATTGTTGTTGTTGTTGTTTTTTTTTTTAATTTTAAAATCTTGAATGTTGAGCTTTAAGCCAACTTTTTGACTCTCCTCTTTCACTTTCATCAAGAGGCTCTTTAGTTCTTCTTCACTTTCTGCCATAAGGGTGGTATCATCTGCATATCTGAGGTTATTGATATTTCTCCTGGCAATCTTGATTCCAGCTTATGCTTCTTCCAGCCCAGCGTTTCTCATGATGTGCTCTGCATAGAAGTTTAAATAAGCAGGGTGACAATATACAGCCTTGATGTACTCCTTTTCCTATTTGGAACCAGTCTGTTGTTCCATGTCCAGTTCTAACTGTTGCTTCCTGACCTGCATACAGTTTTCTCAAGAGGCAGGTTAGGTGGTCTGGTATTCCCATCTCTTTCAGAATTTTCCATAGTTTATTGTGATCCACACAGTCAAAGGCTTTGGCATAGTCAATAAAGCAGAAATAGATGTTTTTCTGGAAATCTCTTGCTTTTCCAATGATCCAGTGCATGTTGGCAATTTGATTTCTGGTTCCTCTGCCTTTTCTAAAACCAGCTTGGACATCTGGAAGTTCACGGTTCATGTATTGTTGAAGCCTGGCCTGGAGAATTTTGAGCATTACTTTACTAGTGTGTGAGGTGAGTGCAATTGTGTGGTAGTCTGAACATTCTTTGGCATTGTTTTTCTTAGGGATTGGAATGAAAACGGACCTTTTCCAGTCCTGTGGCCACTGTTGAGTTTTGCAAATTTGCTGGCATATTGAGTGCAGCACTTTCACAGCATCATCTTTTAGGATTTGAAACAGCTCAAATGGAATTCCATCACCTTCACTAGCTTTGTTTGTAGTGATGCTTCCTAAGGCCCACTTGACTTCACATTCCAGGATGTCTGGCTCTAGGTGAGTGATCACACCATCGTTTTTATCTGGGTCGTGAAGATCTTTTTTGTATAGTTCTTCTGTGTATTCTTGCCGCCTCTTCTTAATATCTTCTGCTTCTGTTAGGACCATACCATTTTTGACCTTTATTGAGCCCATCTTTGCATGAAATGTTCCCTTGGTATCTCTAATTTTCTTGAAGAGATCTCTAGTCTTTCCCATTCTATTGTTTTCCTCTATTTCTTTGCATTGATCACTGAGGAAGGCTTTCTTATGTCTCCTTGCTATTCTTTGGAACTCTGCATTCAAATGGATGTATCTTTCCTTTTCTCTTTTGCCTTTAGCTTTTCTTCTTGTCATAGCTATTTGTAAGGCCTCCTCAGACAGCCATTTTGCTTTTTTTGCAATTCTTTTTCTTGCGGATGGCCTTGATCCCTGTCTCCTGTACAATGTCACGAACCTTTATCCATTGTTCATCAGGCACTCGGTCTATCAGATCTAGTCCCTTAAATCTATTTCTCACTTCCCCTGTATAATCGTAAGGATTTGATTTAGGTCATACCTTAATGGTCTGGCGGTTTGCCCTACTTTCTTCAATTTAAGTCTGAATTTGGTAATAAGGAGTTCATGATCTGAGCCACAGTCAGCTCCTGGTCTTTTTTTTTTTTTTTTTTCTGACTGTATAGAGTTTCTCCATCTTTGGCTGCAAAGAATATAATCAATCTGATTTTGGTGTTGACCATCTGGTGATGTCCATGTGTAGATTTCTTTATCCATTTCTTTATTCAGTGAATATTGCAGCATTTTCCAAGTGCAGGGTCATAGAAGGGCACAGAAGAAATAAAATCTCGGTTCTCATGGAGAGGTGCCCTCACAGTGTCTGGCTTAGACTGCCTCAGGCCCTTTTGTGCCTTCTTGACCTGTCCCCAAGATTCTGTGTTTTTGAGTTCCTGGTTATTTGCCTTTTTATTGCTTCAGTGTAACCTTATAGCAGAGACCTAACACTGCTTCTCTGGAGTCCCCTCACTGATATAACCCAGCCTCTTTCTGGCTATATATATGTGACTTTTGAAAAATATTCTCAGCTTAGTTGTAGCCCTGAGACCTGTTACCTTCACACACAAGCCTCTGGGGTGTCAGCGGGTGGCACACCACATGGGGTTTGTTTTAGCTACATGAGTCAAAACTGGAGAGCTGAGAAGCTGAGTGGGTCCAATCAAGGGTGATTCTTGATATCAGAGTGTGTCGTGTGTGGTTTATAGCAGAACTCCATGCTGGGCTGAAAATAGAGAAACACATTGAACTTTACTGGAAAAGGGAGCTGGCAAGAGCTTTGCCATGCCTAGGACCCAGTCACATAGGTTGGGATTTGGGGCAGGGATCTGGATTCAGGAGGGAAATCAAACCAGAAGCCCCTCGTATAGCCTGGGGAGGGGCTATATGACTGTGACGGGAAGGAAAATTAAAATAATGAACACTGATAGTTTTTACAGTGGACTTAACACTGTTCTAAACACTCAGCATCTATTTACTGATTTAATCTGGGACTAATTTAGTCTGTGTCTTTTCTAGGAGGTCTTGAAAGGATGCCATTAAAAGAGGCTAAGATAAAAAGAATAAATAAAAAGGGCCAAGATCACCAGATGGTCCCCCCGAAGACAGACACAATTACACTGAGAGCTGAGGGCTCTCAATGTTGCTTCTATTTTTCCTAAGAATGTACCATTATCTTTCTTGACTGTTGTGATGCTGAAGGAGGTAAAGAGGGAAGTGTCCTCACAGTGCAGGGTGGTGTGCATGACAAGTCGCTCCAGGTGTGTCTTGACTGTTTGTGACCCTATGGACTGTAGCCCCCTAGGCTCCACTGTCCATTCTCCAGACGAGAATACTGGAGTGGGTTGCCATACAGGATGGTGGGAGGTGGGGTTTAACTTCTGCGAACCTTTGCAACAGCTTCTGTTTGCAACTGTTGCCACCTTTGATTTTATTTCCCACTCTGGCATCCTGCATCTTTTTCACTTTTAAGCAGAACTGAGCATAATGAGCCTGTTGAAAATCCCAGGAACCTGTCTCTGGGTGTAGATTGCTTTTGCCTTTCCCCTTATAAAAGAAGCCTCACCTCCTGGTTTCTTGTTGATTTTTAGAGGCACGACTGTTTGACAAACCATTTCAGGTGCTGTCGGCAGGCTGCCTAACGAGTCCTCATCCTTCACATCACTGACTATTCAACTGATTTAGGGAAAAGTGCCCCCCACTGATGCGTAAGAAACAGATGCCACATAATTGTTCCGTATCTTTTTTTCCCCCCCTTTTCTTTTCCTCTGTGTCTACTTCTGTATAAGCTTTCCCAGGAGATCTGATGGTTTCCCTTGCCATTTCTCCACTGGGAACGTATTCTAATAATGCAACTTACTGCCAGTTAAGGTATTATATTAGTTAATATCTAAGGATATTTTGTCTTACCTTAAAGTAAGAAATTCCCTTAATTTCTTAATGTAATTTAAGAAATTATGTTAATGTTTGTTGCTGTTTCAGCTTAAGTTTATTATTGAATGGCCAGTTTTCCTATTTCTTGGTTACTTCAAACTTTGAAAATGCTTTTAGCTTGTCTTTAAACATCACCTCTGTTTCCCCCTGATTTGGTGGTTCTTCTCTTGTCCTTTCTTCCTAAGGTGGTAAATAGAAATTCTTGTGGGTCTGTGGTTAACCTAGTCCATAAGTACCTTCAGCAAACTTCTCTAGCTGTGTGACTCTAAGTGGCAACCCTTGAATAGAACCTATGCATTTTGTTAACAATCTGATTTCCTCCATGGACTCATATGCTTTGTATCTTGGGAATAGCAGAATAGACATCTGAGTTATGGGCTCCCAGGGATCAATGAGACCTGAAAGAGGGTCTGGTTTGATTCCCTATCTGATGCTTTGCTTGGCTTTCTTGGCAGCATAGAGATATCAGAACTTCTTACCTGCTTGTGTGTTCTGGACAGGCGAGGAAAAGAAAAGAGTGTGTTGCTGAATTCAAGAGACAGATTTTTCATTTTCATGAATAAGTCTGCAGTTGTGCTAATTTCAAAAGAGCAGACTTTGTTCTTGTTGTTTTTGTTAGATTAGAATGTGTTGACTATTACCAGTCAGTGAGAACTGGTAGGTCCTTGGTGGTTTGTGGATACAGCCTTAATACGCTATTACAGATGTGTTGCATGTCTGTACGTGTCTTTTGTCTTCCCCAGAGCTGCAGGAGGAACCCGGTCATAGTGATTCAATTAATCCTGTTTTGTAACTAGGATGGAAAAGTTCAAGGGAAACTCAGCTGCCTGTGCCATAACCCAGAAACTTTATTCTAGGAGGTGCTTAATTGTGGCAGTTATTTTAGGTGTAATTATTTGAACCAAGGATTCTTGTCTTCTCTGGAAATGCATTTCTATCCTGATCTGTTCCACAAAGGATTAGAGACAGCTCAAATATTTCTTTTCATTACCCAACAACCCTTTTCCTCAAAGAGCTGAATGGAACATATTTATCTTTCAAATTAGCATAAAATTAAACGAACTGTATTTTGAACATTTTTTGAAAATTAGAGGAGAAACGCAGTAGGAAAAGCTCTGGAGTTAGATAACCTGGTCTCTTCTCCCAGTTTCACTGATTAATAAGAGCTCTGTGGCTTTGGATAAGTCATTCTAATTTTGCATCTGTAAGATGGGGAAAGTAATACAGATGATTTAATAGTGACAGCTTCCACTTAGTTCAGCTGGTAAAGAATCCACCTGCAATGCAGAGACCCTGGTTCAATTCCTGGGTTGGGAAGATCTGCTGGAGAAGGAATAGGCACCTACTCCAATATTCTGTCCTGGAGAATTCCATGGACTGTAAGGTCCATGGGGTCACAACGAGTTGGACATGACTGAATGACTTACACTTTCATGTGTACATTATAGCTCTAAATCCCGTTCCGTCCCTGCAAAGTGTGTTTTGATGTCTCCTGGTTTAAAGATGAGAAAAATGGAGGCTGAAGACATGTCCCCACAAGTCCAAATAAATAAATAAGTGATAAAAAATTAGGGCATTAAGGCTCCTTTTGTGATGCCAGGGTCTGTAGGTAGAGGGAGGAGCTGATGACTGAGATTCTGTTCATCACATGTTTTTTTGATGTTCATACAGTGGGGGTCAGTGATGTAGCTGCTGCCTTAGCACAGGGATAGTCAGCTCACTGGGGCCGCTGAGCCCCTGCCTCACTTAAATCCACAGTTTGTAAGCTTGTTCTGGCTATCCAGTTTGTTTCTTACTTGTGGAACTGAAGAAATAAAGGTTTGTGTTAGGATAACCTGGGTTCACGCTGCACTCTGCCTGCATTAGTTACCTAAACTTAGTGGCTTTGAGACTTCTCTGGCGGTCCAGTGGTTAAGAAGCCACACTTCCAATGCAGGGGATGCAGGTTTGATTCCTGGCGGGAGGACTAAGATCCCACACGCCATGTTTGCAGTGAGGCCAAAAAAAAAAAAAAATTAAATTTAGTGGTTTTAAATAATATGCATTTATTACCTTGTAGTTTCTGTAGCTCAGAAGTCCAGGCCTGGCTAAGCTAGGGCCTCTACTCAGAGTCTCAGTGGGTGCAAACAAGGTGCCTGCCAGGGTGTGTTCTCATCTGGATGCTTGAAAGGAGAAGAGTCCAACTCCATCTCATTCAGATTGTTGGCAGAGTTTGTATCATCATGGTTTATACAAGCCAGGATCTTGGCTTCTCACTGGCTATTGGCTATTGGCTACTGCCTACTGGCTGTTGGTCCCCTACAATTCCCTGCCAAGTGGCTTTTTCCATAGGAAGTTCAAACACAGCAGCTTACTTCTTCAAGACCACCAGAAGGGCTGGAGTGAGCTGGCTGGTGAAGTGGAGTCTCACATTAAGTAATGTAATCACAAGGTTGACATCCCATCTCCTTTGAGGTTTTCTATAGGGCAACCCACTCCAGTATTCTTGCCAGGAGAATTCCATGGATAGAGGAGCCTGGTGGACTGCAGCCCTTGGGACTGCAAAGAGTCAGACACAATTGAGTGACTAACACCGAGTTAGAAGCAAGTCATAGTTCCCGTCCATGTTCAGGGAACTCTCAAAGCTGGTTTGGAGTTTTCTGTGCAAGCTGGATCTATTTATTTATTTCTTTTATTGAAGATGGTCTTTGAGTCAGGAAGGTTTGGCCATTCGTGGAGCTTCAAAAGAGTGCAAAACTAGGGGAAGGGCATACCTACCTGGGTGATCACATAGCTGAATCAATTTGGTGCATCCATTTTGAAGCCAAATCTTATTATGCTGAACCCATGTTTGGAAAGTCCCTTACTTTATTTTTTTTTTTTTTGAATTTTCTTACTGTTTACATTGGGATCTTAATTCCTTACCTTACAGGGTTAAGATGATGGATGTTAAAAAGGCTATTTGCAAAAAGTAACCTGGGCTTCCCAGGTGGCTCTAGTGGTAAAGAACCCACCTGCCAATGCAGGAGATGCGAGAGATGTGGGTTGGATCCCTGGGTTGGGAAGATCCCCTGGAGGAGGAAATGGCAACCCACTCCAGTAGTCTTGCCTGGAACATCCCATGGATAGGGAAGCTTGGCGAGCTGCAGTGCGTGGGGTCCCAAAGACTCAGACGTGACTGAGGACGAGCACAAAGTGTAAATCAGTAACATGATACACACTGTAGTCACCTTTCCGCCCAGATTCTGGAATCCCATCCACATCAGCTTCTGAGAGATGGCATAGTGCCAGCTTCTTTTCCAGGAGTTCATCTGCCCCTGCCCCACGAAAATAAAAATGCAAACGTTTTCTGGGGTGATGAAAAATAATGCAACGATTTGCACATTTTGGATGCTTAAAAATCAACAGGGGCCATTGTAAAGAGTCTTCCAAGCATCTTTTAAAAGGACTGACATGTCATCATTTTGCTAAGAGTTTTCATCTCTTTTTCATTCTACCTTGTAATTTTCCTTCTGGACCAGTTAGTGAAGAAAAAAAAAAAAGTTTAAAAAGCAGCAGTAAAAGAAAGCCTTAAGAAAACACTCCCATGCTCCACCGTTAGACAGAGGTTTCTGAAATGGCCACTTCCTGCCTGGTTCTGGCCTTGCATCCTTATTCAGGTGCCTGAGTTAGGAATCCTTGGTTAAGAAAACAGGACCATAATGATATCTTCTGTAAACATATGCTCACTTCTAAAGGGATTCTTATGATTACCAGAATGTTTATAATTTTCACCGCGAGGATTGGATGGTTTAGTTTTTGATGGTTCTAAATCTTAACATGTTTGCTCTGACAAATGGTGGATGGACTTGCCTTTAGCGGGCACTCCTTTTGGTTGTGAAATGAGATGGTTTAGCTCAGTTTTGACTATTACAATTTTCTATATTCCATCTGGGGTTATAATGAACAATGCAGAGCAATTTTTATTATACTTTTATCTATAATAGTAGCTAACTTTCACCATTTTTGGATCATTGTTATATTCAAATTATACATTTTTGAGGAGGACATTGATACCTACACTTGGCTTTGCCTATTCCTCTATAATTCATAGATTAACTGGTCTCATTTATCTATGCATGGATCACCCTTAATGCCCAAATCTATGTATCTAATTGCTGGGTTTGATTTCTTTAGAAGAATTTTAATGCAGGCACTAAATCAGAATCCCCAAACAAAGCAGTATTTTAAATGAACCTCTTAATTTTCTTTTTATATTTTGGAAACTATTTCTCACAAAACTTTTTCTGATTGAGGCTAGAGTACAAAGAAAACTATAATTGCAATAGTATTAGCTATAAGTTCCTTGAGGGTGATGGCTTTGTTTTACTCACCTTTGAATATACCAAACACAAGCTCTTACAACATACTAACAATCATGAAAGAAACGGGCAATATTTTATAGAATTATTGATAAAATGTTCTGGAACCAGATGGTTTTAGTGCTAAGTTATTTCAGAATTAAAAAGGACAGATACATAAATTATTTTCTTTTGCAAAGAAATCAGTAGGAAGCATTTTTTGTTGTAAGGGAGGTGGCACATTCTCCAAACTCCCTCCATCTGTTTGTGTGAGTCCTCATAGGAGGCATGACCCACTTCATGCTGAAATGGACATGTAATTGCCTAGTATAAGCTGAAATAATATAAGCTGAAATGGGCATGTAATTGCCTTCCTTGGGCCCAGAAACTAGGCTTTGTGCAGGCTGTCATATAGGAGTTTTGAATCTGAATCAGTGGAGCAAAGAAATAGGAGCAGTTTAGAATAAATAATCTGGAATGGTGGGAATGGCACCTGGGGTCCAATGATAGAAGTGTCAGTGGTCATGTACCCAGGTTCCTTTGATTTACAGGACTGGTTTCCTAGGTTTGTTACTAATCCTGTGGACTGTCCTCTATTTTAACTTACAGAGGCTTACATATGGAAGCCTCTGGAATCCTCCCATCTGTTAAGGAAATTAAAGCATTACTCCATCTTTGGAGGGAATTTCCAGTGGTTAATTTTTTAATCAAAGAAGTGAAAATATGAAGGTAGTGATTGCTATAATATTACATTTAATTCTCTAAAATGAGCAATGCACAGTATGAATAGATCTTGTGAATTTTTTAAAGCAATATAATACTGATAGTATACAGAGGAGAATGGTAGCCATTCTCACTAATGAACTGATACAAACATCCTAAATAAAATGATAGCAAACTGAATACAATAACATCAAAAGAATCATTCATAATGACTTAGTATGGTTTATTCTGGGAAAATGAAGGTAGTTCTTTTATTAATTCCAGTACCTAAACAAATTGATTAATATAATACATCATAACTCTAGGTAAAAGAACAAAGAACTATATGATAATCTTAGTAGACAGTGAAAAGACTTATAATAACATGTTATTCAAAATCACTGCAGATGGTGATTGCAGCCATGAAATTAAAAGATGCTTACTCCTTGGAAGGAAAGTTATGACCAACCTAGATAGCATATTCAAAAGCAGAGACTTTACTTTGCCAACAAAGGTCCGTCTAGTCAAGGCTATGGTTTTTCCTGTGGTCATGTATGGATGTGAGATTTGGACTGTGAAGAAATCTGAGTGCCAAAGAATTGATGCTTTTGAACTGTGGTGTTGGAGAAGACTCTTGAGAATCCCTTGGACTGCAAGGAGATCCAACCAGTCCATCCTAAAGGAGATTAGTCCTGGGTGTCCATTGGAAGGACTGATGTTGAAGCTGAAACTCCAATACTTTGGCCACCTGATGCGAAGAGTTGACTTATTAGAAAAGACCATGATACTGGGAGGGATTGAGGGCAGGAGGAGAAGGGGATGACAGAGGATGAGATGGCTGGATGGCATCACCGACTCGATGGCCGTGAGTTTGAGTGAACTCCGGGAGTTGGTAATGGATAGGGAGGCCTGGCGTGCTGCAATTCATGGGGTCTCAAAGAGTCAGACATGGCTGAGCGACTGAACTGAACTGAACCTATATTTAAAAATATAAATCGTAAGAAATTAAGAGTAATTTTTTCTCTAATGTGCCAAAATTGAACTATTCAAAAATAAACACTGTGATATTTAATAATGAAACATTAGGCTCATTGCCACCAAAGTCAGAACTTTTTTCTGGAAGTTCTGGGTCATACAATAAGATATCAAACTTAAATAAGACTATTGTAGAGAAATACATAAAGGCATCACTATTTGTACATGTTTGTCTTCCTAGAAAACCTGAAAATATTAACTATAAAACTCCTAGAAGTATCGAGTTAAGTAAAATATCTACTTATGAGATAAATATATAAAATGAATAGATTTTTCTCTATATCGCAAATAAAATATGGGGCAATATGATAGAGAAAAATATAAAACAACTATAACAAAAAGAAGTAGCAGCAATTTTAAAGCGAGAAGGAACTATTTAGCAAATTATATGAAGTAGTATAAAGAGCATTTGGATAAGTGAAGAGGCATAGCATGATCTATATTCTTAAATGAGGAGACCAACTAGTGTAAAAATGTCTTGCCTGCTCAGTTCTTTCTTACTCTTGTCAAGTAGGAGATACATAGTGAGGCCTGATCGTAGACTAGTCATCATTACCCTGTTGCAGTACAAGTACTGTAATATAACTTATGGACTTATGGACAATATATAGCACTGTGACTCGACAGGCAGAGTAGAAAGCTGTACTCAGGACCCAGACATCAGATTCAAATGTGGCTTGCTAAAGACATTCTGAGACTCTATGTCTCAGAGTCTCAGAACGACATAGCAGGGAGAGATAAGAGACTCGCTGAGGTCCCACTTGGATGTTTCCATTCCCCGGTTATACCTTATCCAGTACAGACACCATTGGTGGCACTCAAGGGAACTGGTGGAGATTCAGGAAGCCCCAGTCAGGTTGATATCCTTGAGTAAACAGGGTAATATAGTGTATAAGCGTGTTACCTTTACCAGCGTACAGGGACTCTTACTCAAAATGGTCCTGCACTGGGTTTAATGCTATGCTGTTGAGATCTTGAAATTCTTGATAATTTTTGAACAAGAGCACCTGTATTTTCATTTTTCACTGCATATCACCATAAAAACCTAACTTATGTGAGATGTCAGAGTATTCATTTTTGTCTGTCTTCAAATCTAGCTGTTGCAGGACAAATTCGACTTTAATGCTATCTTAATTAAAATTCTCCTTTTGGGCCCCTATCGTCCCCACATACCCTGGAGAGAAACTACAGGTCCTTTATTGAGTACGTATTCTGTAGGATTCTAGTTTATGCAAGACACAGAGATGAAGGACATAGTCACCATTCTCAAGATGCCCACTGATGTTGGAATGAAGTGATAGGAACACAAACACAGAACAAGGTGAATGTGTTCTTTAAGAGAAGCATAAACCAAGAATTCCTGGAGAAGGAGAGGAGCAATTAACTACTTTACATAGAGATGTAATGTTTCTTCTGGTCTTTGAGGATGAATAGAGATAAACAGAGTAGCTGGGGGAGGGCAATTCCAGGCAAATGAAGAGTATAAATAAGAAGGTCATGAAAGAAGAATGCATTTCAGGAATGGCTGGAGTTCACGGTGACTGGAAGAGGGAAATGGGGTGAGAATAATGGGTAGAAGATGCTACTGGAGAGGTAAGTTGGGGTAGACTGAAGAGGTTTGCATACCTCTTTGCAGGCAATTTAGATCTTATCTAGTAGACAAGATGGTGTGAAAGTTTTTTTCTTTTTTTATAAAAATGAAAAATTTCATAAGTCAAGATGAAAGAATTTGATTGTGAACACTTCTTATCACCTAGATTCCATCATTAGCATTTCATCACACTTTAAAAAATCACATAGCTTTAAAAAGTGTTTAGTGAGGAAGCCGGCTCAATTCAAAGGGTATGGAAGATATACTGGAAGTAGAGAAATCAGTGGGAAGATATCAGGTAAGAATCACTTCCCATGTAACACAGAACACAGCATAAGAATCTCAAATGAAGAAGAATTTCCCTGGCTTCAAAAATACTCATATAACAATATTTTCCCTCAAATCTTTATAGATATTGGTTTATGACCTTCTGAAATTTTAGTGTTTCAGAATAAACATCTAAGGTCAGTTTGAATTTTGTTCCTTTAAGGATAGCTACCTTTTTGTTCTTCTTGGAGGTTTTTAAGACTTTCTCCATTACCTATATAATTAACAAAAATATCAGATATTTCTTGATTTTTCTGGACCAAATATTCAAAAAATAGTCAAAAACTTTTTGGCCTCTGGGAAATTTTCTTCAGTTATGTCTTTGATTGTTTTTTCTTACTCCAGATTCCTAGAAACATCCAATATTCCTAGATTACATCATAATTTTTTCCTCTCATTTCCCTATTAGAACTTTTTGCTCTTTCCTTTCAGTTCTTAGGGATCCTCAGCTTTTCCTTTATATGTGTATCTTGATTTTTCCTTTATATGAGTCTTGATTTTTCACAATCAACATTTGTGCAAAAGGCTTTCTCAATCAAAATAGATTTGTGCATTCTGTTTCTAATAGAGATATATCTACTATTACTCTCTAATTTTGCCTGACTCACTCTTTCAGTTCAGTTCAGTTGCTCAGTCATGTCTGACTCTTTGAGACTCCATGAATCCCAGCACGTCAGGCCTCCCTATCCATCACCAACTCCTGGAGTTCACTCAGACTCACATCCATTGAGTCAGTGATGCCATCCAGCCATCTCATCCTCTGTCGTCCCCTTCTCCTCCTGCCCCTAATCCCTCCGAACATCAGGGTCTTTTCCAGTGAGTCAACTCTTCTCACAAGGTGGCCAAAGTATTGGAGTTTCAGCCTCACCATCAGTCCTTCCAGTGAACACCCAGGACTAATCTCCTTTAGGATAGACTGGTGGGATCTCCTTGCAGTCCAAGGGACTCTCAAGAGTCTTCTCCAACACCACAGTTCCAAAGGATCAGTTCTTCAGTGCTCAGCTTTCTTCACAGTCCAATTCTCACATCCATACATGACCACTGGAAAAACGATAGCCTTGACTAGATGGACCTTTGTTGGCAAAGTAAAGTCTCTGCTTTTGAATATGCTATCTAGTTTGGCCATAACTTTCCTTCTAAGAAGTAAGCGTCTTTTAATTTCATGGCTGCAATCACCATCTGCACTGATTTTGGAGCCCCCCAAAATAAAGTCTGACACTGTTTCTCCATCTATTTGCTATGAAGTGATGGGACCGGATGCCATGATCTTCGTTTTCTGAATGTTGAGCTTTAAGCCAACTTTTTCATTCTCCACATTCATTTTCATCAAGAGGCTTTTTAGTTGCTCTTCACTTTCTGGCATAAGGGTGGTGTCATTTGCATGTCTGAGGTTACTGATATTTCTCCTGGCAATCTTGATTCCAGATTGTGCTTCTTCTAGCCCAGCGTTTCTTATGATATACTCTGCATACAAGTTAAATAAGCAGGGTGACAATATACAGCCTTGACGTACTCCTTTTCCTATTTGGAACCAGTCTGTTGTTCCATGTCCAGTTCTAACTGGTGCTTCCTGACCTGTATATAGGTTTCTCAAGAGGCAGGTCAGGTAGTCTGGTATTCCCATCTCTTTCAGAATTTTCCACAGTTTCTTGTGATCGACACGGTCAAAGGCTTTGGCATAGTCAATAAAGCAGAAATAGATATTTTTCTGGAACTCTCTTGCTTTTTCCATGATCCAGCGGATGTTGGCAATTTGATCTCTGCTTCCTCTGCCTTTTCTAAAACCAACTTGAACATCTGGAAGTTCACGGTTCACGTATTGCTAAAGCCTGGCTTGGGGAATTTTGAGCATTACTTTACTAGCATGTGAGATGAGTGCAATTGTGCAGTAGTTTGAGCATTCTTTGACACTGCCTTTCTTTGGGATTGGAATGAAAACTGACCTTTTCCAGTTCTGTGGCCACTGCTGAGTTTTCCAGATTTGCTGGTGTATTGAGTGCAGCACTTTCACAGCATCATCTTTCAGGATTTGAAATAGCTCCAGTGGACTTCCATCACCTCCACTAGCTTTGTTCGTAGTGATGCTTCCTAAGGCCCCCTTGACCTCACATTCCAGGATGAACCTTAGCTAATTACCTTTCCTTTCGGCCCTTTCGTTTTCGTTTTGTAATTTCTTTATTAAAATAATAGTTATTTTTATTTTATAGAAGTTGTATGATTAAAAACCTTCCACAGTTCCCCATTTCCTAGAGGACAATGTGCAATTTTTGTAGTATGTCATTTATGGTTCCTCATAGCTGGGCCCCACCCACTGCCTCCCTGTACACACATGCTATGCTTCAGCCACTCTGGATATTCTTTTACACCTCTCTCCCATTGTTCATGCTGTCCTCTCTGGGTGGAATGCCTTCTTTACTCACTTCCATCAGGAAAATTGCTATTTACCCTGAGTCAACTAATAATGACTCCAATGCTGTTGTTTTAGCAGTCTTCCATTATTTCTCCACTTAGAATTAATTATTTGTTTTTCTATGCTTCCATGATATAATGATTAGAGGACTCAGTTATATTTGTGTGGATGCATTGTCTTTTCCAGTAAATTCAATGTAACTAGAATCCCATTTTGAATGTATATAGTATAACAGCTGATATTAATTCAATCAACAAATTTTTATTGAAAAACTACTCAATAACAAACACGGTGCTAGGCACTTGAGATACATGGGTGAACAAGACAGACAAAATTCCTGACTTCAAGAAACTCATAGTTTGTGAAGGGAAAATAAATGACTAGTAAATAAATAATTTCCTATGATCACCCAAAGCAGCCACTTGTAAAATGTTAGATGAACTAAAATTTTTGAATGAATCTTTGGTGCTAGCACAGAAGAAAGTACAATTTTTGTATCAGTTATCTTTGGCTTCAAAGCATTTAATAACCAGAAAAATTTCAGTGGTATACAACGATAAACATTTTTTAAACTTGTGTCTGTGGATCAGCTCAGTTCTAGGTTAGGCTCATACAGGTGGTTGAGCAGGGTTCACTCATGTGTCTGTGTGACTTGCTGGGGTTAGCTAATCTAGGCTGGGCTTGTATAGGGGTAGCTTAGCTTTCTTTTGCAACCAGCTGAATAACCCTGACAAACTCCAATAAGCAACCCTATTCAAGTCTTTGCTTGCGTCTAACCTGCCACTGACCAAAACCAGGCACATGGTTAAGCCCAGAGTCCAAGGGGAAGGAGGTACACCGTACCCAAAGCAGGAGGTATTGCCAAGTTACATGGCAAAGGGTGATTTGCAATTCCATTATTGGACACGGTATGAAAAGTTGGAACAATAACCCAGACTGCCTCAGGTCTCTTGATGTACATGACATCACGTGATAGACTGTCGTTTAGTCGCTAAGTTGTGTCCAACTCTTTTGTTACCCCCACAGACTGGAGACCACCAAGCTCCTCTGTCCATGGGATTTCCCAGGCAAGAACACTGAAGGGGGTTGTCATTTCCTTTTCCAGGGGATCTTCCCAGACCAGGGATCAAACCCATGTCTCTGCATTGGCAAGAAAATTCTTTATCACTGAGCGACCTGGAAGCCCTCATAAGAATTGTTCAATAGCTAAGTCTTGTCTGAATCTTTGTGACCCCATAGACTGCGGCAGGCCAGGCTTCCTTGTCCTCCACTATCTCCTTGAGTTTGCTCAAGTTCGTGTTCATTGAGTTGGTGATGCCATCCAACCATCTCATCCTCTGCCCTTCTCTTCTCCATCTGCCTTCAATCTTTTGCAGGCCAAAATATTGGAGCTTCAGCTTCAGTATGAGTCCTTCCAGACTGATTTCTTTTAGGACTGACTGGTTTGATCTCCTTGCTGTCCAAGGGACTCCCAAGAGTCCTCTCCAGCATCACAGTTCAATAACACAAATTCTTTGGCATGATAAGAATGAGTAGAGTCTGATGAATCCTCAAGCCACTACTTGGGTAAATTTTTTTACCTTTCCTTACCCTCTTCTTTTCCTTACCCAACCTACCCTCCCCTGACACCCCATTTCCCATGCAACACCACCAACATATCATTTACTTGGTCTTGATTCACTTACTTTCTCAGTGTTGTGGTTTCTAACATTTGCATCTCTTGCTTGGGAGGTTTTTTTTTTTTCCTTTTCTGGGGTGTGTGTATATACATGTCTTGGGCTGCTCTGCTGCACAAAAGGGCAGAAGTACCAAAACACTAATACCAGCCAGGAGTTTGTGTATAGATATTCCAATTCCTTCAGTCAAAGGAGAGGGGTGTCTGAAGATCTTCCACTGCCTTCCCAGAGTTTCTAGTGGAATCAAACTCCTTGTTTGGCAGTAAACCCTTCAGTGACTGTCTCATGCCTCGGCTCCCCTACTGGCGTTTCCTGGGATCACTGTCAAATAAACTTAACTGTTGTTGCTGTTCAGTCGCCCAGTCACGTCCGACTCTTTGAGACCCCATGGACTGCAGTGCACCAGGCCTCCCTGTCTCTGACCATCTCCCAAAGTTTGCCCAAGTTCATGTCCATTGCTCGGTGATGCCATCCAGCCATCTCATCCTCTGACGCCCTCTTCTTCTTACTTGCACTCAAATCCTTGTTTCAGGGTCTGCTTCTGTGGAAAGCTGAGTAAGAAAACATATATTGAAAGTCTGCCATGAGCAGAAAGCAGTGTGGGAGTCCACTCTTCTGCTAATAAATGTATCCTGAGAAGTTGTATTATTGCTGCTATCAGTTTATCGGAAAAAATTAGGTGGGTAGTGAAAAGAACATGGGGCTTTGGAATCAGACAAAGTTGGGCTCCAGAACTTTCTCCACAACTTACTTTCCTACCCTTCGTGAGTCTTGTTCATTACAAAATGCAGACAATGTCCGTCTAAAAGTGTAAGATGATGCCGTAACACATGTAAGTGCTCTTCACCATGCCTGGCACATGGCGGGTATTCAGTAAGTATAAGCTCAAGGAATTAGCAGAGAGGTACCTGGCAGTTTCTATGAGAAAGTAGCTCTGAGAGAGAGGCTGATACTCTCCCACATTCCAAGGTTCTTCTTTCCTCCTTTTCATGTCATTTCACTCTCCCTATAGTTCTCTATCCATTAAGAGGACTCATTAGCCTCATGGATTCAAAGTTATTCCAGAAATTCCTGTTTAGACTTGGACCAAGTTATGTGCCTCTTTGTCCTTCGATTTCCTTATTTCTATAACTGAGATTGTAACACCTAATGTAAAAGTTGTTGTAAGGATTAATGATAATGATACATTTAAGAGGTTTAGCCCACAGCCTGGCAGAGAAAATGCTCAGTAAGTGGCATCAGTTAACATTTCCTTTAAAATAATGACAGCATTTATACAGCATTGTGAATAGACAATATCTCATTTAATCCTCACAACAAGTGCATGGGGCAGGTATTATTATTATTATTATTATTATCAGACCCATTTTATAGAAAAAGAAGCTAAAGCTCAGGGAAGCCAAGAGACTCACCCAGGATCACTTAGTTAGTCTTGGGCATCAGAAACAAATCTTCCCCTTCAACATCCGTATTCTTTCACTTTATCTTCCTTCTGCTATCTTGGTTATTTATTCTCTGCCTTGCCTAGTGAAAGTTCCCCAAAGACAGGAATAGATTTATTTTCCCCCTGGATTCTGGGGCTCCACTCAGGGAACTTGGTTATTGAGAAAGGAATTAAATAATTGTCAGGGGAAAAGACAGCTTGTAGGAGAATGTGATAAATTCAACTGAGAAAGCGCCAAGGGCGAAGACGCGTGCAAAGCTGGCTCGAGAGCACAGGCCTTTAGGCTGTTGCTTAATAATATTAACAAGTAATATTTGTCTAGCATTTTACAGTTGTCAAAGTACTTCCTGATGTTTAGCCTCACTTGATTCTCACAACAGCCCTGTACTCTGCGGTAACTTCTTCTCACAATATTTGTACTGCGGCTCAGATAGGATAAGGGATTGGTTAAAGCAATCCAGCCAGTAAATGTTAGAAGCAGAGTGTCTTGGAGCACCTGGAAACCAGATCTTCTATTGTCTGATAACAACCAGAATTTGCATCGTGCTCAGGAGTTAAAGCACATTCACAAATGTCATCTTGATTTTGACAGTTATGAAGGCATTATCCCCATTTTATGGAGAAGAATACTGGGGCTCAAAGAAGTAAAAGGACTTGCCTAAGGACATTGATGGCAATTGCCTGAGTTGGGTTTCAGACGGGGGTCTTTTGACAGCAAAAATCCGTCTACCCTGCCGGACTCTGAATGCAGCCTCCCTAATTAAAATGAAGAGATCAATTTTCTTAATCTATTCCCAGTGTCTTCTCAGGGAAAAACCTTCCTTTTTGCCCCTCTCTTCTCTTTAGACCTTAGTCACCATGGGAACAGTGCCCCTAATGGGCAGGAGAGGGCCTAGGTGGAAGGTCTTGGTGGGAGCCTAGCTCATCCCATTTGCTTATGAAGATCAGCTGAGCTCCTTGAGTTTTCCTGCCTCTCAGAGGAGCAGGGAGGTGTCTCACTGAGTTAAAAAATGCAGCTTCAGAAGCAGATATTTCTCACAAACCCATGTGGCTTCTTGGGCAGGATGGAATCTTCCAGGCTGGGCCTCTGATGTCTGTCCACCTCTCTCCAATCACAGGAAAGCAGGGGAATGAAGACAGGGAGGAGGTGGGAATGGAGGCTAAGCTGCCCTTTTCCCAATGAGAAACAGCTCCCTGCTTGTAAACAGCAGAAGGTCTGGGGGAAGACCGAGTTTTGGTATCACATAAAGCTAGAGAACTTCTATATCAGTTGCAGGATCTGAACAGTTTATTTTTCTCTGCTTGTATTGCAAATTTATAACAAACTGAGAATAAAGCATACTTTTTTTTTTTTTTTAGTTGGCCTCTCCCTCTCTTCCCCACAATGTCTTGGTTTCCCTCAAAGCTACCAAGTGCTAATTTGAAAAATATGTTGCCGACAAGTGGGAGAGAAAAAGGCATCCAACGTGAAATGCCCTCTAGGGCATGGAGGAACTCCCAGAGAGAGAAAGCGAGAGAGAGCAAGGGCGCATGCGTGTGCGTGGGCTGCGCGCTCCCGGAGCAGCAGGAAGAAATGGGAGCAGCAAGAAGTGCGGACTGTGGAAGCCGGCGTGTACCTCGGTGCTGGGTGAAACTCTCTGTTGCATTTAAGGTACTAAACAAATCTCATTGTTGGCAGTATTTGCTGCATTTATCAGGGTCACCTGTAGGTTACTTCCTAAGAAAAATTAGAGTTAATAACTAAACAACAACAGAACACTTCTACTGAAGAATGTAAATGTTTCCTTTTCATGGATAAAAAGACCTAGGTTACGCATTGTTTCCAATTTTGCTTTGTCTGCCAGGAAGCTTAGAGCAAAAAGTACAGCTCAAACAGAGCCTTGGTAGAGATGCCATCACCTGCTTAACCACATTGTTTTTACCCCATGGCTTAACTCTCATAATTTCCTTCCTGCCTTTTCTCTTTCTCTCTTTGACTTAAAGACAAATATTTTATCATTCTATGTATGTAATATAAATGGCTTTACATTCTTTGTTGAATATGGCAATATGTAAGTAAATAAAGGCAATGGCACCCCACTCCAGTACTCTTGCCTGGAAAATCCCAGGGACGGGGAAGCTTGGTGGGCTGCAGTCCATGGGGTCGCTAAGAGTTGGATACGACTGAGCGATTCACTTTCACTTTTCACTTTCATGCATTGGATAAAGAAATGGCAACCTACTCCTGTATTCTTGCCTGCAGAATCCTAGGGATGGGGGAGCCTGGTGGGCTGCCGTCTATGGGGTCGCACAGAGTTGGACACGACTGAAGTGACTTAGCAGCGGCAGCACACATAAATAAGCCTTTCTGGAGAAAACTTTGGGTGAGCAAGTTAAGAGGATAGAGGAGCGAGGGAAGGAAATCCTGAAATTGACTTCAGGCTTTCCTCATCTACATCAAATTACATCACCTCATTCCCAGCTGCTTCCAATCTTGAGATTAGCACCAGGGATAGGGAGAGAACTTCCAAGATAAAGCTAGTGGAAATGGCTTATGGTGGGTTGGTGCTGACCCCTTGCACATCCTGTCTGCAGAACACCAAGCACAAAGGGCATAGAATTCAATTTGAACATTCAGGAGACCTTCCTCTGGGTTCTTCCCATGGCAGTCTGGGTTTTTAAAATTGAGGTATAGGTGATTTACAAATTAGTTTTAGGTGTACCATATACAGGGAGGCCTGGCGTGCTGTGATTCATGGGTTTGCAAAGAGACACGACTGAGTGACTGAACTGATAGTGATTCGATAATTTTTTAAGAGTATACTCTATTTGAGGTTATAAAATAATGGCTATAATTCCCAGTGCTGTGCAATATATCCTTATTGTTTGCTTTGTACATAGTATTGGCATTTTGTGTCTCTTCATCCTCTGTCACTATCTTGCCCCTCCTTGCTTCCTTCTCTCCACTGTTAACTGCTAGTTCTCTCTGTGAATCTGTTTTTTAGTCTCTGTGTATGAGTGATAATGTATTTGTCTTTCTCTGACTTATTTCACCAAGGATAATATCCTTTAGATATATCTACCTTGTTACAAGTGGCAAAATTTCATTTTTTTATGACTGAGTAATATTCTAGTCTTTATGTATAAATATATTTATATATGCATAAATATCTCACATCTTTATCCGTTCATCTGTTGAACACATCTTGACAATTATAAATATTGGGGTGCATGTATCTTTTCGAATGAGTGTTTCATTTTCTTTAGATATAGACCCAGGAGTGGAATTGCTGAGTCATGGTAGTTTTTTGCTGAATCATATTTTAAGCTTTCTGAAGAAACTATATACTGCTTTCTGTAGCAGCTACAATTTACTTTCCTACCACAGTGCATGAGGGTTCCCTTTTCTACACACTTTCACCAATATTTGTTTCTTGTAGGGGGGTCTGTTTTTTTTAAGTATTAGAAAGAATATGGGATTTAGAGGCCAAAGACTGTAAAGTTTCTGGCTCCAACTATGAGGACTTGAGGCTAACCTCTTACTTTTGGCAAAGAATGGATAATATTAACAACTCTACATAGTTAATTTAAGTATCAAGTGAGAATAAAGGTGAAAGTGTTATGTTGAGTGTAAGGAATTACAATAATTAATTATTATCATGGATTCAGGGTTCTTTGCAGTCGTCTCCCACCACCATTTGATACCTTAGTTCACAAACACCGTAACTAGCTGTCCCTATGCTCCAGTCATTCCTTGACCATACCTGGGTGCCCTTCTCCTCCCTTTCAGTCCATAGTAGATTCCTACACAACCTTTAAAACCCATGTCAAATATCACTACCTTGATTAAGTCATAGCCCCACCATTTAGAATGAATACATTACTTTTTCTTACTTTTGGTCATCAGAGGATTTGGTTCATACCATTAATGTCGCATTAATTATGTTGAACTTGGTTGCTTTCTGCCTGTTACTTCTCTTGTGTTCAGTTTTAAATCTCTGACACCATGTAGGTACATCTAGCTTTGAGCCATTACATCACAGAGTAAACAGAGGTGAATTTTGAGACTTATGAGCAGAGAACAAAATTTTTGCAAAATCCATATATATTTTAGAAATATTTTGTGCTACAAAAAGCCAGGTTAATAAAAATGAAATATCAAGCAATAGCTTTGAGGTGGGCTCTTTTATTTTGTTACTATCAAATGTGATGGATGAATGTTCCCAGTTTCTTCTGAGAATTCTTGATTTCCACATCTAAGGCTACATTAACTCTAGACTGGGACATTAGGGAACTGTAAAGAGATATCTGTGGACATTTCATTTTTATTTATTTTTTATTTAAATTAAAAATTTTTTGTAGTTACAGCTAAATTTTATTATAAAAAACCATTTAGGGATAACTGAATGGAAGAGAAACGTAGGGCAGGGGGGAGGAGGAGGAGGGGAACGCAGTTTTCATGCCTTCTCCTTACACAATCTAGTGCCTTATCATCATGGCATATTAATGTGTTTATGAACCAGGAAGCTCCACTGAGCCTCAGATCCAGAATATTTACTGGGGTTTCGTCGCATGGGTATGATTGACTAAGTCATTGGCCACGTGACTCAATCCAGTTTCCAGTCCCTCTCCCCTCCCAGGAGGTTGGGAGTGGGAATTAGGAGAGTGGGGCTGAAAGACAAAGAGCATTTTGTTTTTAAAAAGGCTGTGAGACAGATTGGCAGTGATGGGAACAGCAAAACAGAGAGATTTGGACCCAGGCTGTGGCATCAGCTGCCTGAGTGAGCAACTTCACAGTGTTTCCTTGTGGTGGTTTATTTTGTGTATTAACCCGCCTGGGTGAAGAGATGCCCAGATAGCTGGTAAAACATTCCCGGGTGTGTCTGTGAGGGTGTCTCAGGATGAGATTGGCTTTTGAATATGTAACCTGAGTGAAGAAGCTGCCCCTCGCCAATGCCAGTAGGCATTATCGCATCCATCGTGGGCCTGAATAGAACAAAAATGCAGAGGAAAGCCGAATAGTCTCTATTTGGTTGAACTGGGACATCTGTATTCTGTCCTCAGACATTGGTGCTCCTGGTTCTTGGGTTTTTGGTTAGGATCAGAATGTATACCATCAACTGCTGTGGTTCTCAGGCCTTTGGGTTTGTCCTGAAACTACTGACACAGTAACCTTCCGGGGCCTCCAGTTTGCAGGTGGCAGATTATGGAACTTCTCAGCCTCCATAATCATGTGAGCCAATCTTTAATAATAAGTCTCTTTTTATGTAGATCCTATCAGTTTTGTTTCTCTGGAGAACATTCTTCATTTGAAAAATGGGAATAATAATAGCATACATCATTTTGTTTTGAGAGTTAAATAAGATAATAGCGTGGAAAGCGGTAAAAGTCTAGTGCCTGGCCCAGGGTAAGTACTCACCAGATGTCATCTCATAATTAAAGTGAAAGTCACTTAGTTGTGTCTGACTCTTTGCGACCCCATGGACTGTATAGTCCATGGAATTCTCCAGGCCAGAATACTGGAGTGGGTAGCTGTTCCCTTCTCCAACGGATCTTCCCAACCCAGGGATTGAACCCAGGTCTCCTGCATTGCGGATGGATTCTTTACCAGCTGAGCTACCAAGGACTCAATTAAAAGTGCAACCTCATTTTTACACACGAGGCCTGTGTATCTCCTGAGTTTTCAGAGTTAGGGTGGCTCTCTGCAGCTGGCTGTTGCCTTTCTCCCTCCTGAATATATGTATGCTTGTGTGAAGTGGGCGAGATCAGATTCCAGGGGACTTCAGTGGTTGACACAGGAGTGACCAGAACCTGAATGTACCCCAACAGAAGGCACACAGCCTTGTTCTGCTCTGCTCATGTGTCATCAAAAGCACTGATTCATCTGGATGCAGCATTTAGGAAGGATCATTGTCCAGGCTTTCCTGGTGGCTCAGAGGTTAAAGCGTCTGCCTCCAATGCGGGAGACCTGGGTTCGATCCCTGGGTTGGGAAGATCCCCTGGAGAAGGAAATGGTAACCCACTCCAGTATTCTTGCCTGGAGAATCCCATGGATGGAGAAGCCTGGTAGGCTACAGTCCACGGGGTCTCAAAGAGTTGGACACGACTGAGCAACTTCACTTTCACTTTCTTTTTTTGTCCAGAAGGACCATGTTCAACAACTTATTTCCCTGTCTATATGATGAAGATGACACTCTGATAGCTCAGCTGGTAAAGAATCTTCCTGAAATGCAGGAGACCCTGGTTTGATTTCCTGGGTCAGGAAGATCTGCTGGAGAAAGGATAGGCTAGCCACTCCAGTATTCTTGGGCTTCCTTGGTGGCTCAGCTGGTAAAGAATCCACCTGCAATGTGGGAGACCTGGGTTCGATCCCTGGGTTGGGAAGATCCCCTGGAGAAGGGAACAGCAGCCCACTTCAGTATTCTGGCCTGGATAATTCCATGGACTATATAGTCCGTGGGGTCGCAAAGAGTTGGACAAGACTGAGAAAATTTCACTGGAAAGAATAAATGATACAAGTATGTCAGGGTGTCTAAACGTGAAAGAATGGTCTGTATCTTTGTCATTATTACAAGGGGCCAATATGAGGAGGAATTCAGTCTGAACAGCAATATCAAATTCATACATGTGCAAATGGCTTACCCCATTATATGATTCGCCATCAAGGTATGGAACAGTCACAAGAGCAGATAGATTTCAGTGATGTTTTTCGGTGCTTTGTGTCGGTTGTGGATTTTATTAGAAAAATAAATGAATGAAAAGAGAAGACATCCTTGCCAGCTCTGAACGACAACTTGGAGCAGTCTCTCCTGGTTGACAGAAAACCACGATCACCTCTGCTGACCTGAGAGAGCTCTACCTTGGATGATGGAAGGTTGTCACAGAAATATTGTGTTCACTTAGCCCAGGGAGCTGCATCAGCATTTTAGGAGATTGCTGAACTCAACTGTTTAGAAAGCCCTACATCTCCCTGACAGGACACCACAGCCGTGGTGAAGATGAGGGGGAATGGGACTGTTCTGGCAGGGACATGGTGATTTAAACTCAGCCCCTACTCACTTGGATAATGGGCATCAAAGCAGGGAAAATCTTGTTCCAGCTGTGAGAGTTCCTCATTTGGATGGTAGCTGTTTGTGTTCCTGGAGATTTGTGTGCAAGGCAGTTTTCAGTAAACCAAATCATTATTTTCTGGAATTCACTGGGAAGTCAGAAACTTTTTTTCTGTGGTGAAAGTTTTAAATGTTGGGTACATTTGGAGTTTTTTGTAAGTTGCATTGTTTTTGAAACATGGATAATACTGGTAACTGACAAGAAGCTGCTTGTTTTAAGTTTTACTGTGGATTTCTTAAGTATTATCTACAGCAGGCTGTATGTAATATTTGCATATTACCAAATAATGCAAAGTTCTGGATATCATTGGAAATTAATTGAAGTAACCTGGACAGTTTGCTTAGAGCACTGTGTGAATCTAATTCTTTGGCATTTTATGAAGCAAAGGCAGTGGAGCACTCACGCATGTCTCTTAGATCTACAACTTGTTTCTCAGGTATCCTTTTGAAGAGTGGAGCTGGCTCTTAAATATTCACAAAATATTTCTATGAGATAGCTGAAGAGCCTGCAGTGTTTGGTTTCTGTAACTCTATTTTATATTTTGAGAAATGGCTTTGCCTATCAGCTTACCCTGTGCCATCATAAACTGAGCACCTACGCTCCCTGTTCATTATACCATTTTATCATTGCAATTGCTGTTATTTAACCTACTTTACAGATGAGGAATCTGAGGCTCAGAAAATTTAAGTGACTTTCCAGAGGTCAAGTAGGTGGCAGATCTTAAACCAGAGGTTTTGTTCTACATTATCATGTAACCAGGGAGCAAAATTGACTAATGATGTGATTCAAGACTGAAGGATGGAGGTTTAGAAGGGAGAATTTCAAACTAGTGATGGAAGACAGAGTTGAAAAAAATGGAAAGGCTTTTTAATATGGATATAAGAACCATATGACTACCATTTATCAAGTACTTATCATGAACTTGGCATTATGCTGTGTTTCTCAGGAAAACCAACAGAATTCCCAGGAAATACTGTTCTGTTTTCCAATCATACAGATGAATAAATTGTTCTGAGATTTAAATGAATTCACCTCAGGCCATACAACTTAATAAGCAGAAGCATTTGATCTTGGACCAATTGCTGTCTCCCTTTAAAGCTTGTACTCTTTCTGCCCATTATCCAAGCAGCAGAGGAATCTTTGCTTGCTCCCTATCCAAACTCATGAAATGTGAATGCTTTTGCCCAGTAATGACAGCTGGAATTTAGGCCCCAGCTCAAGACTTGATCAATACTATACAAGGCCATGAAGCCATACAAAAATGTCCTTTGAAACTTAAAGACCAGCATTTTCTTAATAGAGCAACAACAAAAACCTTTGATGCTGTGCAAATAGTAAAAATGTAGAATGCGTCTTCTCTAAGATTCTGCAGAAGCTTAAAATGTGGCAAGATAGCTTTTTAAGGATACATTTTTATAAAAGTTGCAAGTACACATAGTTTTAAAAGTCTGGTAGTTTTACATGACTTATAATGGAAAACAGCAGTCTCCTGCCCACACCCCATCCCTTTTCCCACTTCCCAGAGGCAACCACTCACATTTATGGTTGCCTTCATGCGCTATTATATATGCGCTATATATATATAGTGCTATATATATATGCACTACATATATATATACTGCTATATATATATATGCACTATATATATATATACTGCCATTTTTTGTTTATTTACTTACCTGCGTACCTACTTATCTACCAACCTACCAACTGAAACTTCTTAGCCTTGCCATAAATAAGTGCTACAAATCTGTGGCTTAAATATCGGAAATTTTTTGTCCTGTGATCTGGAGTCTAGACGTCTGAGATCAAGGTGTCAGCAGGGTTGGGCCCTTCTGAGGGTGATGAGGAAGAGTCTGTCCCTGCTGGGTAGCTTTGGTATTCCTTTCCTTGTAGCTGCATCACTCTTATTTCTTCCTTTATTGTCACATGACATTCTCGCTGTGCAAGTTTGTGTCCAAATTCTCCCTTTTCATGAGTACCCTAGACATACTGGATTAGAGCCCAGCCTAAGGACCTTTTTTCTGCTTGATTAACCCTATAGAGACTCTTGTTTTCAAATAAGGTCACATCCTGAGGTACGAGGGGTTGGGGTTTCAAAATACCTTTTTGGAGAGTGGGCACAATTGAACCCATAAGAATTATCTATTGTTTTCCTAACATACAAGATGAGATTCAGCTCTCATCTTTACATCTTCCTTCCACTCACTTTTAGGCCTCCTATCTTTCTGGTAATGGTTTTTGTTAGATTTAGTGTTTATACTGTTATGATTGTGAAAATATTACTTGCATCTGGGTCATGTAATGAGTATGATTAAATTTTCCTTTCTGTGCAACTCTTGGTTTTCATGGAATTATTAATGGTCTTATGTCCTTGTTTGCCTAGTTTTCTTTTTCTTGTTTATTTTTAAAACTTTTTATTGGTGGAAATTGCTTTACAATTTTGTGTTGGTTTCTGCCATATACCAATGTGGATCAGTCATAATTATATATAATTATGGGAAATATATGTATTTATATATATAAATCTATATATTTATATATATATATAAATTAAGGGAAATATACATATATTCCCTCCCTCCATCCCATCCCCCTCAGTCATCACAGAGTGCCAGGCTGGGCTCCCTGTGTTGCTTAGCAACTTCCACTCACTGCATTTTGCACATGATACTGTATATATGTCAATGCTACTTTCTAAGTTCATCTGACCCTCACCTTCCCCCACTGTGTCTATAAGTCCATTCTCTACTAGGTTCAGTAACATTTTTCTAGATTCCATGTGTGCACAGTAATATATGATACTTGTTTTTCTCTTTCTGACTTACTTCACTCTGTGTGAGAGGCCTTGCTGCTGCTGCTAAGTCGCTTCAGTCGTGTCCAACTCTGTGCGACCCTATAGACGGCAGCCCACCAGGCTCCCCTGTCCCTGGGATTTTCCAGGCAAGAACGCTGGAGTGGGTTTGCCATTTCCTTCTCCAATGCATGAAAGTGAAAAGTCAAAGTCGCTCAGTCCTGTCTGACTCTTAGTGACACCATGGACTGCAGCCTACCAGGCTCCTCCGTCTATGGGATTTTCCAGGCAAGAGTACTGGAGTGGGGTGCCATTGCCTTCTCCGTAAGAGGCTCTAGATCAATCCAACTCACTAGAACTGACTCAAATTTGTTCCTTTTTATGGTTGAGTAATATTCCATTGTATAAATGTACCACAGCTTCTTTATCCATTCATCTGTTGATGGACATCTAGGTTGTTTCCGTGTCCTGAAAGTGAAAGTGAAGTCGCTCAGTCATGTCCGACTCTTTGCGACCCCATGGACTGTAGCCTACCAGGCTCCTCTGTCCATGGGATTTTCCAGGCAATAGTGCTGGAGTGGATTGCCGTTTCCTTCTCTAGTGGATCTTCCCGACCCAGGGATGGAACCCAGGTCTTCCACATTGTAGACAGATGCTGTACTGTCTGAGCCACCAGGGAAGTTCCGTGTCCTGGCTATTGTAAATATTGTTACAGTGAATATTGGGGTACATGTGTCTTTTAAAATTGTGGTTTTCTCAGGGTATATGCCCAGTAGTGGGATTCCTGGGTCATACATTCCTGCCCATAAATTCCTAGGCAGATGTATTCCTAAATTTTTTAAAAAGGAATCTCCATACTATTTTCTGTAATGGTGTTATCAGTTTACATTCCTACCAACAGTGCAGGAGGGTTCCCTTTTCTCCACATCCTTTCCAGCATTTATTGTTTGTAGATTTTTTTGAGGATGAATGAACAGTCACACCATTCGGACTGGTATGAGGTGGTACCTCATTTAATTCTGACTTGACTTTCTCTAATAATGAGTGATGTTGAGAATATTTTCATATGTTTATTTGCCATTTGTATGTCTTGTTTGGAGAAGTGTCTGTTTAGGTCTTCTGTCCTTTTTTCACTGGCTTGTTTGCTTTCTTGATATTGAGCTGTATGAGCTGTTTGTAGATTCTGGAGATTTACCCTTTGTCAGTTGCTTTATTTGCAGTTGTTTTTCTCTCATTCTGAGGATTGTCTATTCATCTTGTGATGTTTCCTTTGCTATGTAAGAAACTTAAGTTTTAAATAGAATGCCACTTTTTTTTTTTTCCATTAGTCTAGGAGGTGGATCAGAGAGAATCTTGCTGTGATTTACATCAAAGAGTGTACTGACTATGTTTTCCTCTATGACCTTTATAGTTTCTGGCCTTACATTTAAGTCTTTAGTCCATTTTATTTCTAATTTCATTCTTTTGCACATAGCTGTCTAATTTTTCCAGCATCACTTATTGAAGAGGCTGTCTTTTTTTCCATTGTATATTCTTCCCTCATTTGTCGAAGATAATGTGCCTATAGGTATATGGGTTTATTTCTTGGCTTTCTATCTTGTTCCATTTGTCTATATTTCTGTTTTGCATCAGTACCGTATTGTCTTGATGACTTGTAGCTTTGTAGTATAACTTGAAGCCAGGGAGGTTGATTCCTCCAGCTGTTTTTTTTTTCCCTCAAGATTACTTTGGCTATTCAGGGTCTTTTGTGTTTCCATACAAATTGTGAAATTTTTTGTTCTAGTTCTGTGAAAAATGCCATTGGTAATTTGATAGGGATTGCTTTGAACCTATAGAGTGCTTTGAGTAATATAATCATTCTGACAATATCGATTCTTCCAATCCAAGAACATTGTGTATCATCTCTCTGTCTGTTCTTGTTGTCTTTGATTTCTTTCATCAGTGTCTTAGAGTTTCCTGCATACAGATCTTTTGTCTCTTTAGGTAGGTTTATTCCTAGGTATTTTATTCTTTTTGTTGCAATGGTGAATGGAATTGTTTCTTTAACTTCTCTTTCTGATTTTTCATTGTTAGTGTATAGAAATTCAAGGGATTTCTGTGTATTGATTTTGTATCCTATGACTTTACTAAATTCATTGATTAGCTCTAGTAGTTCTTTGGTGGCATTTTTTAGGGTTTTCTCTGTATAGTATCTGTGCTTCAGTGGTAAAAAATCAACCTGCAGTGCAGAAGATGAAGGACATGTGGGTGCAGTCCCTGGGTCAGGAAGATCCCCTGGAGGAGGGCATGGCAACCCACTCCAGTATTCTTGCCTGGAGAATCTCATGGACAGAGGAGCCTGACGGACTGCAGTCTATGGGGTCGCAGAGAGTTGGACATGACTGAAGCAGCTGAGCACAGCACGGAGCACACACATGTATAGTATCATGTCATCAGCAGACAGTGAGAGTTTCATTTCATGTTTTCGAATCTGGATTCCTTTCCTTTTTCGTCTCTTGCTGTGGTTGTGACTTTCAAAACTGTTGAGTAATAGTGGTGAGAGTGGGCACTCTTGTCTTGTTTCTGATCTTAGGGGAAATGTTTTCATTTTGAGAATAATGGTTGCTGTGGGTTTGTCATACATGGCCTTTATTATGTTGAGGTTGGTTCCTTCTATGCTGATTTTATGGAGAGTTTTTTTTTTTTAAATCATAAGTGGGTGTTGAATTTTGTCAAAAACTTTCTCTGCAATTTGATATGGTCATGTGGTTTTTATCTTTCAATTTGTTACTATGGTACATCACACTGAAGAATCCTTGCATCCCCGAGATCAATCCCAGTTGATCAGGGTGTATGATCCTTTTAATGTCTTGTTGGATTCTGTTTGCTAGAACTTTGTTGATGATTTTTGCATCTGGTTCATCAGTGATATGCTTTGTTTTCTAAATTATTAATAAACAAGACCAAGTTCTAAACTGTAGAAGAATTTCTCCAAGTCAAAAAATACAAGAAATTAGTAAAAACGAATGAGGGAAAGGTATGAAGAAAGTTAATTCCAAAATGAAAAAAACCCAAGGGTTAGTAAGGACAGAAAGAGATGCTTAAACCCATTGGTGATTAGAATAATGTCAAAATGCTACTTTTCTTCCACCAGATTGGCCATGGTTGGGAAGCTGGATGGTGCCAAGGGTTGCCAGGTCTGTGGCAATACAAAAATTGCCAAGTTCCATAGTGCAAGTATGGACCAGGGCAGCAGTTCTGGAGAGCGCTCTGCCACCTCTGCCACTACTTGCTGCTCTGGCACACTCCAAGATGAACGTTCTATAGAAATTTTACTTTGTTTGTGATAGCAGGAAGTCGGAGACAGTTGGGTTGGTGATCAGTAAATGGCCAGATAAGTACAAATGGTGAATGCATTTTGAGGACTATTTGTGAGTTGAAAGCAATGAATTTGAGGTACACACAGTAGTATGCATAGTTCTAAAAAATGGTGCTGAATGATAGAGGTAAAGAAAAAGCCTAAGATACTCAGCAAATTAAACTTGTATAAATTGAAAATATGTGCATGTAATTTAATATACATTTTAAAAGAACTCGTGTAAATGAAATGATACATTTCACATGTATCAAGGTGGTTGTATATGGGGAGATGGAAATAAGGGAAATGCATAAATAAAGAAGGGAGGGTTCTGTTGAGACCAGGGCTGGTGAGCTAGGGATTGAGGAATGTGATTGACTCAACCATCTGCACTTGAGATCTAAAAACAGACTCAGTGTTTACACAGTTATGACTAAATAGACATTATTTACACCTGAATCATGGAGTGTATTATGATTGCATTTCCTTTTTGGGATAGGAGGAAGTAGTTTACTTTCCTGGAATTAAAAATAATTGGAAAAATTTTGTTCGCTTTTCTGTGCATATATTGCTGTTTCATCCCTGAACTATTTGCCAGTGAATATATCTCTTCCTTTTGTATTCAGATTCCTCAGATAATCTATGTTTTACATTTTCTTTTTTTGTGACATCCATCTTAGAGCCTTTGGTCCTTGGCTGTGTACTGAATTAAGTCCCTCCCACCAAATTTATGTTAAAGCCCTACCCAATGTGACTCTGTTTGGAAATAGTCTTTCCTTAAAATTTTTATTTTATATTGGAGTATAGTTGATTTTCAGTGTTGTTAGTTTCTGGTGTACAGCAAAGTGACTCAGTTGTCCATATACATAAATCTATTCTTTTTCGAATTGTTTTCCCATTTAGATTACTATAGAATATTGAGTAGAGTTCCCTGTGTTATATAGTAGGTCCTTGTTGGTAATCTGTTTTAAATATAGTGGCATGTATATGTCAATCCCAAACTCTCAATTTATTCCCCTCCACCACTCTTCTGCTTTTGTAACCTTAAGTTTGTTTTCTGTGTCTGTTTGTTTTGTAAGTAAGTTCATATGTATCATTTTTTTAAGCTTCCACATATAAGTGATATCATATGGTATTTGTCTTTGACTTACTTCACTTAATATGATAATCTCCAGGTCCATCCATGTTGCTGCAGATGGCATTATGTCATTCTTTTTAATGACTGAGTAATATTCCACTGTATATATGCACCACATCTTTATTCATTCCCCTGTAATGGACATTTAGTTTACTTCCATGTCTTGGTTGGACTTCCCAGGTGGTGCTAGTGGTAAAGAACCTGCTAGTCAGTGCAGGAGACTAAGAGACATAGGTTTGATCCCTGGGTCAGGAAGATCCCCTGGAGGAGGGCATGGCAGCCCACTCCAGTATTCTTGCCTGGAGAACCCCATGGCAGAGGAACCTGGTGGGATGTGGTCCGTAGGGTCACAGAGAGTTGGACGCGACTGAAACTGCTTAGTACCCATGCATGTCTTGGTTACTGTAAACAGCGCTAGAATGCCCGTTGTGGTGCATGTATCCTTTCAAACCATGGTTTTCTCTGTATATGTGCCCAGGAGCGGGATTTCTGGATCATATGGTCACTCTATTTTTAGTTTTTAAAGGAACCTCCATACCCTGTTCTACATAGTGGCTGTACCAAATTACATTCCCACTAACAGTATAGGAGGGTTCCCTTCTCTCCACACCCTCTCCAGCATTTATCGTTTGTAGATTTTTTTGATGATGACCATTCTGACTGGTGTGCAGTGATATCTCATTGTAGTTTTGATATTCATTTCTCTAGTAATCAGTGATGTTGAGCATCTTTTCATGTGCCTCTTGGCATCTGTATGTCTTCTTTGGAGAAAGTCTATTTAGGTCATCTGCTCATTTTTGATTGGATTGTTGGGTTTTTTGGATCTTGAGTTGCATAAACTATTGGTAAATTTTAGAGATTAATTCCTTGTTGGTTGCATCATTTGCAAATATTTTCTTTCATTCTGTGGGCTTTTTGTTTTGTTTATGGTTTCCTTTGCTGTGCAAAGGCTTTTGAGTTTAATTAGGTGGAGATCGTCCTTAAAGGGGCTTCCCTCATAGCTCAGTCAGTAAAGAATCTGCCTGCAATGCAGGAGACCCGGGTTTGATTCCTGGGTCAGGAAGATCCCCTGGAGAAGAAGATGGTAACTCACTCTAGTATTCTTGCCTGAAGAATCCCATGAACAGATGATCCTGGCAGGCTACAGTCCATGGGATTGTGAGAGTTGTACATGACTTAGCGACTAAACCATGGGTCCTTAGGAGGTAATGAGCTCCTAAGAGAGGAGACCTAATTGAATGGTACCGGTGACCTTCTAAGAAGAGGAAGAGATCTCTCTCTCTCTCTGCCATGTGAAGCATAGTGAGAAGATGACCATCTGCACCCAACAAATGAGGTCTTACCAGAAATCAGCTCTGTCATATCTGAGACTTCTACCTTCAAGAATTGTGAGAAAATAAATTTCTGTTGATTAAGCCATCCAGTCTGTGGTATTTTGTTATGTTAACCCAAACTGACTAAAGACAGATTTTGAAATCAAGAAATGGGTTGGAGCTGTAACAAATACTTAAAATGTGGAAGCAGCTTTGAAACTGGGTGGTGGCTAGAGGCTGGAAGAATTTTGAGGTGCATGCTTGAAAAGTCTAGCTTGCTATAAGGAGATTGTTGACACAAATATGGACATTAAAGATGCTTCTTGTGAGGACTCAGAAAAGAGCAGAGCTAGAGAGAAAGCCTCTGTTTTCCTGGAGTTTATGTCAATAATCATGAACAGAAAGTTGGTGGGAATACAGATGTTAAAGGTCATTCTGATGAGGTCTCAGATGGAAGTGAGGGACACATTATTAGAAACCAGGGAAAAATCAATCCTGTAATACAGTGACAAAAAAACTTGCATTCTAGTGTGTTTTGGTGGTGAAGGCAATGGCAACCCACTCCAGTACTCTTGCCTGGAAAATCCCATGGACAGAGGAGCCTGGTAGGCTGTAGTCCATGGAGTCGCGAAGAGTTGGACACAACTGAGCGACTTCATGCATTGGAGAAGGAAATGGCAACCCACTCCAGTGTTCTTGCTTGGAGAATCCCAGGGACGGGGGAGCCTGATGGGCTGCTGTCTATGGGGTCGCACAGAGTTGGACATGATGGAAGCGACTTAGCAGCAGCAGTGTGTTTTGGAAGGAGGAACTTGTGAACAATGAAATGAGATATTTAAGTGAGAAGATTTTGAAGCAGAATGTTGAAAATACATCCTGAGTCCTCTTGACTGCTATGATAAAATGTGAGATGAGAAATATGAAGAAGAAACTTAAGTGAAAGGAACCAGAATTTGAAGATTTAGAAAATTTACAGCCTAACTATATTGCAAAAAAATGAGAAAACTAGTTCTGAAGGGAGGTTGAACAACTATTTGATAAGGAGATTAGTATATATGTGAACTATGAATTCAGTCAGCCACTTCAGCAGAAAGCAGAATTGGAGATAGGATTATACCCACAGAAACACTGCCAGTTTTAACTGAAGGAGATGGAGATGGATGAAATGAGGAAAGGCTTTCAAGATTTCTTAGATTCTTCAAAACAGGACAGTAGGGATATTTGGCTGTAATACTGTGCTTCTAGTTTCATGGAATAGGGAAGAATGATCGTGAATTTTCTTCTCTGCTCTGGTTTCTCTATTCTCTTCTCTAGACATTCCAAAGTATGACTAATTTCTCTGTCTTTCCCCTCTAGTTTCCATCTCTTTTTCTTTTGTACTTTCTGAGAGATTTTCTCAACTTTATCTTCCAACCCTTGTATTGATTTTATTTCTGCTCACTTATTTGTAATTTCAAAAGATCTCATTTTATGCAGACTGATTCTTCTTATTTAGTAGATGCATACTCTTTATTTACCCTTACAATATTGTTTTTTTTTTTTTTTTTTGGTGAAGAGGTCAGTTTTTTGGAGATGTTTTCTTCTGGTCCCTGCATTATTTTTCTTTCCTGTAAGATCCTTTTACTTCTTGATTTCTTTTATATCAGAAGCTTTCCCTCAAGTATCTGGTGATGTGGGACTGTTTCATCAAAGAGCAGAACACTAAAAACCTAGGGAAATGAACATTCTGGGAGCAGGGACAGAGCTTGTTAAATGGTGAGTTTCATTGTAGGATGATCTGGTAGGGTTGTACAAGGACAAAAACCATTAAGAGTACCTTTAGCTCTTTTCTGCTGGGCTGATCCCTGTCCCCAGAGATGAATCTTCCAGTCTTCCTCCTGGAGAAGATATGCTTGGCTTCCAAGCACTCCTGTTGCTGAACTGAGTAAGTAGACTGGTGCTTTTAGCATTCAGTAAATAGACCTTCATCTACCCCTCCAGCTTTCAGTATGAAATCAGACTTCAGCTTTGCTTAATAACCCTGAGACCAGAATGTCTGGTTCAGTCTCTTTATGGAGCCTATATCTAGTCTTCTGCTGCAATGGGAGGAGAGGTTCCCCCAGCTGCAGATTCTGATCCAGATTTCTAACTTTATCTCCTATTTCAGTCTCATTGGTCTCCAGCTTTCAAAAGTATACTGAGCTGTGAATTCCTGAGTTTTCTTGAGTTCTTCCACTTGCATAGGCTTGTTTCTGGAATACCCTCATCATCAGTTTAGAATTAAATTTCCATGTGTCTAATGAATAAGTTACTACCTTTCCATCTGCTCTCTAGTTTCCAGAATTTCCTTCCTGTCACCTTCTTCCCCATCCTCCTGTCATTGCGTCATATCTTTTTGTACCTCTGTATCATTGTGATTTGTTTTGAGAGGGAGAAATGGCAAAACACTTCTGTTAAGTCTGCAGCTTGATCAGGAGTCCTATAAAGTTTTTGAGAAAAATAACTAGGGATATTTGGGAGACATTATTTATTGAAATAAGGGATTTCAGAGGCAAAAACTTGAAATTTAAATCCTGGTTCAGAGTCTTTGTAAGCCATGTGCCTTGAGCATGTTAACTGAACCTCTCTTGGTCTCATAGGTTTAAAAAAAAAAAAAGGATAATAACACCTACCTTATTGACTTATTGGGGCTTCCCTGGTGGTTCAGATAGTAAAGAGTCTGCCTGCAGTGCAAGAGACCTGGGTTCGATCCCTGGGTCGGGAAGATCCCCTGGAGAAGGAAATGGCAACCCACTCCAGTATTCTGGCCTGGAAAATCCCATGGACAGGGGAGCCTGGCGGGCTACAGTCCATGGGGTAGCAAAGAGTCGGACACGACTGAGCGACTTCACTTTCACTATTGACTTATTAGAATTTAGAAGTATATGTATAAAGCATTTAACTCAGAAACTGATATATAAGAAGTACTGGATAAGTAGCAGTTTATATCATTTTATTGTTGACAGATAGAGGTACCATTTATCTATTATTTACTGAGAATGGGGGAAGAGAAACAAAGGCAATTCAAGTGTCAGTTTTATTAAAGGTACCAGGGAAATGTCAAGTAAATCTCCCTCCATGCTTCTCGAATGCAAGATTCTCTAACAACAACTAGATTGGAGAATGGAATTGGATCTCCTATTTTCTGACTAGAATGGACACTATTTACATATGTCCAGTAGAAGCAACTTAACTTACTTCCTTTATTGCAAGTAGGTGGAGAGCTAGGAAGTGGTTACTTTTTCCATGCTCTACAGAATCTCTGCCCAGGAATCTTTATCCTCTCTGGAGTCTAAAAATGCAGTTAGAGAACAGTCTATTCAAACACAGGTAAGTGTAAGAAGAAACGGGAGAGAAAAGACATCTTAGACAGTGGTGGCCTCTGAATGCACTGACCCACCTACCCTTTGGTAGAGCTATGGCCCGTTGGATGACAGACTGTCACCGACCAACCTCGTTCTACACCAAGTCATATGGTTAAAAGAGAAACTGGAAGACCACTCCAGCTTTACTTCTTAGGCCTGTCCTATAGGGAGGGAAGTAGAAATCCCCTTGATAAGAACAGAAGAGAGGTTCCTTCCTGAAAGAATTCTTGGTACTATTGGGGTCACATCCCATCTTCTGCCGTATTCCTGTTCCTGTCACCTTCAGAACATCGTATATCATTTCTTTATATACATTTTTGTTTGATTCTCATTTCTTTGTAATTAAATTGCTCATAGCCTAAAATATATCTCTTTGTCTTCTCTAACTTCCTGAGGTAGAGAATACAAGAACTGTTTTGTGTGTGTTAGTCGCTCAGTTGTGTCCAACTCTTTGCAACCCCATGGACTGTAGCACACCAGGCAACTCTGTCGGTGGAATTCTCCAGGTAAGAATACTGGAGTGGGTTGCGATTCTCTTCTCCAGGGTATCTTCCCGACCCAGGGATCAAACCTGGGTCTCCTCATTGCGATCAGATTCTTTACCATCTAAGCTACCAGGGAAGCCCTAAGAACTGTTTTTCCCCAAAGTAATTTTTTCATATCAAGTTAGCAAAGAATGAGAATTTCAAACAAATCAAGAACTGCTCTTTAAATTGCATTTCCCTTGATGGGAGTGTGGTCCACTGAAGTCCACGTTGGTAACAGAAATCAAACATCCAGTCTTCTCCCTCATCCAATATCGATGTGAGGCTTCTTCCCTGGGGCCATGGTACACAGTCAGATGGGTCCTTTTCTGGGTTATTACAGTTTTTCATGCCTTGGGCTTCTAATCTGAGATGAAGGGATGCTTTCCCTGTGGGATTGAAATGCAAAATCTTCCCCAGTGACTTCCTTTCTTTGGAGGGTGATTATTAAGTCTGGATTTGTATGTGTGTGTGTGTGCGTGCCTTTAGTTTTTGTAAAAGCAAAATTCCTATAGAAGGAAGATCCCTGTTGTGAGAATCATAAATATAAAACAAACAAAAGCCCTCCTGGAATGGAGAGGTTTCTACTCATTGTCATGATAGAATTTCACGTCTCCTGCTCCTTTCTTTCTCTCTCCTTTCCCCCTACCTTTTCCTTTCTGTCTTCTTTTCCGTTTATCCTTTTTCTGCTTCTTTTTATATTTAGTTCTCTCTTGCTTTTATTTTTTCTTATTTAGTTTATTTTAATTTATGGCTCATCTTTGTCTTCTATTCCCTTTTTTTCCCTCTTCATTTACCTTCATACTTCTTGGATTGTCACCACTCAGCTGAATTAAGCAGGATACTGAGTAAAAGTTTTCCAGAGTTAAAAAGAAAAAAAGACTTCTGTTTCCTATGGAGCTTAACATTTGAGAATGTACACTTGTGAACGTAATGGTACACAGGACCAACTTAGGAATCTAGGGCCAAATCTTTGTGCTTCTGTTGGAATGGTTATTCCTGGAAGAGTCCATGGGAGTCACTTTTGAGGGTGGTGACTACAAGCGGTGGCCTCCTCTGGGACCTCCAACTCATTTCTCAGAGGGCATTGGGAGCCCAGCGACCACTACAGCTCTCTGCAACTTTCCACCTCAGATAGATCTGAACTGATGACCTGAGGGTGAGAAGCTCTGTATAACTTGATTACATTTTTTAACAATTCCATTTTTCTCATGAAAAGACACCTTCAGAACACAGTGTCAGTTTATCTCTGCAATTTTAGACATCAAATAGCTTATTTTTTTAGTTCTCTCTGGGTCAAAGAATGTTATTAAGAAGAAAAATGTAAAAAAATATTGGCTTTGTAACAATTCTGAGTCCTGACTGAAGGCTCTCATAAACCCACAGAAATGTTCTTGCTTTGAAATTCTTTAGAGGATAAAAGAAGATAAAAATATTGTACAGGGAAAGAGTGTCCTAAAATATACATTAAAAAAATGAAACCAAGCCAATAAAATGGCCAACAGATTTTAAAGGTTAATGTGCCCAAACACTCTTTTGGTGGAATTATCATGTAGGTTCTAGATGTGATTTTACTGCTTCTGGGGAGATCACTTTAGAATCCAGAGTATAGATTTTGCATGAACAGGAAATGATAATTACTCTTCACCTTCCTTATTTATTTTAGAATCTGTGAACTGAGATGTTTGCTCCATTTTTCAGGACTGGCAAAAGATACTGGATCTTATTTCAGGATCCCCAGATTAGAACTTCATCTCCAGATATTGTGAGTTTGCTTCATTAGAACAGGCACTGAGAAATTAAAGCAAAGAACACAGTGGAATGAAAATGAACAAGCCATTCTTTTTTTTTTTTTTTAAGTGCATAGGAAAAAAATCAATAATTTGTCTTCAAGTGCTTACACCTATGCAGGAAAAGGAAGTGGAAAAATGAATTGTTCCATCTGTAAATTTCAAGCAGGGAAAATGAGTTACAAGCCTATCAGCAAAATACAGACAGAGGTGGACCTGGCGAAGCAGAAGGAAAATGACTAACCACTGTTTGCCCTTATTCCCATAACTGATTGGACATAAACAAAACATTCTCCCCGAAATGCGACGCAGAAGTCTGATACTGAGCAGTGGCTACTTCTCAAGATATCTTTGTCAGCAAGATGGGTTCAAGTTATGATTTCACCATTTCTATGATTGACATTGTTACGGTTCTTGGAGCAGTTACCATGGAAACAGAAGGGCCTTGCATGTATTTGAAGTAATTCACCTGACCTAGTGCTCAAAATGAGGGAGGGCTGAGCGCTAGTATTTTACCCAAGTATTCCCCGTGATCTAGCTGATGCAGGCTGCAGTCTTGGCTCTGATCTGAAGAGGCTGTCGAGCAGTGCACATGAGGAAGGATGAGAAAAATGGCAAAGTCCTGCATCTGTTTAGACAAATTCCAGCCGGAGATTTCCCCTCGGGAGTTACGGCGCTGTCAGTAGCCTCTGGTATTTTCTCCTTCCTAAATGTGGACTTGATTTCTGTCCTTTCTCTCCTGATATCCGCTGGGGAGGCCTACAGGAAGGATGCTTCAATCAATTTGCAGCAGGACATTTGTGTCACCCCTGGGCAGAGGGAAATGGGGAGAGAGACAGATTGAGAGAGAACCATGCAGCAAGTTTAAGGTGGTTCTCTGCCTTGGGGCGGATGCATCCCATTCCTCCAGAAATAGTATCTGGATTAGATTAAAAATCAGCCTGTGGTTTCGCATCCCTTTTAGATCAGAGGGCAAAACTTAGGCAGCTGACCATCAAACCATCACTGCATCTCATTGTATCACTACAATCTTGATGTTAGTCAAGTCTGTCCAGGACTCAAACTCCACATTCTGCCTGCCTCCGTTCACTGATATGTCCCTCTGGACTACACAATGCTTCCACTCTATTTCAGAGTGCTCCCATTTCTTTGAACTTGTGGAACAAGAAGGAGTGCTGGCAGTTTTCCCCACTGCCCCTTGCTTTTTCTATCGACACTCTTTAGTCATCTTTTTGAGAAACTCAGATTACCGCTTGAACCGTTTTTTCCCATCTTCATTGCTCTCATTAACTCTCCTTTGGGATCTTCCTCTTTTCTCAGTGACCTTAGTCCCTGAGTTGGTGTCGTGCTTCCTGACCTCTCTCTCCTGATGCACAGGAAATTCAGTTTCACACTGATAACTCTACTAGTACATTGGTCCTCTCCCTTTCTTGACCTCTCAACTCTGATCACCCTAATCTGGCCTCTAATCATGGTCCCTAGGGTAGAAATAACTACTTTTTGATCTCATCTTCACCCCAAATGGAGATGTTTCCTCTACTCCCACATCTTCCTAGCCTTTCACCTGATCTAGGCTCACTCTCAGTGAGCCTCCTCCTGATTCTGATGACACCTTCCATCTTGGGAACCACTGTGATGTTTTCTGTCTCTCCGACCCTTCACATCTTCTCAGACATTCTCACCGTAGGTCACTATGGTTAACGAGTTCAGCTCCTTTCTCAACGACAGTTTGGTCTCTCTCAGACCCTATACACTGAATTGTACATGAAATGAATTCATTCATTCATTCCCCATTCATTAAGTATTTATTAAGCAGCTGGCATTTTTATATTGGAATTTTTATATTGGAGATATGGACCAGTTCTCTGCCTCCCTGGAGCTTGTGAAATAGTGGGTGAACCATACAGTTAACATGAAACACAAAAGTACAAACTAAAGTGTTAGATGGAATTGACAAGGTACTGGGGTGATAAATTTGTTCTAAACATTTATAAGGACCAGGCATTTTTATAAATTTCTTATGATTATTAATTCATTGAATCGCCACAACTACCCTCTGAATAATTGCTTCACATTATTCCCGATTTATACTGAGAAAAATTAAGTTTCTTACTTGGGGGTCACACAAGTGATGGAGCTGGGATTTGAAATCGGGCAGTTTCCTTATGCCACCATCTTAACTGCTAAATTCCTACTCCGGGGCAGTGGTTAGGGGATTTTCTTAGACAGGCTGGTCATTGAGGGCCTTTTGGAGAAGAAAGTTTTTAGCCTAAGGCTTCAGGAAAGAGAAGAAATCCTACACACAGTCATAAATAAATGAAAGAGCTAGGAAAGAATATTTCAGTGAGCACAAGTAGAATGGAGAAAGGTCTGAGTAATAAGGGGAACAGGGTTTATTTCAAAAATGGAAAGAATGTCAAGATGCCTGGACTACGGATAGGGAGGGAGAATGGTCTATGATTGGGCTGGAGAGGAGAGCTGGACCAGATGCTCTGAGGCAGTCTTGGCAGAGTAAGGGATTTTTATTGTATTCAAAGAGCCATAGAGGAGCTGGAATCAATTTTTACTTTTGAAATCTCTTTCTGGCAATTGTATGGAGAGTGTGGATTGAGAGTTAATAGAGGAAGTGGGGAAAGCAGCTGGAAGCTCTTGCAGAGTCCAGGCTGCAGATACCTGTGACTTGGACTGCAGTGGTGGCTCTGTAGACGGAGAGCGTGGCTCCGTGGTGGATACACTTTGGAGGCAGGGTCACGTGGACTAGGTGATGGGTGAACACAGGAAGTGGGGGCAGGGACAGGAATGAGGATGGGTCTCAGGTTTCTGACTCATACCTGCGAACTTTGCCTTCATTTTACCAGGCAGACAAGACCAGCAGACAGCCCAGTCCTCGCCTCTCTTCCTTTTACCCCATGAATTACTGCGGATTTTCTTTCCTCCTATTTCCAATGCCAGGGAGTTTATCTCCTTACCTCATTCCTATGTATCACCTTCAATCACCGGTTTCCAGCCACCCTGCCTGTCTTCCCTGTGGTGTCGCTCAGTCTCTTATCCTCATTCTGTCATGTACCTTCAAGTTTTCTTCTGCTGGCATCTTCTTTTGCTTATACAACAAATTCCAAGTTTTGTCTACTCTGGAACAAAGTAGATAGTTGTGATCTTGGACTTGTGACTTGACCTCCTTGTGCTTCAGTTTCCTGATACGCAAAATGGAAATAATCCTAGTAACTATTTCAGACTGCTGTGATGCTTAATGAGTTGCCATCTGTAAAGTATTTAGAATATTGTTTGGTGTATAGTAAATGCTCAGATTGGAGAAGGAAATGGGAACCCACTCCAGTATTCTCGCCTGGAGAATCCCAGGGGCAGAGGAGCCTGGTAGGCTGCCATCTATGGGGTCGCACACGACTGAAGCAACTTAGCAGCAGCAGCAGCAGCAGCAGCAGCAGCAGCAGCAGCAAATGCTCAGAAAGGCAAAGGAGAAAAGGAAAGATATAGCCATTTGAATGCAGAGTTCCAGAGAATAGCAAGGAGAAGTAAGAAAGCCTTCCTCAGTGATCAGTGCAAAGAAATAGAGGAAGACAACAGAATGGGAAAGACTAGAGATCTCTTCAAGAAAATTAGAGATACCAAGGGAACATTTCATGCAAAGATTGGCTCAATAAAGGACAGAAATGGTATGGACTTAACAGAAGCAGAAGATATTAAGAAAAGATCTTCATGACCCAGATAACCATGATGGTGTGATCACCCACCAAGAGCCAGACATCCTGGAATGCGAAGTCAAGTGGGCCTTAGGAAGCATCACTATGAACAAAGCTAGTAGAGGTGATGGAATTCCAGGTAGCTGTTTCAAATCCTAAAAAGATGCTGTGAAAGTGCTGCACTCAATATGCCAGCAAATTTGGAAAACTCAGCAATGGCCACAGGACTGGAAAAGGTCAGTTTTCATTCTAATCCCAAAGAAAGGCAATGCCAAAGAATGTTTACACTACTGCACAATTGCACTCATCTCACATGCTAGCAAAGTAATGCTCAAAATTCTCCAAGCCAGGCTTCAAGAGTATGTGAACTGAGAACTTCCAGATGTTCAAGCTGGTTTTAGAAAAGGCAGAGGAACCAGAGATCAAAATGCCAACATCCATTGGATCATCAAAAAAGCAAGAGATTTCCAGAAAAACATCTATTTCTGCTTTACTGACTATGCCAAAGCCTTTGACTGTGTGGATCACCACAAACTGCAAAATTCTTCAGAAGATGGGAATGCCAGACCACCTGATCTGCCTCCTGGGAAATCTGTATGCAGGTCAGGAAGCAACAGTTAAAACTGGACATAGAACAACAGACTGGTTCCAAATAGGGAAAGGAGTATGTCAAGGCTGTATGTTGTCACCCTGCTTATTTAACTTATATGCAGAATACATCATGCAAAATGCCAGGCTGAATGAAGCACAAGCTGGACTCAAGATTGTCGGGAGAATCAATAACCTCAGATATGCAGATGACACAACCCTTATGACAGAAGTGAAGAAGAACTGAAGAGCCTCTTGATGAAAGTGAAGGGGAGAATGAAAAACTTGGCTTAAAACTCAACATTTAGAAAACGGGGATCATGGTATCTGGTCCTATCAGTTCAGTTCAGTCACTCAGTCATGTCCTACTCTTTGTGACCCCGTGTACTGCCCCACATCAGGCCTCCCTGTCCATCACTAACCCCAGAGTTCACTCAAACTCATCTCATTCTCTGGCATCCTCTTTTCCTCCTGCCTTCAATCTATTCCAGCATCAGGGTCAGTTCTGTGTATCAAGTGGCCAAAGTATTGGAGTTTCAGCTTCACCATCTGCAGTAATTTTGGAGGCCAAGAAAAAAAAAGTCTGTCACTGTTCGCATTGCTTCCCAGTCTATTTGCCATGAAGTGATGGGACCGGATGCCATGATCTTTGTTTTCTGAATCACTCATTCCTTTTTTGATCTCTCACAATACATACTTCTATAATAATGATTATCACAACGTGATGATTGTGATAGGGGCTGTGGCTTAGAAAAAAAGAAATCCAAAACCACAGCAGTGTTCTTACCATCTCCTGTGTTATTTCATGTGATACTTGATCTATAGTGCACATTCAACAAATGTTTATTGAATTAAAGAAATGTGAGGAATTTTGTGGTTAATTTAAAGATGAATTAATAGGGGACCCAAGGTGAAGTAATTGCTAATGAAATCAGCTATGGTGGTTAACCAAATTACATAGTCATTTGTAATTTTGTGATTTTAATCTTTGAATATATTAAGTCTCTCCCTTATGTACTAAGATGAAAATAGGAATCAAAATTTAATACTGTGCAATCTATGTGCTATATGCTTTTTATATTATAATTACTACCCTACAGTGGAAAAATTTGATTTGGAGTTCAGTGACTCATCTAAGATCACAAAACTCATGAGTGGTTGGAAACTTATGAGTTTCCAATGCATAGAACTGAACTGTAAACTCTGTCTGATCTTTTTACTTTTCTGTATTTCACTTCTCCACTTCCATTGTTGGTAACTTTCTGCCAACATCTCTAACTCTACTTGCATTGACAATTTTATAATTTAGTTATAAGTGCTTTTGGTTCACTGATGCTTATACTTTACTTCTCATGATATCTTTCTGGTAGTCTAAAAGTGTTTTTGTGACCGGATAAAGGAATTCTGGGTATGAACGGAGGAGTTGCAGTGTTCAGTTCAGCCTGGTAAAAGTGTCAGACTTCAACTGTCAGCTCTGCTTAGCTTCACAGTTCTCCACTGGCGTGGTGTAGTCCCAGCCAGGAAGGATATGTCTCCCTGATGGCTCTCCTAGTCATGGAGGAAATGAGTACGTTTTGCCTTCTAGTTTCTCCAGCCCTACCATCAGTTTCAGGTTGCTTCCCTCAAAGCAGTTGCCATGCTCTTCAGTCATGAAATTCCCCTGGTTTCCCATACAGGAAAGCTTCATTCTTGAATCTTTCCCTTTCCTGGGCACTTCCCACTTAAACAGTGTCCCAGCAGTGACTGCCCTCTGTTGCCATGTTCTGTAAAGTTAGTTGCTCCGTGTATCTGCATGTTGAGTGTTCCGCAGAGGTCTTTCAACCTGGAAAAAGTCCTGCAATCTCGGCGACATAATTTCTCTAAACTAAGATTTCTTTCACCTTGTATCCGTCCTTCCCAGTAGTTTCAATATTCAGACTACCCAGGCCTTCCATCAGTGATGAATTTGGCTCCTCCAGTCTCTGTTTTTGCATTTGAGAACTTAGTCAACTGGAAGATAAGATCAGATTGCCCCGTTGTTGAAGGGGGTTTGTTTATCCTTCTCTTTTTAGTTACAACACTAAATGATATATGAAAAACATTATACAGTGCTTGATGGCAGAAACGTGAGGATAAATTTGTACTCTTACAAAGGTGTATCTATTTCAAAAGATCTGGTAGGTTAAATAGATTACATTACTTTTGAGTAACACATATATGCTATCTCGGGGGCAAACAGTAACCCACTAATTAAATGATGGATGTTTGTGCAGCACAGCCTCCCTCTCCCCACCATTATTTGAAGGATGGAATTTTAGTTAATGGTGTTGATTTAGGAAATTATTCCATAAGCAGGCGGTCTTCACTAATACCTGCATAGATTCGGTTGTTAGGGAAATTAACCATTCCTGTGCTACAGCCTAGGGCTTCCCAGATGGCTCAGTGGTTAAAAATCTAGCTGCCAGTGTAGGAGATGCAGGTCTGATCCCTGGGTCAGGAAGATCATCTGGAGAAGGAAATGGCAACCCACTCTAGTATTCTTGCCTGGATGATTTGGTGGACAGAGGAGCCTGGCAGGCTATAGTCCATGGGGTCACAAAGAACTGGACGTGACTGAGCATGCATGCGCTTATGTTCCAGCCTTCCAGACAGTGGCAGATGGAAATGGATTCCTGATTTATCTTCTTGTTTCTGCCCTTGTCATCCTCCTAAGCACAGCAGTCAGAGAGACTCTGCTAAAGTGCTGTTGTTGTTCAGTCTCTAAGTTGTGTCTGACTCTTTGCAACCCCATGAACTGTGGCACACCAGGCTTCCCTGTCTTTCGCTATCTCCTAAAGTTTGCTCAAACTCATGTCCGTTGACTTGGTGATGCCATCCAACCATCTTATCCTCTGTCACCCTCTTCTTTGGCCTTTGATCTTTCCCAGCATCAGGATACTTTCCAGTCAGTTGGCTCTTCAATACTTTGGTGACCAAAGTATTGAAGCTTCAGCATCAGTCCTTCCAATGAATATTCAGGGTTGAGGTCCTTTACGATTGACTGGTTTGATCTCCATGCAGTCTGAGGGATTCTCAAGATTGAGTCTTCTCCAGCACCACAATTTGAAAGCATCAGTTCTTCCGTGCTCAGCCTTCTTTATGGTCCAACTCTCACATCCGTACATGGCTATTGAAAAAACCATAGCTTTGACTATATCGGTTGATTAAAGTATAAGTTAGATAATTCTACACTTGTGCTCAAAAACCTCCAGTGACTTCCCCTTTCTTACCAAGTGAAAGTCAACCCACAGGATCATCCATAATCTGTCCGCTGTCTTAACTTCTCTTTGATTCTTCTACTACAGCCACATTCTGCTCATTGCTAGTCCTTGGACTTAACAGGCATTCTCTTGCTTTAGGATCTCTGTAAGCTTTTCCTGCATCTTTCTCCAGTATCCTTCTGGATCCACTTATTTCAGATCTTCACATATTCTATGGGAGCTTCCCTGATGACCCCATTTAAAAACCACAGGCCCCACATTTTCCAATCCCTTTCTTTGTTTTTCTCCATCGTAGTATTTATTGTGTACATTTAAACATTTTATCTCTTTCCCCCTCTGAAATATAAGCTCATCTTGGTCAGAAACCTTATCATTTATTCATTGCTTCAGGAACAGTGTCTGTTAGGTATTCAATAAACAATTTGTTAATTGAGTGGCACAGTCCATGATTTTGGCCTTCTTTCCATAGACTTCCCTTTGAGTTCTCTGATAAGGCTGTATATAAGAGCATGGATCTGGCTCCTTGAGGAGACCACCTGGGATTTGAATCTGTCACTGACACCTGCGCAGTACCCATCTCTGGACCTTGGTGGGTTCTGTGGGTGAGCCCTTGTTCTTTAAAAATCCTCATTTCTTATATTTTCGTTTTTTCTTATTGTAACATCCCACGTATAAGTGGGACCCCAGTCTATCTCCCATGATTGAATTCAGTCTTCACATGAACCCTGTGAGACAGATTTAAAAAGGAAAGAACAAAACCGGTGATAATGAAGCATTACTTTGTTTCTGGGACTAAGCCAGGGACTTTCACAGTGGTCCTTTCATGTACGTGTCAACTCTAAGAGGGAGGTATCTGCATTCCTATTTTACAGATGTGGCTGAGAGAACTGGTGACAGGCAGCTTGCCTGAGATCACACCCAAGTCTCTCATACCTGAGCCTCTTCTCTGTTTTCCATCCTCTTTCCTCCATGCTCCCCAAATCTCCTTTGTGTGAGAGAGAGTTTCACGTAAGTCATGTTTTAGGCTTGCTTCTTCTTTAAAGCCTCTTTGGCTTTGGTGAAAACAAATAGTTGAAGGTTCTTCATTTTGGCTACTGTTTGTCCTTGAGCATGAACCCAGAGTCCACAGCAGTCAGATAGTTTCAGTCCAGTTCAGTCGCTCAGTCGTGTCCGACTCTTTGTGACCCCTTGAATCACAGCACGCCAGACCTCCCTGTCCATCACCAATTCCCGGAGTTCACTCAAACTCACGTCCATCGAGTTGGTGATGCCATCCAGCCATCTCATCCTCGGTCGTCCCCTTCTCCTCCTGCCCCCAATCCCTCCCAGCATCAGAGTCTTTTCCAATGAGTCAACTCTTCGCATCAGGTGGCCAAAGTACTGGAGTTTCAGCTTCAGCATCAGTCCCTCCAATGAACACCCAGGACTGATCAATCTCCTTTAGAATGGACTGGTTGGATCTCTTGCAGTCCAAGGGACTCTCAAGAGTCTTCTCCAACACCATAGTTCAAAAGCATTAATTCTTTGATGCTCAGCTTTCTTCACAGTCCAACTCTCACGTCCATACATGACCACTGGAAAAACCATAGCCTTGACTAGACGGACCTTTGTTGGCAAAGTAAAGTCTCTGCTTTTGAATATGCTATCTAGGTTGGTCATAAGTTTCCTTCCAAGGAGTAAGCATCTTTTAATTTCATGGCGGCAGTCACCATATGCAGTGATTTTGGAGCCCCCCAAAATAAAGTCTGACACTGTTCCACTGATAGTTTAATGAATAGCAAACAAATGGGGTTTCCCACAAGTTGCAGTGGCAAAGAACTTGCCTGCCAATGAGGAGATGTGGGAGATATGGGTTCAATCTCTGGGCCAGGAAGATCCCCTGGAGAAGGAAATGGCAACCCACTTCAGTATCCTTGCCTGGAGAATTCCATGGACAGAGGAGCCTGACAGGCTACAGTGCATGGGGTTGCAAAGAGTCAGACATGATGGAAGCAAAGAATAAATGAACTGTCGCTCAGTCATGTCCAACTCGTTGTGACCCCATGGGCTGTAGCCCATCAGGCTCCTCTGTCCAAGGAATTCTCCAGGCAAGGATACTGAAGTAGGTAGCCATTCCTTTCTATAGGCGATCTTCTTGACCCAGGGATCAAACTCAGGTCCCCTACTTTGCAGGCAGATTCTTTTACCTCTGAGCCAGCAGGGAAGCCCCAAATGAACTGCTTAGGGTTTTGACTCATTGAAAGAAAGTTACCCAATAAGTTCAGGGCACTGTAGATGACAGAAATGAGATTGTCTTCAACATTTGGCTTGGCTTCTTGACAATGTGCACTGGGGATTTTATTTTGGGAACAATACTGAAGGGTCTTCATCCTGTAAAGGAAAGATTTAAACTGTTACAAGGCAGCATTTGAGTTTGTTTTCTGAGAAAAGATGGTTCATCGGAAAGAAGCATATTCGTCCATAGCAAAAGCGCACACAACTTAAAAAAATAAACTCAAGCCAACTTTTCTCTGTTGGCAGAGTTCAAGACATACCCTCATAATCAGTCTAGTTCTGAGAGAACGTCTCAAAGTTAAAAAAAAAAAATAGTCCCCAAATTATCCAAATAGTGAAGCTTGAAAAGCAGCCAAGGAGAATTGCATCTTTCCTATTACTACCACATGTGCTGTCCTGCAAACCCCATTTCACAAAGAGCTGAATAATGGTTCACTGTCTCTACCAGAAGTGCTGCCCCACATCATCCCCTTGGCATGATGGCATTCTAGAGCAGGAAGCCACAAGCCTGCGGTTTTCCTTGCATGGTGTTCTCATCCTTGCTTACTGCCTGCTTCATTCTCACCCAGCTCATGTGCTTTGAATTTAAGTTGTTTTTTCTTTTTCCCCCATGTAGGCTACAAGTGTTATATTTACACACAGTAAAGTGGTTTTATTTCTCATCTGAACAATCTTGCTATAGTGCTTTCAGGATTTTTTGTTGCTGTTCAGTCGCTAAGTCCTGTCTGACTCTGCAACCCCTTGGACTGCAGCACACCCGGCTTCCCTGTCCTTCACTGTTTCCCGGAGTTTGCTTAAATGCATGTCCATTGAGTCAGTGATGCCATCTAACCATCTCATCCTCTGCTGCCCTCTTCCCTTTTTGCCTTCAATCTTTCCCAACATCAGAGTCTTCAACAGTGAAACTTTTCACATGGGTGGCCAAAGTCATTGGAGCTTTTCAGCATCAGTCCTTTCAGTGATTATTCAGGGTTGATTTCCTTTAGGATTGACTGGTTTGATCTTGCATTCCAAGTCTTCTCCAGCACCACAGTTCTTCAACACTCAGCCTTCTTCATGGTCCAACTCTCACATCCATACGTGACTACTGGAAGAACTTTGACTATATGGACTTTTGTGGTCAAAATGATGTCTCTGCTTTGTAGCACACTGTCAAGTTTTGTCTTATCTTTTCTTCCAAGGAGCAAGCATCTTTTAGTTTTATGACTGCAGTCACCGTCCACAGTCATTTTGGAGCCCAGGAAAAGAAAATTTATCACTGCTTCCACTTTTTCCGCATCTGTGTGCTATGAAATGATGGGACCGGATACCATAATCTTAGTTTTTTGAATGTTGAGTTATAAGCCAGCTTTTTCACTCCCATCTTTCACTCTCATCAAAAAGCTCTTCTTTAGTTCCTCTTCCCTTTCTGCCATTAGAATGGTATCATCTGCATATATGAGGTTGTTGATGTTTCTCCTGGCAGTGTTGATTCCAGAGCTTCATTCAGCCTGGCATATCGCCTGATGAACTCTGCATATAAGTTAAACAAACAAGGTGACAATATACAGCCTTTTTGTACTCCTTTCCCAATTTTGAATCAGTCAGTTGTTCCATGTAAGATTCTAACTGTTGGTTCTTCACTCCCATACACGTTTCTCAGGAGACAGGTACGATGTTCTCGTATTCTCTTTAAGAATTTTCCAGTTTGTTGTGATCCACACAGTCAAAGGATTTAGTGTAGTCAATGAAGCAGAAGTAGCTATTTTTCTGAATTTCTTTGGCTTTTTCTGTGATCAGTTTGATTTCTGGTTCCTCTGCCTTTTCTAAATCCAGCTTGTACATCTGGAAATTCTTGATTCGCGTACTAGTAAAGCCTAGGTTGAAGGGTTTTCAGCCTGACCTTACTAGCATGTGAAATGAACACAATTGTGCACTAGTTTGAAAATTCTTTGGCACTGCCCTTCTGTGGGATTGGAATGAAAACTGACCTTTTCCAGTCCTGTGGCCACTGCTGAGTTTTCCAACTTTGCTGACATATTGAGTATAGCGCTTTAACAGTGTAATACTTTAGAATTTGAAATAGCTCAGTTGGAATTCACCTCCACTAGCTTTGTTCATAGTGATGCTTCCTAAGGCCACTTGACTTCACACTCCATGATGTCTGGCTCTAGGTGAGTGATCACACTATGGTGGTTATCTGGGTCATTAAGTTCTTTTTTTGTATAGTTCTTCTGTATATTCTTGCCACCTCTTCTTAATATCTTTTGCTTCTGTTAGATCCTTGCTGTTTCTGTCCTTTATTTGTGCCCATCTTTGCACAAAATGTTCTCTTGGTATTTCCAGTTTTCTTGAAGAGATCTCTAGGTTTTCCCATTCTTTTTCCTCTGCTTCTTTGCAATGTTAAAGAAGGCTCTCTTATCTCTCCTTGCTATTCTCTGGAACTCTGCATTCAGTTGAATATATCTTTTCCTTTCTCTCTTACTTTTTGCTTCTCTTCTTTCCTTCAGTTCAGTTCAGTCACTCAGTCGTGTCCGACTTTTCACGACCCCATGAATCGCAGCACGCCAGGCCTCCCTAACCATCACCAACTCCTGGAGTTCACTCAGATTCACGTCCATCGAGTCAGTGATGCCATCCAGCCATCTCATCCTCTGTCATCCCCTTCTCCTCCTGTCCCCAATCCCTCCCAGCATCAGAGTCTTTTCCAATGAGTCAACTCTTTGCATCAGGTGGCCAAAGTACTGGAGTTTCAGCTTTAGCATCATTCCTTCCAAAGAAATCCCAGGGCTGATCTCCTTTAGAATGGACTGGTTGGATCTCCTCACAGTCCAAGGGACTCTCAAGAGTCTTCTCTAACACCACAGTTCAAAAGCATCAATTCTTCAGCACTCAGCCTTCTTCACAGTCCAACTCTCACATCCATACATGAATACTGGAAAAACCATAGCCTTAGCTATGTGTAAAACCTCCTCAGGCAACCACTTTTCACATTTCTTTTTCTTTGGCTTGGTTTTGGTCGCTGCTTCCTGTACAATGTTATGAACCTCTGTCCATAGTTCTTCAAGCACTCTGTCTACTGGGTCGCATCCCTTGAATCTATTCATCATCTCCACTGTAACAGATTTGATTTAGGTCGTACCTGAATTGTCAATTAATTTTTCCTACTTTTGTTCAATTTAAGCCTTAATTTTGCAATAAGGAGCTGATGATCTGAGCCACAGTCAGCTCCAGGTTTTGTTTTTGCTGACTGTGTAGAGCTTTTGCATCTTTGCTGCAAAGAATATAATCAGTCTGATTTCAGTATTGACCATTTGATGATGTCCCTGTGTAGAGTCATCTCTTGTTTTGTTGGAAAAGGGTTTTTTTTTATGACTGGTATGTTCTCTTGACAAAACTCTATCAGCCATTCCTCTTCTTCATTTTGTACTCCAAAGCCAAACTTATCTATTACTCTAGGTATCTCTTGACTTCCTACTTTTGCATTCCAACCCCCTATGATGAAAAGGACATTTTTTTTTTTTTTTTGGTGTTAGTTCTAAAAGGTCTTGTAGGTCTTCATAGAACCTGTCAACTTGAGCTTCTTTGGCGTTGGTGGTTGGGACGTAGACTTGGATTACTGTGAATGGTTTGCCTTGGAAATGAACTGAGATCATTCTGTCGTTTTTGAGACTGCACCCAAGTATTGCATTTCAGATTCCTCTGTTGAATATGAGGGCTACTCCATTTCCTCCAAGGAATTCTTGGCCACTATAGTAAATAAAATGGTCATCTGAATTAAATTTGCCCATTCCCATCCATTTTAGTTCACTGATTCCTAAGATGTTGATGTTCACTCTTGCCATCTCCTGCTTGACAGCATCCAATTTTCCTTGAATCATGGACCTAACATTCCAGGTTCCTATGCAGTATTGTTCTTTACAGCATTGGACTTTACTTTCACTGTCAGATATATCCACAACTGAGCGTCATTCCACTTTGGCCCAGCTGCTTCATTCTTTCTGGAGCTATTATCATTCAGGATACATGCAGACAAATAAAACGGTTTACTACCCAAAAGAATGTTTTAAAAAGTGTTCAAGTAGAAGCCTACTGGAAGAACACTTTTGGTAGAAGCAAAGGTGACTACTGGGTACAAAAAAAAAAAAATGATTTGGGCTTGCAAAGTGTAGAAGGCATGGGGTCCGGTACAGTGTGCTTCATGACTTGTCATCATATTTAGGTCACGATTGCTGTGATTGTGGATTGTCTGTTTAGTCAAAAAAAAATGCTGTCTGATATTAGATCTAGAAATATCTGGATTTAAAATATTAGCTTGTCTTCTATTTATATAGCTGGTCTTGGCTATGCCATTTCACATCTCTGAGTCACATATGCCTGATCTGTAAAACAAGAGTGATAATCTCTCCCTTCCAGAGCTTTAGAGGAAATAATATGTACATAATCACAGTATGTGTATCATATTCCCTTCCTTTACAGTGTCACCCAACATTGATGGCTTATTGGTTCTCTGGGTATAACTGGGTGGGTTTTCTCCTCCATGCCACTTTGTAATCCAGCTAGATCAATCCCTCCTCATTCTTTTTCCTTGAAGATGTTTTCCTAGCTCTGATTTTTGGAGTGGATGTACTGCAGGTTAGAGGATGCCAGCACTGAACATCACATAATGATCCACTGTTAAATATGAAAACCAATATTTACATAGCACTTGAGCATTTAAGAAACACTTTCAAACATGGCATCCTCTTTAATTCTTAAAATTATTTTCTGAAGTAGTTATTAGTATCTGTTGTTACTCCATTTTCTAGGAGAGGGAATCAGGGCTCTGAAATGTTCAGGGACTCAGTCATAGTTACATAGCTGGAAATAATGGAGAAAGCATGGCTTGCCCCAGTGGACCTCATAGTAATAAATAGTATTAATACTTTGCAGTTCCTGACCTCACCTCTCTCTTCTGTATTCCCGCTGCCTGCTGACACTATGTCTTGGTCCCTTATATTTCTGGGCATCCCTGTGGACTCTTTCATAGATCCTCATGAACGCATGCTCATAGTTACCACTTGGTGTTGGCCATTTTCCTCCTTGTCAGGTTGGGTTTATTTTGGTGAGGTCTGCCACCTGAGAAGAAGCATTGTGAAGGTGCCTCCCGGTTGCCATGGCTACCAGTGCCTGCCGTCAAAGGAACTTAAATTGAGGGCCCAGTCTCATTGTGTTCCCGAAGTCACTGGTGTTTTTCCTCACCTTGATGCAGCCTAAGCATAGTGACTTTGCTGTCCGATGCCTCTGTGATAAGAACATCTATGTGGGGTGGGGAGGAACCCTCAGCCTGTTGTGACGCAAATGGGGCTTTATTCCTCAAGCCCCAATTTTGCTCCTACTCCAGTGCTTATGAAGTTGGGTGAAAATAGTCCTTTTAGTTTTATTATAGTCCTCTTGAAAGTCCCAGTGAGGCCTTTTGTTAGCCAGGGTTTTCCAGAGAAACAAAATAAAAAGATAGGTAGCTAACTAGAAAGATAGGTAGTAGATAGATAGAAAGATTTATTATGAGATATAGGTTTATGTGATTATGGGAGATACTCCCAAGGTCTTCCATCTGCAGTCTGGAGGCCCAGCCAAACAGATGTGTAGATCCAGTCCAAACTGAGAGGGCTGAGGAAGAATAGGGGAGCCCATGGTCTAAGTTCCAGTCCAAGTCAAAATGCCTAAGAACCAGGAATGCAGGTGTCTGAGGGTAGGAGAGATGAGTGTCCCAACCAAGAGGATGGACTCACTCTTCTACCTTTTTGTATATATGAGCTCTTAAATGTTTCAGTATTGCCCACCTGCATTGGCTAGGGTGACCTTCTTCCCTTAGTCTAGGGATTCAGTTGCTGATCTCTTCTGGAGACACCCTCACAGACACATCTAGAAATAATGTTTCCCAGTCTTTTGCATTGTATTTCAGGCCAGTGAAGTTCACATATAAAATTAACCATCATAGGTATTATTGAGATACAAAATTATAAAAGATAAATTCAAGGGACAGGTAACATGGTGACCTTATTAGAATCATCTTCTGACTCCATTGATCATTAACTGCTGTGCCTGAGGAACTATTTCTTGTCTTTCAATAAGTATTTTTTTTCATCTGAATTTCCTTGGTTCTTTAGGTAAATAAGCTACCTTCTGGTGGTCCCTACTTGTCTTCAAACACAACTGATTCTGTTTGGTGACCACAGCTCAGGTCCATATAGGGTCCTCTGTCATTCACATAATATTTTAGTAGTACTCTGACTTTTGGACTTCAGAGATCAATAACAGTTCAGAAACAATTTGCAGAAATAATATTGAATTGCCTACTGTTTATTTTGCCAACTGAGGAAAATAAACCCAACAGAATAAAAACCAAAACAATAGACACTAAACCATACAGAGAGAAAGAGCTGGGCCTTTGCCAACTCTTTAGTTTTAATAATAGAAAGATGATTTTAGCACCAAAAGAGGCGGAAAGACGTACTATCCAAAGGATAGGCATGTTATAGAATACATAGCTTTATCAAAAATTTGCACATCCTTCTCCCCTGTTGTTGCAGATTGGAATACTTGTCACACTGTGGTATTTCAGAACTATTCGATTGCTTCATTTGCTATTCACAGCACTTACTGTGAGGTAGGTGTTATCATTATCCCATTTTACAACTGTAGAAATTCAGGACCAGAGAAGCTGGGCATCTTGCCAAAAGTCACAGAGTAAATGAGTAGCTGAAACTTAAATTCAAGACCTCCACTGCCAGTTGTGCCTGGGCTTAGCTGAACAACTACTGATGATGGGGATATTCATATGGAATTGTCTGCTTATATTTTTCGAATGTTTTGACTTTTTAAAATAAATTTATTTAAAATAGATTATTGTTTACAATTTCCCCAGTGTGTCGTTTTGGCCATGTGATCTTTATTAATAAACATGCATATGTATCTATAAAATGTATCACTGAATAATTGGCCTTATAATTTGTGGGCAGATTCTTTTATCTCTTTAGTCTATAAAGAATTTACTACAGAAAAAAAAATGGGATTGTTATTATCATTCTGAGTGTTGCAAAGGTCCTTTCTGTATGCTCACAAAAAAAAATGGATAATATGACATCTTCCTAGATTTTGTCTTTCCCTTCTCTCCTCTGCCTCATTCTTCATGTGTCTGTCTCTTCCCTGGATTTTTTTCTGTATTTTTCTCCTTTGAGATTTTGGTTTTCTGGCCATTCTGTATTTTTCTGTAGTTGGTTGTCTGGCCATTCTATATTTTTCTCCTTTGAGATTGTAGTTGCCTGGCCATTAAAAACTTCTCTAGATGTTCAGTTCAGTTGCTCAGTCATGTCCAACTCTGTGACCCCATGGACTGCAGCATGCCAGGCTTCCCTGTCCATCAACAACTTCCGGAGCCTGCTCAAATTCATATCCATCGAGTCAGTGATGCCATCCAGGGATCTCATCCTCTGTCATCCTCTTCTCCTCCTGCCTTCATTCTTTCCCAGAATCAGGATCTTTTCCAATGAGTCAGTTCTTTGCATCAGGTTGCCAAAGTACTGGAATTTCAGCTTCAGTATCAGTCCTTCCAATGAATATTCAGGACTGATTTCCTTTAGGATTGAGTGGTTTGATCTCCTGGCAGTCCAAGTGACTCTCAAGTGTCTTTTTCAACACCACAGTTTAAAAGCATCGATTCTTCGGCGCTCAGCTTTCTTCATAGTCCAACTCTCACATCCATACATGACCACAGGAAAAACCATAGCTTTGGCTAGACAGACCTTTGTTGGCAAAGTAGTGTCTCTGCTTTTTAATATGCTGTCTAGGTTGGTCATAGCTTTTCTTCCAAGGAGCAAGTGTCTTATAATTACATGGCTGCAGTCACCATCTGCACTGATTTTGGAGCCCCCCAAAATAAAGTCTGACACTGTTTCCATTGTTTCCCCATCTATTTGCCATGAAACGATGGGACCAGATACCATGATCTTAGTTTTATGAACGTTGAGTTTTAAGCCAACTTTTTCACCCTTCTCTTTCACTTTCATCAAGAGACTGTTTAGTTGTTTGCTTTCTGGCAGAAATCAGTTCTTAATTAACAGATCAAGATTTCCTCATGTTGGGATAGCACCTTTGCACAGATAAATCTACAGTTTACATCAACCATAAACATGTACAGAATGGTTTATTTTTGATGGGGCTGGGCTGGAGGGATAGAGAAAATCAGGCAGTAGACTCTTGGTGTGCATGGACCTGACATTAGACGTTTCTGCTTTTCAAAAATGAGTCTGGAGGCTAATGCTCTGTAGTCACCTGTAATTTTTCCAGGACAGACATCAATTTCAACCAAATGTGTGTACTCTAAGGACTGCCCAGAATCTATATTTTATTTATAGATTTATTTATTTATTTGGTTGTGCTGGGTCTCAGTTGAGGCATGCGGGATCTTTAGTTGCACTATGTGAACTCTGAGTTGCGGCATGTGGGAACTAGTTCCCTGACCAGGTGTTGAACTCAGGCGCCCTGCATTGGAGGCGTGGGGTCTTAGCCAATGGACCACCAGGGAAGTCCCCGGAATATATTTTAATATGACTTTTATTATTTATATATACTTCATGGTCTGGTTTGGTTCTTATAAAAAGTGATGTGGCTTTCAGAAATTTGGCAAACTATAGCAGAAAAAAACTATATAGCAGAAAAAATTGAGATACTCAGAAAAGTCTTGGTTCCATTCTTCTCAAATATAAAGGATGTATGATATATTTGAGCCCTTTCTACCAAAATTATGTTGAAAGACCTCCTTTCATCCCACTTCATTTCTGGAATTTTATGCATTAGCCTCTGGGGAATTCATTATTCTTTTGAAGCAAAACTCTTTCAAAAACTTCTTTTGGTTATTTATGTATTTATTTTTAATTGGGAAAAGTAAGGAGAATTTGGACTCTAGAGACCTGGAGAAATGGAATATGAATATGAACGTAAATTCTTTGTTTTCAGGGAAGATTGTTTCAACTTCTCATTTTCATCAGCACTTATAGTGATCATGATTACAAATATGTTTCTGTTCTATCCACTGATTGCTTGTTTCCCAAGATAGATACTTACTGGGGCAAGACATTTCCTTGAAGCCTTTTGATTTTCCAGGTGGAAGGACATCTAATTTTCTTTTAAATTGGGTTCAGAGAAGACTACATCCCTTTTTCTCCTACCTTTTGCCAAGCAGCTTTTCATGATTACAGAAAAGTTTACGAAAACATCGGTCTCTGGCTTTCTCTTCTGGAGAAATCTCTCTTGGGATTCTGGGATGAAAGATGGAATGAAAGGAATGGGAGGATCTGAATCAAGGGGGGGATTTCTTTTAGAGTATCAACTAGAAAATGCAGAATTTTAGAAGTGATTATTTTAGTGTTTAAAGTTCATTAATTTCTCAGAAGAACAAGTTGTCTGGGATGAGTGGATAGGTTCCTTTGGGATAGATTGATAAAATTTTGTCTGATACGTCTTTATTCTTTTATCTCAATTTGTAATTTCCTGCTTACTCATAAGAAGGCTTGGGGGACCCTAGGAGATCTCAAAACACAGATTCTCTGGAACTTGAGAGATTAAATGTCATACATCTGTTCATTCATTCAGTCATTCAGCAAGTACTTACTATGTGTAACTTCTCCAGGCATGACAGTAGCGGCTGAGTATAAAGTGGGAAACAGTAGATAAATAGTCTCTACTCTTGTGAAGCTTACTGGGGAGAGGGAAAATAAATACAATACAAATAATGGAAATTTTGTTGAGGACTGTGAAGAAAAGGGGGGAAAAGGAGCAGGAAGAGGGAGTTTGGGTTTCTGCTCCAGATCTTGCCTCTTTACCTTTAGTGAAGCTATCACTCACCAGCCAAAGCCCACTCAGCAAGAGAGGACACTTACACGCCAGCAGTGTTCCTAGAAAGAGCTCTGGACCATTCCTTGCCTTCGACCTGTTTCTTGCCTCCTTTCCATCCATCTGTTCATTCACACATTGATTTAGCACACATCGGTTGAGCATGGGGTCACTTCTAGGCAGGCTTGGTGTCAGGCACTGGGAATGTGATTATGGAAGACAGGTGTGGTTTCCAGCCCCAAGGCGATCACTGACTGGTGCAAAGTAAAGACTATGTATAACCATAGTTTCCAGGCAATTAAAATGCAGTGGTTATGGACTCTGGTAGAGACAGTGCTCGGCACTAGGAGGTGGATAACTCTACCTGGGGATGGGGATAGTGTACAGAAGACCCAGATGAAAGGGGAATGGGTGTGAAGAGGATTCCAGGCAGAAAAAACAGCTTATACCAAAGGGGTAGGAAAAGCGGTTTTCCAGTGAACCGGATAAAGTTAACAGTGATGGAGTGAAGATGTGGAGGGGACAGAAAATTGGACAAGGTAATGCAGGACTTAGAAGGTCATGTTAATTAGTTTGCATTTACTTAGAACCTCAGTTCTAGGCATCTTCTCTTGGTTTCATCCTCGTGCCTTTCTTGTTTTATTCTAAGAATGCTGCTTCTTGATTATACCTCAGTCCCTGGAACCCAACTCATTTATCTCTCTGCTTTCTTGATGTTCTTGAAAGGGGACTGGATAATAGGGGCTTAGACTCAGGGAAACTTTCAAAATACTTAAAATGTGGACTTAAAATGTGTGTAGACTGTTTTTATGACATAAATGTACTGAGCATCAAAAATGATGAAGAGCTGGTCTTACCTGAACCAGGGTGGATAGATATTGGAGTGAGTCCTGGAAACGACAGGACTTACAAAGGCTGGTAGCCAGGAAGCTTCTGTTCACTGCAATGTGAAGTATTTCTGCCTCTTGCTTTCTGAAGATCAAGCACCTTGTGAAAACTGAGGCTGCTCAAAGGGTATATGTTGATGAATTTGCTTCCTTAATCCTCCTAAATCCCCCATCCTTGAGAAGTAATAAGAGTTACAAGCGATTTCATTTAGGCCCACAGTCTTCCATTTGAAGTGTCTGGAACCAAATATATTTCACATATCAAATATTTATGGTTTGACGAAAATAAAACGGAGCATGCTTTTGTGACACCCCCAGAGGGTCTGGAGTGGCACCTTGCAATCACCAGGTTAATGTTTCTGCAGCAGAGTGTACATATAGCCACGCAAAGTTAGATGAACTGAGATTTTAAAACGTATTTGGACAGTTCAGGTCAGTTTTTACCCCCAAAAGAGTTAAGCTCACAACAGATTTGGCTCCTGGATGAATAGGTAAAGTCATTTAGATTTCAGAACTCTTGTATTTCAGAATTGCAGATTAAAGAGTGTGTGGATCTGTAGCATATCAATTTGTTAGGCACAGTTGAAAAAAACGTATTCACAATAGGAATGTAGAAACTCTAGAAGATTCTTAACCAGGGGTGTGCAGATCTGGTTGGAGACCTAGTAAATCAGGCCATCTGGGAGTGGACGGGAGAGATACTTTTAACAAGCTCCCCAGCTGACTCTGATTCACATCAGAATTTAAGAAGCTCTGCTCTAAAAGAAATTTTCAAGGGAGATTGTGAATCTGCTCTACACATTTAAGAAAATGTTGAATTTTTTTTTTTTTTAGATCTCTGTGAATTGATAAATGTATCAACTTTGCATCACACAGATTCCTCTTTGCTAAGATTGTGGTTCAGGTACTGATTCAACTTGTTGGATTTCCTTGTGCCTCTAGAGATAAAGACTACCCTGTGGGAAGTCCCGTTGGTGATTCACTGGCTCTTTGACTCTGCAGATCCCACTGCAGCCTCCCTAGTTACTCAAGTGCTTTGACAACAGCTTTTGTATGACCAGCCCTCCACTGGGCACTGTAGGAAGAATGGCTGACTCTTGCCCTCAAAGAGCTGAAAACACCTGAATATGTTAATATTAATGAATGCCAAGACCTTTTAACTTGGTTGCAGTTCAGCTCAGTACTGTTATAGTTTCAGAGCTACATTGACGCTTGTTCTTTTAAAACTTTTATTTAATGTTTACTTTTTGACATTTGGAGAAATAATCAACTCAAGGACATGGAACAACAAACTGGTTCTAAATAGGAAAAGGACTACGGCAAGGCTGTATATTGTCACCCTGCTTATTTAACTTCTATGCAGAGTACATCATGAGAAACACTGGACTGGAAGAAGCACAAGCTGGAATCAAGATTGCTGGGAGAAATATCAATAACCTCAGATATGCAGATGACACCACCCTTATGGCAGAAAGTGAAGAGGAACTGAAAAGCCTCTTGATGAAAATGAAAGTGGAGAGTGAAGAAGTTGGCTTAAAGCTCAACATTCAGAAAACGAATATCATGGCATCTGGTTCCATCACTCCATGGCAAATAGATGGGGAAACAGTGTCAGACTTTATCTTTTTGGGCTCCAAAATCACTGCAGATGGTGACTGCAGCCATGAAATTAAAAGACGCTTACTCCTTGGAAGAAAAGTTATGACCAACCTAGATAGCATATTGAAAAGCAGAGACTTTACTTTGCCAACAAAGGTCCGTCTAGTCAAGGCTATGGTTTTTCCAGTAGTCATGTATGGATGTGAGAGCTGGACTATGAAGAAAGCTGAGTGCCAAAGAATTAATGCTTTTCAACTGTGGTGTTGGAGAAGACTGTTGAGGGTCCCTTGGACTGCAAGGAGATCCAACCAGTCCATTCTAAAGGAGATCAGCCCTGGGTGTTCTTTAGAAGGACTGATGCTAAAGCTGAAGCTCCAGTACTTTGGCCACCTCATGCAAAGTGTTGATTCATTGGAAAGGGCTCTGATGCTGGGAGGGATTGGGGGCAGGAGGAGAAGGGGACGACAGAGGATGAGATGGCTGGATGGCATCACGGACTCGATGGACATGAGTCTGAGTGAACTCTGGGAGATGGTGATGGACAGGGAGGCCTGGCGTGCTGCGATTCATGGGGTTACAAGGAGTCAGACACGACTGAGCAACTGAACTGAACTTGGTAACAAGCTTTATTAGCTTTGTGCCCTTGGGCATATTAACTAGATTTCTGCATCTCAATTTTCACATGTATACTGTGAAGACATAATGTGTACTTCATGGGCTCTCTGTGTGGATGAGGTCAGCTTCTCACTGTGGAACACTGAAACAGTGAACACTGATTTCTTCATTCTCTGTGCTCCATAACACTTCGGATGTTTGTGTTTCCACACTTGTGTCTCTATCCTTTGCTGTTGATCTGTTACCTGTTGATGTCATACTGAATTGTGAGCTCTTGGAGAACATGGACCTTCTATTTCTAACTCTTCTGTTCCTTTTGACTTCTCTGGTGGCTCAGACGGTAAAGTGTAAAATGGTATGGACATAACAGAAGCAGTAGATATTAAGATATTAAGAGGTGGCAAGAATACACAGAACTATACAAAAAGATTTTCATGACCCAGATAAAAATGATGGTGTGATCACTTGCCTAGAGCCAGAGATGCTGAAATGTGAAGTCAAGTGGGCCTTAGGAAGCATCACTATGAACAAAGCTAGTGGAGGTGATGGAATTCCAGTTGAGCCATTTCAAATCCTGAAAGATGATGCTGTGAAAGTGCTGCACTCAATATGCCAGAAATCTGGAAAACTCAGCAGTGGCCACAGGACTGGAAAAGGTCCGTTTTCATTCCAATCCCAAAGAAAGGCAATGCCAAAGAATGCTCAAACTACCACACAATTGTACTCATCTCACACGCTAGTAAAGTAATGCTCAAAATTCTCCAAGCCAGGCTTCAGCAATGTGAACCGTGAACTTCCAGATGTTCAAGCTGATTTTAGAAAAGGCAGAGGAACCAGAGATCAAATTGCCAATATCCACTGGATCATCGAAAAAGCAAGAGTTCTAGAAGACATCTATCTCTGCTTTATTGACTATGCCAAAGCCTTTGACAGTGTGGATCACAATAAACTGTGGAAAATTCTGAAAGAGATGGAAATACCAGACCACCTGACCTGCCTCTTGAGAAACCTATGTGCAGGTCAGGAAGCAACAGTCAGAAGTGGACATGGAACAACAGACTGATTCCAAATAGGAAAAGGAGTACGTCAAGGCTGTATATTGTCACCTTGCTTATTTAACTTATATGCAGAGTACATCATGAGAAACGCTGGGCTGGAGGAAGCACAAGCTGGAATCAAGATTGCCAGGAGAAATATCAATAACCTCAGATATGCAGATGACACCACCCTTATGGCAGAAAGTGAAAAATTAAAGAGCCTCTTGATGAAAGTAAAAGAAGAGTGAAAAAATTGGCTTAAAGCTCAACATTCAGGAAACGAAAATCATGGCATCTGGTCCCATCACTCCATGGCAAATAGATGGGGAAACAGTGTCAGACTTTATCTTTTTGGGCCCCAAAATCACTGCAGATGGTGACTGCAGCCATGAAAGTAAAAGACGCTTACTCCTTGGAAGGAAAGTTATGACCAATTTAGGCAGCATATTAAAAGGCAGAGCCATTACTTTGTCAATAAACGTCTGTCTAGTCAAGTCTAAGTTTTTTCCAGAGGTCATGTTTGGATGTGAGAGTTGGACTGTGAAGAAAGCTGAGCACTGAAGAATTGATGCTTTTGAACTGTGGTGTTGGAGAAGAATCTTGAGAGTCCCTTGGACTGCAAGGAGATCCAACCAGTCCATTCTAAAGGAGATCAGTCCTGGGTGTTCGTTGGAAGGCCTAATGCTAAAGCTGAAACTCAATACTTTGGCCACCTGATGGGAAGAGGTGACTCATTTGAAAATACCCTGATGCTGGGAAAGATTGAGGACAGGAGGAGAAGGGGACCACAGAAGATGAGATGGTTGGATGGCATTCCCGACTCAATGGACGTGGCTTTGGGTGGACTCTGGGAGTTGATGATGGACAGGGAGGCCTGGTGTGCTGTGGTTCATGGGGTCACAAAGAGTTGGACACGACTGAAGCAACGCAGCAGCAGCAGGGAAAAGCGAATCTTTATCTCTTCTTCTCTCCTTCTCCTATTCCTCTTCCTTCTTTTAGAACCCCTTAAAAATATAAAAAGTACTTTTAGCTTGTGGACCATCAAAAACAAGTTAAAGGCTAGATTTGTTCATTGAGCCATAGATCACTGAGCCCCAGTCTCGCCAGTCAAGAACAGTAAGTCAGTCTCTGATTTGTAGTGTTTTCCAATTACTGTGGTATAAATACTTCCAACATGGTTGATTTTCAGGCTCAGTTCAGTTCAGTTCAGTCGCTCAGTCATGTCTGACTCCTTGCGACCCCATGAATCACAGCACGCCAGGCCTCCCTGTCCATCACCATCTCCCAGAGTTCACTCAGACTCATGTCCTTCGAGTCAGTGATGCCATCCAGCCATCTCATCCTCTGTCGTCCCCTTCTCCTCCTGCCCCCAGTCCCTCCCAGCATCAGAGTCTTTTCCAATGAGTCAACTCTTCGCATGAGGTTGCCAAAGTACTGGAGTTTCAGCTTTAGCATCATTCCTTCCAAAGAAATCCCAGGGTTGATCTCCTTCAGAATGGACTGGTTGGATCTCCTTGCAGTCCAAGGGACTCTCAAGAGTCTTCTCCAACACCACAGTTGAAAAGCATCAATTCTTCGGCACTCAGCCTTCTTCACAGTCCAACTCTCACATCCATACATGACCACAGGAAAAACCATAGCCTTGACTAGATGGGCCTTAGTCGGCAAAGTCATGTCTCTGCTTTTGAATATACTATCTAGGTTGGTCATAACTTTTCTTCCAAGGAGTAAACGTCTCTTAATTTCAGGTACCAACAGGATATTGCTGCTGCTGCTGCTAAGTCGCTTCAGTCGTGTCTGACTCTGTGCGACCCCATGGACGGTAGCCAACCAGGCTCCCCCATTCCTGGGATTCTCCAGGCAAGAACACTGGAGTGGGTTGCCATTTTCTTCTCCAGTGCATGAAAGTTAAACGTGAAAGTGAAGTTGCTCAGTCGTGTCCGACTCTTAGCGACCCCATGGACTGCAGCCTTCCAGGCTCCTCCATCCATAGGATTTTCCAGGCAAGAGTACTGGAGTGGGGTGCCATTGCCTTCTCTGAACAGGATATTACTGAACATGAAATTAGAACAGATGCACAATAGCACACCCTTATGTAATATTTCAACCATACAGAAGTAATAGATGTAAATAACCATAAGAGCATAGATAATAGTAAAAGGTAGTGAAATAGTTAAGTGATGAATTTTGAACATTTATTACCTTTGTTTTTAATATAATGTGATAATTTTATATAATTTAATTTTTAGCATTTTAATTCATTCATTTGTTTTATTGAAGTATAGTTGATGTACAATGCTGCATTAGTTTCTGCTGTACAACAGTGATTCAGTTATATACGTATATATACGCATGCATCCTTATTCTTGTCATATTTTCCAATATAGTTATTACAAGATATTAAATATAGTTCCCTATGTTATACAGTAAGACTTTGCTGTTTATCTATTTTATATATAGTAGTTTATATCTGCTAATCCCAGACTCCTACTAATTTATCCTTCCCTCTCTTCCTTTCTCCTTTAGTAAGCATATGTTTGTTTTCTATACCTGTGAGTCTGTTTTTGTTCTGTGAAGAGGTTCGTTTGTATATAACTTAATTTTTAAATAAAAACTGTTAAACTGACAATTGGATTGCAAATTTCCTGAAAATTTAAGAGTCAGCTCTTGCAAAATCTGGCTCCATCACATTTCTGGATGTTTGCGTTAGTCTATAAGGGGTCTTGATAAGCCTAAGAAGAGAGAAGCAGGTGTTCCATCTTTGCACCCCATTTCTTTGTCCCGTAGCTTTCATCTAGTTGAAATCCTAGCAACACTGACATAGAATCTGATCTGAATTAGACTTCCTACCTACAAAATGTCTGAAGTGAGCTAGCAAAGGTGAGGATGAGGGTGCAACCCAATGCGACCCCATGGACTGTAGCCTGCCAGGCTCCTCTGTCCATGGCATTCTCCGTTCTCCAGGCCAGAATACTGGAGTGGGTAGCCAGTCCCTTCTCCAGGGGATCTTCCCACCTCAGGAATCAAACCAGGTCTTCTCACTGCAAGTGGATTCTTTACCATCCTAGCCACCTGCTGCTGCTAAGTCGCTTCAGTCGTGTCCGACTCTGTGCGACCCCATAGACAGCAGCCCACCAGGTTCCGCCATCCCTGGGATTCTTCAGGCAAGGACACTGGAGTGTGTTGCCATTTCCTTCTCCAATGTGTGAAAGTGAAAGGTGAAAGTGAAGTTGCTCAGTCGCGACCCCATGGACTGCAGCCCACCAGGCTCCTCCATCCATGGGATTTTCCAGGCAAGAGTATTGGAGTGGGGTGCCATTGCTTTCTCCATCCTAGCCACCAGGGAAGCCCAAAAGGGCCACATAGAGGTTCAAATTGCTAAAACTGTGCTCTTTACCATTGGACACCTTAGTCAGTCCTGCCAACTCTATTGATAATTCTTATGACCCTGTTTTTATGAATAGGCTTCATCCGATGGTGTAAATGGAGTTTTGGGAGGAAGGAGATGAATTTTTGGAATTGTTTGGCTTCATTTATTGTTGGCTACATATAGTAACTGGACATTTGGCTTCTCTGCTTGAGAGGCTTATCCTCTTCTTGGATGGCAAGGTGATGCCCTATTATTTGCAATATTACACTTTTAGGGAGGAGTGAGGAAGAGGCAAAGCCAGCTCATGTAGTCGTTATCATGAACCAACAACAGAGCAAAGCAGGCTTCATACCATGCCTTTCACACTGAGCTCAATGGGTGTAATTTTGTTAATCTTGCGGGAAGAATTCTTTAGGTCACTCACACCATGAGAGGGAAAAAGGAAAAGCTAATTTAACAAGGTTGTCACCTTCTTGAAAGCATATTCAAAAGCTTGCTACTTGAAGACATTCGAAAGAAGGCAGGGGTGAGTGCCAAAAGCTTTTTCCCTTCTCCCCATTTTACTTTCCTTCGTTCAGCAGGGACTTGTGGAAATAAAATATGTCTAAGGAATAGGGAAGGAAAGGAGAAGAGCGAAAAGCTACGTTTCTTTTTTTTTTCTTTGAAATCTGTACATGAAGGATCTGTGGCTTGTGTGGAGTGGGTGAGGAGCTCTGTAGCTCTCAGTGACATTACCAAGGGGAATCTGGGGCCAGAGGTGTACAGGTGGGGCTGTCAATCAGAGACAACATCAAGGGCTCTTACAAAAACAAAAGGAAAGAAAATGGATGTTTAATCAATACAGTTGCTCTCTGCTTAACCTTTTGTGTTTTAAGCAACATTCACTGGAGCCCAGCACCAGAGTCCAATATTTAACACATAAAAGGTACTCAAAAAGGTGAAGCCTTAGAGAGCAGCTGGAAAGTGAGGATGGAATTGAGGGTTAAGAAATGGAGAGAAAAAGACTTGAAGGAGAGGCAGGTCAAATGGATGTTTAAAGGCTGGGATCCATTAATGACAGGCTGGGGACCACTCTGGGACAGATACATGAGCCCAGTGGGAGACTGTGCGGATGCTGGGTGCCTGGTGATCCTACACTGTGTTCAGCTCAGTTTCCCTTTCCTTTTTCCTGGAGGGAATCAGAATAACTCCAGCTTTGACTGAAAAAGAGGAAGAAGTAGCCACAGCAGGCTCAGGTTGTCGCTTGGTCTACTGTTATTTCTGGTGATGCCTGGTCAGCTCATTATCTCCACTCTACCTTCAAGTACATAATTAGCAATGGTAGGGGAGGCAGCATCAAGCAAATGTCAGAGAAAAGAGCCTGGAGGAGCATTTGGCTCTTTGGCAATAGCAGGGCTGGGCCACTCAGAATCTCCTACCTGGCCTGTGAAAGTAGCCTCTTAAGTAATAGCCTGCCTCCACATTCAGGTCAAACTCCACACTTTTACCACAGTTCTATTTTTTAATTAAAACAATTTTGAAAATGTGAAAATCACAAGCACAAAGAGGGAACTGAGAACCATCTGTGTCTCAGCACATTTTTATTTGTCTTCCTTTTGTCTTTATCTTTCTTCTTTATTTACTGAGTACCTACTATGTGGCAGAAACTGCCACATTATATTATAGGAGATAAAAAGATGAATATAACTGACCCCTTGTCTCATTCTGGAGGGGAAGACATACGGATAAATGAATGTGGTATTCTCTATCAGCATATGCACATGTTTTGGTTTTATTTTTATAATTAGCTTGGTTATTCATTTTGATTAAGAAATATATGTAAACAGTACAAAATTAAAAAATTACAAAAGGGCATCGAGTGAAAGGTAAATCTGTTTTGTATCCCTGTGCTTTAACCACACAATTTCTCATCTTAGAGGCAACCGCAGGTACCAGTTTCTTATTTTTCATTTTCTCTTTCTCTCAGTTTATATACATGCATATATTTATAAGTAAATATATATATATATATATACATGGAAGTATATATAATTTATATGTAGCATAATGTATACCTCATTTTGTATCTTCCATATTCTTTTAGTATATTTTAGAGATTATTCATCAGCACAGAAAGAGCAGCTTACTTTTTTAATTAGCTATATAACATTCCACTGTACATATACATATATTAAAATTCATATAAAAATAGGCATTTTATATATAAAAGTTTACATCAACCATATATAAATATCAAAATTACATATATTTTAAAATCTACCCTTGGCTATTATAGGCTCTCTGGTACAAAGTGTTGAGTTAATTGTACTCCTCAATTCATGGAATGTCATCAACAACGATTCTTATGAAATTTTCTCCTTTTGCTCAGTACTGTGTTTTTAGGTCTATCCATGTTGCTTTTTAGCCAGCTTTCTAGTTTTTGGAAATTTTTATTGGTCATTTTATTGACTAACATTTTTTAAAAGTTAAGATTCTAATTTTTAGAACATTTTATGATTCACATCAAAAATGAGGTGAAAGTTCAGACATTTCCCATATTCTACCTGAACCCACAAATAATAACCTCCACCATTATCAAAGAGTCAGACACTACTTAGTGACTTAATGACGTTATCAATGCCCACCAGTAAAGTGGTACTTTGTTATAGTTGATGAACCTATACTGACACGTTATAATCACTCAAAGTCTAGAGTTTACCATATGGTTAACTATTGGTATCGTATATTCTATGAGTTTGGATGAATATATAATGGCATAATCTTCTTGTGTGGGTTTTGGCAAATTGTGTTTTTCAAGGAATGGTCTATTACATCTAGGTCATCAAATTTATAAGCCTAATATTATTCACAACATTCCCATATTATCCTTTGAATGCCCATGGGATCTGTAGTGATTTCCTTTTTTTCCCCCATTGTTTCAATATGTACTTCTGTAAATATAAATGAGTCTGGGCATATTTTCATATGCTTGCTAGTCTGTTGAAATTCCTCTTAAGTGTACTGTTAGTTCATGTCTATGTTCCATTTTCTGGCTAAACTTCCTGTTCTTTCATTATTGATTTCAGAAGTTCCTTGTATATCCTGAGTTTTCCAAATTTGCTGGCATATTGAGTGCAGCACTTTCACAGCATCATCTTTCAGGATTTGAAATAGCTCCACTGGAATTCCATCACCTCCACTAGCTTTGTTCATAGTGATGCTTTCTAAGGCCCACTTGACTTCACATTCCAAGATATCTGGCTCTAGATTAGTGATCACATCATCATGATTATCTGGGTCGTGAAGATCTTTTTTGTACAGTTCTTCTGTGTATTCTTGCCACCTCTTCTTAATATCTTCTGCTTCTGTTAGGTCCATACCATTTCTGTCCTTTATTGAGCCCATCTTTGCATGAAATGTTTCCTTGGTATCTCTAATTTTCTTGAAGAGATCTCTAGTCTTTCCCAATCTGTTCTTTTCCTCTATTTCTTTGCATTGATTGCTGAAGAAGGCTTTCTTATCTCTTCTTGCTATTCTTTGGAACTCTGCATTCAGATGCTTATATCTTTCCTTTTCTCCTTTGCTTTCGCCTCTCTTCTTTTCACAGCTATTTGTAAGGCCTCCCCAGAGAGCCATTTTGCCTTTTTGCATTTCTTTTCCATGGGGATGGTCTTGATCCCTGTCTCCTGTACAATGTCACGAACCTCATTCCATAGTTCATCAGGCACTCTATCTATCAGATCTAGACCCTTAAATCTATTTCTCACTTCCACTGTATAATCATAAGGGATTTGATTTAGGTCATACCTGAATGGTCTAGCGGTTTTCCCTACTTTCTTCAATTTGAGTCTGAATTTGGTAATAAGGAGTTCATGATCTGAACCACAGTCAGCTCCTGGTCTTGTTTTTGTTGACTATATAGAGCTTCTCCATCTTTGGCTGCAAAGAATGTAATCAGTCTGATTTCAGTGTTGACCATCTGGTGATGTCCATGTGTAGACATGGACACAACATGTGTTGTTGGAAGAGGGTGTTTGCTATGACCAGTGCATTTTCTTGGCAAAACTCTATTAGTCTTTGCCCTGCTTCATTCTGCACTCCAAGGCCATATTTGCCTATTACTCCAGGTGTTTCTTGACTTCCTACTTTTGCATTCCAGTCCCCTATAATGGAAAGGACATCTTTTTTGGGTGTTAGTTCTAAAAGGTCTTTTAGGTCTTCATAAAACCGTTCAACTTCAGTTTCTTCAGTGTTACTGGTTGGGGCATAGACTTGGATAACTGTGATATTGAATGGTTTGCCTTGGAGATGAACAGAGATCATTCCGTTGTTTTTGAGATTGGATCCAAGTACTGCATTTCAGACTCTTTTGTTGACCATGATAGCTACTCCATTTCTTCTGAGGGATTCCTGCCTGCAGTAGTAGATATAATGGTCATCTGAGTTAAATTCACCCATTCCAGTCCATTTTAGTTTGCTGATTCCTAGAATGTCAACGTTCACTCTTGCCATCTCTTGTTTGACCACTTCCAGTTTGCCTTGATTCATGGACCTGACATTCCAGGTTCCTATGCAATATTGCTCTTTACAGCATTGGATCTTGCTTCTATCCCCCGTCACATCCACAACTGGGTGTTGTTTTTGCTTTGGCTTCATCCCTTCATTCTTTCTGGAGTTATTTCTCCGCTGATCTCCAGTAGCATATTGGGCACCTAATGACCTGGGGAGTTCCTCTTTTGGTATCCTTTCATTTTGTCTTTTCCTACTGTTCATGGGGTTCTCAAGGCACGAATACTGAAGTGGCTTGCTGTTCCCTTCTCCAGTGGACTACATTCTGTCAGACCTCTCCATCATGACCCACCCATCTTGGGTTGCCCCGCAGGCATGGCTTGGTTTCATTGAGTTAGACAAGGCTGTGGTCCTAGTGTGATTAGATCGACTAGTTTTCTGTGAGTATGGTTTCAGTGTTCTGCCTTCTAATGCCCTCTTGCAACACCTACCATCTTACTTGGGTTTCTCTTTTCTTGGGCATGGGGTATTCCTTCACGGCTGCTCCAGAAAAGCATAGCCTCTGCTCCTTACTTGGACGAGGGGTATCTCCTTACCGCCACCGTTCCTGACCTTCAGCGTGGGATAGCTCCTCTAGGCCCTCCTGGGCTGTTTCAAATCCTGAAAGATGATGCTGTGAAAGTGCTGCACTCAATATGCCAGCAAATTTGGAAAACTCAGCAGTGGCCACAGGGCTGGAAAAGGTCAGTTTTCATTCCAATCCCAAAGAAAGGCAATGCCAAAGAATGCTCAAACTACTGCACAATTGCACTCATCTCACATGCTAGTAAAGTAATGCTCAAAATTCTCCAAGCCAGGCTTCAGCAATACGTGAACCGTGAACTCCCTGATGTTCAAGCTGGTTTTAGAAAAGGCAGAGGAACCAGAGATCAAATTGCCAACATTCGCTGGATCATGGAAAAAGCAAGAGAGTTCCAGAAAAACATCTATTTCTGCTTTATTGACTATGCCAAAGCCTTTGACTGTGTGGATCACAATAAACTGTAGAAAATTCTGAAAGAGATGGGAATACCAGACCACCTGACCTGCCTCTTGAGAAATCTGTATGCAGGCCAGGAAGCAACAGTTAGAACTGGACATGGAACAACAGACTGGTTCCAAATAGGAAAAGGAGTACGGCAAGGCTATACATTGTCACCCTGCTTATTTAACGTCTATGCAGAGTACATCATGAGAAACGCTGGACTGGAAGAAACACAAGCTGGAATCAAAAGATTGCTGGGAGAAATATCAATAACCTCAGATATGCAGATGACACCACCCTTATGGCAGAAAGTGAAGAGGAGCTAAAAAATCTCTTGATGAAAATGAAAGTGGAGAATGAAAAAGTTGGCTTAAAGCTCAACATTCAGAAAATGAAGATCATGGCATCTGGTCCCATCACTTCATGGGAAATAGATGGGGAAACAGTGGAAACAGTGTCAGACTATTTTTTGGGGCTCCAGAATCACTGCATATGGTGACTGCAGCCATGAAATTAAAAGATGTTTACTCCTTGGAGGAAAAGTTATGACCAACCTAGATAGTATATTCAAAAGCAGAGACATTACTTTGCCGACTAAGGCCCATCTAGTCAAGGCTATGGTTTTTCCTGTGGTCATGTATGGATGTGAGAGTTGGACGGTGAAGAAGGCTGAGTGCTGAAGAATTGATGCTTTTGAACTGTGGTGTTGGAGAAGACTCTTGAGAGTCCCTTGGACTGCAAGGAGATCCAACCAGTCCATTCTGAAGGAGATCAACCCTGGGATTTCTTTGGAAGGACTGATGCTAAAGCTGAGGCTCCAGTACTTTGTCCACCTCATGTGAAGAGTTGACTCATTGGAAAAGACTCTGATGCTGGGAGGGATTGGAGTCAGGAGCAGAAGGGGACGACAGAGGATGAGATGGCTGGATGGCATCACGGACTTGATGGACGTGAGTCTGAGTGAACCCCGTGAGATGGTGATGGACAGGGGGGCCCGGCGTGCTGCGATTCATGGGGTCGCAAAGAGTCGGACATGACTGAGCCACTGAACTGAACTGAACTTGTATATCCTATGAATTCTGGATTAGTCTCTTGTTTTTAGGCAATGACAATATTTTTTTCTGTTGTTTGTCTGTTAACATTGTCAAGGGTGTTCTGTACGAAGTGGATGTCTATAGTTTTTATGTAATGAAATTTTTTGCCTTATGGATCAAAATTTCAGATTTTTGTTTCAGAAGTTCTCCCCATCATAGGGATATAGATATTCTCCTACATTATTTTATATCAAACCCATTGCCCCTGTCCTCTACACCTTTAATTCATCTGTAGTGTGTTGTGTATGTTGTAAAGAAGGGTCTAAGTTTTAGTTGTTCTTCACATTGAGCTAGTTATTTCTAATACCATCTATAAAGAGTCAGCCTTTTCTTTGTTGCTCTGTAGTGCTGCCTTTATTATGTATCAGGTTACCATAAATTCATGAATCTATTTTAAAACTATTTGCTACCCTCCATTGGTTTGTTTGCTCTTGTCATATGTTGATTTGATTGCAGTGGATTTGTACATATCTTAATATCTAGAAAGCAGGTTTCCACTGTTTTTAAAAAATTTTATTGAAGCATACTTGATTTAAAATGTTGAGTTAGTTTCAGGTGTATAGCAAAGTGGTTCAGTTATACATATATATGTAGGTATATATTTTATATATGAATATGCAAAATAAAAGAATAAATTTATGTTTCAATAATAATAAAAATAATAAAAATAAAAAATTATTTATAAATAATAAAGAGAATTTTTTTGCATTCTTTTTTGTTTAAAATTTATTTATTTATTTTACTTTACAGTATTGTATTGCTTTTGCTATACATTGACTTGAATCCACCATGAGTGTACATGTGTTCCCCATCCTGAACCCTCCCTCCCCATCCCATCCCTCTGGGTCATCCCAGTGCACCAGCCCTGAGCACTCTGTATCATGCATCAAACCTGGACTGGTGATTTGTTTCACATACAATATTTTAAATGTTTCAATGCCATTCTCCCATATCATCCTGCCCTCGCCCTCTCCCACAGAGTCCAAAACACTGTTCTATACATCTGTGTCTCTTTTGCTATCTCGCATACAGAGTTACCATTACCTTCTTTCTGAATTCCATATGTATGCATTAGTATACTGTATTGGTGTTTTTCTTTCTGGCTTACTTCACTCTGTATAATCGGCTCCAGTTTCATCCACCTCATTAGAACTGATTCAAATATATTCTTTTTAATGGCTGAGTAATACTCCATTGTGTTTATGTACCACAGCTTTCTTATCTGTTCATCTGCTGATGAACATCTAGGTTGCTTCTGTGTCCTGGGTATTATAAACAGTGCTGCGATGAACATTGGGGTACACGTCTCTTTCAATTCTGGTTTCCTCAGTGTATATGCCCAGCAGTGGGATTCCTGGGTCATATGGCAGTTCTATTTCCAGTTTTTTAAGGAATCTCCACACTGTTCTCCATAGTGGCTATACTAGTTTGCATTCCCACCAACAGTGTAAGAGTGTTCCCTTTTCTCCACACCCTTTCCAGCATTTATTGCTTGTAGACTTTTGGATAGCAGCCATTCTGACTGGCGTGTAATTGTACCTCATTGTGGTTTTGATTTGCATTTCTCTGATAATGAGTGATGTTGAGCATCTTTTCATGTGTTTGTTAGCCATCTGTATGTCTTCTTTGGAGAAATGTCTGTTTAGTCCTTTGGCCCACATTTTGATTGGGTCTTTTATTTTTCTGGAATTGAGCTGCAGGAGTTGCTTGTATATTTTTGAGATTAATTCTTTGTCAGTTGTTTCATTTGCTATTATTTTCTCCCATTCTGAAGGCTATATTTTCACCTTGCTTATGGTTTCCTTTGTTGTGCAGAAGCTGTTAATTTTAATTAGGTCCCATTTGTTTATTTTTGCTTTTATTTCCAATATTCTGGGAGGTGAGTCATAGAGGATTCTGCTGTGATTTATGTTGGAGAGTGTTTTGCCTATGTTCTCTTCTAGGAGTTTTATAGTTTCTGATCTTATGTTTAGATCTTTAATCCATTTTGAGTTTATTTTTGTATATGGTGTTAGACAGTGTTCTAATTTCATTCTTTTACAAGTGGTTGACCAGTTTTCCCAGCACCACTTGTTAAAGAGATTGTCTTTTCTCCATTGTATATTCTTGCCTCCTTTGTCAAAGATAAGGTGTCCGTAGTTGCGTGGATTTATCTCTGGGCTTTCTATTTTGTTCCATTGATCTGTATTTCTGTCTTTGTGCCAGTACCATACTGTCTTGATGACTGTGGCTTTGTAGTAGAGCCTGAAGTCAGGCAGGTTGATTCCTCCAGTTCCATTCTTCTTTCTCAAGATTGCTTTGGCTATTCGAGGTTTTTTGTATTTCCATACAAATTGTGAAATTATTTATTCTAGTTCTCTGAAAAATACCATTGGTAGCTTGATAGGGATTGCAAAAAAGAATTTTTTTGCATTCTTTTTGCATTATTTTCTTGTGTAGGTTATCACAGAATACTGAGTGGACATCTCCACTCTTTCTTTACTCCTTCAAACCTGACTTAGCTAATCATAAGCATTTTTTTCTTCCTTATAAATTTTTGAATAAATTGAGTTCCTTAAAGACATAACTGAAATATAGTGTAGGATTTAATTTTTAGGTTAACTTTGGGATAAATTAATATTTTTATGGTATAAAGTATTATTATCCAAGATCATGCACTTTCTCTACATTTACACAGATTTTATTATATGCTTCTCAAAAGACAAATTAAAAATATCTCCATCAGGTCTTTATACACTAAATTAATTTTAGATAACTAGTTTTTCTTGTTATTTTGAATAATATCTTATACTTGATAATATTTTCTGTTTAGCAATTCCTGGGGAAGAATAATGCTATTTTTATTTAATATGTTTACCTTGAAATCTAGTAACCTCATTGAACTCATACCTTGATACCTTGATCATTTCATTGCTTTTTTTCTTCTGTGTAGATGATCACATTATTTTCAAGCACTGATTATTTCTTTCCTTACAGTTCTCATTTCTATTATTTCTTTTCTTACTATATTGACATGACCTAGGATTATGGTACATGGTAAAAAACCATCTTTGTTTTGTTTACATACTTATTAAAGTTTTTCTAATAAGAGAAATATATATCATAAATTTCTAGATATATTTTCCATGTTAATGAAGTTCCCTTCAATCCCTGGTTTGCTAGTTTTGTCAAATAGGTGATAAACTTTATGTTTTTTGCTGTATCTAGGGTTTTTCTGGTTAGTTTTCTTGCTATTAATGTGTTGTGTTTCCTTGGAATATTTTTTTTGAATTGAATCATCTTTGCATTCTTGGAATAGACCTTACCTGACCATGATGCATTTTGTTTTATATATACTGTTAGATGTTGTTAGCCTGTGTTTTTGCTTCTGTGAAATTAAGTCTGTTCTTTTGGAGAAATATGGCATAGAGCTTAAGAATGCAATCTCTGGAACCAGCTTGGCCACTCACCAGCTATGTTTTCTGAGATGGCAGTAAACCTCTCTGGCTTCATCTACCCCATCTTTAAATGGGATCAATGTTTATGGTACCTAATGTATACCTTGTATTTATGAATAAATGACTTAAAGTAGAGAAAACACTTAGAATACCTGACACCAAGGAAGTTCTGTCTAAATGTTTACTATGATTAGGGTACCAAGTTTATTTTATTGGGGCATCAACATGACAGTAATCTTATAAAATAATCTAAAGTTTTCTTACTTTTTCCTGTTTTCTAGAACAATTTGTATAAAATAAGAATTATCTGTTCCTTGAAAATTTGGTAGGAATCAACAATAAAGCTTTGTGAGCCTAGAGAGGTCTTTGTGGAGGTTTTTTTTAACTTCCTTGTTATTTTAACTTCTTTATGCTATTGTTGCAGTCAACTATTATATTTCTTCTTGCATCAACATTATCATTTTATGATTTTTGATAGCAATCTATTCATTTTGTCTAGATTCAGATTACTTAATGGATAGTTGGTCAGGATGTTCTTTATAGACTCGTAGTCTGTATTTAATTATTTACATCCTTCTCTCCTGCTCCCTGTTTTCCTCAGTCTTGTTAAAGTAGTATCTATTAAATTTTTTCAAAAAACCAGTTTTTTTAAAAGTCATCTCCTCCTCTTCTTTTGCCTGTTTTATGGACATATGTACTTATCTCTTATTTACTGCTTTTGTATTTCTTGGAATAAATGTTCTCTTGGGACTACAACCACCCCCCCCCCACAATTTCTTGAGTTAAAAATTTTAGCTTTTTTTGCATTAAATTATTTTGTCTTTGTTAATAAAATGTATCTCAACCCATGTACTTATAAATACTTCTTTGACTATAACATAAATATTGGCATACTATGTTTTATTGCCATTCAGTTCTAAGTATTTCTAATTTCTATTCAAATATCCTTCAAACTCAAGGGCTATTTAATACCATATTATTTAGTTTTCAGATATATGTTTTTTTTTTAAAGTGAAGGCTTTTTTATAATTGAGATAATTTTTATACTTACAACATTTGGTATGTACACTGGATACACAAGATATAAATGGTTTAAAATAAACCTCAAACAAAAAAAAGGGAGAGGGAGAAAGATTACCATTGCCTGGGCTACTCACAAAAAAAATCTAGAAAATTGATTCAAATAACTGTTAAATTTCAGGTTTTTAAAAAAGGGGTAATTGACCTGTTAATCTTATTAAAGAAATGCTTGCAAAAGAAACTTGCAGTTTTAGTATTTGTATCTGTAAGATTATGAGGAAGTTTTCAAACCATGTGCTAATAGTCCATGAGTGAATCTGTGAATCCATGAATCTTTTTTCCCTCTGGTCTAACAGGTAGTAGCAAAAACAACCACCTCTGGCAACTGGAATACAAAAATAGGAAGTCAAGAAACACCTGGAGTAACAGACAAATTTGGCCTTGGAGTACAGAATGAAGCAGGGCAAAGGCTAAGAGAGTTTTTCCAAGAGAACACACTGGTCATAGCAAACACCCTTGTCCAACAACACATGAGAAGACTCTGTAGAGTCTTGGACATCATCAGATAGTTAATACCGAAATCAAATTGATTATATTATTTGCAGCCAAAGATTGAGAAGCTCTATACAGTCAGCAAAAACAAGACTGGGAGCTGACTGAGGCTCAGATCATGAACTCCTTACTGAGAAATTCAGACTTAAAGTGAAGAAAGTAGGGAAAACCACTAGACCATTCAGGTATGAACTAAATCAAATCCCTTAAAATTATGCACTGGAAGTGAGAAATAGATTCAAGGGATTAGATCTGATAGACAGAGTGGCTGAAAAACTATGAACGGAGGTTTGTGACATTGAACAGGAGACAGGGATCAAGACCATCGCCAAGAAAAAGAAATGCAAAAGGGCAAAATGGCCGTCTGAGGAGGCTTTACAAATAGCTGTGAAAAGAAGAGAAGTGAAGAACAAAGGAGAAAAGGAAAGATGTACCCATTTGAATTCAGAGTTCCAAAGAATAGCACAGAGAGATAAGAAAGCCTTCCTCAGTGATCAGTGCAAAGAAATAGAGGAAAACAATAAAATGCAAAAGACTAGAGATCTCTTCAAGAAAATTAAAATTAGAGATTCCATGGGAATGTTTCACGTAAGGATGGACTCAATAAAGGGCAGAAATGGTATGGACCTAATAGGAGGAGAAGATATTAAGAAGAGGTGGCAAGAATACACAGAAGAACTATACAAAAAAGATCTTTATGACCCAGATAATCACAATGGTATGATCACTCACCTGGAGCCAGAGATCCTGGAATGCGAAGTCAAGTGGGCCTTAGGAAGCATCACTATGAACAAAGCTAGTGGAGGTGATGGAATTCCAGTTGAGCTGTTTCAAATCCTAAAAGATGATGCTATGAAAGAGCTGCACTCAATATGTCAGCAAATTTGGAAAACTCAGCAGTGGCCCCAGGACTGGAAAATGTCAAATGCCAATAATGCTCAAACTACTGCATAATTGCACTCATCTCACATGCTAGTAAAGTAATGCTCAAAATTCTCCAAGCCAGGTTTCAGCAATACGTGAACAGTGAACTTCCAGATCTTCAAGTTGGTTTTAGAAAAGTCAGAGGAACCAGGGATCAAATTGCCAACATCTGCTGGGTCATCAAAAAAGCAAGAGAGTTCCAGAAAAACATCTATTTCTGCTTTATTGACCACACCAAGGCCTTTGAATGTGTGGATCACAACAGACTGGAAAATTCTAAAGAGATGTGAATACCAGACCGCCTGACCTGCCTCTTGAGAAATCGGTATGCAGGTCAGGAAGCACTGAGTTTCCTGAGCTCAGTTAGAACTGAGCATGGAACAACAGACTGGTTCCAAATAGGAAAAGGAGTACGCCAAGGCTGTATATTGTCACCCTGCTTATTTAACTTCTATGCAGAGTACATCATGAGAAATGCTAGGCTGGAGGAAGCACAATCTGGAATCAAGATTGCCAGGGGAAATATCAATAACCTCAGGTATGCAGATGACAGCACCCTTATGGCAGAAAGTGAAGAAGAACTAAAGAACCTCTTGATGAAAATGAAAGAGGAGAGTGAAAAAGTTGGCTTAAAACTCAACATTCAGAAAACTAAGATCATGGCATCTGGTCCCATCACTTCATGTGAAATAGATGGGGAAACAGTGGAAACAATGACAGACTTTTTTGGGGGGACTCCAAAATCACTGCAGATGGTGACTGCAGTCATGAAATTAAAAGATGCTTGCTCCTTGGAAGGAAAGTTATGACCAACCTAGACAGCTTATTAAAAAGCAGAGACATTACTTTGCTAACAAAGGTCCATCTAGTCAAGGCTATGATTTTTCCAGTAGTCACGTATGGATGTGAGAGTTGGACTATAAGGAAAGCTGAGTGCTGATGAATTGATGCTTTTGAACTGTGGTGTTGGAGAAGACTCTTGAGAGTCCCTTGAACTGCAAGGAGATCCAACCAGTACACCCTAATGGAAATCAGTCCTAAATATTCATTAGGCCTGATGCTGAAGCTGAAACTCCAATACTTTGGCCACCTGATGTGAAGAACTGACTCATTTGAAAATACCATGATGCTGGGAAAGATTGAAGGCAGAAGAAGACCACAGAGGATGAAATGGTTGGATGGCATCACTGACTCAATGGACATGAGTTTGAGTAAACTCCTGGAGTTGGTGATGGACAGGGAGGCCTGGCATGCTGCAGTCCATGGGGTTGCAAAGAGCTGGACATGAGTGAGCAACTAAACTGGACTGGGGAGTTTCCTTTTGGGGGATGCAAAGTCATAGCTCTTGCTTCAACCCATCTACTTGGAGGGAGTGACTTCACAGACTGCAGTCTGGTTGGAGGCCCAGAGTTACCAACCTTTGGCTGCATTCTTGTGAGTTTTTAAGCCATGTTTGAGGGTAAGATTTGGATAAATGGGAGCAACATTTTCTTTGAATTTCCGACAGTGCTCCTGGGGGCAGTTTTCCCTTTTTTCCCTGCACACAAACTTCAAGTGGAGGTGACCAAAGATGCTGTGTTGTGAAATATGGACTGCTTACTTTAAAGGCATCTTTGTAGGAGGCAACATCTTCAGATGCAGGAGAGATTGCAGGTAGGCAGTGGGGAGGAGGGGTGGGGAGGAGCAGCATGAACTGTGAAGTTTAGCATGTGATAGGAATCTTGACTCTCTGAGGGGTTATAGAGAGGCCCAGAGACTGTCCAGGGATCAAAAAGCTTAGGCATGGTTGAGACTAGTATATGGCATCAATATTTCCTAGAAGCCTTTAAGTCTCCTAGGTTTTACTGTCAGCCTTTAGGTCTCACATGAACTAGTTGATTAAGGAGGTCTTCCCTGAGCTTATGGAACTGTTTTGTCAGGTAACTCTCTCATTCTTGCCATTCTTGGATATATTGGTTAATGATGCGATCCTTTCCTCCTCCTTTCCTCTGGGCCAAAGAAACATACTTGAGCACACAATGTACTAGTTCATCTCAGTTCTTTGAAGGCCTCTCTGGGAGAAGATACAAATCCTTTGTATAATCTTTCAGCATCCTCTTAACACTAGTTATTGATCCAAATTAAAAAAAAAAACAAAAAACTTCTTAAGGTTTCCTCATAAACATCATCATCCTGTTAACAGAGTGTCTAAAGGCTATGAAGACCAGATTCAGAGAGATTACATCTTCATTTAATCAAAATCTTCTGACAAAACCTCAATAATAGATCTAGTCTGGCCTGGGGGTTTGTAGTTTAGTCTATTCTTATTTAAATTACCAAATTATGAAAAAATGTTTAGCCAGGAAATTTCCATCAAGTTTGCAAAAAATTCTTTAATGAGCAATCAGACAATGTCCACAGAGGCTTGCCAACCACCATTTCTCTAACTGGACTGATTAGGAAGTTTTCCAGTTTCCTAGAAACATCCTGGAGTATTTCTGCAATCCTGGCTTGTCATCTGGAAGTGCTTTGGTCTGGCTAACAAATTATATGATCGTCATGTCTGTAACTGTAGGTTTTAGGTCCTCAGCAGTTTGAATATTAGTTGGTTGACACTCTGTCGACCCTCAGACAGTGCTTGAGTCAAGTCCACTTCACGTGCCAGGCTCCAAGGGTACACTGAGGAAAGCAGGCACGTGCGGTGATATAAAGGGCAGATAAGACATATTGGAGCATGCACAATTCTTGCTGCAGTCTTCTACAAAGAGTAAGGCCAGAGGGACTAAGTCTGCCATGCAGCACATGAGGTCAGAAGACGGAAGTGCATATGGTTCAAACAGAAATACGTTGAATCATGACAGAAGTTCTCTGGACAAAAAACACTGTCCAGGCAGAAAACAGGTGAATCTGTATAGCTCACCATGAGACAAACTGCAGTGGCAGTTCAAGAGGGAAAAATGTAAATTCCCTAACTCTTCTCTAAGAGGACTACATTGTTTTTTTCCTTTATTCTATTTTTGCAAATCCTTTTCCCCTTTAGTATGGATCCTGAAAGCAGTAGAGGCAGTGGTGTGGAATTTCATATATTGTGTTTTGATTTCAATGTTTTTGCTGTTGTCTCTATGATATTAATTGTATGGAATATACTGACCCTTTCTTTGTAGCCCAGAACATGCTTAATTTCAGTTCAGTTCAGTCGCTCAGTCGTGTCTGACTCTTTGTGACCCCATGAATTGCAGCATGTTAGGCCTCCATGTCCATCACCAACTCCCGGAGTCCACTCAGATTCACGTCCATCGAGTCCGTGATGCCATTCAGCCATACTCATCCTCTGTTGTCCCCTTCTCCTCCTGCCCCCAATCCCTCCCAGCATCAGGGTCTTTTCCAATGAGTCACCTCTTCACATGAGGTGGCCAAAGTACTGGAGCTTCAGCTTTAGCATCAGTCCTTCTAAAGAAATCCCAGGGTTGATCTCCTTCAGAATGGACTGGTTGGATCTCCTTGCAGTCCAAGGGACTCTCAAGAGTCTTCTCCAATACCACAGCTCAAAAGCATCAATTCTTCGGCGCTCAGCCTTCTTCACAGTCCAACTCTCACATCCATACATGACCACAGGAAAAACCATAGCCTTGACTAGATGGGCCTTAGTCGGCAAAGTAATGTCTCTGGTTTTGAATATGCTATCTAGGTTGGTCATAACTTTTCTTCCAAGGAGTAAGCGTCTTTTAATTTCATGGCTGCAGTCACCATATGCAGTGATTTTGGAGCCCCCAACAATAAAGTCTGACACTGTTTCCACTGTTTCCTCATCTATTTCCCATGAAGTGATGGAACCAGATGCCATGATCTTCGTTTTCTCAGTGTTGAGCTTTAAGCCAACTTTTTCACTCTCCTCTTTCACTTTCATCAAGAGGCTTCTTAGTTCCTCTTCACTTTCTGCCATAAGGGTGGTGTCATCTGCATACCTGAGGTTATTGATATTTCTCCCGGCAATCTTGATTCCAGCTTGTGTTTCTTCCAGTCCAACATTTCTCATGATGTACTCTGCATAGAAGTTAAATAAGCAGGGTGACAATATACAGCCTTGCCGTACTCCTTTTCCTATTTGGAACCAGGCATGCTTAATCTATGTAAATCTTGACCATGTGTTTGAAAACAAAGGATATTCTTTATAATATGAAAAGATCTCTATATAACTAATAATATAAACTTTTAAATTATATTTCTATCTTCAGTATATCTGATTACTTTTTGGTTTTTGAAGGCATATTTTCCACCACAATTACCAATTAACTACCACTGTTGTGTGTGTGTGTGCTCTTGGTTGTATTGACTCTTTGTGACCCTGTGGACTATAGCCCACCATGCTCCTTTGTTTATGGGATTTCCCAGGCAAGAATACTGGAGTCCAGGGAATCTTCCCAATCCAGGGATCGAACTCCCATCTCTTGTGTCCCCTGCATCGCAGGTAAGTTCTTTACCCACTGAGCCACCGGGGAAGCCCACTTCCCACAGTTACCAACTCATCTGCTTCCCTCTGTAGGTCTTTAGTTGTTGCCTTGTATAGTTTGAGACTCTGCTGTTAGATCCATATAGGTTCATGATTTTTAGATCTTATTGCTGTATTCTTTGTGACCCCATGGACTCTTCAGGCCAGAATACTGGAGTGGGTAGCCTTTCCCTTTTCCAGGAGATCTTCCCAACCCAGGGATTGAACCAAGGTCTCCTGCATTGCAGGAGGATTCTCTACCAACTGATCTACCAGGGAGGCTCTATTCTTGGTTTTACAAGAATATAACATCTCCTTTTATTACCTACTGTGATTTTGTCTTTATATTTTGAGAGATTTTATACATTCTAGATTTCTTTGGTTTTGTCTATTTGAAGATTTTCCTGTCCCAAAACTTGGAGAAAATCATCTGAAAGAGTTTGAATAAGATTCTTCAACCTTGGTATTATTAAAGTTTTAGGCCCCAAAATTTGGTGTGTGTGTGTGTGTGAAGTTGTTTTGTGTCTTATAGGATGTTTCCTAGTATCTCCGGTCTCTAATCACTAAACACTGGCAGTACTTTTTCCTAGTTGTGAAAAGCAAAGCTGTTTTCAAATATTACCAGATGTTCCCTGAGGTGATGGGGGTTTGCCTCCAGTTGAGAATGACTAGATTAGAAGGGACAATCTCTAGAGCTCAACCAAGACCAGCAATAATTTGTGTTTCCACCAGTCCAGTGGAAAAAAATTCATGATTCATGTAACAGGAAATAGAGAACTCAGAGGGATATTGCTTCAATAGTGGAGTGTAATTAACCCTCAACTAAAGGTTGCTCTGTTCTTGCTTATCAAAGCTTAAAATAAAACCTCAAAAAATATCACACTGTTCCCAAAGACTTAACTGTATCCCAGAGAAAAGCTCAAAAATATTTGTAATAACACAAAAATATCCAGGATTTAGCAAGATAAAATTCAAAATGTCTGCTATCTGATTAAAAAAATTATCAGATATACAAAGAAGCAGAAAAATGCTATTCGTAAAGAAAAGTCAGTCAGTAGGAGACAACCTAGAAATGATACAGATGATAGAATTAGTAGAAAAGGACAAGAAAACACAAATGGGAAAGACTCAAGATTCGCTGGGCACTGCGTGGACTATGGAGAAGGCTCTTGCCTCAGTGGTAGAGAATCTGCATCTCTCAACTAAGCCTTGGTTCTGTCCGGCCCAACATATCACAAAAGCACGACCAGATTTTCTCTTGATCTAAGCTGGAGGTTCACATCCAAAAAGTTCAATAAACTCGAAGTACAAGGCATGGAGAAAACTATACCAATGAACATAATAATTCAGTTACTAAAAATCAGTTATAAAGATAAAAATTTTAAAGCAAGAGAAAAAGGACACACACACACACACACACACACACACACACGTGCTAAGTTGCTTCAGTCACATCTAATTTTTTGTGACCTCATGAACTATAGCCCATCAGGCTCCTTGGTCCATGGAATTCTCTGGGCAAGAATACTGGAGTGGGTTGCCATTTCCTTCTCCAGGGTATCTTCCTGACCCAAGGATTGAACCCACGTCTCCTGCATGGCAGGCAGATTCTTTACCACTTGAGCCACCAGGGAAGCCCACAGAAAAAAATGAGAGTGATAGCAGATTTCTCTTTGGAAAGAATGCAAACAAGAAGACAGTGGAGCAGCAACTTCATGTATTTGAATTAGTTTCCTAGGACAGAAGTAGCAAAGTACCACAAATTGAGTGGTTTAGAACAATGGAAATATATTGCCTTATAATTTTGGAGCCTGACAGTCCAAGAGCTAGGTGTTTGCAGGATCTCCTCTATGGGAGAATTCTTCTTTACCTCTTTTGAACTTCTGATGCTTTGTTAGTGATTTTTGGCAATCCTTAGCTTGAAGCTATAGCACTTGAGTTTCTTCCTCCATCATCACTTTGCTTTACCCTCTTGCTTGTCTGTTTCTTTACATGGTGTAATCTGCTTCCTTTGAGGACATCAGTCATGATGCATTAGGATTCACTGTAATGGCTTGATTATGTTTGCAAAGACCCTATTTCCAAGTAACATGCCATTAACAGGCACTGAGGATTGGGGACTGCAACGTATCTTTTTGGGAGTGAGACTATTCAACATATAACAGTAATGAAAGAAAAAAATGTCAACTTAGATTTCTAAAACCAATGAAAATATTGTTAAAAAAGAAGATAAAGTTAAGACTTCTTTTTAATAAATGAGAGTGAGGTTTGGTAGTTTGTCTCTTTCAGTGTATTTTACAATTTCAGCTAGTGTCATTTTTATTGGCATAAATTTGTTCTCATATTTTGCTTATTATCTTTTTGATATCTGTAGGATTTGTAGTAATGTATCCTTATCATTCCTAATGTTGAATATTCCTTTCTTTCTCTCTCTTGCTGGTTAGTCTGATTGGAGCTATATCTATTTTATTATTGTCCAGTGTTTGAAAACTCATGTTTCATATATTTTCTCTAGTTTCCTATTTGAAAAGATTAAGTTTTGTTCTGGTTACTGTCATGGCCAGAAGCTAATTGCTCCAATCTTAACCTTTAAATGATCATTTGGCTGGACAAAACTTGTTCCAAATATTTTTCTTCCCATAAGAAAATGAGGAACTACTGCCTTCTTGCATCCAGTGCTTGCTCTTGAGAAATGTGATGTTATGATTCTTTGGTCTTCTGCAGCCCCTTTTTTAATTTAAAAAATAAATTTATTCATCTTTCTAATGTTCACCTTAATCTAAAATTTGTTTTTAATATGTATCGGTGAGGGTTCTTCTGTATCTATTGTGATTGGCACTCTGTTGAGCCTTTAAGTTAAACGTGTTTCATCTTGTTTTCAATCTGAAAGTTTTTATCATCTTTATTTCTTCCTTTGTTTTTTTCCTCATACCTTCTGGGACTTCTGTTATCTGGAAGTTAGTGTTTCCAAATCTCATCTCTGTGTTGCTTAGCTTTTCTTTCATATTTTTAGGTCATTATGATTCTTTGCCTTTTGGAGGAGCTCCTTAATCGTATCTTATGCTCACTAATTTATTTGTCAGCACCATCCACTCTGCAATTTATTTACATTCTTTAACTGTTGTATTTTTCACAGTTAATATTTGGTTCTTTTCATTAGTTCTTATTTCTATTTTATTTAATCAATATCTTATTCTTTTGAAAATATTTATTATACTTAATCTAAAACATTTATGTTCCTGTCATTATGCTTCCTGTGGTGTATGATACTCAGTTTGCTGTTTGTTTGTTTGTTTTTTTTTTAAAGTCATTGTTCACCTTAATTGTCTGTTTTCTCTTTGGATCATTAACTACCATCTACTAGTGTATACTGGGCAAGAGACCAGCACTCAACCTCTGTTACATTCTTCCAAGTGAATACAGGAAAGAGGAGAGAAAAAATAGTTGACTGTCTTTTTCTTTTGGCCACTACTCTACCTGGCAACACCTCTAGTTAGGGATTCTTCTCTAAGCTATCTAGTAAAAATAGCACTGAGTAGAGTTAATCCCAGAGAGTGGTTTTCCAGGGGAATGTTTAATAGAGGGCAACCACTGTTTTAAAAATGAAGTAGAATTGAATATAATGGAAAATGTCATAGAACATCACAGTTGTTAAATAAAAGTACTGTTGAGTGACACTTTTGTTTCAACTCTATATCTCTAACACAAAGATATATAAGTGGGAAAAAAATGTATTCCTTACTTTGAAACAAAATCGAACATTTTGAAAGTCATTGTCCTGGATTATAATCTACTAGTCCTAGAAAGCTGGGGAAAGCTGCTGATCTATTTCTACCTTTTTTTTTTTTCTCTGATTCTTCAGTTCAACAGGGCTTTGGGTCTTCCTTGTTATTGTCCTGCTGACACCATGGTTTTTATCTCACAGGGGTAATGGAGTAGCCATTATCCATTTAAGATTATATTAGAGTGAAGCTGGAGCAGAATGTAAAAGCTATCTTTCAATTCATCCTCTGCTATCCCTGGAGCATCTAATATATGTCAGTGTACTCCTGCTTCTTTCCTTCTCGAGATTACTGTATCCTTCAGGCTCCTTAAGCAGCCCTCATAGTATTAGGCAGTTCCCAGATCTTTCCTTTCTTCTCCCTTTTTAATCACAGTGATCAGTGTGGTTGATCATTGAGGGCTGAGAGAGAACCAGTCACACCAGTTACTTTTTCACTTTCTCTGGAACTAGAAATACAAACATTTTGAATATTTGATATTAAGTCCTCTATTAAATTCAGAATCCTGTATTTTAATTTAATATAACATACATTTTCCTTTATTGCCGAAAGTCTAAATGAATACCATTTGAATGGCTATACAATATTTCATCAAATGATTTTACCATAATTTAGTCATTTCTCTACTGTTGGACATTTAGATTGCTTCTCCCCACCCTCCAACAGTGAAGTATAATGCCAGCTTGGGAATTTTTATGCATACATCTTTGCCCAGGGTTTAGATTAGAATGACCTTTTAAATTTGCACTCCTTAGTTTACCAAGAGCTCATTTTCCCCACTGATGAATTGTTGTAGCTGAAAGGAAAAATTGCTTTTGAACAATGACAGTAGAACAACTGGAAGCACTTCTACATTCTAAGGTTGATGAGGAATTCTCAAGGAGAAACCTGGTATTTTATTTAGAAGGCATACTAATGGAACTTTTGCTGTGAAGTTAAGATAATGTGAGATGGTTTGATGAAGTGTAGTTTAATGATACTAAGTTTTGCTGTATTATGATAAATTGAAGGTTAGAAGCTCTTTTGTTATGCAAGCATGTTTGACTTCATCAGAGTGTATTTCTGACCAGTAGTTTGTAAGGAGCCTTGACATTGGAAAGGTGAGAGAAGGTGGAGGGAAGGACCTGGTTCTGAGTACACACAGATCTAGAAAGATTGTTGCTGCTCAGTCCCTGAGTCATGACCAGCTCTTTGCAACCCTGTGAACTGCAGCACGCCAGGCTTCCCTGTCTTTCACTGTCTCCCGGAGTTTGCTCAAACTCATGTCCATTGAGTCGGTGATGCCATTCAACCATCTCATCCTCTGTTGTCCCCTTCTCCTCCTGTCCTCAATCTTTCCCAGCATCAGAGTCTTTTCCACTGAGTTGGCTCTTCGCATCAGGTGGCCAAAGTATTGGAGTCTCAGCTTCAGCATCAGTTCTTCCAATGAATATTCAGGACTGATTTCCTTAAGGGTTGACAGGTTTGATCTTGCAGTCCAAGGGACTCTCAAGAGTCTTCTCCAGCACCACAGTTCGAAAGCGTCAAGTATTTGGCACTCAGCCTTCTTTATGGTTCAACTCTTAAATCAATACACGACTATTGGAAAACTTTGACTAGAGGACCTTTCGTCAGCAGAGTAATGTCTCTGCTTTTTAATATACCATCTAGGTTTGTCATAGTTTTTCTTCCAAGGAGTAAGTGTCTTTTAATTTCATGGCTGCAGTCACCATCCTCAGTGATTTTGGAGCCCAAGAAAATAAAATCTGTTGCTATTTCCACTTTTTCCCCATCTATTTCCCATGAAGTGATGGGACCAGATGCCATGATCTTAGTTTTTTGAATGTTGAGTTTTAAGCCAGCCTTTTCACTCTTTTTCGCCTTCGCCAAGAGGTTCTTTAATTCCTCTTAGCTTTCTGCCTTTAGAAAGATAGGAGGAATATATCTGACTAATGAGAGAGGAGGGTTCCAGCAGGAGATTCCTTTGACAAGGTGCATGGATATGTCACTGATGCAAGGATATCTGATACTCAATACTTACAGCTTTAATTTTCCTTTTTCTCCTTCTCTTGAATCACTGTAAAATTTTAATAGACCCATATTAGCAACCAGTTTAGTTAGCCTTGTATTATAAATGCTACCTTGAAGAATAGCGGGCCCCTCTTGTGATTACTGTGAAATCAATCCGAGAGGGACAGAGCGGCATAAGAAGTGCTGATGAGGAGGCCCAAGGGGACTTAGAGGAAACGGGCTGGTAAGAGACAAACATGACTTGTAAGCACCTGCCTCAGGACTTCTTGGGAACACTCCAGCAGAAACAGGATTTCCAGCCCAATGCACAAAGGAGCTTGAGTTGTTTCATTCAGGTGGTAAAGGACAAAGGTCCTTATAAGGGAAAAGAAGTTGGGGATGTTTGGCCACCAGTTCTTAATACCTTATGCTTCTTTTTCATCTTATCAGTCCCTGTTGTCAAATAATTATGTATCTAGTTGTTCAATGTCTACTTTCCCATTAGCATATGAAGTACATAAGGCCAGGAAGAGGTTTGCTTTGATTGCCAGCATCTAATACAGTCTCTGGCCTAAGATGAATTGTCGGTAAATGTTTGTGAAACAAAGGATGGTCAACAAGTATTGTTAGTTCTATGTTATTAAAAAGAAGCACTCAAATACAATAATTATAATGCTAAAATATTGAGATTATGGGCAGTATTCTATTTTTCATACTTTCTATAAACTTTTTATTTTATTTTTCACTGAGAGAGAAAGAATTGATTCTTGCTTGGTAAGACCTCTTTAAACAGAGTCTTATATTCTTGAGAGTTTGCCTCTGTTTCTGTGTTCCTTCTGATAACGGAGATTGATTGGTGAAGCTCTGCCAAGTTGTCCAGATTTACCCACCAGAGAGCTAATTACAGCCATTCAATGGCACTCCCCTACTTTTTGGATCTCCAAGTTTTGTCCTCTAGTCTACCAGAGTTGAAATTTATGTTTAGATTCTGGTTCTTCTTGTGTATGTTTTGATAAATGATGAAAATATTGCTTTGATGAAAAATATGAATCTAAGATTTTTGTATTCATAAGCACATGCTGTATCCTTAGAGGAAAGGGAAGGTTTCCATAAATCAAATAAACACATACTTCCCTCTTTTTTGGTTGCCTTCATTAATAATTAGTCGACCTTCACTTACCTTGAAAAATGTTATAAATTTTTGACCAGCTAATTCCTTTAAGACTTGAGCAGAGATTTGTTCCATTGAATGTAATGAGCAGGCTGGTAAATCCAGATTCTCTCCATTACTGGCATTCTGTCTTGAAGTTGACATCCTGTGTTTGTTCTTGGTCATCTCCTCAGCCTTTTAAAGTAGCCTCACTTTGATAACATTATTCTGGTAGAAGCAGCTGCAAAAACCAAAGGGAGAATGAATATTGAGACTGGATTGAGAATAAAACAGAAACCTTAAAACACAACCCTAGTGGTGTGAGGGTCTCAGAGTTGGACATGACTGCACGCGTGCACACACACACGCGCACACAAAATGGAATGGAATGGAAATGTATGGATTCTTCACGTTCCCACTTCAAAGTAATAACACTCTGTGTTTTTGCTGTTCTTCACTTTGAAACTTTTGGTGAAAGTGGTCTACCCTTGCGTTCACTCCCTCACCTCCCGTTCACCCCTCAAGTTACTGCAGCTGCATTCCATCCTCATCACCCTGCTGAAACATTGACGTGATTAATAATCTCCTAATTGACAAATGTGAAGTGTAATTCTCAGTCTGCCTCTAATTTGATGTCTCCACATTTTTGTTTGCCTCTGTGGCTCCTCTCCCCTTGAAAATCTTTCCTTCTGTGTATTTTATGACCCTGGAATCTCTTTAAAGCCTTCCTCCTTTTTTAGATTCTCCTTTTCACTGCTTTTAATGTCTTGTCTTTCTCCACTACCCTTTATATGTTGGTATCCCCAGAGGCCCCAGTCATGGCTGCCTTTTCTACATCAGAAGCACTTTAGATGATCTCCTTTCATACGATGAGTTTAACTAGTGCAGTAGTACTGAATGATAGTAATTCCGAAGTTTATACTTTCAGCTAGGACTTCTCCCCTGGAATTTGGATTGCATATTTCTTATTACCTATGTGATACATTTTTTATCAATATAACTAAAATCAATGCAGACTCATTATGTTTAAAGATGAATTTATTTCATCCTTTTCCCCACAAAACACCTGGACCCCCTTCCTGTATTTCCTATCTTAGGTAATGAGGGCATCATATGCCTTCCAGAAATCTAGAATTTACTTCCAATCTTTTTTTTTCTGCATGTGTAATTAATCACTAGCCCCTGTCAATTATAATAAATATCTCTCAAGTATATTTTGTCCTCTCCATTTCACATACCATTGCTCACATAACTTCCACCAATTCCATCCTCAAAATTGTCTTTCTAAAATACTGATCTGAATCTTGGAACATACCTGCTTAAAATCCTTTATTACATAGAAAATGAAGTGCAAGCTCCTTAGGAGGCCAATAACGTTCCTCTCACAAGAAAATTCTTTCTTCTGTATTACCATGCACTTCAGTCATAACTCTCTTATGGCCCTTGGTATATTGCATGTGCTTATTATGTGAACTGGGCTTCTCAGGTGGCACTAGTGGTAAAGAATTTGCCTACTGATGCAAGAGACACTGGTTAAATACCCTTGGAAAGATCCCTTATAGTAGGGAATGGCAACCTGCTCCAGTATTCTTGCCTGGAAAATGCCATGCATAGAGGAACCTGGCAGACTAGAGTCCATGGGGCCGCAAAGAGTCAGACACAGTTGAGTAAGCACACATTATATGATTGTGAAATGGATTGACAAACTTCTTGAGAACAAGGGTTGTTTCTTTTTCACTTTTGTATTTCCAGTGCTAAACACATGGAATAGAATGATATTTAAATGTAATGGGGTAATGGATGAACTGGACGAGAAATGCTAAAAGATTCTCTCTGCAAAATGACAAAGACCAAAAGATCAAAGTATGAGATATAGACGGAGAGATGTGAAAATTACAAAAATGAGAGGTCACCAGATTATAGAAGTTCATTAACTGGGACATTGGAAAACTTGTCATTCTAGAATCTTCCTACTTTCCTGTGGGCTGCCTCTCTAGTGGTTTTAAAATATGTCTGCAAATTCTTGACACTTCTCCCTTCAAGTGGTAGAGCCTAATTCTCCCTCTCTTGAATGTGAGTCAGACTTAATGACTTGCCTCTGATATTAGTGTGTGGCAGAATGTTGCTATATGACTTCCAAGGTTATGTCGTTAAAGAATAGCTTCTGTCTGGATCTCACTCTCTTTCTCTCTCGTCCCTCCCTTACTCTGCGGAATACTAATCACCGTGTTGTTGAAGACATTCAAGCAGCCTGTGGAGAGGCCCTTGCAGGGAGGAATGGAGACCTCCACCAACAACCAGCCCTACCTTTCCAGCCATGTGTTTCTCACCTTGAAGGAGAATCTTCTTGCCAGTCAACTCTTAAATGACTGCAGCCCCAGCCAAGATCTTAAGGGCAACCTCGTGAGAGGTCCCAAATTGAAATCACCCCGCCAGGCTGCTGCAGAATGCCAAACCCACAGAAAGCATAAGGACAGTAAAGGTTTATTTTTGTTTTAATCTACTAAGTTTTGCATCTACTACATTTGTTATGTGGCAGTAGATGACCAGTACACTCTCCGCTAAGAATGGCTGTCCTCTCAGTCTTTTAGAATCCTATGATTCTTATTTTTTAAAAGATTTTTTTTACATGGACCATTTAAGAAGTCTTTATTAAATTTGTTACAGTATTGCTTCTGTTATTTATGTTCTTTTTTTTTTTTTTTTTTAAGCTGCAAGGCATGTGGGATATTAGTTCAGTCCCAATCAGGAGTTGAACCACACCCCCTGCATGGGAAGGCAAAGTCTTAACTACTAGACTGCCAGGGAAGTTCCTTGAATCCTACATATTCTTGATTCAACTGTTTCAGTTTTGGATTGTCCTCAGTTTTTTCCAAGTATAAATCATGTTTCTCTCTCATAGTTTTGACTTTTTTTTTATCGCTTAGTATCATTTTGTTTTAGCCAAAATGTATTCCTTATCTACTGTGTGCTATAGTCTGTGCTAGTTTTGGGGGACCCAAAGATGAGAGATTGAGCTCTGGGGTGGTAGTGTCTGGGTGAGGGTCCAGGTCTTGGCTGGCTGACTGCCAGACTTTAGACAAGGTACCTCCAGAGATTTCAGTTTCTCTGTCTGTAAGGTGGGTGTAACAGTAATCCCTGCCTCATATTGTTATGATGAGGATTAAATGGGATCACGTGTGAGAAGTTCTTAGCATGACTCATGCACCAAGTGAGTGCTCAGTAAGCACTTGTCAGTTTGTTGTTGTTGACTGTCCCACTCAGAATCTCACAGAATGACCGGAATACAGTGGGTTTTCAGGAAGTGTTTGTTGAATTGAAATGCAGTAGGGATAGGTTAGTGCTGCTGATGATGGGGGCGTCAAAAGAGTGTCAGGCCTGGATGTCAGTCACTGTGCACTGAGCACTGAGTATGATCAATCCAATTATTTGTTAGTTGGTTAATTAGTTTGTCAGAGATTCATTTATTTCCTATCAGATACTATTAACTACAGACAGAGAAAAAAATGAGTGAAGGGCCTTTAGATGGGTAAGTACTTGGACACTGGAGAAAGTACTTGTAAACTCAGTGGCTTACATAGGAAAGCAATACATTCAACAGTCATTGCAGTTCTTGTGTGCCAGGCACTGTTACATGAGCTAAGAATAAAGTGAGTGATTTATTTTCATTTATTCAACAAATATTTATTGAACACTTGCTGTAATCTAGTCATTCTTCCAGGTTCCAGACAAGGATTTCAACCCCATGGACCTTTCATTCTCAAAGGGCAGGAGAGATAAACAAATGATATTTATCATAGGTAATTGCATAATATGTTAGACGATGAAAAAAGTAATTAACAGAAGCAGAAAAGGAAGGTGAGGTGTGTGTTAGAGACTTTGCAGTTTAATCTATTTCTCATTGAGGAAGTGAGGAGGGGAAGAGATGAGAAGGAGGTGAGGGAGTTCATTTTAGCAATGAGCAAGGCACCTCTTTTACCATCTAGTGGAAGTGACAGACAACAAGTAAATAAATCATTTAATCTCAAATAGTGATACGTGCCTTGTAGAAAAGAGGATAGCATGAGAAATTTAAGATTCTAGCCCTGGATGTCTGGCTCTTCCACGAGGCTGCTGACAGTCCACGGCCATCTTGCTGATCAGTGTGTTTCTATGGCCAACACATACCTGGTGTTGGTAGTCACAACCTACGCGTCTGGGAATAGGACAGCAGGATTGCTTTGTGTTGTAGCAGGCCTTGTAGTCCAGCTGATTAGCTGACAGAAGAAGAAATGTATATAATCTATTAGTCAGACTTCAGGTGACATAAATGGCTGATGATGGATTGTCTGACTCACACCCAGACTCAAGCTCTTTGCACGGGACAGAAAAAACTATGGGTAGTTTGGCCACTGCCCAGAAAGTGGATGTTGTCACCGAGTGGGGAAAATCCCATTAGCACATTTGCATATCTGAAAACAGAATTCCTTATGGGTCTGGATTTAACTTTCAGTGAAGACTCTTGAGAGTCCCTTGGACTGCAAGGAGATCCAACCAGTCCATTCTAGAGGAGATCAGTCCTGGGTGTTCTTTGGAAGGAATGATGCTGAAGCTGAAACTCCAGTGCTTTGGCCATCTCATGCGAAGAGTTGACTTATTAGAAAAGACTCTGATGCTGGGAGGGATTGGGGGCAGGAGGAGAAGGGGATGACAGAGGATAAGATGGCTGGATGGCATCACCGACTGGATAGACGTGAGTTTGAGTGAACTCCGGGAGTTGGTGATGGACAGGGAGGCCTGGCATGCCTGTGATTCATGGGGTTGCAAAGAGTTGGACATGACTGAGCGACTGAACTGAACTGAAGACCAGTCAATCCAGCTGGTCAACCAAGATCCAACCAGTCAATCCTAAAGGAAATCAGTCCTGAATATTGATTGGAAGGACTGATACTGAAGCTGAAACTCCAATACTTTGGCCACCTGATGCAAAAAACTGACTCATTGGAAAAGACCCTGATGCTGGGAAAAATTGAAAGTGGGAGGAGAAGGGGACGACACAGGATGAGATGGCTGGATGGTATCACCAACTTGATAGACATGAGTTTGAGTAAGCTCTGGTAGTTGGTGATGGACAGGGAAGCCTGGCATGCTGCAGTCCATGAGGTTGCAAAGAGTCAGACAGGACTGAGGGACTGAACTGAACTGAAGACTGCTGCTGCTGCTGCTAAGTCGCTTCAGTCGTGTCTGACTCTGTGCGACTCCATAGATGGCAGCCCACCAGGCTCCCCCTACCAAACGGAAATGGCTCATTGAGTTTTTTTTTAATGTAAATGTTAACATCGTTACTAATCAATATGTTAATTTGTCATTTTCTGAGAAGGAGTTTTCTGAGTTGTAACATATTTGTCTTTTTCAGTTCATTTGAAGGCAGGGAGAGGGGGAGTTTATATCCAACTTGAAAGGATGTAGATAGTGAAGGGTTATGCAGAACAGAGCCACCAGGGTGATTAAAGGGCCCTTCTAGCTGGTTAACTGAGAATACAGACCAAGTCTGAAAGCTGCTCTAGGCTGAAGAAATCTGATGTTAGTGTCATAGGATTTCCAATTAAAATGTTCCTTTGTCCTTTGTGCCACATACTTTGGGCCCCAAGCTAATGTAAGTGCAACACTTTCAGTAACATCCCACCTAGACACAGGGACAACTTCAGCTTTCCTTTATTCTCCACATTCTACGGGAAAGCTATGGGAGCTCAGATTCAGCTAGTATTTTTTTAATTTAAATAATGTTTCTTGACGCTTTCGCATACGATCCATATTCTCCAGTTTAAAAAGCCAGTATGTGTGAAATAAGCCCATTTATATGAAATGTCAAATCATATACATACACACACACCTTTGTAGTGAGATAGAAAAATATGAAAGATGGCCAACAAAATGTTAATGGTGCTTACACCAAGAAGGTGGAATTCATGTGACCCTTACGTTTTGTTTATAGTACCGTGTAGTTTTTGGGTTTTTTACAATGACAATGTATCATTGATATAGTCAGAAGACAAACAAGAAAGTTATAATAAAGCCATTGAGGAAAAAATACTACCAGCCACATTCTGTGGTTATTATGCTGTCACAAAGAGGGAGAGTAATTCGCTCAGGATTCAAATCCAAACCTCACTTTGAGGCACATGACTGCTTTATTAGGTAATTTGGGTATACAGTAGAACCACCCGGGAACTAACAACCTGATTGAAGAAAAAAGTCACAAAGGCCAGAGACAGGAAATAAAATAGCTAAAGCCATTGACAGAGACAGAGAATGCCTCAGGCATTCTGTGGAGAGGTCAAGGAGGGCTTCCTGATGATAGAGGGATAAGAAAACTTGGATAGCTTGGGGAGAAGGGGAAGAAGGCTCTTGGTGGAAGGCAAAGCACAAACAAAGCCCCAGGGCCTGGTGTATACAAAGCAAGTGTGGCAGGATAATTTGCTGAGATTTTAATTGTGTCTTGTGACCTATTTTCTGCAGAGGTTTAGCTGCAGGACTAGAAGCAGAAGTTGCTTGAGGACAACAGATTTTGCTAGCTATTGTATTCCGATACCTCAGCTTATTGGGGGAATTACCGGAAGGAGAGGGAGTGATGTATGCTTTTGTATAAGGATGCAGAATAGTGAGAACAGAGGAGAAGCCTTTCCCCCCAGGACGCGTGGGCTTTGCAAGGGCAGTTTCACCTGCTGTACACCTTCACAGAGCCCCAGGGAGGTTGACCTTGGTAAGGAAAGGCTGCACGGTACTTCCAGGTACCTCCAGTGCCCAGCCTTGGCAAAGACTCTGAGCTAAATGTGAGATTCTCTGTATATGTGCAACAAAGTATTAATTTTAAAGTGCTGCAGAAAGCACATAAATTACATCTATAGTCACTTGTGAGAATGTCATCTTGACCAAGTTAGTTACCTTCGAAAACTTCAGTTTCTCTAGTTACCAAGGGGGGGGGGGGAAAGGTGTATCAGTCCCTTCCAGTTTGAAACTTCACTAAATCTGTGAAATTGGAGTATCTGTTTCTGGAATCGTTTCTTTTCCACCAGAAATACAGGGAGGATGGAGTGCAAACTTCATTTTTAGAGAGCGACCCCCAGAATCTGCACGTGGGCATAATGTTTTTCAGCAGGAAGGAGGTGTACCCTGCGTAGTAATTGAAACTGCCTTTTGAATCTTCTAAGCCAGCAGGATCTGATACCCGATCGGATGTTCACTGTTTCCTCCTTCCTGTAAAATCAGCTAAAATGGGAAGACTCAAGTGCAAATTTCCATCACAAACTGAAGAAACCTTCACTCTCTCATCCACCCACTCTCTCTCCTCACCTGTGCCCTTTATTTGTATAGATTCTTGCTTTCAACCGAAGAGACTCAGCTCCAGAGAGAGACAAATCATGCACAAAGAGAAAAGAAAATCGCCTCCTAGACCTGAATATTTACTGATGAACTAAACCTTTGGAGAAGGGGAAAAATACGATTCTGTTGCAAAGGGAAAGTAAATGTCCTCCAAATCAACGTGAAAATGGAGACCGAGGGAAGTGAGGTTTGCCTCTATCCTTAACGCAGCTTTGCAAGGATGGTCACAGAGATAATAAATTATATATCAGACATGGCACTCTGCTTAGAAATTGCAATTCTAAATGTCATGCGTGGTGAGCCTCTCTTGCTCCCCACCGCATAATTCAAGAGAATTTGCAAGAGATGACTTCTTTTCTCCGCCATAATATTCTCTTGCTTGTATCCCAAATAAACAACTTTGGTTACTGCTTTAAGTAGTAGCTTCTCCATTTGCCCACACCACTTAAATCAGCAACCCCTTTCCCTGTGTGATCCACATCTCGAGCCCCCAGCCTCATACTTGGCTGAAGATACCCGCTTCGTTCTGGGTCTCTATTCCTTATCTCCCATGTTACTAAAGAGCAAATCAGCACTGCTCCCCTTGTATTGTAGTTTTTCACCATTCTAGATAAAATGGGAATATTTTACATCTTCCTATTTTTCTTCTTAATCTTTATCACAATCTACATTCTTTTTTTTCAAACTGGTGGCTTTCTTCTGGATTTTTTTCTCCCCCGTTTTATTAATCTTCGCAGACTCCAATCCAGCCCTCTCCTTATGGAAGTGAGAAACCTGGTATTCACATCACTCAACATGGTTGGTTTTGGAGCTTGGTGAAGACTAAAAACACAGTAAGACTTGCGAGTAACCTAGAGGGAATAGAGAGGTTGCTGTTAATGTGTTTCTTCATTGAACAGGGCCTGTGTGTGCATTTGGAAAGAAAGAAAGTGCCTATTTGAAGATACTGGGGGAAGTGCTGTCTGGATCATTTTATCCTGAGATTTTATAGTAAATTAAGAATGGCCCAAAGTGAAATGTGACATCACTGTAGCTGATCCCAGTAACATCAAATTAATGCCAGCTGCTTCACTAAATAGTAGCCAGGGGAAGAAACTGTCCCTGGGGAGTAAGGCTGGTCTCAGAGAAGAATAAAATGTCCTGGGCAGAAAAACAGAAATGGCTGCACGTTACGAGGTCCAGAGCTGTTTGGTGTTGGCAGAATATTCAGTCCTTTGGATTCCTCTGGCCCTTCAGAATTCCTCTTCTTTTCCCTGCACACGTTAGCTACTGTTAGATGTCCTCAGAAGTAGGTAATGAAGTGGCCTTCTGAAGGTAAAGTATCCAGAAGTCAGCAAAGATTCAGTCAATTGAACCATCGTCAGATTTGGTCAGCTCCTGAGATGTTCTGTACTTGTGTGATTTAATGGACATAAAAGTTGACACAGGGCAGTTTTACAGATTCAAACGATGTGTTTAGGATTCACCTTTAGGCCTTTGTTGTTGTTTAGTCACTGGATCTGGCTCTTTTGCAACCCCTTAGACTGTAGGCCGCCAGACTTATCTGTCCATAGATTTTCCCAGGAAGAGTACTGGAGTGAGTTGCCATTTCCTTCTCCAGGGGATCTGCCAGACCCAGGGATTGAACCTGCGTCTCCTGCAGTGGCAGGTGGATTCTTTACCACTGAGCCTCCAGGGAAGACCTAGAAGCAGTTGGCTTAATAGAATTAAAGTAGTAGCCACTATTAATTTAACAACAATCACAAGTGCTGTGCTGAGTACATTCTTTCTAAGTATCATCACAGCCTATGAAATAGGATATTGGCCCTACTTTCAGTTCATTTGTCACTCTTTGTGACCCCATGGACTGCAGCATGCCAGGCTTCCCTGTCTAGCACCAACTCCCGGAGCTTGCTCAAACTCATGTCCATTGAGTCGGTGATGCCATCCAACCATATCACCCTCTCTTGTCCCCTTCTCCTCCTGCCTTCAATCTTTCCCAGCTATAGGGTCTTTTCCAAGTGAGTCAGTTCTTCACATCAGGTGGCCAGGGCATTGGAGCTTCAGCTTCAGTATCAGTCTTTCCAGTCAATATTCAGGACTGATTTCCTTTAGGATTGACCGGTTTGATCTCCTTGCTGTCCAAGGGACTCTCAAGAGTCTTCTCCAACACATTTCAAAAAGCATCAATTCTTTGGTGCTCAGCTTTCTTTATGGTCCAACTCTCGCATCCATACATGAATACTGTAAAAACCATAGCTTTGACTATACGGACCTTTGTTGGCCCTACTTTATGGATCAACACACTGAGGTTCAGAGGAATTGAGTTATGTTACAAAGTTACACAGCTTGTCAATGATGGAGCAGGCTTGGCTGACTTCAAAACCTTTACTTCATAGAGGAAAGTATTCTGTGTGGGTTTTGGGGAAAGGGGAGTAAGACTTCAGTTCTGTACATCCATCAGAAGGAGACATTCCATTTGGTAGCAGGGCAGTGTAATGGACAGGAGCATACAGATCTGGACAGGAATACCATTGCCCTGTGTAATCTCACATGGCAACCTCTCTGAGGCTCTGTTTGCAGTAAAACAGAAGTATCTGAATGTCATGTACTTGACATGAATGTCAAGTATTCAGACCACTTAGGAGGTAGAGTCTACTGTGGGAGACAGCCTATTTAGCTTTGACATACCGGGATAAATACCCTGCTGAATCTCCTAATTTCCTATTGTCTCAAGCTTACCGAGTCAAGTTCCCATAGCTAATTAGGTTTCCTATGTACTTGATATGGCGTGGTTACTAAAAATGGAAACCTGAATCTGTAAGTGAGTATGTTTGTGTCTGATTTCTGTGTCAGTGTGTCCTGAGTTCAGGAAGTTTGTTCAGCCTGGTGCAGTTCCTTTAAAGACACCGTTGACCCACCCATACTCTGTATACTGATGACCAGATTATGAAACATACAGGGAGGACCCTTCATCTGATCTGCTATCCGGCCTGCTCCTTTCTCCTGAGACTAGCCTGGCTTTGCTACACAGTCTTCCTTTGAATAATCGAAATATAAAACTTAACAGCAACTACAGTGGTGGTTGCTGTCATTCTCTGAGGGCATTGCATGTGTTAGTTGCTGTGCTGGACACATCATGGACTCTGATTCCTTTAACTTTTGCAAGTCCCTTCGGAGATACTTCTGTTTTACTGGAAACAGACTCAGAGAGGTTTGTCACATGCGTCTAAGCAACTGAATTCCTGCCCAGACCTGTCTGTTCTCAATCACTGTGATGTGAGGCTACTTTTGTCTCAACTTCATCTCTCTCATCTGGGCCAGTGTTTTGCCTTTGGAGTAAAACAGTCTCCCAAGAATAGATAACTTTATATCAGACTGCCATAAGGAAACACTCTGTCCAACTTGTCTGATTCTCTGAGACTTTCCTATAGGGAGTGTCTCTAAGAGTCTGTTGGGCTCTGGATGTATGGACACATTTGTGTTCTCAGGCCTGGGAATTAGAAGACCAGAACCCAAGTACTGGTGCTTTGTGGTGAGAGATGTGTTGGGTGGCAGGGCAGGAGGACGTGGAAGGGGAAAACCCTCTCTAAATGGCCAGCTCGAATACCTTTCTGGTTTCTCTGTCATCACTATCTTCCCTCTCATGTTCCCAAAGAATCACAGCCTCAGGCACCAGCTGCCACTATGTCATTGAAGGAGACTTCATAGGCTTCCCTGGAGGAGTCACGCATGATGAGTTATGATTTCTCCAATATCAAATTTATTATGATGATGGTGATCATTAATAGCAACCCCTTAGATTTATAAAGCACCTTTCTCCTAACAATCTCTCTCCTAAAGATTGTCTCATTTATCCTCACAGATCCCGAGGGATGTGGAGGCGGCAGTATTATCATTTTTACATTATGGATGGCTATGATCAAGGAGTTTTTATTGCGGTACCTATTTTTATGTGGAACTATGTTAGGTACTACATAAAGAGATCCCACTAATTCATCAGGTAGTTTTTGAGTTTGCTTTATGTGCCAAGATAACTTTGTGACGTTAATATCATCCCATTTTACAGATGAAGAAATGAAGTCTCAGGTTGAATGACTTGCTTGTCAGCAAGTGTGGATAAATGAATAAAATGCAGTCCCTGACCTCACCAAGGAGACAGTATTGTAAATAATACGTGGTCGTTGTTTAGCATTTAGCATGTGCCAATTGCTGTGCTGGGAAAAATTTGGGAGTTACCGTTCTTAATTTGTTTTTAACAGCCCTACAAGTTTGCAGTACTTTAGTGATCTCTGATTATCACCATTTAGCAAGGGAGGCATAGAGGGAACTGGGTACGTTGTTCAAAGCCCCACAGCTAGTAAGTGATCGACCTTGAGAGAGAGAAGCGTGGAGCCGGGTTGCCTGTGTTGGATTCTAGTGCCAGTACTTTCTGTGTGATCCTGAGCAAGTTGCTCAACTTTTCTGTGCCTCAGTTTCCTCACTTTTAAAATGGGAATAACTCAAGTATCTACTTCATAGGGTTGTTAAGAGGATCAAATGCATTTTTATATGTGTATCTATATAAAATGTTTATTATATATATCTTAGAATTCAGTCTTGCATATGTCAGCTATGAGTAGTTGGGATTCACATCCAGACATTCTGACTCTAGAACTGTCATGCTATTCTACTCCAGAAATAATTCTTCCAGGGATGGAAGCAGGAACATTTGAGTTTCTGAAGGACTAATAGAGGCTTGGCTCTTATTAGTCTAGTTCTAGTTCAGTCGATGGAGAGCCACAGGTAATGTCTCAGTGTCAGGAGGTAGAGTTGCTTTCTTTAACCCTTTATGATTCACCCAAGAAGGGGCTGCAGGGCCTAGGCAACTGTATTTACTCTGCAAGAGGCCATTTATTTCCGTATAAAGATACATGGAAATTCTGCCAGTCATGAAGGTTGTCATCGACCCTCTAATTATTGAAAGACTTTTTTTTCTTGAGAATCCAAAATTTACTTGACCACCTATTGACAAACTGGTTTTTCTTTGAAGGTTCAGTATTATGAACATGGGCCAGTCTCTTCATTGCAAACAAAAAGTCACAGCAAATGCTACATTACTTCAGTATATAGCAGAACTATTTAAATATGGAAAGCTTAAACTGCCTCCAACTAAACTTTTCAACTAAATCCTTAAGAGTTCCTTTTAAAAGATATCAAATATTTTATCTTTCTTTTGAATCCGTGAAATCTATTTCAATTAACAAGATCCTATTGTTTTCCAACACAGTTCAACAGAAGTTTGCTAGTGTTATGTGTGTAGTGAACTCTATCTACTTGAAGCAGAAATATAATCTATGTTGATTTTTAGGGTAGGCAGATTTAGAAGCACTTAGCAAATTAGTACCAATACTGAAAATGAGAAAAGATAAGAATGATGTCCAATCAATATTTTTATTGGAAAAAACCTTATATGGTACAGCTGGACTATTTAAGTCCTATGTAGACAAGAGATAATCATAAAATGTATGTTCATTGAAGAATAGATGTTTCTTAATAATTACTATTTGTAAAGCATAATCCAGCAAGTAAAGCATAGTTATCGCCAAGTTACAGATGGTGGGATTTGAGCTTTGAGAGTTTCATATAACTGTCCTAAGGTGGTAGGGCAAGGTTTTGGAACCCCAATTCTACATTCTTAATTATTGTATTATTCATGTTAAGTGGTAAAGACTGGATTTGAACCCAGCTTTTCTGGTTTGACAGCCTATATCATTGTACAGGATCTCACTACTTTTCTAAAAGTGTATCTCTTCTGGCTCTCTGATTCTTTGGAGATTGTTGATTGCTCTATTTCTTGTATAAGGAAGGCAAGCATCCAAGAGATGTAATTTTAAGTTAAGACTTTCATGCTTAATTTGGATCAAATGTCTCTAATCCACACCATTATGGTGCAGCTTGCCATAAACTAAACAAAAATAATTCCAAGTTCCCACTCTTGATGCACTAGTTTGATCAGTAGGTGATTCATTCATAGTCCAATATAGCTGAAGAAAAGGGACATTCTATTGGCTTTTTAAATATTTGATAATAAAACTTTCATAATCAAGCCCTGAGTGCTATGTAGAATGTTCGTTTAGTCACTAAGTTGTATCTGACTCTCTTGCAAACCCATACTGTGTAGCCCGCCAGACTTCTCTGTCCATGGGATTTCCCAGGCATGCATACTGGAGTGGGTTGCCACTTCCTTCTCCAGGGGATCTTCCCAACCCAGAGATCGAACCTGCATCTCCTGTGTCTCCTGCATTGCAGACGGGTTGTTTACCGCTGACCTACTGGGGAATAGAAATCCTCATTTAATATATTGCTGTATTTTGAAAGGTACAAAAGAGGTAGCATGATATGTTCAAAAGAATACTGGAGCTCTGCCCTTTGCCCCTGCATTCCTCAAGGGGATTTTGACAGTGGCCTGCAGAGTAGGAGTCGAAAACGATGGGTTTCATTGGCCCTGCGTCTGCCACTCGATAAGTCTCTCAGTTTCTCTGAGCTTCCTTCCTTCTCTGGTAAAATGGGGTTGGTCGTCTCTGTCCTGTCTGCCTCCCCAAAAGATAATGAGGACTAAATGAGAGAGCACACACTCTTGTTTAGAGAACTGCAAAGAGCTCCGTAAACTTAAAATGTACTTGTGCTTCGGCAGGTGGAGGATGCACCTCATCTAAGGAGGTGTGCCAGCCCCTCACTCTCCGCACGTCCCTCCCTTGCGCTTTCTCTTCATACAGTTGTCTGCTTTGCCTTCCTGCCTTTTATCCTCTGCCTCCTCTTCTCCCTCCTGCTGGAGTTTATGACCTAGGCTAATGAGATAAATATGGCTCCTCACATCAAGGGTGGGGAATTAAGGCCTGGTTATAGCCCAATTTAATTTTCATGATCTCTTGAACAAGTGAAGAAATGCCTGGGAAACAGGCTGCTCTTGGCCTGCTGCCGGCCCAGCCCGGGTCGAGGCAGCCGTTACCCACGCGAGCTCATCGCACTCCTGGTAGACATTTCAATTACAAGTCATTACCCTTCCTTCCAGGCCTTCCTCAGTAGCGCAGTACCAGCCCTGGGTCTTGGTCTCAGTTCTGTCACTTAGCATGCAATCTGGAGTGCGTCCTTTAACTCCTGTAAGCCTTTATTTCCTTACTTATAAAATGGGGTTATTAATGATACCTGCCCTACCTTTCACACAGGACTGTTTTAAAAAATTGCATTAAAGCAGAAAAGTGAAGGTGATGCAAATTGGTAAGTTCTCTAAGTATACATATTATTTAAGTAGCATGCCTGGCCATCCACATTTTTGCAAATTAATCCAAGTAAATATTTTCATGAATATTTTTGGATAGCATGTTTCTTTTTTTTCCAAGGTCTCCTATGATTCTCTGAGATATGGAGAAGGCACTTTTGCAAGACCTGTAATAAGAATTTAATAGGTGTAAAATATCATATATCCCATATAGGAAGTACTAGATCTGCACGCTTCTTATAGAAGTTAGAATTCTATCCAAACTTGTTTCCCTACTATGCAATCGAGGACTCTGTCCGTTTTCGTAATCATGAGAGCCTTGGGGATATACCTTTCTTCCTGTCTTTGGCTTCCCAACTTTATCGGGATTTCTCTGTGCTAACATCAAAGATCAATGATCACAGATCACCAAAGCAAATATGGTAATAAGGAAAATCTGAAATATTGCGAGAATTTCCAAAGCATGTCACAGGGAGATATGAACTAAGCAGAGTCTGTTGGAAAAATGGCACAGAGTCAGGCTTGACTCTGATTGAGGATTGCTGCAAATCTTCAATTTGTAAAAAGGAAAAGAAAAAAGAAAAAGAAAATCAGTATTTGTGAAGTGCGATAAAATGAGGCATGCTGGTATTCACTGAGTGTAGCAAATGTCTAAATTGCCTCTCCAGGACCCATCTCATCTCTTGTCTGTGTGGACACAGGCTCTATCTCCCAAGTTGCTTGGCCAATGTGTTCTTGAATTCATGAGATGATTCCTTTGCAACTCGTTTTTTCTGCCAACGAAAGATACCTGAACTAATTTCACTAATGGTCTCTCTTCTTTTCTGTCTTACACTGTTTAAGGTTGAAGAGTCGCTTGCCATACTCCCTGGGTCCTCTAGGGCCTCTTTGCTCACACAGTTCTCAGTACTACCCCTCTATATTTCAGAAAACTTTTTTTTTAAAAGAGAAATTTTAGCTTCACAGCAAAATTGAGAGGAAAGAGATTTCCTACATTCCCCCGGTCCCTATACATGTGTAGCCTCCTCCACTAGAGTGGTATGTTTGTTATAATTGATGAACCTATCTTGACACATTGTAATCATCCAAAATCTATAGTTGAACATTGGTGTCCTGTAGTCTGTGGGTTTGGAAAAATATATAATGACATGTACCTACAGTAACATACAGAGTATGTTACTGCCCTAAAAATCCTCTGTGCTCTACCTTTTGATTCCTTCCTCTATTCCCAAGCCCTGGAAACCACTGATAATATGTTGTGTATATATATATGTATGTATATATATGTGTGTATATATATATATATATATATATATATATATATATATATAAACTATTCCTACAGTTATGCCTTTTCCAGAATATCAGATGGTTGGAGTCAAACAGTACGTAGCCTTTTCAGATTGACTTCCTTCACTTAGTAATGTGCATTTAAGGTTCCTTCACGTCTTTTCATGGCTGGATAGTTCAATTCTTTTTAATCTTGAATGATTGTATTTGTCCATCCTGCTACTATAGGACATCTTGATTTCTTGATTCCTTCTAAGTTTTTGCAATATGAATAAACTTGCTGTAAACATCCGTGTTCAGGTTTTTATGTAGACATGACTTTCACCTCCTTTGGGTAAATACCAAGGAACACACTTGCTGAATCGTAGGGGAAGAGTATGTTTTAATTTTGTAAGAAACTGTCAAGCTGTATTCCAAATAGACAGTACCATTTTGCCTTTCCTACCAGCATTGAATGAGAGTTCCTGTTGCTCCACATCTTAGACAGTATTTGTTGTCAGTGTTCCAGATTTGACAGTTCTCTTGTGTATGGTGATATCTCATTGTTTCAATTTATATTTCTTTGATGATATGCTGCTGAGAATCTTTTCATTTTTTTAATTTGGCATCTGTATATCTTCTTTGGTGAGATATCTGTTAAGGTCTTTGGCCCATTTTTAAATTGAATTGTTTGTTTTCTTATTGTTGAACTTTAAGTGTTCTTCATATATTTCAGGTAACAGTCATTTTCATATATATCTTTGCAAACATCTTCTACTCTGGGGCTTCCCTTGTGGCTCAGCTGGTAAAGAATCCACCTGCAATGTGGGAGACCTGGGTTCAATCCCTGGGTTGGGAAAGATCCTCTGGAGAAGGGAAATGCTACCCACTCCAGTATTCTGACCTGGAGAATTCCATGGACTATATATATAGTCCATGGGGTCACAAAGAGTTGGACATGATTGAGTGACTCTCACTTTGACTTTCTCCTACTCTGTGACTTGTCTTCTTATTATCTTGACATTAGTTTTTTTTAAGAAAAAATGTTTAATTTTGTCTTTAATTAGGTCCAGCTTATCAGTTATTTCAATCATGGATCATGCCTTTGGTTTGTATCTAAAAAGTCAATACCATACCCCAGGTAATCTAGGTTTTCTACTATGTTATCTTGTAGGAATTTTATAGTTTGAAATTTGCATTTAAATCTGTGATCCATTTTTTTTAAATTATTCAGAATCAGAATACTTATTTACTAATTTTTATTTGTACTCTGACTTTTTCTTTTTAAAATGTATTTATTTATTTTAATTGGAGTCTAATTACTTTACAATATTGTAGTATAAATCTGTGATCCATTTTTGAGTTAGCTGTTTTTAAGGATGTAAAGTCTGTGGTTAGATTCTTTTTTTTCCTTTTGCATGTTGATAGCTCATTGTTTCAACACCATTAATTAAAAAGTCTTTGTTCCTTTATCAAAGATCAGTGACTAAAAGTTTAAACTGATCTACTTTTGGATGCTCTATTCTTTTCCATTGCTCTGTTTGCCTATTCTTTTATTAATGCTACATTATTTTGATTAGTCTCAATTTATAGTGAGTTGTGATATCGAGTGGTGTCAGTTTTCTAACTGAGGTCTTCTTCAATATTGTGTTGACTGTACTGTAAGTCTTTTGCCTCTTCCTGGAAACTTTAGGGTCAGTTTGTCAATATCCACAAAATAAGTAGCTAGAATTGTGATTGAAATTGCTTTGAATTTATAGATTAAGTTGGAAAGAACTGACATCTTAACATTATCAGTCTTCCTACCTGTGAACATGTAATATCTCTGTACTTATTAAATTCTTCTTTGAGTTCATTCATCAGAATGAATGTGGCTCTTATATATATATATTTTCCTTATATGGATCTTATATATATATATTGTCAGATTTACATATGAGTATTTAATTTTTGGGGGGTGCCAATATAAATTATATTGTATTTTTAAGTTTCTTTTGCTCATTGCTGGTATGTAAGAAAGTAATTGACTTTTGTGTATTAACTTTGTACATTGCACTAATTAGTTCCAGAAGATTTTTTTGTAGATTTTTTTTCTGCACAGATGATTATGTCATCTGTGAATGTCATCAGTTTTATGTTTTCTGTCCTGATCTGTGTACCTTTTAATTTCTTTTTCTCATTAAATTGACAAGGATTCTGGGATGATATTGAAAAGGAGTGGTGATAGGGGAGTTCCTTGTGTCATACCTGATCTTAGTGGGAAAGCTTACAGTTTATTATTAAGTGGGATATTAGCTGTACGTTTTTGGTAGATTTTTTTAAAATCAAGTTGAGGAAGTACTTCATTACTAGTTTATTGAAAGCTTTTAAAAAATCATGAATGGGTTTTAGATTTTTTTCAAACACTTTCTGATCATGTGATTTTTTTTTCTTTTTAAGCTTTGATGTGATGGCTCCCCTTTTATATTGTTAGTAATAAATGCAGTTTTATTATATCTATATTATTTAAATTATATTATTGATAAGTTCTCCTCCTCTCTCTGTCCTCTAAATGTTTTCATCTTCCTGAATCCTGTCCTCAGCCCTCTATTTAAATATATTCACTTGCTGCTGCTGCTGCTGCTAAGTCGTTTCAGTTGTGTCCGACTCTGTGTGACCCCAGAGATGGCAGCCCACCAGGCTCTGCCGCCCCTGGGATTCTCCAGGCAAGAATACTGGAGTGGGTTGCCATTTCCTTCTCCAGTGCATGAAAGTGAAAAGTGAAAGTGAAGTCGCTCAGTCGTGTCCAACTCTTAGCGACCCCATGGACTGCTGCCTACCAGGCTCCTCTGTCCATGGATTTTCAAGGCAAGAGTACTGGAGTGGGGTGCCATTGCCTTCTCCGATTCACTTCCTAGATGATCTCAAACAGTCTCAAGGCTTACTTATCATGCGTAACCCAGAGAAGGGGAGACTAGAAGCATAGTGACCTGAGAATAACTTTAGTTCCTTCTCCTCTAGTTCCAAGTAAACTTAGGTTTGAGTCAACTAGGTGTCATGATCTCTCTGTCTGGGTGTGGATAAAGGCCTCAGGCTTTGCTGAGGTCGCAGAGAGAGAACTGGATGCAACTTTCTAATTGTTGGGCAATTACTGGAGAGAGCATCAAAGACCAAGGATGAGGAGAGGAGAGTGTTGGTTCTGGGGAGAGACTGGTATTCAGAGATCCTAAGATGTTAGAAAAAATCTAGTGCCAACTCTTAGGCGTATGCTCATTTTCCATCATGTAAAACAGCGAGAGAGAGTTGGATGACTGGCCTAAATCTTGTCTTCTTTCTGGGGTGGAAGAATTCAGGTAGAACGTATAGTAGACAAGCTTCCCCAGTAGCTTCAGTGGGGGTTGATATCCCACTCTTAAACCACAGACCCACAGTTTTACCTTCTTACAGATTCTCATAATTAAGAATATAATGGCATTTAGGCTTGATGGACCCCAACAGCCAGAAAGGAGGAGAAGAGAATTAGATTGAACAATTAGGATGCAAAAATGGTGAAATAAATCTACTGGAGGAGATGGATGACCATCTGAATGAGAGAGAGAGTGCATGATGGGGACCAATTAAAATATAGCTTTCTTGGGTTTAATAACTAAAATTTTTAGCTAAAATTTTGAGTTTAAGGAAAGGATGATTCATGTTAATACCCAGATTAATGATCTGGAGAAGTAAATAGAAGAGTCTTTTAAACTATTTTCTTGGTTTGGCTCCTCCTACCCAACTCAGTCACCTCAAATCAGAAACTAAGGCAAGGACTGGGGTGCAGACAGTGTGTTTTGGAGATGATTTCTGGAAGCAGGAGTTAGATGATGGGGAATGAGACAGGGGAAAGTAAAATCCATTGTAAGGACACATTCTTGAAACCACTGCTAAGGGTGTGCACGCGTGCTAAGTTGCTTCAGTCGTGTCTGACTCTTAGCGACCCTATGGGCTGTAGCCTGCCAGGCTCCTCTGTCTGTGGGATTCTCCAGACAAGAATACTGGAGTGGGTTGCCATGCCTTTCTCCAGGGGATCTTCCCAACCCAGAGATGGAACCCCTGTCTCTTATGTCTTCTGCATTGGAAGGAAGGTTCTTTATCACTAGAGCCACTTGGGAAGCCCTTGCTAAGAGAAACATGACTCAATTTCACTGGGATCTCCTGAGAAACATCCAGAATGCTTCCTAGAATTGAGCCCCTGAAGGATGGAAGGCTGGAGCATTTATCTACTGTCTCTCATTCTCCATTGATTGGGGGATGCTCCTGGGAACGTTCAGTTCAGTTCAGTTGCTCAGTCATGTCTAGCTCTTTGCAACCCCATGGACTGCAGCATACCAGGCTTCCCTGTCCATCACCAACTCCTGAAGCTTGCTCAAACTCATGTCCATCGAGTTGGTGATACCATCCAACCATCTCATCCTTTGTTGTCCCCTTCTCCTCAGGCCTTCAATCTTTCCCAACATCACGGTCTTTTCCAAGGCGTCAGTTCTTCGTGTCAGGGGGCCAAACTATTGGAGTTTCAGCCTCAGTGTCAGTCCTTCCAATGAATATTCAGGACTGATTTCCTTTAGGGTTGACTGGTTTGATCTCTTGCAGTCCAAGAGACTCTCAAGTGTCTTCTCCAACACCGCAGTTCAAAAGCATCAATTCATCAGCACTCAAGCTTTCTTTATAGTCCAACTTTCACATCCATACCTGACTACTGAAAAAACCATAGCTTTGACTAGGTGGACCTTTGTCAGCAAAGTAATGTCTCTGCTTTTTAATATGCTATCTAGATTTGTCATAGCTTTTCTTCCAAGGAGTAAGCGTCTTTTAATTTCATGGCTGCAGTCACCATCTGCAGTGATTTTGGAGCCCAAGAAGATAAAATCGCTCATGTTTCCATTGTTTCCCCATTTATTTGCCATGAAGTGATGGGACTGGATGCCATAATCTTTGTTTTTTGAATACTGAGTTTTAAGCCAGCTTTTTCACTATCCTCTTTTACCCTCATCAAGAGGCTCTTTAGTTCCTCTTCACTTTCTGCTAAAAGGGTGGTGTCATCTGCGTATCTGAGATTATTAATATTTCTCTGAGCAATCTTGATTCCAGCTTGTGCTTCATCCAGCCTAGCATTTCTCATGATGTACCCTGAAGATAAGTAAATAAGCAGGGTTACAATATACAGCTTTGATGTACTCCTTTCCAAATTTGGAACCAGTCTGTTGTTCCATGTCTGGTTCTAACTGTTGCTTTTTGACCTGCATACAGATTTCTCAGGAGACAGGTAAGGTGGTCTGGTATTCCCATCTCTTGAAGAATTTTCCACAGTTTGTTGTGATCTACACAGTCAAAGGCTTTGACGTAATCAGTAAAGTAGACGTTTTTCTGGTATTCTCCTGCTTTTTCGATGATCCAGCGGATGTTGGCAATTTGATCTCCATTGATTGAGGGATACCCCTGGGAATATTACCTCTATTGTATTTTAAGACGTGGGCAGAGGTTGAAGTGGACAGCTAGCTGTCAGCACAAGGTAAATCGAGCATCCGTGAAACTGTACATTGGAGCTGCAGCTGACACCAGAGATTGGTCAGGTGGATGTGAAGCAGGGCACCAGTCATATCTGTTACAAATACTACAGCAGAAAGATAAAAATAAGGAAATCTTAAAAAGAAAGTTACTAGGGCAGAGATTCAAGGCACCAAACATGTAAATATGTGATGTTGCAGAAGGAAAATATAGATAGAGAAGAAGCAGTAAGTAAAAACAACCCTTGATTACCAACTTTCTATTTTATGCTTTTAAGATATTGATAATTTTAGGCGTTCCATATGAGTGAGAACATTCGGTGTTTGTCCTTTTGTGACTGGCTAATTTTGCCTTAGCTTAATATTCTTGAGTTTGTAACATGTGATAGGATTTCCTTCTTTTCAAGGCTGCATATTATTTCTTTGTTTATGTATACCACGTTTTCTTTATACATTCATGTGCTGATGGAAATTTGGGTTGATTCCTAATCTTGGCTGTTGAGAATAGTGTTGCAATACATATGGGTGTGCAAATACCTGATACCTTATTTTGAATTCTTTTGCATATATGCCCAGAGGTGGGATTGTTGGATCATATGGTAATTCTATTTTAAAATTTTTGAAGAATCTCCAGACTTAGGTTTTTCACAGGGACTGCACCATTTTACATTCTCTGCATCCTTTGCCAGCACTTATTTTTTGTTCTTTTGATTGTGACCTTCCTGAAGGTTGTGATATTCTATGATTTTGACTTGCATTTTCCTACTGATTAGTGATGTTGTAAAATATAAATTTTTGTTGAACAGGTGAATGAATGTTGATCCTACACAGGGCTCCCTTAGAAGGCTACCGCCATTTCTTCTTCCTCCCTCATATTGGATGAACTCAGCATTCTGGGATTTGGTGTCAGACCAATCATAGAGATTAAAGAGCATCCTGGCTGAGCTTGGTAGCCAAGACCTCCCTTCTGCGGTGGGTGTGCAGCAGGCACAATACAATATGTTGAATTCTGTGTAGTCATTGTTTCTGTGTGTCCTTTTCGGCCTGGAATAAGAGATCAAGCAGTAATTGTTAGACTAGAGGGCAGAATTCAGCTGCCTCCAGGAAAGGGTTTCGACTGGGCAGGGTCATAGAGGATACCAAACCCTACCCATTCTTTCTGAGGGTCAGGGATGGCTTCTAGGCACAGTGTGGGGTCTGGATTGCAAGCCAGGATGTCTCCAGTACGGCAGGGCTTGCTAGGTTAGTATGATCATGGGAAAGATTGATTTCCAAGCTGGGATGAATTCTTTTTTTCCTTTCTGACATTTCTCTCTTCTTTGTGCTCAAAGTAGGATTTATGAAAAATTATTTCTATGACTGGTAAAGCTAGAGCTGGGGGAAGGTCATGTCACCAGAGTTGAATAAAGTGGTCAAACTAAAAAATAGCTTCAGCCTAGAAACTGGGGAATGGAAAAAAATTCTCAAGTGGCCTGAAAGTCAGAAGGTTTATGTTCCATACCAGTTCTGGCACTAAATTGTTGGTCATTTCAGGGTTTCTTTCTTTTTTTTTTTTATGAAATGAAGAGGAAGGACAGTTTAATCTTAAAAGATCCTGTCAATTCTGAAAAAAAGTCAACAATTCAGCATTTGATGATTCTTTTCAATTTAGTGAGTATTTGTCAAGAGTCTTCCATGGGGACTGTGCTAAGTGAAAAAGAGAGAAAAGGAAAAATATATATTCTCTGCCTTATGAAGCTTTTGGTCTAGTGGGGGAGGCAGGCAGGTATACTGGCAAGTAAATGAGCAGCTAAGGACCTGCTAGATGTTCTTCCAGGGCTCTATGGAATATAGTTGAGAGAACCCGTTAAATCTGTGTGCTGGAGTCAGGGGAAAAAACAGGAAGAGGTGCCCTTTGAGTTGAGATCTTTAAGGAAGACTTTGATGGAGAAGAAAGGAATAAAAGTCCTGGGTGAGGGATGAACATTTTCATTATCAAAGAAGCATGCTGATCCATAGATAAATCAGGGTTAGAGTTTAATTCATGATGGGATATGAGTTCTTGAGATGCGGGTAGGCTGAAAGGGTAGATTGGGGGTCCAATTGATAAAGAACTTGAAGACCAATATCTTTTTTTCCTTTGGATATTTGTAGTTTATTAGTTAGGAATGTTTTAGGCCACAAGTAACAGACAATCCAGCTCACAGTGGTTTAAGTGCAGAGACATTTAATTTTCTCATAGAGAGCTGTAAGTCCAGAGATCCATGCAGTTTGATATAGCATCTCAACAATGTCTTCAAAGGCTGAAGGTCTTCCTATTATTTCTTTTGCATCCTCATCATGCTGACCTTCCATTCATAGGCTTTTTGCATCATAGTCATATATAGTCAATGTAACATTAGCTGCTATAATAGAAAACTCCCCCAGTTTTAAGTGTCTTAATACAGCAGAAGTTTATATCTCCCCTTCTATAAAGTCCAAAACAGGTTTCATAATAAGCAGGTGGCTTTTATTTAGATAGTTTTCATCTTCTTCACCAGCTTCAGTATATACTCAAAGACAAATGTACTTATTTGCCTCAAGCTGGGAGGAGGAAAGAATATGAAGGACCATATATGCTTTTAATGTGCCAGTGCTGAAAGTGTTGTACAGTATTTGCCCTGTATCTTACTGACTAGAACTCAGTTATACCTAACTGCAAAGGAAGATGGGAAATGAAGAGCATCAGTGAGCCTCAGAAGAAGAGGAGATATGTTGGCTGGTCAGCTAGCAGACTCTGTCATGTGTTACAGTGTGGATAATGCTGCTTTAAGTACTGCCTCTTACATAATCACTTTCAAGTAGGAAGAAAGATGAAGGTGCAGTGCGAGAAACCTCTCCTTTTGGATTTATATCAATTTTCTTAGAAATTTTCAAGATGACTTCCCTCTTACATCTCCCTGATCTAAACGATGTCACATGTTCACCCTTAGTTGGCTACTGTGAGGTTAGAAAAATAAGCATCTGAATGGGTCGTGATTTTTTAAAATTAATTCTTATTGGAATATAGTTGTTTGGCAGTGTTGTGTTAGTTTCCACTGTGCAGCAAAATGAATCAGTCATATGCATACATACATCCCCTCCCTTTTGGACTGCCTTCGCATTCAAGGTCATATCCCATTGATGGTGCGGGATATCCCAACATATCCCACTCAGGTCACCACAGTGCATTAAGTGGTGTTCCCTGTACTATACATAGCACAGTATATTCTCACTAGTCATGTATTGTATGCATAGTATAGATAGTTGTATTTGTGTCAGTTCCAATCTCCCTATTCTTCCTGCTCCTTCCTTTCCCCCTTGGTATCTATATATCTGTGTCTCTATTTCTGCTTTGCAAATAAGATCATTCATACTATTTTTCTAGATTCCACATGTTTGCATTAGCAAGCATTACTTTCTTTTCTCTCTTTGACTTCACTCTGTTTGACAGTCTCTTGATTCATCTACTTTGGTGATTAATACAGGTTATTTTGAATTATATTCTGGATTTTGGGAGAGATGTGCTCATTAGACATATCCAGTGTGTTAAGATCTATCCAGTGCTTGAATAAAATCTGGATTTGGTTAGCCAGGAAAGAATGGAGGTTGAACAGTCAACCATTATCTAGCAAGGAAGCCAAGGAGATATTTAAGTAGAGGATTGACATCTGATTCGTGGTTTAGGATGGTCTTTCTGGAAAATAGATTGAGAGAGCCTTCCTATTCTGAGTCATGGGCACCAATTTATCTCATGGAGTGTTAAATTCTAATAAGGTCAGGGAAAAACTTACAGATCACTCAACAAAGTGAATGTCTCAAAACTTTTGCCCTGTGAAGAAAGATCTAAATCTTTGATTCCAGAAATAAAATTTCTTTTTGAATAATTAAAGCCTATGTCATTGTGACTGATGGGCCAGGAAAATGTTTTAACTTTTTTTTCATGAAAAAAATGTTTCCTTCCCTTTGAAACCTTGGATATTTTTATTTCTCATGCAGGCTAGGGTCTTCATTTATGAACGTACTTTACCATCCGCAAATGAATGGTATCATTTTTAAATTGTAATGTGACATTCTTTGAGCTCACAAGAATTTTGTCTAATATCTTCACCTTTCTTTCTTTCTTTCTTTCTTTTTTTTTACATCTTCACCCTTCTAACAACTTATATAAGCTTGGGTAAGAATGACATTATCTGTGGGGTTGATCAGCATTTTGTTTTTCTGATGGGTAGAGATGAGTGAGATAGAAAGAAGGTAATCTGAGTTGAAGAGCATTTGTGGTATTTAAGTACAGAACATAGAAAAATATTTAGGAATGTAATCACTCGTTAATACATGGATCTTGGATATGTTGTTTAAGCTTCCAAAGCCTCAGTAATGCCTAAAGTTAGTGCTAAATATCCATGATTTCCTCTACATTCAACATCCCCTTGCAGATAGGTTTGACCACATGACTAATTTCAATCAATGACTTGTGAACAGAACTGATATTGGTCCCTTTAGGTCAAGGCTATTAAGAGCCTCTGTATCTTCTTGATCTCTTTCTTCTCCTGTGCTGACATTGGATGTCATGTGTTTCAGATAGCATAGCTAACAGGATGGGGGAAGGCCACTGACCCAACTTTGCACAAGCAATAAATAATCCTAACCAGATAGTACAGGAAGATCATATTTATCCTGTCTGGATAATACAGAACAAAACAAACAAAAAAAACTTTGAAAATGATAGTTGCTACTATTGGTGAGTTATAATCATAAAAACAGGTAATGCTTTCACTGATATTTTAGTTCATAGGGGTTAATCCTCAACTTAGATACTTGTATTACTAGTTTATTAATGAGTGAATTAATATGTTTAGTTAGGTTCCATGCTGGTCAAGGAGCAAGGCTGTCCTTTCAAGCCTTACCTCTGTACGCAATGTCCAAGGCCTGTACCATCTATTCAGGGAGCTTACTAATAGCTTGGACAATAGATCCTAGAGTGTTCTTCCTGGAAAATATCAGTGCTAAGTCCTGCCTGACCCTCAGGTTGACAGATTCTTCTTCTGGATGTTTAATTGCCTCTCCTCTTCCCTCTCAGGCCTATTTTCCATCTTCAGGCAAATATAGTCCTTAGAGGTATGAATGAATGCATGCCAACACTTCTGTCTTGCATTTAGATCAGAGGTTTCTTTACACCTTCACTTGTGCCTAGGTGAGGGCAGAGTAGGGCAAAAATGGCTCTTAGCTAAGAGAGGGAGAAAGAGAGTGAAGAAATGCATGAACACACATAGATTGTGAATTTGAATTATGCTCTTTATTGTCTTTGACATGATTATTAATAATAAATAGATGAAACATGGGCTGCTGCAAGGTGATGTCATGTCAAGAAGGGGATTAACAGAAATTTATTACATGGCTTGCAAGTGTCCTGAACCACTGAAACACCTCTTAGCTACTTCTATCAGAAGTAAACCATAAGCTATGTTTGGGTGTACATAGGTTCCAGTAGAAATGAAGAAGTAGAGCAGCCAACAGTTTCTAGAACAGATTTCTAAAGCTACCTATACTTTATCACTGTCTCTTAATCTCATTTGTAGTAGGCATCTCTGACATGATCCCAATGATCTTTGCTTCTTAGGTCTCATGCTCTTGTGTAATCCCCTCTTCTTGAGTATGACTTAGTTCTAGTGACTTCCTTCTATTCAATAGACTGTGACAAATGTGGCAGTATGTCACTTTCACTTAGGATTACAGAAGATTGTGATGGTCCTCTTGTTAACACACTCTTCCCGGGCCCTCTCATTTGCCCACTCTGGTGAAGTCAGGTGCTACTAAGAGAGGCTCCAATATGGCACTGCAGACTCAGATATGGGGAAGATTAATTCTCTTCTTTTGAGAAATTCATAGTCTATAGAAACAACATAGCATGTGTTTTAATAGAGGTGTATACAAAGGGCTGTGGCAACACAGGTAAGAATCCATTAATTGAAATAATAAATATTGTCAGTAACTATCCATGCAGGTTTTCTGAAAATGATATAGTGCAAAGCAGACTGTCTGAATAGCCTAGAGATGGAGTGTCAGGAAATTGCAGATATACTGAGGCTTGATAAGGTTTCAGATCAGGTCTGAAGAAGTGACCAGCTTGGTGGGTCACGTTGGGGGATGCAAATAACTCAAAAGATGACACAGAACACAGAAGAAGCAAGGAAGGGATCTGAGTAGGATCTAGATAGAAACCCTTATCTAGATCCTGGATGATTTGGAACTCAACAACATGAAGAAATTCGTGCATGTTATTTTCTGTTACCATGTATTTTATAGCTAAATTCCCCTCAAACCACATTTATAAAACACTGTGACCTCCTTTTAAAAACCTTTTGCTAAAGCAAAACAAACAGAAAACTATGCAAATCACAATTGTATACAGCTTGATGAATTTTCACAAACTTAAATACACCCATGTGACCAGCACCTGGATAAAAATAGAACTCTACTAGGTCTCCAGAAACCGTCTTCACACTCCCTTCAAGTTCTTTATACATTTTCAAAAAAATTTTATTTTGGATCAAATTTAGACTTACAGAAAAGTTACAAAAAATAGTATAGAAGGTTGCTGTATACCCCTCATTCAATTTCTCCTAATGTTAACCTCTGAGCTAACTGTAACATGTTATCAAAGAGAAACAGGAGCCAACTCAAACTCACTCCTAATGGCCAACAGTTGAATGAATTTGAGCAACAATGACAACCACAAACAAAACAATAGATTTTAACCCATAGGATAAAAGAAATATCCATGAGTCATATTTATATTAATATAACTAATTGAACAAATAAGTAGGAAAGAGCAGCTCTGTAAGTAGAATGCTAATTAGTAGATGTAGTAGAAATGTTGGATATAGAAGGTCATCATTAGGTGAATACAGCACTGATAATTGTGGAAAGCAAGAATCATTCGATTCATAAAAGTAGGAGCAAAGCAAAAGTATGATGAGCAAGAGTAAAATGAGAAGGAGGACAATTTGCATAGTCTCTAAGAATTTCCTTATAAGATAATTTATGACATGTGAGAAAACAGTAGCTTTCCAAATGGAGAAACCTTATCTTCCAAATAGAGAAACCTTATCTTCCAAATAGAGATAGGCATTACCTTAACCTAGTAGTGAAATTGAGCATCTCTAGTAATAAGGCATATTGAAGTCATGGACATCCTGATGTGATGTACTAGAAGGGCATGGTGTTACTTCTGCAATATTCTTGCCCCCAAATATATGGCCTCAGTTTAATCATCAAAACAGAACCATCTGAACCTGAGAGACTTTCTGCAAAACAGCTGGCCAGCTTTCTTAAAAAGTGTCAAGGTTCTGAAAGACAAAGACTGAGAATTGTTACAGACTGGAGGAGTCTAAGAAACATGATGACTTAATGCAATATGGGATCCTAAACCAGAGAAAAAGAACAGGAGTGGAAAAATTGGTGACATTCAGGTAAGGTCCGTATAGGAGGTGATATTCATGCACATTTCCCTTGTATGCTTTTGAAGATGAAAGACTAACAGTTTTTAAAAACAACTTTATTTACTTATTTCTGGCCTTCACTGTTGAGCGCCCTTTTCTCTAGTTGCAGTGAGTGGGGGACAGCTTTCTAGTTGCCGTGTTTGGGCTTCTCATTGCGGTGGCTTTTGTTGTTGCAGAGCTGGGCTCTAGAGCACTAGCTCGATAGTTGTGGCACGTGGGATCTTCCCAGACCAGGAATTGAACCCATGTCTCCTGCATTGGCTGACAGATTCTTTACCACTGAGCCACCAGGAAAGCCCAGAAATAACAGTTAATATGTGTCTTCTACTTCCTTGGTGCACAGTCCCATTTCCATCTTATAGATGAGGAAACAACACAGACAGATTCAGCTGTGTGCAGTGAGTCACACAGCTGGTGGACTATAAAGTAGGGATCAAGCCTAGGCTGTCTGTTTCCCGAAATCCATATTGAGCCTCCCTGCCTTCTGTCTCTTTACCGCAGTTCTCAGAGGGATTGGCCAGAGCATACTTCCAGGCCCTGAACCTGGCTGACCTACCCAGGTAGCATTCCTTTGTCTTCAAGGCGGGTCCAGAGCCCAGGCCTGCCTTCCTGGCTGGGATGCCCCTCACCGAGGCATTTCTTCTGGGATTCTAAAATAGAAGCTCTGGGCTCTATCTTCCCACAGAAAATATCGACATCTATATTTATCCCTTTTCCAGAAGCTGAGGAGACCCAGTTCATGCTAATTGCAGTTTACCAAACAAGCTGATTCTTAACCCCATGAATATTTTTGCCACTGAAAGCGCCTACAACTTGTGAAAATGAACACATGGCAAACTGCTCTGCTCTTTTTGCTTCCCACACATGATGATATTTTGTTGCCTCTTAACTCTGCAGTTGCATCCTGGGCACCTCGGATACCTGACCAAGGATCGGTCTGAGCAGTGTGCTCTTGGGGCTGGTTTATACACAGAAGTTCAGGTGTAGGAGAATCCTGCTGGACTCTGCTGGAAATGAGACCGTCCACTGATTGTTAGGTCAGTAGCCCAGGAATTCATTTATTTTATTGTTGTTATTGTTGTTCAGTTGCTAAGTCATGTCTGACTCTTAGTGACCCCATGGACTGCAGCATGCCAGGCTTCCCTGTCCTTCACTATCTCCCTGAGTTTGCTCAGACTCACGTCCATTGAGTCCGTGATGCCATCCAACCATCTCATCCTCTTTTGCCCTCTCTTTCTGTCTGCCCTCAATCTTTCCCAGCATCAGGGTCTTTTCCAATGAGTCGGCTTGTCGCATCAAGTGGCCGCAGTATTGGAGCTTCGGCTTTAGCATCAATCCTGTATATTCTGTTGACCTTTTGAAAACTGGTTTTAAGTCTTTTCATAATTGCAAAGAGCAAAAAGAAGAGAATAATGAATGCACAGATGTCCATCCCTTAGGTTCAACAGTTATCAACATTTTGCTGAATACGCTTTACACATACATAAGCTTGTCACACACCCATGCACATATTTGTTTGCTGGATGATTTTAAAGGAGATTACAAATTTCATGTATGAAGGTTTAAAGGAGCCAGCATGTTACAGGATCTACTGCCCAGAACCTACCTAGGGTTCACCCTTGCTTTTTTTTTTTTTGGCAAGGTTGGGAAGATACTCAGGAATGAGTGGCATTGACTAGCCAACAGGATGGAGTAAAGACAATGCGTTTGGGACTTCCCTAGTGGTCCAGTGGCTAAGACTTGACACTGCCAATGCAGGGGGCCAGGGTTCAATCCCTGGTCAGGGAAGTAAAGCCTACATGCTGCAACTATGGATTTAATATTCCTTCATGGCATCATAAAAAGTAAAACCTGGAATTCTGTTCTATTCTCTGACTCCAGCCTCCCTCTGCTCTTTTTTTTCCCCTCTCCTCCAGGCCTTAGTTGAATTAGTGACTTGACCATCAGAATGTGCCCTGTGCTTCCCTACCCAGGATGTCTCCTTCATTTGATCTTTGCCCTTCCTCTTCCACTCTCCACCACCATCTTCCTCCTATCTCTGCTTGTCCAAAGCTTACTCATTTTCCAAGAGTTGGCCCAATGCCACCTCTTTCACAATGCAGCTCCCCATTTTTAAGTGTATTCTTTCCCCCCAATATAATATTTTCCCTGCTCTGAACCTCTGTTCATTTAATCAGTGGTGCTTCTCTGTCCCCTACCTCTTTTCATTTTGCCTTTTTTTAGTTGTTAGTATAACCTATCTTTTCCTCTAGATTATAAGCTTCTAAAGAGTAGCTGCCACACCTTATTGATTTAATTTCTCAGCATGTCTTGTACCTAGGGGTGCTTAATCACTGTATGTATGCGTGTGACCAAAGGCTGCATGTGAGAACTGGACCATAAAGAAGACTGAGTGCCAAAGAATTGATGCTTTTGAACTGTGATGCTAGAGAAGACTCTTGAGAGTCCCTTGGACTGCAAGGAGATCAAACCAGTCAATCCTGAAGGAAATCAACCCTGAATATTCATTGGAAGGACTGATGCTGAAGCTCCAATAGTTTGGCCCCCTGATGCAACCAGTTGACTTACTGGAAAAGACCCTGATACTGGGAAAGACTGAGGGCAGGAGGAGAAGGGGGCAACAGAGGATGAGGTGGTTGGATGGCATCACCAGCTCAATGGACTGGAGTTTGAGTAAATGCTGGGAGATGGTGAAGGACAGGGAAGCCTGGTGTGCTACAATCCATGGGATTGCAAAGAGCCTGACATGACTTAGCAACTGAACAGCAACAAAGGCTGCATAATGATGGCCTAGCTTATTAACGTTCAGAAACTGGTGTAGGCACTTGGGGTCAGCCTTTTTAATGTATCAGTCAGTTTCTGACTTGAATAGCTAGAGAGAGCCAGAGGGTATCAAGACTCCTTTAAGGACTGTGGTCTTTTGGGACAGCCTCAGTAGGTACCACTATCCCTCAGTGCTAATGGATGTCTTTGCGATGTGGCTGTCTGGGACATTGGAGCAAGGGTGAGCATAGAGGGTGCTTGAAGGGCCTGGAGGGCTGGAAGATGACAGGGTTCTTTGGTCTTCATTGACAGGCTAGGTTCTCAATGCAATTAGAAATTTAAAAAAGAGCAAAGAGCCCAATTGATGAAATACAGCCTTCTTTATTCAGATAAGATACAGTTTATATGCTTTACGAGGTTAATGTCCCTTACTCCTGATTACAAAACTCTGATTGGCATATTAATCAGGTTATAAAAGAGAGAGAAGGAAGAACCGCAAAAGAGGCAGCAGCTGCTCGTTTGCTGCCAGATCCATTCAGGATATAAAGTTTCTGCTGAGATATTTATTGTAAAAGAGGGTTTTTTCCCCCCTCCTCTTGCTTTTATTTTTAGCCGGCGTTACCCCAGCGTCTGTTCTACCTCGTGTGAGAAATGTGTTGGAATAGGGGGTGAGAGGAATGTACTTACACGAATTGGGAAGGCTTAGGCAGAGTGTGAGAAGAGAAGGAAGACGTCTTGTTCTCATCAAAGACAGAATCTGGGATGAGGTTGCTTCCCTGTACTTTTCACGCATACTTTCAGATCCCAGAGCTCTGAGTGATAGCTGGGAAAGACATATTTTGTCAGCAACAGTGCCACCTGGTAAATGTCTAATTTTTTTTGCTTGATTACTCTCAGTGATGAGGAAGTCATTATCTTTTAGAGCTGCTGTATTACTTTTAGTTTTTTAATTTAATTTTTATTGGAGTAGAGTTGATGTTGCGTTAGTTTCAGGTGTACAGCAAAGTGATTCAGTTGCATATATATGTATATCCATTCTTTTTCAGATTCTTTCCCATATAGGTTTTTACAGAATGTTGAGTTCCCAGTGCTGTACAATAGGTCCTTGTTAGTTATCCGTTTTATATACAGTAGTGTGTATATGTTAATCCCTGCCTCCTAATTTATCATTTCCCCCCATGTTTCCCCTTTGGTAACCGTAAGTTTGGTTTCAAGGTCTGTGAGTCTTGTTTTTGTTTTGTAAATAAGTTCATTTGTATCATTTTTATTTATCCACTTATTTATTTAAGTGATCCCATATGATATTGGTCTTTCACTGTCTGACTGACTTCACTTAGCATGATAATCTCCAGATTCATTCACATTGCTGCAAATGGCATTATTTCAAAGAGGAAAATAGAGTGGTTTTCTGGATCTTGTTGCGAGGAACAAAACAGCCAGTATAGAGGCCCATCTGTATCCCAGGGAGCATGACCACGTCTCTTAGAAAGTTCTCCCATGTTCATAGTTGAAGCTTCCACCCGTGATTCTACCTTTGGTTCAGTGACGCCATGTATTATCTCTTTGTTGAGAGTTCCCGTCTCCAAGTTAAATTTCCCCAATTGTTCCATCAGTTCCTTCCAAGGCATTGTTTTGAGGGTCTCCCTCACTCCAGTTGCTCTTTCTTCGGTCATCTGAGTCAACTCAAGGTATGGGTTCCAGACTCAAACTCATTGCTCTCCCTGAAGACATAGTTACTTTAAAGGTGTGGGAGTGGAAAGAGATGCTGCCGTCTCATTTTGCCTGTCATGACTTCTCACCTCAGGTCAGCATTAGTACACTGAGAACCTTGGGTTTGCAGGTTTTCCAAACTTGTTAAAATTGAACTGAGAGGTTTTATAAGGAAAACAGCATACAACAGGACTTTTAGGACTTCAGATAAAGCAGTTATTTATTAAGATAGGTTTACTGACTCTTGCAGGAAAAAAAAAGTATGATGGAGATAGTCCAGAAAATATCCAAAACAACTTGGGAAAAATGAAGAAGGAATTACGTGAGAAGTCGGAGATGAATTATTGGACTTTAATGTTAAACATTGTCCAAGTGTCCCAATAAGAAAGACAAAGTGAAAATGGGTTAAGTCATTTTTTTTCCTGATAGAAGAAAGTGTGTCCATATGGTGGGCCAATATTGTTCTATAAAATATTTATGACAAAATCTATTTTCCACCTATTCCCCTTGAAAGCAAGCTCTGTGGTGCTAGGGACCAGGCCTGTCTTATTTGCTGTTGTATTCCTTTTTCTGAATATAGTGTTGGCATGTATAGACACTCAAAACATTTTTTGACTGAATTCCACAAAAGACTTGAGCTAGTTGATTATAAGGTCATTTGCAATAAAACATTATCAAATAGAAGTGAAGTATCAGAATAAGGAAAACAGGAAAATATCAATAAAAGAAGTAAAACATGAAGTCTGATGACAGAAAGAACACTAGCTGAGTTTCTCTGAGCCAAAGGATATTGATCATAGGTGAACTTCATTTTTGATACTGAGTTCATGGTGACAGGAGTGAAAAAGAAGACGTAGTCCGTGTCCTGGATCTTAGGACTGGAATAGAAAAGTATTTCACTCATTCACAAGAAGCAAAACTTTTCTTGATTCTGTTTTGGAGCAGCAGTTCACCAGTGTGGAACCTTATATGAAGGGCCTTATATGGAGGGTGTGCTGAACAGTGCTGTTAGCAATACACTCATTGAAAAATTCTAATGGCTCTCCCTCTAGCATTCTGGAATGACAACAGAGGCCCACAGCAACCTCTAACTCAGTCTGCGAAGGTGAAGGCATTTATCCTGTGACTCCCAACAGAGGGACACTTGGGAATGTAGGAGACGTGCTCTTGAGCTTTGCTTTTGTACCTACTTTTGTGGCGACTTTAGAATTCAAAGCAAAGTCAAGTTTAACCCCTAGGAAGGCAAGTGATCAGGAACAAGTATTGGACCACTGTCTGTGCTGGAGGTGGTCACCCTGAATCTTGTAATACAGGTGAACTTGGTTTAATGGATGCTGAAGGGCCAGCCTCTTAATATTAACTTGAGTTAACTATAAATTATGTCCCCAAAGAACAGAATGAATCAACCCGATTGATGTCATCTTAGTTTGGATTCTCCTCAAAGTAGACTCCCAAGGCAAGCTCTTGAGTGAGGGTAGTTTATTTGGGAGGTTATCCTAGGAAACTCAAATGAGGGGATGGGAAAGGTAAGATAGGCAAAGAGGGAAAACAATAAGCTGTGTGGTAATGATTGGTTTGCCCTCCATCTGGAGAACAGCTCTTTAATTTTTACCTTTTGGAAAGTTTTCTTTGATTCTCTAGCCAATTATGATTTTTACCTTTGTTCCCATTACATTTTATGTTTGGCCCTTGCATATCACTAAATTAGGTCACGTGCTATTGTGACAACTGAAATACACATTTTTTTTTTTTCCTACTGGACTGTAGAAAAGAAACAACAATATTTTAATGTCTTTGGTCTAGCACATAGTAAATGTTCAAAAATATTTGTTGATTGTATTAGTCAAGTGGAGCAATCACATCTTTGAGAATCCATTGCACAATTCTCTTCCATGTGGCTAGACCTGTCCCGAAGAAACAAATTCTTTGATAAAGGGTCAGCAGGAATGGCTCTCTTCTTTTGTAAGTAATACCACCAGAGGTGATTTTAGATTTTTGTTGCTATAGAAACCTCAGAAAGTACATTAACTTCAATGCAAAGGCATTTTATTCCTTCAGAATTTCATGTATGACTGATTTAAATGCAGGTCCCAGCTGGGTGATTAAATATACTTCCTGTGGGGAGAGGAGTAGAACGTAGTGGTTACACATGTAGACTTTAGATCCAGGCTGCCTGGGTTCAGTGGGTGGTTCCATCCCCTAATACCCTTGTGACCTTGAACAAGTCAGCTGAAAAAATTGAGGCTTTGAGATTTTATGAATCTTTCCTAAGGATTCCCAGCTCCACCACTTACAGCTTTACATGGAAGTTAGTATTAGCTTCTGAAAGCTGTCCAAGGGTACACTCTTCACAGGTGATGGTATTTGAACAAGAAAAAAGAAAATAATTTATATTTCCCCCCCCTTTTTCCCTGTCCCTTCTTTTATGCTTTCTTTCCTTCCCTTTCCTTTCCATTTCCTAAATGAAATCTAGAATGAAAATTCACTTTGACTCCATCAGAAAGGGGTTTGATTTCATTCCTGTATGAAGATAGGAAGAACATATTTCTAGAAGCAGGCAAGGCTTTTCATGTCACTGTTCCTCACAACTATTATCATCGCCCTTGAATGGAAACATATTTATTTCAGTAGCTGCTATTTACTGGTTACCTACTACATACCAAGTACTTTACGTGCATGGTTTCTTACACTGAAAATAATTCTGCAGTGCAAATTCCACTCTCATACTTTGGTTTTCTTAGAAGCAGGCCCTAAGACAAGGTTCTAATGCAAGTCGTTAATTTGGGAAGTGATGCAGAAGACATTGGTGAAGGACTGGGGAGGTGAGTGGGGAAGGGAAGCATCGATGAAGGGAGTGTTATTAAGCAAGTTAAACACTGTGGGCAGCTGGGCTTCTCTCTGGGGAAATCTGGAAACCAGAGTGAACAAATGCCTTGGACTTGTCCTGACTAAGATGGGCTAGAGATGGGATGTGTTATGCACTGTTCAGACCACTCAGTGGTTGAGAACTGCACTCTGGAGCATGTTAATTCTTCACTGCTGCTGGCCTACCGTGGATGAGCTGCAGGGGCACCTGAAGACAGGGAAATCCTTAGGCAAAAAAGTGCGGTTCCTGGAAGGTGGAAGATTTGAGGGAGTATGGTTGGGATGCCTACCATGTTTGCTTCAATTAGTTGTTGTTATTCAGTCACTAAGTTGTGTTAGACTCTTTGAGACCCATGGAACTGCAGCATGGCAGGCTTCCCTGTCCTTTGCTATCTCCTAGAGTTTGCTCAGACTTATGTCCACTGAGTCACCGATGCTATTTAATCATCTCATCCTCTGTTGCCCCTTCTCCTCCTGTCCTCAGTCTTTTCCAGCATCATTTTCCAATGAGTTGGCTCTTTGCAGCAGGTGACCAGAGTTTTGGAGCTTTGGCTGTGGCACCAGTCCTTCTAATGAATATTCAAGGTTGATTTCCTTTAGGTTTGACTAGTTTGATCTCCTTGCTGTCCAAGGGACTCTCAAGAGTCTTCTCCAGCACCATGATTTGAAAGCATCAATTCTTCAGCGCTCAGCCTTCTTTTTGGTCCAACTCTCACATCCACACAAGGCTACTGGAAAAACCATACCTTTGACTGTACAGACCTTTGTTGACAAAGTGATATCTCTCCCTTTTAACACGCTATCTAGATTTGTAATAGCTTTTCCTCCAAGGAGCAAGCGTCTTTCAATTTTGTGGCTGCAGTCACTGTCTGCACTGATTTTGCAGCCCAGGAAAACAAAGTCTGCCACTGTTTTCCATGTGTTCCCCATCGATTTGCCATGAAGTAATGGGACCAGATGCTATGATCTTAAGAGTTGCTAATCCACATTTTTAAGAACCTGAGGCTAAGAGAAGTGAATTGACCTTCCCCAAATCCCTGGTACGTAAAATGTTGAATCTGCTATTAGAATGCAGGTTGTTCTGACTTGTATATCTGTGACTATAATGAGGGCATAAAAATACCCATGTCACAGTGTTGAAGGAGTAAATGAGGGTAAAAGAGAATCTGTGTCACAGAGCTCTTAAGAGGGTCAGATGTGTAAACCATGTGAACTGTGCCTGTGAGCACTCAATGCCTTTATTATTGAGTTAGCTGTTTATTATCATTGTTATAGTTATCACTATTACAAGAGATAATATCAGTGATATATTTAAAACTACTTATTTTTCCTTAGGCTGCTGATTTGACTACTGCAAATGTCCATTGAGCCCAACAGAAGGGAAAATAACCCTGCCTATTGTCTGTCTACCTACCTATCTATCATCCTTTTATTTAACTGTGTTCTTTCTTTGGGCATTGATGAAGCAAAAGGAGAGCTGCGGTGGCAGAGCTCACTCATTAGAATGACAGGTAGATAATGTATAGGCATCACCACAGGGTAATCTGCAGGTAACTACCAATTCCACCTCTCTGTGATGGTAATAACTCTTAGTTGGTGTGCCTTTAGTATTGCCTCAGTGATGGTCTAGATCAGTGTTTCTCCTACTTTAACAGGCTTACCGATCTCTTGGAAACCTCATTAAAATGTAAACTCAGATTCAAGGACCTGCGGTAAAGCTCCCAGGTGATGCCAGTGCTATTCAGCCACTTCACTTTGAGTAGCAAGGCAATGGATGTCTTTTTTTTTTTTTTTTTTAATTTTCCTTCTCTTGTTCTGTTCTTTATCGAGCCGATGTTTGCATGAAATGTTCCCTTGGTATCTCTAATTTTCTTAAAGAGATCTCTAGTCTTTCCCATTCTGTTGTTTTCCTCTGTTTCTTTGCATTGATCGCGGAAGAAGGCTTTCTTATCTCTTCTTGCTATTCTTTGGAACTCTGCATTCAGATGCTTATATCTTTCCTTTTCTCCTTGGCGTTTCATTTCTCTTCTTTTCACAGCTATTTGTAAGGCCTCCCCAGACAGCCATTTTGCTTTCTTGCTTTTCTTTTCCATGGGATGGTCTTGATCCCTGTCTCCTGTACAATGTCACGAACCTCATTCCATAGTTCATCAGGCACTCTATCTATCAGATCTAGACCCTTAAATCTATTTCTCACTTCCACTGTATAATCATAAGGGATTTGATTTAGGTCATACCTGAATGGTCTAGCGGTTTTCCCTACTTTCTTCAATTTAAGTCTGAACTTGGTAATAAGGAGTTCATGATCTGAGCCACAGTCAGCTCCTGGTCTTGTTTTTGTTGACTGTATAGAGCTTCTCTATCTTTTGCTGCAGAGAATATAATCAGTCTGATTTTGGTGTTGACCATCTGGTGATGTCCATGTGTAGAGTCTTCTCTTGTGTTGTTGGAAGAGGGTGTTTGCTATGACCAGTGCATTTTCTTGGCAAAACTCTATTGGTCTTTGCCCTGCTTCATTCCATATTCCAAGGCCAAATTTGCCTGTTACTCCAGGTGTTTCTTGACTTCCTACTTTTGCATTCCAGTCCCATATAATAAAAAGGACATCTTTTTTGGGTGTTAGCTCTAAAAGGTCTTGTAGGTCTTCATAGAACCAAAATGGACATAAATGGTATGGACCTAACAGAAGCAGAAGATATTAAGAAGAGATGGCAAGAATACACAGTAGAACTGTACAAGAAGGATCTTCACGACCCAGATAATCATGATGCTGTGATCACTCACCTAGAGCCAGACAACCTGGAATGTGAAGTCAAGTGGGCCTTAGAAAGCATCACTACGACAAAGCTAGTGGAGGTGATGGAATTCCAGTTGAGCTATTTCAAATCCTGAAAGATGATGCTGTGAAAGTGCTGCACTCAATATGCCAGCACATTTGGAAAACTTAGCAGTGGCCACAGGACTGGAAAAGGTCCGTTTTCATTTCAATTCCAAAGAAAGGCAATGCCAAAGAATGCTCAAACTACTGCACAATTGCACTCATCTCACACGCTAGTAAAGTAATGCTCAAAATTCTCCAAGCTAGGCTTCAGCAATACATGATCTGTGAACTTCCTGATGTTGAAGCTGGTTTTAGAAAAGGCAGAGGAACCAGAGATCAAATTGCCAACATCTGCTGGATCATGGAAAAAGCAAGAGAGTGCCATAAAAACATCTATTTCTGCTTTATTGACTATGCCAAAGCCTTTGACTGTGTGGATCACATTAAACTGTGGAAAATTCTGAAAGAGATGGGAATACCAGACCACCTAACCTGCCTCCTGAGAAATCTGTATGCAGGTCAGGAAGCAACAGTTAGAACTGGACATGGAACAACAGACTGGTTCCAAATAGGAAAAGGAGTACGTCAAGGCTATGCATCGTTACCCTGCTTATTTAACTTCTATGCAGAGTACATCATGAGAAACGCTGGACTGGAAGAAACGCAAGCTGGAATCAAGATTGCTGGGAGAAATATCAATAACCTCAGATATGCAGATGACACCACCCTTGTGGCAGAAAGTGAAGAGGAGCTAAAAAGCCTCTTGATGAAAGTGAAAGAGGAGAGTAAAAAAGTTGGCTTAAAGCTCAACATTGAGAAAACAAAGATCATGGCATCCGGTTCCATCACTTCATGGGAAATAGATGGGGAAACAGTGTCAGACTTTATTTTTTTGGGCTCCAAAATCACTGCAGATGGTGACTGCAGCCATGAAATTAAAAGACGCTTACTCCTTGGAAGGAAAGCTATGACCAACCTAGACAGCATATTCAAAAGCAGAGATATTACTTTGCCGACTAAGGTCCGTCTAGTCAAGGCTATGGTTTTCCCTGTGGTCATGTATGGATGTGAGAGTTGGACTGTGAAGAAGGCTGAGTGCCAAAGAATTGATGCATTTGAACTATGGTGTTGGAGAAGACTCTTGAGAGTCCCTTGGACTGCAAGGAGATCAACCCTGGGATTTCTTTGAAAGGAATGATGCTAAAGCTGAAACTCCAGTACTTTGGCCCCCTCATGTGAAGAGTTGACTCATTGGAAAAGACTTTCATGCTGGGAGGGATTGGGGGCAGGAGGAAAATGGGACGACCGAGGATGAGATGGCTGGATGGCATCACTGACTCGATGGACGCGAGTCTGAGTGAACTCCGGTAGTTGGTGATGGACAGGGAGGCCTGGCGTGCTGTGATTTATGGGGTCGCAAAGCATCGGACACGACTGAGCGACTGAACTGAACTGAACTTGTTCTGTTGCATCTGCAGATATAATTCTATGTGGATCCCCTTGCCCTTTGTCAGTTCCTATAAGACTGATTACTTTCTTTGCTCATTCATTCTTCAACATCCATTGAGTCATTACTGTGTGTTGGGAACTGTGTTAAGCTTTATATATCACAGGTGACATTCTGGGTTAGGTCATGGATTGTCCATAGAGACAGAGCCCTCTGGTCATGAGGTCTGTGTTGTTTGATATTTCCCTGCCTCTTTCTACCTCTCAGAGCAGTGGACTGGCTGAGGAACAGGTGGTAGGGAGAGAAATCATTCTTTCCAAATATAAGCCAGATGGTCCCAGTCCCTAACACATGCATGGCTTGACTCTTTTTGATTCCTGACCCATGTTGTCGTAACATTCTACTTGTTTGTCAGGTTCTGCTTGAAATAGAATCATCATGGGGCCATACTGAATTGTGCATAGCAGATCACGCAGGTAAAGTCTCAAACATTCATCTATTCTTTCAAATCTTTCCACATGTATTATCAGAGGGGTTTCTTCCAGCTCACCTTCCCCCCAATCTCACTGGCTCCTTTCTTCGCTTTCCCATATATTCTTTCACTTTCATATTCTCACCTCTTAGGCTAACCAGTTTCATTCTGTCCTAGAGCTGCGATATTTGGATACCTGGTTTGAGAGCTAATGGGTCCTCCATTTGTCAGAGCCCGCCCTTCATAGATGGTAAAAGGATGTTAAAAATAATAAACATTTCTTTCTAATGAAACATAAAATCTCAGAAATGACCAATGAAAGAGTTTATTACATCCAATGTCCCATAGAGAGAATTATTCTAAAGGAAATGATATCAATTATAGTGAAGAATAATACATCACCGAGGCCTCTTGCCACACTCATGCTGTAGATGACTGAGCCAGTCTCACAACTGCATCAATTTGTTTCTGCTTTCAGTTTCAGTGGAGAAACAGAAGCTGCTTGGCAGGTTCTCAATACTGATTTCCCAGTTTTTAATCCTTATGAATGAAATTGCTTAAGTTCAATCTATATAGTAAAGGTTTCTTCTTGTGTTTCTATTTCTCCCATGATTTCTGTTTTTATTTGCTATTGCACAAGCCTATGAAAATGCTGGAAGCAGAATATTCTTTCAGGAAAACGTGTTTTGTAAAATTCCTATTACAAAATGCCTCCTTCTCTGCACTCTTGTGATGGGAGAGTGTTTATAGCTCTCTCTGGCTTTTGGTGGATGAAACAATTTCTGGGCCGAGGGTTGGCTAAAATAATTTTTTCCCCTCAGATTAAAAAAAAGTCATTTATTCTATGATTGCTTCATAGGCCCAACTATCAACTGTGTTTTCTCTGGCCATTCTTCCTGCTCCCTGTCTCTGTCTATAGCAGCTGGTCTCCAACATGATGTACTCGCTTGTAGTCTGGTTTTGTACTTAGCTGATTCATGTCCCCTTACATGTGGATCACAGAAGTCAAGGAAGGAGGTCATTTTTACATTTTAGAGCTTTACTGGGGGTTGTGTCTTTCCTTCTTTGACCCAAACTCTTGCTTGCTTGCGTGTGAACTTGTTTACTCTTGGTAAAACAAAACTTCCATTTTGGCGGTGATTCGGCATAACAAGTTTCATAAAAAGAATTGGAAAGATCTCTGAACATCAATGAACTCTTTCGTGTCGCCATTTTGTAGACTGTAAAAGAATTTGTAGTTAAAGAATCTGGAACATATGGATTAAATTCCTTTTAAAATAAACACATTCCTCTTTAAAAACAGGTTTGAGACAGGATTCCCTCAGCTTCTCTATTTTCTCCCCTCTGGCTAGGGTCATGTCCCACTTTGGGGACTTTATTTGAATGGCCAAAAGTAACACATTGATGGTCCTGCAATTATCCATCCTAAAGAGGTTTCAGAGAGCTGTTTTTTTAAATTTTCAGTCACTTTAGCTTTTCTGACAGATGTTTCTAATAGTCCAAGAATGGGCTCTGGAAGAAGATCATTTGGGCAGTGTCACACCTTGAAGATGCATAGTTTTATCTTTTGAGTTTCTGGTGAAAAGGGTGGACTGTAAGTTGATGAGGTTCCTTTCAAAACTTCGTACTAACTCTTGATTATTACAGCATCCCGATTTTTTCTGTGCTCTCTGTCTGTTCTTTCTCAGACTCTGTTGTGCACTGCAGGGGAACTGGGACTTTGCTCACTGCTGTGTCTCCGGGACCTTGAGCAGTGCCTGACGTAGAGCTGGTGTTCCACAAACACTGATTGACTGCATGACTGAGTCTTGTGAATGGAGTTCTGCTTCACTGCTTTATCCTTCAGCTTAATCCTGAAATTCTTTCTCTTCCCTGACTTCCCGAGAAATCTGAGCCGCTCTTACTCTCTCAGCTGGTACCCATTGACCCATCTGTCTTCCTGCTTCCTATGTCACAACTGTGATTATTTGCAGACATAGCAATTAGCTATCTTCTCATCACCTTAGGAAGGATAGTTTAAACACAGCTCACAATCATTACCTCAGCTTCAAAGTTAATCTGTCTCCACTTTTGCTTCCTCCCCTATTACCTAGACACTTATAGCATCTTTTATATTCCTCCATTCATTCCCATTGTGCTATCAATTCTCTAGTTTTCCATCACAACAAAATATTTCCTCTGAGCTGGTCTCCTTGCCTTTCTTATCTGTCTTTATATTACTGGTAGATATTTTACATTCTCTCTTACATTTTAATATTTTATAGTATACAACCTTGCTGTGCATATTAACATTTTTGTACTCAGAAACGTTCAATGTAATAGGACCCTCCCAAATAGGAAGATAATTTTTCACTAAATTCTTGAAGGCCGCCACCACTTTGCTCCAGTCTATCTTTTTAACCTTATCAAAGTTTACATGATATAAGAGGGTGATTTATTTGGAAATATTGGGTTAGCCAAAGAGTTTGTTTGGTTTTTTCCATATGCTGCAACAAAAACCGAAATGAACTTTTTGGCCAACCCCATAAGATATAGGGTTATATGTAATATGTAATACATAGGATGACTTGGTGAAGAGAGGCGTGTGCCACTTGGAGCTGGAGAAACTATCACTGAAGTTAGCCTGAGAAATAAAGTCCATGATTCACAAAACAAAAGAGGTTGGAGGCTTGCTCACGTTTTGGTGCTTATTTCTGTGTCCAGACTAAGAGTTCGTTGAGACTTGAAACAGTATCTCATCAAGATAGAAGTTATTCCTGAAATTGATAGTATAATAACAGGTTCTGAAGATTCAGAAGAGGGTTCAAATTCTGATTTCCATTTCCAAGTTATAACTTTGGGAAAGTAATGTGACTTTTCCAAACTCAGTTTCTTTATTTAGAAAAAGGAGATAAAGATATCTAACATTCAGAATTTTTGCAGGATTAAAGTGAGAGACGGCATGTACTATTCAGACATAGTCTTGAGACATCATAGTGCTCAGTGAGTGGTTTTTTTTTTTTTTTTTAATGTGACTTTGTCGGGTCTCGGTTGCATCACTCAGGATCTGCATTGCATCATGTGGGATCTTTCTTGTGGTGCACAGACTAGCTGTGACGCAAGGACTTGGTGGTTTTGGCATGCAGTCCCTCTAGTTGTGGCACACGGGCTTAGTTGCTCTTCGGCATGTGGGATCTTAGGTCCCTGATCAGGGAAACCTTCATTCCCTGGCACTGCAAGGCAGATTCTTAACCACTGCACCACCGAGGAAGTCCTGGTGGCAGATTTTTATCATTATTGTGCTTCTTTATCATCTTAGGGCCTTAAGATTTGTTTGTTTGTTTTGATTCAGAATATATGGCTACTTTAACATCTCTGTGTATATCTCTGAGCTTCCCTGGTGGCTCAGTGGTAAAGAACCCACCTGCCAATACAGGAGACATGGGTTCGATCCCTGGGTTGGAAAGATCCTCTGGAGAAGGAAATGGCCATCCACTCTGTGTGTATCTAGGGCCCACTATAGAGATGAGTATTTTACAACCCTCAGTGTTTTTTTGAATCGTGATAAAAATGTTTATTGATATTTATTAAAATGGCTATCTTGATTTTTGGAGAGTTTCATTATTATGATGAAGATTCTAAACCGAAAAATCTGGCATTGGCCTGTAGTCTACAGTTGCTGACATCCTTGCTGCTTTTTTATTTTTATGCTTCTGTTATCCAAAGCATTCTCTGTGTATAGTATGATCCTCCAAATATTAACTGAGATTAAGCTTTATTGAATATTTACTAAGTGCTTGTTCATACTAAGTGCCAAAAGTACTGAGCCAAATCCTGCTTTGAGGAGCACTTACTATAGGGTCTTCCATCAAGTATAGAATTTGCCTGAAAATGGCTGAATCTGCCTGGAGAGTCCTATGAGACTTCTTAGAGGGGGGTGATGATTGAGTTGAGTTTAGAAGCGATAAACTGGCATTGTTGTTGATGGCAGAGGTGGAATCAAGGGAAAGGAAATTGCTTGGCTACATGATGGGGAGATCTGAAAGGAGATGGGTTGATTTGAATGGGCAGGCAGTTAAACATGACTTCAGAATTTCTACATGGGAGAGGTTTGGGGGAAGTAAACTGGTTGGAAGAAAGAACTAGAAAAGCATTGAAGCTGAATTCTCACTGCCTTTTAACACAAAAATGACAATTTATCTATTGCTTATGTTAAAAAATGAGGCTGTGTGGTTTCTGGGTGTTACTGGGGAGGATGGGTTAATCTCTCCCAGGTCATCTCCATGGCTCTGCAATGAGGTCATTCAGGAGAATCAGCTGAGATGATTTGCCACAGGGGAAGGTAAAGCCAGGTGATGGAGACCATGAAGCATCTCAAGGGTCCATTGCAGGTTTCAGCTGATCAGCTTGATGCCTTAGAAAGTTGACTGGTTAGAGTGTGGAGGGAACATTGAGAGAGGCCAAGAATGGAAGCAGAGAGGTGAATTAGGAACAGTGGAATGGATGCAAAGAATGAATAATTGAGTACATGTTTGACTACAAAATTGTTTTTGTCTTGATTCACATGAAAAGTGATTTCTGAGGTCATTACACCAAGAGAATAAACAGTACCTAACTTTTATTGAATTTATTTCCATGTGACAAGAACTGTTTGGGCTCTTTCCAGGGATTACTTTTCTTAATCTTTTTGACAACCCTGTATTTAAAGATCTACTGTTTTCCTCATTTTATAGGTAAGGCACAGACAGATTACATAACTTGCCCAAGATCACAGTTCTAAAGAATTGGAATTAAGCTTAGAGCCTAAGTTATCTGAATCCAGAGCCAGTGTTCCTAATCACTATGTTATACTGTTTATTTACAGCAGTAGGGACTTCCCTGGCAGTCCATTGGTTAAGACTGTGCTTCCACTGTAGGGAGCCTGGGTTTGATCCCTGGTCAGGGAACTAAGATCCTGCATGCTGTGCAGTGTGGCAAAAAAAAAAAAAAAAAAAATCAGCAGTAAGATATTTATATAAATTATTACTAAATAATTTAGAAGGTGAGTGAGATGGTATATCTGTTACAGTGTATTGCACATAACATGTGCTTGATTCATAATTGCTACATTAATAAATAAACTTTAATAATAATAATAATTGCTTTCATTAATTGAACATTTATGTGCCAGGCACAGGTCTAGGTGTTTACATAAATTAGTCATCAAAATAATCCTCCATGATAAACACAATAGTTAACTAATACTTAATGTTTATGTACCTGTTAGTATTACAAAACAAATTTTCATATAATGTCCCTTTTGATCTACATAAAAGTCATAAAAGGTAGGTAATAATTTACTCTAGTTTTGAGGTTAAAAGGTGTGTAATAAATGGCTCAAACGATAAAGAATCCAGCTGTAATGCAGGAGACCTAGGCGCTATCCCTGGATTGGGAAGATCCCCTGGAGGAGGAAATGGCAACCCACTCCAGTATTCTTGCCTGGAAAATCCCATGGACAGAGGAGCCTGGTGGCCTATAGTCCACAGGGTCACAAAGAGTTGAACATGACTGAGCATGGATGGATAGTCCTTGAAATCAAGTCTTCTGATTCTGTTAACTTTGTATCACACTACACTACCTTTCAGAGATATTTATACATGATACAATATTATTCACTTGGAAGATTTTAAATAACCAGAGACTGAGCCACAGGCAGGGAGATTTTAAGCTTGCCCTTGAAATATGGGAGCACAGATGTTGTCATAGAACATTGCAGGCAGTAGGAACGGCTGTCAGAGAAGAAAAAAAGGTTGCAGAGTGTGAGGTATTTTTGATGATTAGCAGCTCAGGTGTGTGACAGGTCCTTTACCAAACTGTAAAGGCAGTGTGTAAACATTAGTGGTTATTACTATGGGGTTCATGATTATTTTCCATTGGAGTGTGCCAATTTGGATTCCCGACACATGTTGTGTTTTGTTTGGATGAAAGGAGAAATCTTGAAACTGTTCAAGCAACTGGAACACACGTTATAACACATATATTTGGGAAGACTGGACCCTTGCCATTCCTGTTTTTATATGTTGAAATCTCTAACTGTCTAATCATGGTGGTACAAAGTTCACTCCCTTAGCAGCCAAGATTGATTTTTCCTTTGAGCAGACATGCTTCACAGAAGTACCCTTTCCCGTTACATTTTGAAAGTCATCAGACATGCTGTTATAAATGATCACGGAAGATTACTGGAGATGCTGCAAAATAATAGTGAACCAAGTAGCATCTGTAATTTCCAAGGATGGCTCGCAATCATCACTCAAAATGAACCCTATCTGAGTGCAGGGCTGAACTTTTTCCTTTCCTCCCTCTCTCTTCCTTTTACTACTTTATATCAGAGCTGAAATGGATACTGCTCCTCATGAATTTTTATGCAAACTATTAAGTTGCCAGGCATTGCTGTGCAGACAAACTCTGCTTGGGAAGATGAGAGTTAGCCTGCACAGTTCAGTGGCTGACATCTTGAGATAAAAAAGGCTCCATGTCAAACTGGTCAGCTGAGAGTGAGAGTTCATGCTGGTAGCTGACCCATAAAGGGTTTGGGATGCCTCTTGGTTCAGACTCTCATGTAGGCTGAAAGGAAAATTATTCCGTATTTGTTGACAGAATTGCCACCTGCTCAAGGTACCTGTTTTCCCAAGACATGTTATGTGTCTCAGTCTCTCATATGGATAAACCATGAGAAAACAAGGTTCACCAAACTGGCAGCTGCTGATCCCCCCATCCCAATTCCTTCTGTGCTCAGATGCAATTGTTCCCAAGACCTATAGATTCTATTTCATTACTGTCTGTCCATACTGCTACTGCCCAGCTCAGCCTCTTTTTTTTTTTTTTAATTCTCAACTAGACCATTGTAACTGCTTTTGACATTATTCCCTTCCTATTGTCTCTTCCCCTTTCCTCTAGCTCTTTCTCAGATTCCAGAATGATTTTTCCACCTCTCAGATCTTGTTGGTGGCTCTTTCATTGTACAATCTCTGATGGCTCCCCCCTTGCCTAAGGGTAAAAATCCAAGCGTAGCAACGATGGCTTTTCTCAACCTTGCCACCAACCTCTGCCAATCAATGTTCATTACTTTCCTGAATTACCACTGTTTCTCATATGTGGCATGTAATGTCCTGTGCCTTTCGTTATACATTTTCTGAAGTTTTTCCTGATTTCAACCCCTCTTCCCTTCCGAGGAGGGAAATAAAAGATTTTTTTCCTTCCTCTGTGTCTTCAAAGTTAGAGAAAGTGCTTGCTTTAAAGAATTTAATCCATGCAAAAAATTATAGAGGGCTTCATAGATACCAATGAGGGCACACCTGGTGGCTCAGATGGAAAAAAAAAAAATCTGCCTGCAGTGCAGGAGACCTGGGTTCAATTCCTGGGTCAGGAAGATCCTCTAAAGAAGGGGATGGCTACCTACCCCAGTATTCCTGCCTGGAGAAATCCATGAACATAGAAGCTGGGGTTGCAGAGTCGGACACACTGAGAAGCTACACTTTCACTTTCACTCGTAGACACCAGACACTGTGTTTTGTACTTGAGGCTGAGATATGTTATTCTTCAGTTGGGCATTTGGGAGATGAAGTTAGGAAAAGACAGTCATAACCCAGTGATATAAAGATTATAGTACAGAGTGCTCAAATAGAGACCAGAAGGAGACCTTTCTAGACATCTTATCTAAGGTTACCCACCTTTATATAGTCAATTCTGTGCTATTACATTACCCAGTGTCCTTTCCCCGTGGCATTTGCTCTCTGAGCTTATCTTATTTATTCTGTTGTTTCCTTGTTTGTTTGTCTCCACTGGGATGCAAGCTCCATGAAAGCAGGTCCTTTGATTCATCACTCTTATAATACTGTGTTTAGGACAGAGCTTGGCATAAAGCAGGTGCTTAAGATATATTTATTGATGGAATAAATGTGGCTGGAGAAGGCTTCCTGCACCTTTCCCTCTGTCCTCTTCCTTTTTATCTTTCTTTTAGATTAACTGAGAATGGCCTGAACCCATTCTAACTGCAGCCATTGAGTCATTTTAACTGTGATGTGTTTGATGTGAAGTGTAAGTTTCATTTCATTCTGGAGATTTTTCTGACCATCTGTTACTCTTAGTCATATATTCATTTGTAAGTCTGTTTATTACCTTTACCCCAAATGTGTTAACCAAAAGGCTAGATGTAGGAAAAGGAAGATGAATGAGATCAAGTCCCTCAATTGACTCATTACACTGGATTAAACAGATACTATACTATATTGAAAGAGTGTTTTTAATGGTAATAAACTGAAAGGTTTTGATGAAGGCCCAAATTTCTTTCATTGCACCTCAGGCAATGTCATTGATAATCATACTACAGGCTCTATCTTTTAGATGTCTTTCATTTTCTTAAATTCTCTCAAATATGCAAATCACTAGATATTTATGAACAGCTATTTTCAGCTCTGTGCTTAGATGTGGGGTGCAAACAGGAATGATAGACACCTTGGTTCTAAGAAACAATCAGGTAGACTCTTTCCAAAATGAAGTTGAAGCAGTATCAAAATCCTGGTGTTAAGGAGGTGAAATGAATGTGTTAAACGTGGTCACTCCGATACAGGCTTTCATCACATTTTGATTTGGGCTTCCCTGGTAGCCCAGCTGGTAAAGAATCCTCCTGTAATGCAGGAGACTCTGGTTCAATTCCTGGGTCAGGAAGATCTTCTGGAGAAGGGATAGGCTACCCACTCTAGTATTCTGGCCTGGAGAATTTCATGGACTGTTTAGTCCATGGGGTCATTAAGAGTCAGACTTAACTGAGCAACTTTCACTTTCTGCAAAGGAAGAATGGGAACCAGGTTAGATTACAGAGCGTCTCAATGTAAGAATGCTGTGATTCTTAGTGGATGCTGTATTTTCTTTAGTTTGGATTCTTAAGAAAAGTTTACAATTAAGATCCAACATTGGAGACATCAGATGATTTAACGTACAGTGTCTACACAGTAGTTTTTATAAGCATGATTAAATCTAAAAACTTGCATTTCTTGAGCCAGGGATAGCTGTAAATATGTATATGTCCATTGCTTTTGGAGAATGGAATGGCAACCCACCCCAGTACTCTTGCCTGGAAAATCCTGGGGACAGAGAAGCCTGGTAGGCTGCCGTCTATGGGGTCGCACAGAGTTGGACACGACTGAAGCGACTTAGCAGCAGCAGCAGCAGTAGCCATTGCTTTTAATTCTCACTTTACATGATGGATGCTGTTAGTATTCCCACTTTACCAGTGGAGGAATGGAAGCCTAAGAAGTTAAACAGCTTGTCAAGGACACACTACCAGTAAGTGGTAGTAGAGTCAGTAATAACACTCAGGCAGCCTGACCTAGGGAGCATGTGACTTTAACTCCTTCTCTGACAAATACAGCAAGAAATATAATATTTCTGATATGATCCCTCCATGAAAACAGTGGTCATATGATTAAAGGGCAACTCAGGACAAGTATGTGATTGTTTCATGCGTGGTTTCATGACCTTATGGTAAAATGCCTAAAGGAATGGTTTTGTAGTGTGAGTCTCTTCCCTAAATACTTAGGAACTTCTGTCAGAGGCCAGACTGCAGGCATTATGAGACTGATACTGTATGATAAGGCTTCCTGTATTTGGCTGAAGACAAGTCTTTATATTTGGGAAGCTAAAGGAATAGATGGTGGGGTTGATATATCTGATATGAAGGCCAAGAACCCCAATATGTGGTTTGATGACAAACCGCTTCTTTTCCACATGGAGCGAGACCATGGGGGAACCTGCAGACAAAACCATCATTTTTCCTAGAATCAGCTTTTGATTAATTCTAGCACTTGAATTCAAGCTTTGACTGTCCAAAACCCCTAGAAAGATTTCTCCTTCTGCTTCTTGGTGAAAAAATTGTCAAGGTTGCACATCTTGGTTTTGTCCAAATTGAAGAGAACATAGCTGAAAGAATATGATGAAAAAATAAAAATACAATTGATTTTTTAAAAAATGGCTTGGACCCAATTTTATACATTTTCTGGCCTTTTAAAAAATATTACTGGTGAACTTTACAACGAATGCTCTGAACTAACAAGTCCTCTAAATGACTCTATAATGAGAAAACTCTTTTGTATGAATTTGTGAGGTTCACTGTCAACTCAGATCAATAAATCTTGCACCAGTTGATTCTTTTAAAAATGCAATTTATTGGAGGGGGGAAAGACTGTGTGGATTGAATTGCTTGTTTCAGCTTTGAAAGATAAAATACAGATTCAACAGCAATGAGACTAAAGTATCTCTCCATGGCGCCTAACCCCCTCCATCTCTCACCTACTCCCACTCCTGGCTTTCTTTTTTTAGTTCTGTATCTGCAATCATCCTGGCTGGGGCTGCTGCAGAATCATCAAGAAGTGGTGCTTTGAAAAAATTCAGGAAAGAGGTAGGATACTGCTTGGGTAGTGGACATAGAATTCCAGCAGCAGCTTTGCTCATGAATTGCTTTCATCCCTTCTATTAGATCTGCAGCTCAGGAGAACACTGTTCTCAGAGGCGGTGGGCTCCATCATCAGCTCCAGGGTCTGTCTCATCTTAGGCAGAACTGACCTACCATCTGTTAGAAATATTTTGAAAGCTTTATTTTTTCAGGAGTTTGTATTCCTTCTACTAGAGTAGACTTACACATGAACTTTGGAATCTGAGTGCCTGGTTTCAAATCCTAGCGATATTTACTTAGACCTTGGGAAAATTTTTTATGCTCTGAGGCCTCCATTTCTCTATCTGTAAAATAGGAATGATAACAGTGCTTATCTGCATGGGGTTAATTAAGTTGCAAAGTGTTTATGTGTAGATTACAGTGCTTTGATCATGTGATTATGCAATGCAATTAATATTCCTTATATAAATGTGTGTGTGTGATAGAGAGGGAGAGAGACTCTAATTGTCTTCAGAATAAGAATTGCATCTTTTTCTTCTCTGAATCCAGAATTTAGTATAGGCTCTAGCACATGGTGGGTTCTCAGTAAATGTTAATTGAATTAATGATAATAGTGAAACCTGGTAATGATGACTCCGTGAATTTTTTGGAGTCAACTCCCAAATTGTCTCCTTTTCAGTTTGGTGTTGCCTCTGCTATGAATTCAGTGTGATGTCAGAGGAAGGATGGTTTTCATATCTAGAAGAGGAGGTTGCATGTTGAGGTCTTCAGAGCTGTGACATTGTTTGTTCCCTTACCTTTCTCTCCTCTTTGCTCTGGTTTATTTGAATAACCAGAGGTCAAGCACTGTCAGTATGCAGGCCATTGAGCTATATACTTTCTGTGAAGCCATCAGACCCAGAAGTCCTGGGCCAAGCAGTTGGCTGAATCTAAGTGGAGAAGCTCAGTAAAGAGGATTTAAGAGGTGTTATCACGGGTTGTAAGGTCTTCACTCTAGTGTTTGTTCTGTCTTCTTTTGACTGTGTGACCTTGGATAAGTCACCTAACCTCTAGGCTTGCTTTCTAAATAGGCACGGGGACTTTTACTCTGCTTCTCACTCAGAGTGGTGGTGAGTGAGGTTCCAAGGGGACCTTTACTCTGCTTCTCACTCAGAGTGGTGGTGAGGTTCCAAGATGATCGAGTGCTTTCTCAACTGTCACATGACCAGAGTTGTCAGCATGCTACCTTGGTTCGGTGATTAGGACTCAGGGGTTTACTAGCTGTGAGATTTCACAGGGGCACAGAGAACTCTCAGATAACGTCAGTAGACATTTCCTTAGAGAAGTCAGATCATGTTATAAGTTAACTTTTAGATGGGAAGGGATTGTGAATTACAGGCCATTAAGAGCTCTGGACTCCAACTGTCTGTCTAGTAACAGGTGGTATTACTTTGGGCTTCCCCGGTGGTTCAGTGGGAAAGACCCTGTCTGCCAATGCAGGAGACTTGGGTTCAATCTCTGAGTCAAGATCTCCTGAAGCAGGAAATGGCAACCCACTCCAATATTCTTGCCTGGGAAATCCCTTGGATAGAGGAGCCTGGTGGGCTGTATAGTCCATGGGGTCTCAAAAGAGTTGGACACAACTTAGAGGCTAAACAACATTATTCATCTTGCTTTTCCCATGAGAAAACTGGGAGCCAAAGAATTTACATGACTTGTCCAAGATCACACTGCTTTTAAGAAAATATAGTTGAGATTCAAATCTGGATCTATCTTAACCACATCTCTCGATTGCTTCCCAAAATAGAGATGATGGAAGCATAAATGCTGTTAAATTTACATAACATCTGATAATCTTTTATCTGTATGTGGGAGCATTGTTTGAAATTTGAAAGAAAACAAATACTTTTGCACTTTCGTGTTCTTTCGTTTTTGACAACAGTCACCCTCCTACACAGAGTCTTATTCTGGCTCTTTGTCAATTACATGAATACACTGATAGCAACATGTCACATTCAGAGGGCAGAGGGGAGAGTTCTCACTTCCCCTTTGAGGTTTCTATTCTCCCTGCCAAGAAGCACCTGGCCTATTGCCAACAGAGTGAGCAAACAGTAGTCAGGGGAACTGGAGCCCAAGAGAGGCAAGAAGGTGGTGCAGAAAGAGAATGCCGGGTTATTAGCCCAATAAAACACATACTGAGAGAATGAAACAAGACATCACTTCTGTCCATTCTCGCTCCAAATTCTTGAATTCTGTCCACCTGTATCTTTCTCATAACTGTTTTTTTTTTTTAATAGGCTCCCATCTTCTAGAACCCCGATTGCTACAGGAGCCTCCTAAAGGTCTCCCCTAATTCCTTCTTACCTCATACCCCATTCAATCCATTCTCCACATCCTGGTTAAGATGGTCTTCCTAAAATGTATATCTGTTTAGTCCACTGCTGACACAGTCAATATTCCTTGATGTTCTTAGGGTGAAATCCAAACTCCTTAAGCATCTCTACAAGTGCCTCCATATTCCTGTGCCTCTAGACTAATTCCTTGCCCTTTCTTCCCTAAGGTCTTCCAGAACTAGTACTCCTGGGACATTAAATGCATTTCAGCCCTTGGAATTTACCGCACTTTTTCTTCCTTCTTGGCAGAAGCGTGTGCTCTCCCTTTTGCCTCTTTCAAGGTTTCTGTCTTCTTCATATGACTTACTACTACTTATTTTATGAAATTTCTGCTTAGCAGTGCCTTTCTCTGAGAAGATCCAGTCAACTCCTCTGGCTCTCCTAACAGTTGGCCTATAGGAAAGGTTAATGATGGTCAGAGATCAGAGCTAGAGATAATATACAAAAAGCTATCAAGAACAGAGTTCAGCTAAATTCAAGGAAGACATTTCCAGTAGTTTAGGTGTGCAATGGTTGAGTGGGAGAGCAACTTCTCATCTACTGAGAGTGAGCAGTACAGGATGGACAGCACCTTGGAAGGTTGAATGCAGAACATTCTGAACTGGGACACTGGCTTGTGGGAAAGGAGAAGAAAACGAGATGAGTTTTCACTGCCCCAAGGCCTTATGAGTTTAAGCTCTGTAATCACATCAAGTAAGCAAGCAATTTTCTCTTTGGTTAATGTTTGGGATTAAGCAAAATTGATGCTTTTCTTTTCCTTCCTTCTTTTGTTTTGGAATCCAAACAACTTCATTGAGAACCACTACTAGCCCTATTGTAGAAAAGGAATAGAGAGTTTAATATTCACCAGCATAAAAAAAAAAAAAAGGAAAGAAAAGAAATGGGCCCAAAGCAAAGATTCTAAGCCCTGTACGCCTTATGGTATTTGTGTGCCTCTGTATATAACAGACAGACGGTAAAGCGTCTGCCCAGAATGCGGGAGACCCGGGTTCAATCCCTGGGTTGGGAAGATCCCCTGGAGAAGGAAATGGTGACCCACTCCAGTACTCTTGCCTAGAAAATTCCATGGATGGAGGAGCCTGGTGGGCTACAGTCCATAACGTCACAAAGAGTCAGACACGACTGAGCAACTTCATGACTTCACGATATATAACAGAAAGAGCCTTGTCCCACTTTTTTCCTTAAAGCAGGAGAGCGTGGCTAAGTAAAAGTGAGACTCTTGGGTGGAAGGCCCCTTTCAGAGAGGGAATTACACAGTCTGCTGTTCACGTAGCTCAGAGAGGAATGGGGATTTTCAGCTGCCCCTGGTCTGGATGAATTTTTCTAGATATGCTGCTCTGTCAACACCTGGATGAAACCGGAGGGAGGGAAGGAAGGATGCTGATACTTAGACAGGGAAGCTGTCGGGTCAGCATTCTCAATACATTCTTTCCCTTGAGAGAGATGTAGAAACTCCAGAATACCTAGCACACCGGTTGAAACCACTGGTGCTAGTTGCCCTAAAGCACAGAGCTTCCTCAACAATTCTATAAATGTTTATTGAGCACCTACAAGTATTTTCTAGGTGAGAGCTGTGTAGTGAACAACACAAAGTCCCCATCCCCAGTGTTCTAGGGAGATGTTGAGCAAGGAATCAAATCCAAAGCACATTGGATTTTCAGGTGACGACAGATGCTTTGGAGGGTAAAGGGTTGGTTATGCTGCAGTAACAAAGAAGCTCTGAAAGTCAGTGGCTTACAATAAGCAAGCTTATTCCTTGCTCCTGCACCATATCTGTCTTAGGTTAGTTGCACCTCTGATCCATGGTTTGGGATCCAGATTAACAGAGGCCTTAATCTGGAGCACTTCCTGTCATGGTGGCAGAGAGGAAAGAGATGTAGTAAACCATAGGCTGGCTCTGAAAGCTCCTTCCTCGAAGTGATACATATCACTTCTGTCTACAGTACATTAATCAAAGCAAATTAAATGGCCATGTCTGCCTTATTATGTGCCCACTGAGTGAGCCACCGTGGGGAGTGAAACAGGGGTGTTGGGTGGATGGTGATACAGTGTAACACAGAGCACACATTCAACCTGGCCAAGAATCTGGAAAGTGCTCTCTGAATGAAGTGAGGAAGTAATCCATTTGGGCAAAGCCTGTTCTAGGCAAAGGGAAAGCAAGCACAAAGGGTGTGAAGGAGGCATGTGAGTGACATGTTTCAGGAACAGCACCATGCCAAAGCCTTTGACTGTGTGGATCACAACAGACTGTGGAAAATTCTTCAAGAGATGGGAATACCAGACCACCTGACCTGCCTCTTGAGAAACCTGTATGCAGGTCAGGAAGCAACAGTTACAACCGGACATGGAACAACAGACTGGTTCCAAATACGAAAGGAGTACGTCAAGGCTGTATATTGTCACCCTGCTTATTTAACTTATGTACAGAGTACATCATGAGAAATGCTGGGCTGGAAGAAACACAAGCTGGAATGAAGATTGCCAGGAGAAATGTCAATAACCTCAGATATGCAGATGACACCACCCTTATGGCAGAAAGTGAAGAAGAACTAAAGAACCTCTTGATGAAAGTGAAAGGGGAGAGTGAAGAAGTTGGCTTAAAGCTCAACATTCAGAAAACTAAGATCATGGCATCTGGTCCCATCACTTCATGGCAAATAGATGGGGAAACAGTGGAAACAGTGTCAGACTATTTTTCTGGGCTCCAGAATCAGTGCAGATGGTGATTGCAGCCATGAAATTAAAAGATGCTTACTCCTTAGAAGGAAAGTTATAACCGACTTAGACAACATATTAAAAAGCAGAGACATTACTTTGTCAACAAAGGTCTGTCTAGTCAAGGCTGTGGTTTTTTCAGTGGTCACATATGGATGTGAGAGTTGGACTATAAAGAAAGCTGAGCACCGAAAAATTGATGCTTTTGAACTGTGGTGTTGGAGAAGACTCTTGAGAGTCCCTTGGACTGCAACCAGTCCATCCTAAAGGAGATCAGTCCTGGGTGTTCATTGGAAGGACTGATGTTGAAGCTGAAACTCTAATACTTTGGCCACCTGATGGGAAGAGGTGACTCATTTGAAAAGACCCTGATGCTGGGAAAGATTGAGGGCAGGAGGAGAAGGGGATGACAGAGGATGAGATGGTTGGATGGCATCACCGACTTAATCGACTTGGGTTTGGGTGAACTCTGGGAGTTGGTAATGGACAGGGAGGCCTGGAGTGCAGCGGTTCATGGGTCACAAAGAGTCGGACATGACTGAGCAACTGAACTGAAGAAGGCAGATGTGGCAGAGAGCATGAGAGGAGGGATAGGAATGAGACCAAGGAACTAGGCAGGGACATAGTCACCAGGGCAAGACAGAGTCATCATCACCATCCAGTGGGTATCTGTTGAGTGCCCACCATATGCCAGGCACTCGTTTTGGCTCTGGGGCCAGATCAGTGAATAAGACAGACAAAAACATAGACCTTTCTATTTTAGTGATGAACAAGAGACCATTAACAATAACTCTAGAGACTTTCCTGGTAGCCCAGTGGCTAAGACTCTGCCCTTCCAATGCAGAGGGCCTAGGTTGGATCCCTGGTCAGGGAATTAGATCCTGCATGCTGCAACTAAGGATTTGCATGCCACAATGAAAGATCTTGCATGCTGCAACAAAGACTGAAGATCGCACGTGGTGCAACTAAGAGTGGTGCAACAGAACAGATAAATAATTTTAAAAATGGTAACTGTAATAAGTAAATTATGGAATGTCTTAGATGTTGATACATGCTGTTAAAAAAAAAATCAGAATAAGATCGGAAAAAAATAGACCAGAAATAGAGGGATGTTGCTGCCATCTATGGGGTCGCACAAAGTTGGACACGAATGAAGTGACTTAGCAGTAGCAGCAGGCTACAATTGAAAACATGGTGGTCTGTATAAGAATCATTTAAAAAACTACATTTGAACAAAAAATTAAAGGCATTGGGAGCATTAGGTATTCAGATTTTCTGGTCAAGAAGACCAAAAATTTAGAGTTTAGTCCAAGTAAGGTGGGAAACTCTTGAAGTGCTTTGTGTCAAGGAGGTGTCATATAACGTATATTTGAAAAGCATCCCCCTGGCTGCCATGTGGGGAGCAACTGGCCAATGTAGCAAAGGTGAGGATGCATCAGAGGTGTCAGCGAAGACCACTGAGGAGGCTGTTGTCTTCTGTTTGTTCACAGGGGAGATGGAGACTAGAACTAGGGTGTGGGTGCAGAGGTGGATGTATGAGAAGTGGTGAATGTTTTGCTTCTTGTTTTTTAAGCTGAGTAAATATAGTTCAGCATATGGACCAGAAGGTCTGAGCAGCGTTCTCGTTTACTGACTTGGAAAAGGCCAAAGAGGATCAGATAAGGGTCTCCTTGCAAGGTGCAGGATGCAGGAGTGAATGGGGATCAACAGTTCTCTTTTGGGCGCATTCATTTTGAGGAGCCTATTAGATATCCAGGTAGGAATCTGGAGATACTTATTAGTCAACCCGTGGAACCTAGGGAGAGATTGGGGCTGGAGAGTCACTTTTAGACACCATGCAGGATAGATGACATTTAATTGTAGAACTGGATGAATGTGCCTTGAGAGTGAGAGAGACAGTGAAGTCGCTCAGTAGTGTCTGACTCTTTGTGACCCCGTGGACTGTAGCCCACCACGCTCCTTCCTCCATGGGATTCTCCAGGCAAGAATACTGGAGTGGGTTGCCATTTCCTTCTCCAGGGGAATCTTCCCAACCCAGAGATAGAACCCAGGTCTCCTGCATTGCAGGCAGATGCTTTAACCTCTGAGCCACCAGGGAAGCCCTTAGACATGTGTATAAAAAGAGAAGAAACCAGAGCTGAGGACTGAGTCTTTGAGGATCCCAACATTTGGAGAGTAGAATGAGAAAGAATAGCAAAGAAGCCTCAGAAGGAAGAGTCCGTGAAACAGGAGAAAAGTCTAAGAAACCAATGAACAGACCATCAACAAAAATGAAACAAAACAGGATGTGCACTGTTTCTGGAAGATGAGAAATAAGTATTTCAAGAGGGAGAAGGAAATTAACTCTGCCAAATGCTATTGAGATGTCAAGTATGCTTGAGACTAAAAGTCATCTATTGTCTTCATCCAGGTGGAGGGCATTGGTGGCCCTTATAGGACAATTTGTTTGGAGTGGTGGAGGGAAGAGCTTGATTGGAGTATTTTCATTAAAGAACAGAAGGGAGAGAAATAGAAACAGTGAGCACAGGCAGTCCTTCTTAGAATGATGTGTGAGTGACTAGAAAGAGCTGTGGGGCAAGGGAGGTTTTCTTTTATTTTTGTCTGTTTCATTTCCATTTGGTTTTACCTTTGTTAAAGTGGGAGATATTGTATCACCATTGTGTGTCATGCAGGGCAGAACCTGTAGCCACTTATCCATTAAGTCAACCATTTTGGCTTGGTTTTGTTCCCTTCTTAAAGCCATCAAGTCATGTAACAATAGAGGCAGAAGTTGCACTTGGAGCCGGTCTCTCTCAGATCATCCTGATTCATCCAGCCTTCTCTGGTAGCAGCACTATGAGAGCCTTCTCTTGAGGAACATTATTTGGCACCCCTCAGTCCGCTCAGGAGATCAGTCCTGGGTGTTCATTGATAGGACTGATGTTGAAGCTGAAACTCCAATACTTTGGCCCCCTGATGTGAAGAACTGACTCATTTGAAAAGACCCTGATGCTGGGAAAGATTGAGGGCAGGAGGAGAAGGGGACGACAGAGGATGAGATGGTTGGATGGCATCACTGACTCGATGGACGTGAGTCTGAGTGAACTCCAGGAGTTGTTGGTGATGGACAGGGAGGCCTGGTGTGCTGTGATTCATGGGGTCTCAAAGAGTCAGACATGACTGAGCAACTGAACTGAACTGAGTCTGCTCAGTATTTGGTGGCACTGACTTATGACTTGTAATTCTTTCCTGGTTAATACTATTTTGCTTAGGTCTGCATTCTGTTATACTAGGGAGTCAACATCAGGTCTTAGGGACCAATGGTCAGCATACAGGAACTATGTCTTCTTTGCATCAGACCTGCCTTAAGATTGTTTTCTATGGCTATCAAGCTATCACTTCCTTTAAGAAGTCTGGAGAGTTGTTAAGGTGCTTTTTGAAAGCAGAACTGAAGGGGATTTCATTTTCGTTTCATGTGTTTGCTTTGCTCTGGCTTCTCCCAGTTTGGGGCAACCTGCAGTTATGAAACGCATCCCGAGGGCTATAAACTTAGTATCTAGGCCCAGCCTACAACCAGTTAGCCATTATGAGCCTGGCACTCGTTTCTCTGGTTCCTCTGCCTCTTAGTTGTGTCTTCCCATCTTAACAATAGAATCTGTGGATTCCTGGTGGTCTGTACCTGCAAATCAGTTTTCATGTAGCAACTTCATATTTCAATCTTAGTCATTTGGAGCCAAGGCTAGGAATTTAATCAGCTTTGCAGAAAACAAGGAATTGTATCACTTCTCTCAGCCTGTCCTGAGGACTTTGGTGGTTGTCCAGAGTATTCTGGCTGTCTGTGTTAAGAGGACTGCTTTTCCTGAAAGCCTCTGGCATGTGTCCACACTCTCCACTGCTCCCAAAGTTCAGCTGGTCTTTTTCCTTGGGAAAATGATCAAGGCCTTGCCAGGATTATTTAGATTATGCTTTGGTTGAGAAGTTTGATATTTGTCCACCTAGCAGAGGTTCTTGGCCTCCAGGGAGACATTGTGATTTTACTGGAACATGAAGGAAGAGAATACAATAGAGTTTTTGGAATCTTTGTCTGGAATCTTCTTTTGCTGACTGCTCTAAAAATCTTCCACTCTTCTTTTTTTTTTTTTTAGTTTTTGAATGCTGAATTTTTTTTTTTTTTAGTTTTTTATTTTTTAAATTTTAAAATCTTTAATTCTTACATGCATTCCCAAACATGAACCCCCCTCCCACCTCCCTCCCCATAACATCTTTCTGGGTCATCCCCATGCACCAGCCCCAAGCATGCTGCATCCTGCGTCAGACATAGATTGGCGATTCAATTCACATGATAGTATACATGTTAGAATGTCATTCTCCCAAATCATCCCACCCTCTCCCTCTCCCTCTGAGTCCAAAAGTCCGTTATACACATCTGTGTCTCTTTCCCTGTCTTGCATACAGGGTCATCATTGCCATCTTCCTAAATTCCATATATATGTGTTAGTATACTGTATTGGTGTTTTTCTTTCTGGCTTACTTCACTCTGTATAATCGGCTCCAGTTTCATCCATCTCATCAGAACTGATTCAAATGAATTCTTTTTAACCGCTGAGTAATACTCCATTGTGTATATGTACCACAGCTTTCTTATCCATTCATCTGCTGATGGACATCTAGGTTGTTTCCATGTCCTGGCTATTATAAACAGTGCTGTTCTTTTGACTCTCCAACAACACATGGGATGAAGTGAAAACAGCTCAAGACTTGCATATAGTTAAGTAGACTTGGATTAAGATCAGTGTTTATAGCACTGTTTATTGACCCTGTTACTTTGGACACAATGTCAGTCAGTGTCAGTCTTTTCCTCTGTATAGTAAGGATGATAAGACCGATGCCATTGGATTTTAGAATGGCATTAATAATAATGCGTCAAGTGCTCAGTATAAATGGTAGCTATAATATGGATATAGGTAATAACAGTAATAGACCAGAGCATATTCTGTATACTGTACTAGGCTGTAGGTAAACACCAGTGAATAAGAAATTATCTTTTAACTCTCAAATATCTCCTGATCCAGTGGGACACATAAAGGAATAATTTTAATACAACACAGCAAATGGAATGGTAGATTGAGTGCAAAGTCTTAAACAAACCTCAAATAAAAAATGATTGATTCTCTCTATGGAGTATGGGAGAGGTGCCGCCTGAACTTGGGTTTTATAAAGAATCAAGAACATTTTGATCAGTAATTATATTACAAATGAAGGGATGAAGACATAAAAAAATAATAATCTGGCTTTTGACATGATGAGTGGGTGAAATCCACTTTCTAGTAGGGTAATAATGGTAGTTGCCTAAAGCCAAATCTCTGCATATCAGCTCCAAAAATCATACATGTCAATAAGGGCAAATAAAATTACCTGTAATCCATACCTACAGCATACCAAAAGACATAGAATGCTACAGATCCATTTTTGTGGAAGAAGAGCATGGTTTTGCTGTGTTCATTTGCTGAGTCATGTCTGACTCTTTGCAACCTCATGAGCTATATAACACACCAAGCTTCCCTGTCCTTCACTATCTCCTGGAGTCTGCTCAGTTTCTTGTCCCCTGAGTTGGTGATGTTATTTAACTATCTCAGCCTCTACTGCCCTCTTCTCCTTTTGCCTTCAGTCTTTCCCAGCACCAGGGTCTTTGCCAATAAGTCGATCAAGCGGCCAAAGTATTGTAGGCAGAATGTTTACACCTCTTCAACAATGCCCCTGCTGCCCACCAAAATCTCCACATCCTAATCCATGGAAACTGTGAATATTTTACTTATATGGCAAAGGGGAATTAAAATTTCAGGGAAAATTGAAGTGGCTAATCAGGTGATCTTGAGATGGGGAGATTATCTTAGATTATCCAGATGGGCTCAACGTGATAACTGGTAGAAGGAGAAAGAAGGGAAACACTTGGAGAGATGAGACTATGAGATGGACTCAGCAAGACCTTGTTGACTTTGAAGATGGAGGAACATGGCCACTCATTAAGGCATGTGGATAATCTCTAGAATCAAGAATAAGCAGGAAAATATATTCTTCCCTAGAGCCTCAGAAGGACCTCTGTCCTGTCATCTCCTTGAATCTAGCCTGTTGAGAACCACTTTGGACTTCCAGCCTCAAGAACAACATGATGCCAAAATTGTGTTGTTCTTAAGCCACCAAGTTTCTGGCTATTTCTTACAGAAGCTCTGGGAAACTACTACATAGGGAAGTAAATATTCCAGTGCCTAGGGACACTCTGAAGTCTGTGCTGGAGAAGAGTTTTGTAGAGACTTCCTAAAAAAGAAGGAAGAATGGGGTAGAGATAATACTAACATTGGTAGAATCAAATAAAACCACCCTTACAAAGAAGGAGACCTCCGCTTAGTGGGGAAATACTGAAAGTGGCTCTGAGACATCCGTTGGAGCACTGATTTCTAGCAACTCAAAACAGAGAGAGTCTAAAGTATGTAGACTAAGAGTAGCAGTTTGAGAAGCCACTGCTTTGGAGGAAGAGGAGGCTGATTTGGAGGGAGTAGCTATCTTTGGAACCCTGGTGCTAAATGGAAAGCAGAAAGTAAGCTGTGCAAATAAAGCCTATTTCAGAAACAAAGGATAATCATAAAATTAGAAGACACATCACCCCTTATCTGCAGCCTCTATCCAAATGAAACCTTTGTTTAAGGACTGATTAAAGAAATTGACTTCACATAGCAATGGAAGAGGGTACTCTTGAACTAGGAAACCTGATAAGCCATTTAAACCCATCACTTCTGCTTACATAACCAGTTTTGCTGTTCAGAAAACTGTAAGACATTGAAAACTGAATAGATAATGATATCTACTAGATGAGAAAAAACAAAGCAAAAAAATTTCCCTTCAGCTCAATAATGAAGCCTAGGAAAACTATAGCATATTACTCCAACTGGACATGAATATCCTCAATCAGGTAGACAGGAAAAACTTTCTAAAAAAAAAACACACAAGAATTTAGAATTGCAATAGACAGAACATCCAGTGAGATTAGATATTAGTGTTGAATACAGTCAAAAGGAATTTGGAAGAAAAGGCAAAACCATCTCAGAAATGAAGATAAAATGCAAGGTGCTTAAGGAGAATAGACTCAACTGAAAATACAGTAAGAGGAGTTGGGAAATGGAAAGAAAATAGCTAGGAGAAAAATAACAAAATAATGGAAGGTTAAAATGTTGAAAGAAGAATTGATAACTCAGCTGGTAAAGAATCCACCTGCAATGTGGGAGACCTGGGTTTGATCCTTGGGTTGGGAAGATCCCCTGGAGAAAGGAATGCCTACCCACTCCAGTATTCTGGCCTGGAGAATTCCATGAACTGTATAGTCCATAGGGTCACAAAGAGTCAGACACAACTGAACGACTTTCACTTTCACTTTCATAGCAAAGAAGATCCAAAATATCTAGAGTTCGAGTTTCTGAAGAATTAAAATGTGATAATGGAAGAGAACTAGTATTTAAAATTATAATCAAAGAAGAATTTCTGGAAAAAAAGACCTAAATCTACATATTGGAGAGTTCACCATAAATACTTGGAATAATTGACCCAGAACAAACAATTCTAAATCAAAGTCTTTAACAATAAATTACAAAATAGCATGTGGACTTCCAGTAAAAAGACAAAGTCACTAAAAAAAGAAAAAAATTAGGGCATCAGAATTTTCAACAGCAAAATACAAAGACAAACAGTAGTGGAGTGCTATTTTCAAGGGGTTTAAGGAAATAAAATGCTAGTGAAAGATTTTCTATTCAGCCAGCATGTACTTAAAAATCAAGAATGAGGAAAAATAGTTTTACACATACAAGAATTCAGGGAATACTGCACTTCCTGATGAATCTAATAAAGGATGAACTTCCTTCAAGGATGCTATGACTGGGGAGAGTTTGGTGCATTGTTCAGCATTGAATATATCTAATTGTGGATGTCACACTTAAAAAATATAGAGCAAGGCCTAAAACCAATATAACAATATAGAGGGTATAACTTTTATACATTTTATTTTACGAAGTGAAAGTAGTATAATAAGGAAGAGAAAAAAGAAAAATAAAAGCTCAGTGATTGACTCATAAGTAATGTGAAAGTCAGGCTTCCTCGGTGGCTCACTGGTAAAGAATATGCCCACCAATGCAGGAAAATGCGTGTTTCATCCCTGGATCGAGAGGATCCCATGGAGAAGGCAATGGCAACTCACTCCAGTATTCTTGCCTGGGAAATCCCATGGACAGAGGAGCCTGGCAGGCCCTAGTCCATAGAGTTGCAAGAGTCGGACGTGACTTAGCAACTAAACAACAATGTAAAAGCCAAAGGATATGTTTAAAGGTGAAAATCTAAATAGCAGAAACCTGAATAAGGAAACAGATTACAAGGTGATGGGAGCTACTAGCACACACACAAAATGAAACCCTCTTAAATACCAACAGAAACATCGAAAAGCTAAATAGAGGAAGGTAAAGGTGATCACTTAAAGAGAAGTACATATTTTACAATACATCCCATATACTCCTTTTTATGTAAAGAAAGGAAAAGTTGAGAAAATTGGGAGACAAAAAATAAAATTTTTGCTAATTTCTCCTGCGCCACACATAGTGAATGTAGACCCAAGATTAAATTCAGGCTGTTGGATTTCAGATCATGGACTCAGCTTAAAGAAGATATAAGACCCTCTTGCAGAGATAGTTAATTCTGTAACGCTTATTTCTCTTAAATGCATTTATAAATTTAAATAATTAACAATAAAAACCTCTTAAGAATTCCTTGCAATGTCATCAAATGATTATTGAATTCATCTGAAAAAAGCCTAAAAAATCAAAGAATGATGAGCAAGGTGGTCCAGTGCATCCCATATTAAAACATGGGAAAATATACAGTAATTGGAATAGTGAGGTAGTATCATGTAAATAAATGCACACAAATCCTGAAAATATATTTGAATTAGAGAATAGAGTTAGCAAACACCATTAAAAAACCTAGTGAGACAATGTAATAGGAAATGGAAATCAATATATTATTCTGGAATGATGCTTACATTATGAATTTGAGAGATTAAATCACAAATTGAAGATAGTCTGATTTAACCGAGATACAATATCTGTACAAGAATAAAAAGTAACAGTATATTATGAAAAAACATTTACAGAAACATGATAACAATGCTTTTATTATAAAAAGGATAAACATACCTTGAAAGAAGAATCTGAAAATTCACGAAAGATTAATATGCAAAGCCTTTGGGAAATGTTCAACCATACTAGTTTAGCAAAGAACTTATATATATATATATATATAGCAATAATTTGGAAAATATACTGCTTGAGATGCTTGAGATTACAATATCTATATCTGTTAATACTGGCATGATGAATGAATACAACCCTTTTAGGAAACAGTAAGGCAAAAGTGAATAAATAATTACAAAATGTTGATATTTTAAATTTTATTTCTGAATTTAAAAATGTGATTAAAAAAAGAAGGGTGTATACTACAATGTTACTTATACAGAAGAGTTTAGAAACAGTCTAAGTGTTCAACAATAGAGAACTTGATATGAAAATTATAATAGACTATTATGTGGTAATTATAAAGAACAATTATATTCTTAATATATAACAAAAATAATAATTATATGCATCTAAGAATTCAACTTTGAACATAGATAAAGGCAGGAAGGGAAAAAGGAAATAAAAATGCTTTGTTTGGTTGAAATGTAAAATTTTATAATGTCTGTTCTACTTTCATTTTTCACCATGATTATAATATCATTGTATAATACCTTTTCTAATAATAACCCCTACATTCTTTCTTTGGGCTCCACAGCTTAGTTCCATTTCTATTGTAGAAATGTGCTTACCATATTTTATTTGTTTGCTCTGTTCTTGCATTAGAATGCAAGCTTCCTGAGAACCTCTCTGCTGCTGCTGAGTCATTTCAGTCGTGTCCGACTCGGTGTGACCCCATAGATGGCAGCCCACCAGGCTCCCCCGTCCCTGGGATTCTCCAGGCAAGAACACTGGAGTGGGTTGCCATTTCCTTCTCCAATGCATGAAAGTGAGAAGTGAAAGTGAAGTTGCTCAGTCGTGTCCGACTCCTAGCGACCTCGTGGACTGCAGCCTACCAGGCTTCTCTGTCCATGGGATTTTCCAGGCAAGAGTACTAGAGTGGGGTGCCATTGTCTTCTCCGAGTGTAATGCCTAGTACACAATAAATACTCATTTACTATTCAGTGAATAAGTGGTTATAATTATACTTAATAGTAAACTGAAGTCTAGAATGTTGGAAGGAAAGAATCCCACTAAAATGAAGCAAATGAGACTGTGACATCCCAATCCAATCATACATTTGTTTCTTGTGGAGTACTATGAAATATTTTTTGTCCTGTTGTGTGTCATGTGGTATATAAATGTGTACACCCAGATGTATGTACACCCAAATGGGTCTCAAAATGTGGGGACAATTGGAGAGGACTAAAGCAGGAAATGAAAAAGGAATCTTAGTTAATATGAATTTACTTGTGAACCATTTGAATGAAATTGGTTTGGATTCTCAACTTTGCAGAGCTTGATCACAGTTCTTCTATCTGCTAATTTGGCATCTAAAACAAATGGATCTTTCTTCCATCAGCAACACAGAAAACCCTGTGTATGGGTCTGAGTCAGGACTATGACCTCAATTAAGCCAGGCTGTGAGATGGAGTATTTGGAGGAAAAAGGATAAAGGGACACATTTTCTATCCACTGCTCTGTATTTTGTCTTTGCATCAAATTAGCTCCTCGAAAATGCTACGTCCTTGAGCTGTGTTAGTTTAGCAACTTACCAAGAGATTTGACTGAAGTCCACTTATCATTGGTCCCTGCATATTATGGAGAATTGAATATTTTTATTTTGGTGAATTGTTATTTCAAAATAACAGCATTGTTATTGAGAAAAGACACGGCCCCATCTGTGTGTGTTGGAGAACTCTAAGCTCTGTGAGACCAGGAGTCCTTGCTTTCTATAGTATCCCCGAGAACTTCAGCTTCTGGCATGATGCCAGACACACAGGACGCTCAGTAGTGTTGAATAAATGAATAAATTGTTGATGGCCACATTTTTTCCATTACTTTTAATCTGAAGTCTCATGTGAGAAATTTTATCTTTGAGAAGTTGAGATGCTTTCTCCTCCTGCCCCTCCTTTCCATTGTTCTCCTCTTCTTATTTCTTCTCCTCCTCCCCCTCTTCAATGCATTAGCTGCTAGAAACTGTGAAACAGAAATATTTGTAGCCAATTATATTGCAGTTGTAGGAACTCTAGTAGTTATTATTGCTATCATATTTTCTTCCAGAGCCCTACTTAAGTCCATAGCTCTGTAATAAGGCAATATGATTTGAAGTCTGGTCTTCCCACCCATCACACCTGAGCCTGTTTCCTCATTTGTTTCATGGGATTAACCTCCCTCTCTCCCAGGTACATTGTGAAGATTAAATAATCAAAGGTCTATACAACATGCCTTGATCAATAAATCCTTGTTTTCTTCCTTTTTTTTTTTGCTGTTAATTATTAATTAAGTTCATGGCATCCAGTCTCATCACTCCATAGAAAATAGATGAAGAAACAATGGAAACAGTGATAGACTTTATTTCTTTGGGCTCCAAAATCACTGCAGATGGTGACTGTGGCCATGAAATGAGAAGACACTCGCTCTTTGGAAGAAAAGCTATGACCAACCTAGACAGCATATTAAAAAGCAGAGACATCACTTTGCTGACAAAGGTCTGTCTAGTCAAAGCTATGGTTTTTCCAGTAGTCATGTATGGATGTGAGAACTGGACTATAAAGAAAGCTGAGCACTGAAGAATTGATGCTTTTGAACTGTGATATTAGAGAAGATGGTCAAGAGTCTCTTGGACTACAAGGAGATCAGACAAGTCAATCCTAATGGAAATCAGTTCTGAATATTCATTGGAAGGACTGATGCTAAAGCTGAAGCTTCAACAATTTGGCCACCTGATGTGAAGAACTGACTTACTGGATAAGACCCTGATGCTGGGAAAGATTGAGGGCAGGAGGAGAAGGGGATGACAGAGGATGAGATGGTTGGATGGCATCACCGACTTGATAAACATGAATTTGAGCAAACTCCGGGAGTTGATGATGGACAGGGAAGCCTGGTGTGCAGCAGTCCATGGCGTCGCAAAAAGTCGGACATGAATGAGTGACTGAACTGAATATCTCAAATAATTTTTTTTGGAGAAGAGTAAGTTTTAAATGCGTATTTAAGTACCCTAGTGTGGAGGGCTCCTGAATTGCACAGTGTTGTACCAAATGTGTGTTGTATTTTTGTGGATGAGAACCATTATAAAAACTGCATTCGTACCTTCAAAGTACTTTCAGGTTTGCAATGGAGACGGTGAGATGACTTTGTTTGTTTGTTTTGTTGTTTTAAATTAATTTTTATTGGAATATAGTTGATTTACAGTGTTATGTTAGTTTCAGGTACACAGTGAAATGAATCAGTTACACATATATCAATTCTTTTTTGGATTATTTTCACATATAGGCATTAGAGTATTGTGTAGAGCTCCCTTTGCTACCCAGTAGGTCCTTATTATCTGTTTTATATATAGTAATGTGTCTATGTCAATCCCAACCTCCCAATCTGTGAGTCTATTTTTGTTTTGTAAATAAATTCCTTTGTACCATACGTTTTTCAGATTTCCACATATAAGCGATATCATGTAGTATTTGTCTTTGTCTGACTTACTTCACTCAGTATGATAGTCTCAGATCCATCCATGTCACTGCAAATGGCATTATCTTGTTCTTTTTAAAGGCTGACTAATATTCCATGTCATCTATTGATGGACATTTAGATTGCTTCTGCATCCTGACTGTTGAGGTGCATTTGTTTTTAATGAAACGAGATGTCCTCTTTTAGAGGCAGTGCTGGGAGTTGTGATGTTTTTACTTTGGTCCAGAATGTGAAATAAACAACAGTTTCCTGGCAGATATTTGTAAGCTTCGGGATCTCAGGAGTTATTTGTCCTCTTACTTCTTGCTTACAACTTCTGCCACTTAGGAGGAATTCTCACCCACAGGAGCTCTCACCCCCTGCCACACCAACGTGGGAGAGAGAAGACTCATATCTGGATAGGGAGCATAAAGATGTGATATGCGTGGAAGACAGAAAGGATGCAAAGGGATTGTGTCAGTTGAGTCCCTGGTAACAAACAGGCTGTGGACCTTACTCTGATTACCACTGATGTAAAAAATGAACAAATAGATACATAATATGTAAGGTGATGCTGAAAGAAGAGGCACAAAGGTACTCACATGAATTGAGAGGGAGACAAATTCCAGTGCAGCAAAAGGACTTCCCAAGAATGCTCTCTGGGACTACTTATTCCCTGTTTATCACTCACTTCTGGTGTTGGTTTTTTTTTCAGGTGTGTAAATATAAAACCTTGTAAATCATGAGTGGTATGTACCTTCTCTGCACTGTTGGACTTTTATACTTTACTGCTGTTTCTTTATGCATATTTCTCTTCTCCACTGAGCTGTGGGTTCCTGGAGGGCATTGTCTATATCTCATTCAAGTTTAACTCCCAGAGATTAGTACAGGGTTGGGGACATAGTAGGTGTTTAGTGAACATGTGATAAAAGCAACCCTCTCCTCCTGGGGCTTACAGTCCTGCACGTGATGTAAGCCAGTGGTTTTTGGATAATCTTTGACAAAAAGTGAGGTTTTTTATTTTCCCTTAAAAATTAAAAAAAAAAAAAACTTTTCCAGTATCTTACAGACTGGTATTTTGAAAATTTTTCAAAAAATTAAAAGGACATAAAAAGCACAAGCCCTAATTTTTTATTATTAGATTCTCCAAGCATGAACTTTCTCTGTCAAGTGGCTAAGCAAGTTTCAAAGCATTTTTTTCTGTGTTTGTTGTTGCAGATGGGTAAGCTTGCAAACTGGCAGAAGTCTGTACCACTTGAAATATTATGTGCAAATACACGTATAATATGCAAGGGTCATTAAAATGCTATAGAGGAAAATAAAGTCCAACAGTGGAAGAGACTGATGGAACTGGAGGATGCTGGTGCTGCTTTATTGAAGGAAATCAGAGGGCCTCTAGTGACATGAAGTTTGGACAGAGAATGGGATTAAGAGTGTGAACCTTTCAGATACCAAAGGGAGAGTTTGAGGGAATTGAAACCGTTAGAGCAAAGGCTTTGGGTCAAGACTTGTGCTGCTCTTGCTAGGAGTAGGGGGCACAGGAGAAATGCGTTGGATTACTGGGGCTTATAAATCATTACAGTAAGTTTGGATTTTATTCTGATCCTTTGGAGGGTTTTGAGTGAAGAAGTGACATGAATTATACACCTGGCCCTACTGGCCACTACTTGAGGAGTAGGTGACAGAAAGGAAGGTTAGGAGGCTCTTGTGATAATTTATGGGACAAATGATGGTAACTCAGCCATGGAGGTAGCATAGAGATGATGAGAAAGGTCAGAAATTTTCAAGAATTGACCTTGAAAGTGGAACAGTCAGTGTTGGCTGATAGATTGAATACTGGGAATAGAAGAGAGGAGTCAAGGCTGTCTCCAGGGATTCTGATCAGAGCCCATAGCCAACTGGTGCTGCCATTTGTTGAGATTAGGTAGTCTGAGAGTGGAGCAGGTTTTGCAGTTGGGGCATGGGTAAGAATCAAGAATTATTCTGGGTATGTTAAATGTGACAAGCTTATTTGACAAACAAAGATGTTGAGTAGGTTGTTGGAAGATGAGGAAGAAACCAGTAGAGCAGCCACATGAGAATGAGATCATAAACCTTTTCTCAACGGGTATCGATAGTTTTTAGTCCTAGTCTCACGTTCAGTGTGCTCTGTAATAGAAGCCGCATTTTGGAAATCTTTCTATACCTACAGAGTTGTTAATATTTTAGAAAAAAATTTTTGTTTAATGTTATAAGGAACAAACTCTAACCTGTGTTTCAAACACAGCTATCCTGAGTCATTTACCCTTTGGAAGTACCAGATAACTTCAAATTTTATATTTAAAAATTTACAGTATACAAAATATTTTCCAACTGGCTGTCTCTATAGCCCTCCTTGGTAAGCAGAGCATTATTTTGACTCTTTATTTTATTGAAAGAGAAACTAAGCAAATGACAATCTTAGTCAGTGATGAACCTTGGTCTAGGTCATAAGCCTTCTTCTTATGTACCCAGGGCTTTTCCCTCAACATTGCCTTCCTTCCACAGAATTGATACTGTACTATGTGACCACTGGGGCGGAAGTAGCCTTTAGGCTCAAATCAGAGTTTATAGTGTTGCTTCTTTTGGGAAAATACATTCCAGTTTCTAGCAATCAACTTGTAAACAATTGGAATCTAGTAGTAAGTTAGACACCATTTATATTCTTGCTTGGAAAATCCCGTGAACAGAGGAGTCTGGTGGGCTATGGTCCATGGGGTCACAAAGAGTCAGACATGACTGAGCAACTAACACACACATATTCCCCAGTGTTTCCACAGCACAGAGTTTTCTTCCAAAAAAAAAAGACTGTTTGTGATGAACATAATAATTTTCTGCTCTCGCAGTCTGGTTTTCTCTCCAGCATTCCTTCTTTTCAGTCACTGGTATCACCAAAGCTGGAAACTTCTGTCATTTAAGGCTATCCCTTCTTCGTTATCTCTAGCATCATGTGAGTTATCAAATGCAGCCCGTGCTGCCTCCTAAAACCCTCTGACTGCCCCCTTGTCTACGGCAGCCCTAATTTCAGGCTGCTCCTCTCACCTGCATGGCTGCAGTAGCCTTCTCGCTGGCCTCTCTGCCACCTGGCTTCTTGCCTCTAATCTACTTTCTACAATCCAGCCAAAGGGCTTTCTAAATGCAAATCTGGTCCTATTAAAAACTGACCTTATTTAAAAGCCTCTAGCACTTCCAATTGCTCTTGGGATAAGATCCAAGCTCTTTAGAGCAGCATACCAGGACCTTCAGAATTTGCACATGGGATTTGAAATGGAAAAAAAGATGTGCAGTCCCCTCTTCAGTAAGCTCACAGTTTGATTGCGGAGGCCAGTGCATACATAGATCATTATAATGTACTACACAGAGTGTTCTCGTATGAAAATGTAAACAAATAACTACAGTAAAGTGTAATATTTGTTGTACCTCTGTGATTATAGAAGATGTGGTAGTGCAAGAGGGAAGTTCAGCTTGTTAAAAGAACATTCTTGGAAATCATCTGCTTAGTTTACCCACTCTGTGAAGCAAAATTGAACAAATATTGTCTGGGAGGTTCCTACCAATGCAGACATATGCATACCTTACCCAGTACTTAGGAGGGCTCTTTCATTTGGGACTTTGAGGAAAAACAAAAAACAAAACAAGAATTTGAAAATGTCATCTTGGATGAGAATTGTGTATATTTTACTATACAGTAAAGTATAGTATTTAGAATACTATTTTGCAGGCTCTGATATCCATCTCCTTCATCAAAGGACTCTAAACCCACAGGGCAAAAATCTTTCTTTGCTGCCTGCAGTATTTTGGTACTGCTTTTCCTCTCCTATATGTCAGTCTGGACTGAGATGCCCCTTTCTCATTTCAGGTTCCTTAACTAATATTATTTAAGTGCTTAAATTTTGCTTAAGCATTTGTTTGAAGTGAGTCTTCATGTTTGTTTTTTCTTAATTCATTTTTGTGTTTCTGATCTTCGTATTATATAAGGCCATCACCTGGTGTTTCTATGCATGAACATGGTGCTGTAATACTAGCTTGTGTGCATTAAACAGCCATATGTGAGAAAAATAAACTCCTGTTTAGACTGTGAGCTGAACCCCATGTACAGTAGATGTAACACTACCTGTGTAACCCCATGACATTTCTGCAGAGGGTAGGGAAAGTGTCATATAGTCTAATAAACCTGGAAGATTCTACATATTTGGTCTTAGAAGAATCATGTGGCCTAGAATGTCTTGGAGCTATCAATACATGATGCAATAAAGAACAGGTTTACTTTTGTTTAACCAAATGTTACTTGACTTACTTTAACCAAACTTACTTGACTACACATCTCTATTTGTGCTATTCCCATTAACAATCATTAGAAAAATGGTGGCCTCCTCACTGTGAATTCAGTGTCAATAAGCACTTGTCATGTTGTACTGTAATTTATTTTTTTCAACATTTTATTATAAAGGCTTTCACAATTACGGAAAAATCGAAAGCAAATAATCCCACCTTATGGATTCTACAATTAACATTTTGCTGTGTCTGCTTTATGTATTACTTATTTCTTTTCTCCTTCTAGACTGGGATATCTTAATGATAATTAACGTATCTTTATTTCATCAATACTTAGAGTACCAGGCCCATAATTGGTAACCAAGTGACATCTGTCCAAATAATGAATGAATGAATGGACATGGTAGATTTTATTATCTCTTCAGATATCTTCTTAGCACATCAGAGAGGCTGAGCTCCCAGGGAAATGAAAGCCTAGGAAGAGCTGTTCCATAGCCTTCCTAAGTCTGTGCAAATATTAACTGAAGATAAGGCAGTGATCCTGAGCTAGGCATTCTCCTGGGATAGAGGAGGGAGTCTGCAGCCTTAGCACTGTGAGGGGCCCCTGGGTCTCTGTTCTCATCTCTGCCTCTACCATCCATTTTGAAAGGAGGCAGCTTTTGCCAGGCCTTGTGAGCTGGGAGTTATGGGCTTGCAAAGCTTCACCCACATGTTGAATTCTCCTCCCTTCACAGGATTCATGCTTTGAGGAGATCCTTCTGAAAGACTTTTAATTTCCACTCTGATTTGTGTCTACCCCTCTTCTTTCATCCCTGGAAACCTGATCCTCAGTCTGTCTGACTATCCACTTTCTTCGATTGTAACTGCAGATGGAAAACAGGTATTTAATATGTCTTTTGCCCTTTTATCCTCTAGTGTCTGATTAACTATCGTGAGTCCTAAGGAAGCAACTGCCATTCTCCTTGTATTTTTCGGTTTCTGTATCGACAAAATCAAAATCAACAGTCTTTATTCTTCTCAATTTTTAAATTTGCTCCACTTTCCCTTCCAGTAAACTCCATCTTAACTTTTCTAAGAGTCTTTATCTTGACACTTGTTCCCCTCTACTTCCTTTTCCCTTCTGTTTCCCCCCCCACCTTTTTTTTTAACCAAATCTTCCCCTTTTTCTGTCTCTCAGAAAGAAGTCATTGGTGTACGTTTAGAAGAAACGAGGTGCAATTAACATGCAATTCAAGAGATACAAAGGAGAAATGTTGAAAAATAAGTCCTTCCTACTCCAGGTCCCTCAGTCACCTAGTTCCTTGGAGACAAACAGGGTTACTAAGCTTTTTTCCTTCTAGATATTTACGGTGTTGTTTTAAAATACTTGTGATAGTGTATCATAAGTGCTATTCCATACCTTGCCTTTTAAACTTAGCACTTTATATATTGAACCTCATTCTTTATCATTTGTGGTACACCATTTTTTTTTCATTGTGGATATTGGTGGATATTTAGAATGTTTTAGAATGTATTATAGTGAACACTATGTGTTATCTTTAAGATAAATTCTTAGAGTTGTAAGATCAAAGTGATTTTTGTTTTTTTCCTGCATTTTTTTTAATTGAAGCTAAATTTATATACAGTGAAATACATGTATATTAAGTGTATAATTTGATAGGTTCTGATAGGTGTATCTACCCATGTAAGTCACCACTCTAATAGAGGTATGGAGCATTTCCATTACCACAAAGTTCCTTGTGCCTTTTCTAGTCAATTCCCATTTCCTTATTAGACAATCACTGTCTTATTTCTGAAGGTAGTTGGCTGTCACCTGATCTTGAATTTCATATAAGTGGAAGCTCACAGCGTGCACATTTTTGTTCAACATAGTATTTTTGAGGTTCATTCCATGTTGTTGGGTATGTAAGTAGTTTGTTTATTGCTGGGTAGTGTTCAGTTCTATGAACATATCACAAATTTTCACCCATTCTCTTTGGGTAGACTTTTGAGTCATTTCCAGTTTGACGCTATTATGAACAAAGTTGCAAAGAACATTCTTTTAACAGTTTCCTAGTGGGTGCATGTTTTCATTTCTCTTGCTTAAGTGCGTAGAATACAACGTTTCATCATAGGGGAGACGCACGTTTAACTTTGGTAGAGACTGCCGCACAGTCGCTGCATTCGCGTAGGCAGTGTACGAGAGTTCAAGTTTTCTGCATCTTCACCAATATATTTTGTTGTCATTTAAAAAATATTATATATTTGAATGAATATGAAAACTGTATCTTATTGTGGTTTAAAATTTCTTTTCCTTGATGACTAATAGCATTGAGTATCTCTTTGTGTCCTTATTTGTCATTCATATATTTTTCTTTATGTGAGGTGTCCCAAGTCTCTTGCCATTTAAAAAATTGAGATTTTTAAAATCTTTTCGTTATTGATTTGTATGCAGTTTCAAAATTCTAGAAACAAGCCCTTTGTAGGACATAGTTTTGTGAATATTTTTTTCCAGTCTATGCTTGCCTTTTTAGTTTCTTACCAATATCTTTTTATGAGCAGATAATTTAATTTTTGTGAAGTTTAGTCTATTAATATTTTCCTTTTATAATTACATCCTGATTTATTGTGTTCTTTCTAAGAAATATTTTCATATCCCAAGTTTTGAACCATATTATCTTATTTTTCTCTGAGAAACCTTACAGTTTTGCTCCACATTTAGGTCTATAATCCATCTCAGATTACCTTTTATGTATGGTGTGAGGTAGGTTTTGAAGCACTTGTTGTTCATAATCCCCACATCTTTTAAAACTTGTTCCAGCATCATTTGTTGAAAGCCATTCCTTTCCTCATTGAATTGTTCTGGCATCAGTATTGAAATCATTGATGGTCCAGGTATGAGTGAGTCTGTATCTCCCACTCCCATTCCATTTCTCTTTACCTCCCATTATGCCAAAACTACACTGTCTTGATTGTAATCCTCCAACTTTATTATCTTCAAGATTGTTTTAGCTAGGCTAGGTCCTTTTCTTTTCTTTATAAATTTTGGAATTAAAAAACAGGGTAAAACCTGCTGAGTTAAAGTTACAGATCAATTTAGGGAGAATTAACATCTTAGCTCTATTGAGTTTTCCAGTCCATTAACATAGTATCCGAGAAGGCAATGCACCCCATTCCAGGACTCTTGCCTGGAAAATCCCATGGATGGAGGACCCAGGAAGGCTGCAGTCCATGGGGTCGCTGAGGGTTGGACACGACTGATCAACTTCACTTTCACGCATCAGAGAAGGAAATGGCAACCCACTCCAGTGTTCTTGCCCGGAGAATCCCAGGGATGGGGAAGCCTGGTGGGCTTCCATCTATGGGGTCGCACAGAGTCAGACCCGACTAAAGCGAGTTAGCAGCAGCAGCAGCAACATAGTATAGCTCTTCATTCATTTAGGTCTTCTTGAATTTCTCTCAGCAGTGTGTGGCAGTTTTCAGTTTTGAAATTTAAGGTGTCTTTTTTTTACTGTATCTTTTTAATATCTATTTTAACTGTTCTAGTAAAAGAGTTCAAGAAAAACATCTATTTCTGCTTTATTGACTATGCCAAAGCCTTTGACTGTGTGGATCACATTAAACTGTGGAAAATTCTGAAAGAGATGGGAATACCAGACTACCTGACCTGCCTCTTGAGAAACTGGTATGCAGGTTAGGAAGCAACAGTTAGAACTCGACATGGAACAACAGACTGGTTCCAAATAGGAAAAGGAGTATGTCAAGGCTGTATATTGTCACCCTGCTTATTTAACTTATATGCAGAGTACATCATGAGAAATGCTGGGCTGGAAGAAGCACAAGCTGAAATCAAGATTGCTGGGAGAAATATCAATAACCTCAGATATGCAGATGACACTACCCTTATGGCAGAAAAGTGAAGAGGAACTAAAAAGCCTCTTAATGAAAATGAAACGGGAGAGTGAAAAAGTTGGCTTAAAGCTCAACATTCAGAAAACGAAGATCATGGCATCTGGTCCCATCACTTCATGGGGAATAGATGGGGAAATAATGGAAACAGTGTCAGACTTTATTTTTCTGGGCTCCAAAATCACTGCAGATGGTGACTGCAGCCATGAAATTAAAAGACACTTACTCCTTGGAAGGAAAGTTATGACCAACCTAGATAGCATATTTAAAAGCAGAGATATTACTTTACCAACAAAGGTCTGTCTAGTCAAGGCTATGGTTTTTCCAGTGGTCATGTACAGATGTGAGAGTTGGACTGTGAAGAAAGCTGAGCACTGAAGAATTGATGTTTTGGACTGTGGTGTTGGAGAAGACTCTTGAGAGTCCCTTAGACTGCAAGGAGATCCAGTCCATTCTAAAGATCAGTCCTGGGTGTTCTTTGGAAAGAATGATGCTAAAGCTGAAACTCCAGTACTTTGGGCACCTCATGTGAAGGAAGAGTTGACTCACTGCAAAAGATTCTGATGCTGGGAGGGATTGGGGGCAGGAGGAAAAGGGGACAATAGAGGATGAGATGGCTGGATGGCATCACTGACTCGATGGACGTGAATCTGAGTGAACTCCGGGAGATGGTGATGGACAGGGAGGCCTGGCGTGCTGCGATTCATGGGGTTGCAAAGAGTCGTACACTACTGAGCGACTGAACTGAACTGAACTGAAACTGTTCTAATACTAACTTAAATTCCTGCCAACAAAATAGGAGAGTTTTCCTATTTTCCATCCCCTGAAAACACAGAATTTTAGAATGGGTTTTGACTTTGCCTATTGAATGTTGTCTATTTAGAATCAATTTGCATTTCTTTTATTGTGGATGAATTTGAACATTTTACCATGTCTAAAACTTTTGTATTTACTCTTCTGTAAAGAACACGTTCATGTTCTTTCCCAGCTTTTCTGTAAGAAAATGACCATTTTCTTACATTTTCTTGTTGACCATTTCCTTTCAGGAGCTCTGTCTATACACAAAAATGGCCTTTCTATGTGTTATTTATTTCCACCCAGTTTTTGTCTTTTAACTTTAATTTTTATTTGCCATGCATAAAAATTTGAAAGATATAGCAATATTTTTGTTACTTTTTTTGCAGTCTTTTATAATGACTAAGTTTCATGTCATAATTACTAACTTTCATAATTACTAAGTTTTTATACATAGTTTCATATTGAGATTTATCTTTTAGATTATTTAAAAAATTAATGGTTTTCTTTATGGAATTTTGCAGTTTCAGCCACTTAAGCCATTTATCCATCTGTAATTTATGGTGGAGATCCATGAAAGTAGTTATGTGGCAAGGAAATTTTTTTTCTTAGAAGGTTACTCATTTATTGAATAATCCATCATTTCCTTACATGATCATATAATTGTATACTAAATTCCTATACATAGTTTTTCTATTTCTAAACTTTCCATTCATGCACAAGTACTACATTGAATTAATTATGCTAGTTTAAACATAAATATGATATATTAAATATAAATATTTCTAATATCTTTTAGGAGTAGCTTTCCCTCACTGCTTTTTCAGAATTTTCTTGTATATTCTTTTTTTCTTTTTTTTTCTCCACATGAAATTTAGAATTTGTCTGATTGTAAAAATAAAAGTCCTGTTTATGTTCTTATTAGGACCAGGTCAAATTTATAGGTGTCTAGAAATAATA